>NC_133326.1:567686947-568286947 GCF_042186555.1 Aquarana catesbeiana
GTGTTCTGTGTCTCACAGAACACAGCGGTGGAGGAGAGCGTAGGCGCCGGAAGTGGCGTAGGTCACGGCAAGCTCCGCAGTGATCTATGCCATGAAGTGGGAGCAAATACCTGTATTAGACAGGTATCTGCTCTCTCCTCCCCCCTGAAAGGTGCCAAATGTGACACCGGAGGGGGGGAGGACTCCAAAAAGTGGAAGTTCCATTTTTGGGTGGAACTCCACTTTAAGGGGAATTTAAAAGTCTGGAGTATCTGTTCACGGCAGCCAGTCAGTTTCTAGCTTTCATTTTCAAAGCTTAAAGCGGAGTTCCACCCAAAAGTGGAACTTCCGCTCATCTGATTCCTCCCCCCCTCTGGTGCCACAATTGGCACCTTTCAGGGGGGAGGGTGGTGCAGATACCTGTATTAGACAGGTATCTGCACCCACGTCCGGGAATAGACTCCCGCGGGAGGCCCCCCCCCCCCCCCCCCCCCCCGCTGTCTCCTGGGAAGCACACAGGTCCAAGGAGATAGCAGGGACCACTTAGGAAGCGCAGCGACTCGCGCATGTGCAGTAGGGAACCGGGAAGTAAAGCCACAACGCTTCACTTCCTTATTCCCTCACCGAGAATGGCGGTGGCAGCAGCCGAGAGCCGAGCCACTGCTCGGCTTCGGCTGCCGACATCGCTGGACTCAGGACAGGTAAGTGCCCGTTTTTATTAAAGTCAGCAGCTGCAGTATTTGTAGCTGCTGGCTTTTATAATTTTTTTTTCAGGTGGACTCCCTCTTTAAATCTGAGCTCCACCCAAAAGGGGAAGTTCCGCTTGTTTGCACCCCTCCCCCCTCCACCCTCCACTGCCACATTTGGCACTTTTTGGTGGGTACCTGATTTTGACAGGTAACCGCTCCCACTTCTGGATCAGATTGCCGCAGTGAACTGAGCTGGAAGTTCGGCCCCCGTCCTTCCCCCACAGTCTTCTGGGACGCATCACGGGTCCCAAGAGACTACGGGAAAGCGTTCTTTAAATGGCCTGTGCTGAGTGGTCGACCCCCTGTGTTCACAGTGCATTAGGTCAGCCGCTTGCCATGGGACTCGGAAGCAAGTGGAGATCACTAGAATAGCGGTCTTTACTTCTGTCATTTTCAGCTTCCAGGGACATCGGCCTTCTATGGTATATAGATAGTTACATTGGTCCAACTGAACTAATGCAATTCTGTAAAAAAATATTCCATACCTGGGAATTAATCTTTAAAAGTGGAATTCTGGTATTGTATTTTAAATGCTGTTTTGGGTTAGTAGAAGTAAAAAAATACAATATTCCTTCCCTTTTGTCTGGATTTGCCCCAGCAGTGACACTACCACTCTAGTGACAGCCAGTATCATCCAGCCCACTTCCTATGAGCCCCTACTGTCATAGCCCCTCCCCCATGATCAAGTTGCCTGGACTTGCCATACTCCAGGACTGAGCAGTGCTCACACATTATCAGTACAGCAGTCCACGCTTCCACATAGTGAGTCACATGCTTCTCTATACTCAGAAGTAGTGGGTATTTTCACAGTGCCAGGTGTGTAAAGGCAGCAGATGGGAGGGGAAAAGAGAGGTGAATGTGTTTTAGCTTTAAATTTGATGTTCCTATACTAGATAAAATATTGGGCAATTGCCTTTATTTTGTATGTGCAGGCTCAAGGGCTGATATTCCCTGATATTCCCATCATTCCTGTACTAGTTTATGATCCCCGAATTGGAACACGAATGCACGTACAAGTATAATAATTGATTGAATTAAACAATCATCTCAAAAGTAAGCGCAAGACAAATACCTGAATTTGAATTGGTATCAGCCTCTTGCAGTCCCTGTACAGCAGAACTCAGACTGGGAGAGGGAGAAACCGCACAAGTAGCCAATCAGTTGTTCCACATTGCTAACCAGAGGCTTAGTGGTAGGAAGAGGGAGCAGAGTGTTAGAGAAACAAGCCCATGAGTCTGCTGCTTCTTTCAGTGCCCCAAGATAGGGCCGTCGCCAAATAAGCAGACCTTGCTATTTACTGTAGGTGCAAAGTCCACTTCGCTTTACAGTGGTTCTAAAGTAAAAACATTGTTTACCTTAAAGTGGTTGTAAACCTCGGACGTGAAATACGAACAATGTACAATAGATGAAGCTAAGCTGAACATCTACAGCTGGGTGTAAAAGAAGGTATGTGATGAAAATGGAAAGGTTTTATTTAATAATTTCATTAGTGTGTTCATGATGGGGAAAGGAGTAACCAGGTAATGGCAAATATAAGCAGGTTAAACTTCAGATCTACTCCTCGGCAGACTCTTCTATGTCCTTGTTTTGGAAACAGCAGGTTAAAAAGAACTTTAACCTCCCTGGCGGTATGATTATGTCAGATTTTTGCATCTCAAAGCGGTACAATTATTTTGCATAGAAATTTGGTGTTTTATATTGTAGGTCTGTAATTCTTAGCAATAACACACTTAAATCTGTCCACCAAGAGTCTAGTAGATATCCCGGGTATGATGAAGTTTGAAACACAAAATCATAAATTATAATATAATAAATAATTATAAAAAATAACAATATAATAAAACTAATTTCCCCACAATTCACTAACACACAATTCTGCAAGTGTTCTAATTTACTATCGCTGTTTTCTAGCTGGTCTAAAGCCACTTTTGACGTAAAGGGACACGTTTTGGTTGCTATGGACAATCTCCAGTTTCCAGGCAGAAAGAACAGTATACGTAATATAAAACTGCATGCAGGGCATTGGACAAAGCACTGGGGACAAAAGGGATGTGAAATGATTTCATACAGTAATGTAATCTGTAAGATTACAGTGTACTATTGTGTTAGGATGTTTCATTTTTTTGAATTTGCGCCAGGCTCTGCCTCGGTGCGCCGCGATGCTCGCAGGAAACTGGCATAGAGAGGCTTCGGGCGGAGGACAGAGCCCATGGACACAGCGGGGGACATTGCAGGATCCTGGGGACAAGGTAAGTATACTGTACCAGGTTCCTGCACTGAAATCCCAAGTGTGGCTCGGGGTTACCACTAATGGTACTGAAATTTAACCCCGACACACTTGGGGAAAACCGCCAAGGAGGTTAAGCAGTTAAAGTTTGGGTGCAATGAGAGTGTTTAACCACTTGATGCCCGTGCTATAGCTGAAAGACAGCTACAGCGTGGGCTTAGATTGCTCATGCGGCACGCTCTGTGATCACTGAGTCCTTGGAACTCGGCTCACCACAGATTGGAGTAAGGGGCCGAACCCGGCCCTTTACCACGTGATTAGCTGTTAGCCAATGAAAGCTGATCACATGATGTAAACAGAAGCCGATAATCTGCTTTTTTTTTTTTTTTTTCTGACAGCGTAAGGAGGAGAAATAAGCAGATTTCTGGCTTATGTAAATGGGACATTGGTCCCACACAGTGACAGTCACTGCTGCTAACCAATGCCCATCAGTACTGCTTTCCAGTGTCACCTATCAGTGCACATCAATGAAGGAGAAAAATTGCCTGTTTGCAAAATTTTATAACAAACTATGAAAAATGTTTTTTTTTTTTTTTGAAAAATTCTGATCTTTTTTTGTTGAGCAAAAAATAAAAAACCCAGTGGTCATTAAATACCACCAAAAGAAAACACTATTTGTGTGAAAAAAATATTAAAAATTTCACATTGGTTCAGTGTTGCATGGCCGCGCAAATGTCATTCAAAGTGCGACAGCGCTGAAAGCTGAAAATTGGCCTGGGCGGGAAGGGGGTATAAGCGCCCAGTAAGCAAGTTCTAAAGACTCAAGGTTTTTTTTTTTTATTTTTTCCTTCTTGCATTCTATGCATGTTTGTTTTTTTTTTAAAAAAAACCTTGCCTTTAAATATTACTTTTAAATAGGTTGTAAACCCTTGGTTTTTCACCTTAATGCATTCTATGCATTAAGGTGAAAAACCTCCTGTGAAGCAACAGCCCCCCAGAGCCCTCCTTTTACTTACCTGAACCCGGTCTTTCCAGTGATGGGGACCAGCGCTGCAGCCAGTGTCCTGATTGGATAGATTGATAGCAGCGCAGCCATTGACTCCCACTGCTTTCAGTCAAATCCAATGACGTGGGACCGAGTTCTGCTGTCTGTGTCAATGGATGCAGCAGCAGGAGACGGGAGCTCAACCGCACCAGTGCCTCAAGGGAAAGCGGCTCTCCAACCAGGCACTCGAGGAGAGGAGGAGCCAGGAGTGCCGCTGGGGGACCCCAGAAGAGGAGGATCGGGGCCACTCTGTGTAGAACCAACTGCACAGAGGAGGTAAGTATGACGTATGTTTGTTTTTTTTTTTTTTGTTTTTTTTTTAACCTCCCTGGCGGTATCATTCTGTCTGGAATTTTGTGCTGAAAGCGGTACAATTATTTTGCATGGAAATTTGATGCTATGTATTATAGGCCTGCAATTCTTAGTAATTACTTACTTAAACCTGACCAAACAAGACTCTAGTAGACATCCCAGATGTGATAAAGTTTGAAACACAAAATCATGATTTAAAATTTTTAAATATAATTTTATTCAATAATGTAATACAAACTAAAGAAATTTGTCAGACAAAGATAATTTAATAAACATCCTGAGTGTGATAAATTTTGAAGCAAGGTACAGCACACAGTCCCATGTCACAATCCGGACAATAGAACCTGCTTTCTTTTCTGATTTTTTTTTTTTTTTTTTTTTTTCCCCCTTGTCATCTCTGTGTGAACAGCAAACCACGCACATCCTGGTAGGTGCTGCCTTTTTTGCGGTTGGCGGTATATAGTCCATAAAGTGCCGACCTGTTAGGCGTTCTGGGTTGGCAACACCAACAGCACGTCGTCCAGGTCTGTTCACATCTACTGATGGCATCTGGTGTTTGACAAAAATCTGCTCAGCCACCTTCCAGATAAAATCTGCATGAACAAGAGGCCTGTCACTCCCTGCTCGGTACAAGATGTAAACGTTCCAAAGGCATTGTTCTAGAAGATGCCTGAAAATCTTTTTGTAATATTTTTTCTGCTGTTTCCGCATAGTCGGATAAAAGGTCATTGCCTGATCGGCTCAGTCGACACCTCCCATAGTGCAATTATAGTCTATGACGACTTGCGGCTTCAGCACATCTTTCCCACCTTTTGTGTGGACCGTGGCAGTGGAGGTATTGTGCACAGTGCTCATGAGACACACGTCCTTCTTGTCTCGCCAACGTATTGCCATCATCTTACCCTTCTGCCAGGCAACCATTTCTCCGGGTTTTAGTTTTTTCTTGCCAAACATAGATGGCATGTCACGTCTGTTAGGCCTAACTGTACCATAGGCATCAGTCTTGTTTTGGATCAAAACCTCAAACAGTTCCGGCGACGTATAGAAATTGTCCATGGTCACACAATATCCCTGGTTCAGTAATGGCTCCAGCAGTGTAAGGACAGATGATGTGGCCATCCCATAGTTGCTGTACCTGGGGTTGAACTTCGTGCCTTTACCGGTGTAAATGACCGAGTTCCATATGTACCCGGTGGATGACTTGCAGAGCATGTATGATTTGATGCCAAACCGCGCTCTTTTGGATGCAATATACTGGATCCAGCTTAGGCGTCCTTTGTAGGCCATCAAACTCTCATCCACGCTGACGTCCCTTTCTGGCACATAGGCCCGCTGGAAATTGTTCCCAATAATTTGGCATACCTCCCAGATTTTTTTTTAGCTTGGGCGCAGGATGCGTGGCCTCATCAAACTCTTCATTGTTGGTGAAGTGAAAATATTTCATGATGAGGGAAAAACGGTATTCGGACATCACAGTACCAAAAACGGAGTGGCCAGTAACTTGTTGGTGGTCCAGTACCATTTCTAGCATGGTTTCTCCACCACCCCCTGAAGAAAAATGAGTCCGAGAAACAGCCAGATGTCCTCTTTAGTCACCGGTTCCCACCTTCTGCTTCGGGAAAACCTGGCATGCAGCGTAGCGGATTGCTGCTGTTGGTAGCGATTTGTCTCTCTGACAATTTTTTCAATTACCTCCTCTGTGAGAAATAATTGCAGGTATGCCAGAGGGTTGTCGCGCTCAACTTCGACCTTCATCCCAGGTGATCCAGTGAAGGGAAATCTTGGGGGCGCTACCTGGTCCATATCGCACTCAATAGGGCACCAAGTGCGCACATCGCTGATGTCAGGTGCAGGATCATCACCGCTGTCACTTGTCAGATCAGTGTCAGACGACAAATCTCCCCATGACTCACTATCGCTGAGTTCTGGGAGCAACTCCGTGTCGCTGTCGCTGTCATTCAACTGCTCCAAAGGCGATTTGGTAGCGAAATGGCGCTTTTTGGATTCCATCTTCTCAATATTTTATTGGAGGCAAGGGGCACTGGGGCAAGGGGCACTGTATCAGTGAGATCTGAGATTATACAATGTAATCCTCTCAGATTACACTGTATCACCTCTTTTTATGTGTGTTATTGTGTTTGAACTTTTGAACTTTTTGAATTTCCTGCCTAGTTCTGCTCCCGTGCGCCGCTGCTGCTCGCAGGGAACGGAACTAGGAAGTGGGATGCGGTGATCGCGCTGGCGATCACAGCGGAGCACAGCCGAGGACAGTGGAGGGCATCGCTGGAACCCAGGAGAAGGTAAGGGCTCCGCTGGATGCTCTGCAATGTTACCCCGAGCGTGACTCGGGGTTACCGCTCCTGACAGTAAAAGTCAGACCCGAGTCACGCTCGGGATTACCGCCAAGGAGGTTAAACAAGCCTTTACATATCCTTTAAAGTGCTTCTAAAGTCAAAACATTGTTTTACCTCAATGCATTTCCTGCATCAGTTAAAAAAAAAAAAGCCCCGCTACGTGTAAAAAAGAACCCCCCCCCCCCCCCAAACATTTATCCGACTCCTTTCACCTCTGCAACACTGTACCGGCTGCAGCCCTATCCTTCTCAATTCCTGGTCTCACAGATGACAGTGAGAGCAGCGGGAGCCATAGGCTCCTGTTCCTGACAGTTAAACTCCTGTGAGGAGGCAGTGAGGATGTGGCTTACCGGTGTAGTGCGAGTCTATGGACACTGAGCATGTGCCCATGTGTGCATACTTAGAATCCAGTTTGCAAAAGAGAAACCCAGAGGAAGGAGGAGCTGACAACGACAGCAGGGGACTGCCAAAGAGGCGGTAACTTACTGCTTTGTGCAAAATCCTTACACAAAACAGATAAGTATAACTTTTTTTTTTTTTAAGCCAAAAAAATGTATCCTTTAACCACTTCCTGCCCAGGCTATAGCCAAAAGACTGCTACAGCATGGGCTCACATTGCCGGGAGGGCGTCCATGGATGTCATCCCATGATCTTGATCCTGTGCGCCCACTGCAGTGTGCATTGGCACAGATCTGTGATCACTGTGTCCAGTCACAGCTGATCAGTGTAAACAGTATTTGCCAGTTATCGGCATTCCTCTCCTCACGCTGACAGCGCATGAGAAAAACCAGTAACCAGCAAATCAACATTGATAATCAGGGCACTGATCATCGGTGCTGCCAATCTGTGCCCATCAGTGAATGAGAAAATGTACTTATTTAGAAAATTTTACAACAAAAAAAGAAACTTTTTTTTTTTTTTTTTTTAAATATTTCTTATTTGTTTTCGTTAGTTTAGCAAACAGAAAATAAACCCAGTGCTGATTAAATACCACCTAAAGAAAGCTTTATCTGTCTTAAAAAAAAAAAAAAAAAAAATTTGTTTGGGTACAGTGTTGCATGACCACGCAATTGTCATTCAATGTGCCCAGTAGGCAAGTGGTTAACATAGAAACGAGGCTGCAGAAAAAGAACTGAGTGGTCCATTGAGTCTGCACTTAGTTTTTTTTTATTTTATTTTTACGTTAACTTTTTTGTCTGAGTATAGACCTATGTTTGTTTCTTTTTTATTATCACTTTAAGCAGAACAAATATCAGGTGCAAACCAGTGTTAATTTAGTCGACTAAATGAATATTATTTTAGTCGACTAAAATACAACTAAAACAACTGAGATGACTAAAATGGGACTAAAACTAAAATGCCATTTTAGTCAAAAGACTAAAACTAAATTGAAATTTGACTTCAAAATTAACACTGGTCTGTAGTGCATGTTCATACCTCAATAATATATTAGATTTTTCACTCCAGCAGTATATAATGAGTTTGGAAATTGTAGAGAAATGTTAACTAATGCATTACAATTTAATTACACCCATTAGATTTTAGACGACTAAAATGAGTTTTAGTTGACTAAAATGTACTGGAGATTTAGTCGACTATATACAAATAAAACAATTGCAGAAGACTAAAATGGGACTAAAACTAAAATGCCAAGACTAAGACTAAAACGAAATCGAAATTTGCTGCCAAAATTAACACTGGTGCAGACTGTTGCATGCTAGATTTTTGGAGAACATGTATAGGAAAGTTCAGTAACTGAACTAGATGCAAACTAAACCATTCAATGAAATGGCCCTAACCTGGCACTAAGATCACCATAACCTGCAGAAATATATAGGAAGTTGGTGGACACCTGACCATTGGACTTATGAGATTGATGGAAATCTGATTCCAAAACTATAGACATGAATATGAAGTTGGCCCTGCCCTTCCCTCCTTTGCCACTGTAACAGCCTCCACTCTTCTGAGAGGGCTTTCAATAAGATTTTGGAGTGCGTCTGTGGGAATTTGTGCCCATTTAGAAGGAAGACAATACAGAAGTCAGTTACTGATGTTGGTTGAGAAGACCTGTTTTTGTTCCAGTTGTTGCAAAAGGTGTTCCATAGGGCTGAGGTCATGCCAGTTGATAGGAGGGCTTTCCAAATACTTTTGGCCCTATAGTGTACTTACCTTTCAGGACCGTTTACTTTCTTGTGCTTGCTAAATGATCTCCACTTTCAGGCAGATGGTGGGAGCTAGGTGCAGGCAGAAGTTCTGATTGACTATTTAGATTCTGTCCACAGCTTAGAACTAGAGGTACTGATTCCCCAGTACAGAGAAAATGAAGACGCCTAGAAAGCATCCCTTGTGTCTTGCTGTTCCCTTTTTCTTGCATCAAGTTCACCAGGATTTGGTCTCTTTGATCATAAACAATAACTGCTCTTCAGCCTCTAATGATGTGAAAAACCCACTATGATATTCAAAGACCATGAGACACGAGGTAGCAAGGATATGTGGTTCTTTTACAAAGTAAACGGCAGGAAGGTTACTTTTGTACTCAAAATAATGATTGGGGTAATGCAGACGCATTTCTTGCTGATTCACATGAAGTGTGACTTTTTAGAAGTCCACTTTCAGGCTCACAGATTTTCTCAAGGCCTTTGGAGGAGTGGAAGGTTTTGGCATCAGGCTTAATTCAGGCTGTCTGAAGGTCTTTGTATGACCTTATTCATTACAACATTTTTCTGATTTATCTGAATTTTTACTCGGAACACTCTGTACCATCTAAAACATCTACCCACCGCAATGGGGAAGGGAGATATCCACTTCAAAGGGAAGCTGTGAGCAACTTCTAGTCTAAATACACAGGGCTGCCTGTGGGGGGTGTGATCTGCAGTCCAAACACACTGCCCATCCTAGGGTGACAATGCTGCTCCTCTATATCTCTACATTTAGTAAGGGTTGTCACCCTAAGACAGGAATTGTAAAAACGAAAAAAGCCACTAAAAATGAAAACAAATTTAGCCAACACATCTATTGGCTGATAAACTGCAATCTATTGAATATTTTTTTTTTCTTAATATCCAATTCATTTTTAAATAAAATGTATAAAGTACTTTTTAGGAATTATTAAAAAATAATTTGATAAACTCATTTTAATAATGTATTAAATTGGTAAATTTTTTTTCCTAACTTTTTTTTCTTAGATTTAGATTTTAGTAAAATCATGACACTTTAAGTGTGTATGTGTTATAAATATTGCTGATAGCAAATACCAAATTGTTAATTGCATCTTGTTATGCTACAATCATTTGCACAGCTGAACTGAGAGAGAAAATCTCACCATTGTGAACCAGCCAGACTGGGTTGCATTGCACAGTGCCGTTAATGTAATGCACCTTCAGACCTCATAATGCACTTGTGCTGTCATAATTTATAAAAAACAAAAAGTGTAGCGCTAAATGAAAATACACCCTTAGTGTATAAATGTGAAAAATAATGAATAATATATGATTGTCCAATATTTTCAATAAAGGCAAAAGTCCATCCAAAACAATATAAATAAATGTCATTCAGTGAACTGATAATAAACAATAAGGACCTCAAAGGTCACCGCTGGTGAAGAAGTGTGCACAATGCCGTCAACAATGTGTAATTCTGTACAAATAATTATGTAAAAAAATCTATTAAAGAATTCCTTTCACAGCTGGTTGCTATTATGTCCATAATATGTACATATTAGATCTTATTGGATGGTGAATATAGAGATCGATTCCATACACCGCACCACAGTGTCCTCACAAGAAACGTGCAATGCCCACTCCCAGTAAAGATGGAGGCTTACCGGAGGGTTTGAACCCAGATCAGCATATACTGTCGGGGTCAAACCAGCTTGTATTGCACACCGGCAATGGGAGGGAGACCTTGGCAACCTGGAGATGGAAAAGTCCCAGGGGGCTTCATGGAAGGGTCTTCTCCAAAAATAGCGTTAACTATCCCAACGTATGGCTCATAGGAGATAGAAAAGGGGCCACATAGTGTAAATCCGTAAACAAATACTTTTATTGTATAAAAGAAATACACTTACATTTTAAGGACCCCTAGACGAAGTCTTGTTAGACAAAACGCGTCGGGAGGACTCCACTGCCGCCTTTATTTTACTTACAAGCGCTTTTTTATCTTCTTAAAATGTAAGTGTATTTCTTTTATACAATAAAAGTATTTGTTTACGGATTTACACTATGTGGTTGGTGAAGCTTCACAAAATTCACTAAGCTCTGGAGAAAGTTTAGTGCAACTTGCAAAGTGCAGCTCAGTCTGTTTGCCTTCAGCAAATCAACCCCTAAGCCTCATTCAATAGAGCTCCTACATTCCCATGCACTCTTTTTCTGGTGAAGGTCCCTTTTTAATTTTGGTACAGTATGATGCAAGAAAGGTGTGTGATTGGTTCCTGATTTGGGCTGTTTTAGGATAATCCTTCAGTTTTACATGAACTGTTTATTTAGCTCCCAATTCTGCCCCTGCCTGTCTGACGCATGGAATGAAAATACGCCGTGAGTGCATACTGAAAGAAAATTTAGCTTAATGCTTGTCAATTTTCTGAATTTTACTGACGTGACAGGAATCTCCCTAAACGCCTTTTAGAGGCCCCACCTGCATTCTCATCATTTTTCAGTCTGGGCCGCCGCTCTGCTCAAATGTTGACAGATTAGTGACAAACTGATGAAGAAAACGCCAGTCAGCATTATTTGGAAGTGTCTCGATTAATAGTCTGGAAGCTTTATGGCAGGTCCTGGAACTTAAGTACTCATGCATTAAATTAAAGGCAGTTTGTACAGGACATCATGTGAGAGGTGACTGCATATAATTAGGATTTATGTTGCTCTTCCTTTTTTTTTTTTTTTTTGAGATATCAGGAGGATTCTGGAGAAACTGTCATTGGAGGTTTAAAATCACTTAACAAAAAGCTGAACATGCCTAACTAGAGGAATACATATGTATTCCTCTAGTTAGGCATGTTCAGCTTTTTGTTAACTAGAGGAATACATATGTATTCTTACTTGAATCTTGGTATGCTTTGGATTTTTTTCTTCCAGGTCTGTGCAGTAATGCAGTGTGAAACTTTACCTCTATGCAGGAGCTTCCTGTAATAAAGACCGCTCACTGCTGCTCTCTTATTGTTCAGGGTGACTGGTCTTGTCTCCGCCTCCTCCTGTAGTTTCCTGCAGGCAGCTTGTAGTGGGTAAGACCTGCTTTGCTCTTCCCACAAATCCATTCTCTCATACACAGCCTAGTGGTGATGTTACTACTTTGTTTACAAGATAATATCTGAGTTTGCAAAGGCTTTTAGTGTGCATTTCTAACATTTATGACTTATTTAGGAATATATTCAAATTAAAGATTTTGTGCCCAGAGTTCAGCTTTATATCTCCCCATGTTCTAATTCAGGGTGGTTTAGAAGATAAGGTTACTGGCAACCACAGGAATTGCATTAGCAGGCTGCCTGCTGCATGGACCGAATCCTGGAATTAAAATTATAAATGTACATCTGACAGTTTGTGTCCCTTGAGTTGATTTCAAGCTGTCTGGATTGTAACTTTAAAGTGATTGTAAAGCTTTGTGTTTTATCTTTTTATAACAAACGTGCCTATACTTGCCCCCCCGTGAAGGGGTTTTGCACAGAGTTGCCCGATCCACCTTTTCTGGGGTCCCCCTGCTGCGCTCCTGGCTCCTCTTCTCGAGTGCCCCACGTAGAGCTGCATTCTATGGGGGCACTCGTGCGGGCGTGCTCCCTAGTCCTGCTGCTGCGTCCATTGGCACAGACAGCAGGACTCAGCCCCGCCCCCCTGTATCACTGGATTTGATTGACAGCAGCGGGTGCCAATGACTGCTATCAATCTATCTAATGAGGACCCGAGACAGTGGCTGGAGCTGCTGTGCTCATCGCCATTGCTGGAACGATCGAGCTCGGGTAAGAAAAAAGGAGGGGGGGGGGGGGGGGATGCTGCAGCACAAAAGGTATGCATGAAGGTGAAAAACCATGAGGGTTTACAACCCCTTTTTAAATGTATCTTTGTAAACGTACAGTATCTATTATTCATGTCTTATGTTTCCCATAGGGAGTGATCACAGCAATCAAGACATGTCCAACTTGTCAAACTATGCTTTTCGCATGACCTGTCTGAGTGCCAGGATATTCGGAGAGGTTGTACGTCCAACAGATAGAAAGTCTATGAAAGTAGTGAAGCTCTTTAGCGAGCAGCCATTGGCCAAAAGGAAAGAGGTCTACGACTGGTATCCACCACACCATATCTATAACCCACTGATGCGCAATTTGAGATTTCTGGGTCTCTTTAGGTAATTTACAATACATCATGTATGTTTTTTGTTTTTACGTGATTTTTTTTTTTTTTTTTTTCTTTTCTTTTCCTTTCTTTGCAGTTATTGCTTATAGGTATATATTAATGAATGTTAACCTTAAAATATTGCCTTTTTTTCAGACTTCTGTGTTAGAGTATGTCTCTGTGCAGTCTTAGTTTCTCTGGAATAAGTGGTTGGTAACTTTTTGTTGGTTGAGAAATCTTTTCTATTATTTATTTGGTTTCCATTTTAAAATTGCCATGTCACCACAGTATCCCTTCTGGCAATTTGTAGAAGAGGCAACATACTTACCTTGGATGCTAATGAAAGTGTTGCGCTGCTAGTGAACTACTCCAGGCAAAGATATACAGCCAAGTGAAAGATGGAACACCAACATGTGAGGGGGGGGGGGGGATCAAAGAATCAGAATCACTGAGTTGGAAAAAGGATCATCCCTTCTTATGTCAGTATTTTGTTGAACCACCTTTTGCTTTATTTACATCCTTTTAGTCTGTTGGGATATGTCTCTTAAGTTTGAACATCTAGACTTTGCAATATTTGCCCACTCTTCTTTGCAGAACTGCTCAAGTTCAGTTAAATTTGATGGTGACTGTTTGTGGACTGCAGTCTTCAAGTCATTCCACAGATTTTCAATAGGGTTTAAGTCTGGGCTCTGACTAAGCCATGCAAGAAAATTCACCTTTTTCTCCTTCAACCACTGTGTGGTCTTTTTTGCTGTGTGCTTTTGAGTCATTATCATGTTTGAAGGTAAACATTCTTCCCATTAACAACTTTGTGGCAGAGGGCAGCAGATTTTCCTCAAGAATATGATGGTGTTATCCCCATCCATTTTTCCTTCTATCTTGACAAGTGCTCCAGTCCCTGCTGCAGAGAAACACTCCCATATTACCACCTCCATGCTGTACTGTAGGAATGGTGTTATTTAGATGGTGAGCTGTATTGGATTTCTGCCAGATGTATTCTTTGGTGTTGAGGCCAAACAATTTTGGTCTCATCTGACCACCTTAAAAACACCTTTTAAAGATTCTGAGGCCACATGGAAAAAGGGGTTATTGTCAGATGAGACTAATGTTGAATGCACTCACACTTATATAAACATAATGCACTTTGTAATCATGCATGGAACCAAATACTGGATTTGTGTCACTTCCGGTCTGCCTCCGCTCATGCCCTACGGTTTACATCATGTGCATCCTGGTGTCATTTCTTCCCCAGGTAAGCGATGCACAAGCACCATCCACATGATGTAAAAGAAAATGTCATTCATCGAACCAGGCCACCTTCTTCAATTGCTCCATGGTCCAGTTCTGATGCTCATGTGCCCATTGTAGGCGCTTTTGGCTGTGGAACCTGGTCAGCATGGGCACCTTGACTGGTCTGTTGCTGGGCAGCCCCATACACAACGCACTGTAATGCACTGTGTGTTCTGACACCCTTCGATTAGAACCAGCATTAACTTTTGCAACAATTTTAGCTACAGTAGCTCTATTGGATTGCACTACACAGGCTAGCCTTGGCTTCTCACGTGCATCAGTGAGCCTTGGGTGCCCATGATCCTGTCACTGGTTCACCATATTTCCTTCCTTGGACCACTTTTGGTAGGTCCTGACCACTGCAGACCAGTAACATCCCACAAGAGCTTCAGTTTTGGAGTTGCTCAGACCCAGTTGTCTTGCCCATTTATTATTATTATTTATTTTTTTTTTTTTTGCACCATAAACATGATAAATTTTGGTTGCCAGAGTGTCATCGTATTGTTGCATCTGAAGATTCTAAAGGGCTTGTGTATCACTTTTTTGGGTGCATTTAGCTTGGCTTTGTGATCAGTTTGAGTTTCTTCTGGCTTCCTACTGAGCTACTTCTTCAAACTGCATTTGACATTATCGTATTTATCGGTGTATACCACGCACAGGCGTATAACAAGAACATTCATTTTAAGAGGGAAGTTTCATGAAAAAAACTTAAATTTTAAATAAGGAGCTTTGAAGCAAAATAAGGGTCAGTGCCCAGCTGCAGCCTGATCAATGCCCATCTGCAGCCTCACCATTGCCATCAATGCAGCAGCCTCACCATTGCCATCAGTGCAGCCTGATCGATGCCCATCTGCAGCCTAGAGGGGACAGGGAGGGAGGGGCAGGATGAGCACCAACAGATTACATACAGTGAGAATCTCCTAATGATAGACAGAACAGTGGTCCAATGGCGGCCCAGGAGACGGGACTTCCTATTACAGAGGCCGCCAAGTAAAAGGAGATTCTCACAATATGTAATCTGATGGGGCTCGTCCCGCCCCCCTCCCTGTCCCATCCGAAGCAGCTAAAATTGAAGTATTGGCGTATAACACGCACACGCTATTTGCAACTGATTTTCATGGTGAAAAAGTAAGTGTTATATGCCAATAAATACAGTACTTCTATAGTGGAGAAACTGTTTTGACATAAACAAATGCTCATGTACACTATGTGGCCAAAATCACGACTATATGAACTTGTTGACATCCCACTCCAAAACCATAGGTATCACTCCAAATGTGGATTTGCCCTCCCATTTGTGTGGCAGTTACAGCCTTCGCTATTCTGGGAAGGCTTTCCGTAAGATATCGGTGTAGGTCTGTGAGATATTGTGCTCGTTTAGCCCAATAGCATTTGTGAGGTCCGATGCTGATGTTTGATAAGGAGACCAGGCTCACAAATTTATTTTCGATGAATCAGAAAGGATGAGATCAGGTCTCTGTGCAGGTCACTGAAATTGGTGGGAACAAAAGGGGTTAGACTACAGTATGTCTTTATGGAGCTGGCTGTGTGCACAGGGGCACTGGAGTGGTCCTATTGGAACAAAAAATGATGATGTAGCATTAACCAACCATTTACTTGAACTCAGTCATTTTGATGGGTGTTTAAATATTTTTAGCCATAGTCTACATGGGCCCCACTTGCAGTGATCCATCATGACTAGGCAGTAATTAACCTTTTATTGTTTGTGATTAATTGAAACATTTAATCTGATATCTATCTCAATTTATTTTATTTTTTTTCTATATCTCTCTATCAGAGAAAATAAATATATAATAATTTGGGCACAATTTTCATATAGTTTGGCTCTGTATGCCACCAGAATATAAAATTTAAAGGAAACAATCCAAATAACTTTGAATTGCAGACTTTCAGCTTTAATTCAAGGGGTTGAACATAAATATCAAGTACAAGTTTTAGGAACTGCAACCATTTTTTACACAGTCCCCCCATTTTCAGGCGCTCAAATGTAATTGGGAAAATTTAATATAATTAAATAAAATGTTAATTTTTAACATTTCGTTGAGAATCCTTTCCTGGCAATGATTGCCTGAAGTCACAAACCCATGGACATTACCAAAGACTGGGTTTCCTGCTTTCTGATGCTTTCCAGGCTCTAACTGCAGCTGTCTTCAGTTGTTCTTTGTTTGTGGGTTTTTCTGCCTTTTTAGTTTTGCCTTCAGCAAGTGAAATGCGTGCTCAATTGATTTGAGATCGGGTGATTGACTCGGCCATTTCAGAATATTCCTTTTTCTTTTCCCTCAAAAGCCCGTGGTTTGCTTTTGCAGTATGTTTTGGATCATTGTCCATCTGTACTGTGAAGCGCCGTCCAATCAACTTTGCTGCATTTGGCTGAATCTAGGCACCAATGACCCAGTGCCACTGGAAGCCATGCATGCCCATGCCATCACACTGCCTCCACCATGTTTTACAGATGATGGTGTGGGCTTTGGATCATTAGCTGTTCCAAATCTTCTCCACACATTTTTCTTCCCGTCATTCTGGTACAGATTGTTATTAGTTTCATCTGTGCAAAGAATGCTTTTCCAGAACTGGTCTGGCTTTTTTAGATGTGTGTTTTTTTTTTTTTTTTTTTTTTTTTTTTTTTTTTTTTTTTGGGCAAAGTCTAATCTGGCTTTTCTATTCTTCAGGCTTATGAATGGATTGCACCTTGTGGTGAACCCTCTGTATTTGCTCGCGTGAAGTCTTCGCTTGATTGTAGACTAAGAATTCTACACCCACCTCCTGGAGAGTGTCCTTTTACTTGTCTGGATGTTGTGAATGGGTTTTTCTTTACCATAGAGAGGATCCAGCGATCATCCACCACTTGTCTTCTGTGGACGGCCAGGCCTTTTTATGTTACTGAGCCCACCAGTGTGTTCTTCTTTCCTTAGAATGTACCAAACTGTTTGGCCACTCATAATGTTGCTGCTATCTCTGATGGATTTGTTTTTGAAGCCTTACAATGGCCCGTTTCATTTGCATGGACAGCTCCTTTTGAACACATGATGTAGGTTCACAGCAATAGATTCCAAATGTAAAAAACACACAGACATCAACTCCAGACCATTTACCTGATTATTGATGAAGAAATAACGAATGAGTAGCCCACACCTTTCCATGAAATGGCTTTTGATTCAATTGTCCAATTACTTTTGGTCCCTTGAGAGCGAGAAAAAAAAAAAAGGGGGGGGGGGGCGGGGGGGGCTATTCTTAAGAGCTGTACATCCTAAACCCTTCCTCTGATTTGGATGTACATACCCTCAAATTAAACGAGAGTGTGCATGTTCATATCTATTTTATAACTATAGCTTGAATATGTTTTGGTTAATACCTGAGAAAACTAAGATTGTGACTGTATCCATATATATATATATATATATATATATATATATATATATATATATATATATATATATATATATATATATATATATATATATATATATATATACCTAACTGTATATGCTCATATGTATAGAAATATCATGATGATTTTTCTACTGCTCTTGATCACAAGATTCACCCACATGAGAAGCTATTTTGGGTATTTAGAGTTTGGGAACAATATCAAGGCTGGAGCTACAAAAGGATCATAATGCTTCCTTATGCCAAGTGATAAGTACACATTCATGTGGTCAAGAATGCAGATCACTCAGTGAGTGCTCCTACATGTAATTATTATGTGGAGTTTGTTGTGGGTTCTATTAATTGATATACATCATAGAGACCCCTTGGTAAAAATTAGTGACGGGCTCATCTAACTTTTATCTTGTAGGGATGAACATGAGGATTTCAAGGAAGAAATGAGACGACTCCGACAGCTCCGTGGCAAAGGACCACCCAAAAAGGGTGAAGGCAAGAGAGCAATGAAGAAGAAATAGCTCCTTTTTAAAGAATTATCCATCTAAAAATGATTGGTCAGTATTGGTTAGATACCCATGGGTTAAATCACCTTCTTCTATCTCTTGAGATATAGTGGGGTGGGATGAAACCATTGAAATATCATTAGTGGATTCTGATTGACACGGGAAGTACGTGATTTGGCTCAGCTCTGTTGACCTGTATTATCCAGTTTGGTGGTCTAGCTCTTACATCTAAAGCTTGATGGATATCTCCAGCCAGGAAAGAATGGCACTGCAAATTTCCTGCAGACATCTCACCTCACGGATGCCTGGGTAGTTACACAGAGGACTCTAAATAAACTGGGACTTGTCTGTTTTTTTTTTTTTTTTTTTTTTTTTTTTTTTTTTTTTTTCCTTTTCTCCAAAGACTGCCAAATCATTGCTGTATGAATATTAACAAGGCTATTCATTGAGGCAGTGCAAAGACCAGTGATGATGGGTAGAGTGCATTAAACATAGCAGTCAATCCTTTTTTCAGTTTACTCAAGTTGGATTGGTGAGGAATGGCTGCTGATTGGTTGCTGTGCTTTGCACATCCTCATTATTTTTTTGCACTGCTCTACTGGGTAAGGAAAGAATGGTTTGAATAAAACTTGTGATACATTCTGCAATGTAAGTCCTTTGTGTATGTATGTATATATAATGGAAAATATTAATGCGTACGTAATAGAAAACCTCTTACTTCTACTTTATTATCTATAGAGTGTTTTTACAGTATGACCAAATAATAATCCAACCATCTATGGTCACAGGGAGTTTGTTATATAACCGTTCCTCACTTGAAAACCTCTTTGAAGTCCTGGGATCCTTAAGCCAGCAACTAAAGATTCAGAAATTGAAGAAGAGGAAAAGATTTGCACTTCACTCGATCCACCTTGGTTTTATTTTTTAAATATACTTGCAGACATAGATGAAAACAGTTCAAGACAGACAAACTCTAATAGCTTATAGCTAATAAAATAAACAGTATGTAGCCTAATCATTTGATGCCATATCCTAGATATTAAATATATGGAAAAAAAAAAAACTTTGCTAAGCATATTTCATGAAAACTGCACAGATATCCTAATTTAAAAAAATAAAAATCAAAAATACCAAACTGGATACTGTAGAAGCACTCAAAAAATAACCCCAATACTGTGGTATACATAAAAAGATTAAATAAAAAGTGATGCGTTTATAGTATCTTTCTGGTAACATTCAAAAAAGGTGAGAAGTCCATTCATAAACAAAAAGTGTCAATGCCCAAAACTTGGACATACTAGATATTGCTTCATTTTGTAACAGTTGTTGAAGTGGTTGAAAAGGCAATACACTATACACTAAACTATCCGTTTGGACGCTACTTTCTGTCAATCCATGGTGTGCTGGCAAATATCTACTTTCTGATTGGAGAGCAGGTACACGCTTTCCAGCACACAGGAACAGAGCTAAGGCTGTCAATCACAAGCTGTGTGCTGGAGCACACTCCTCACCTTTTTTACCTATTTGGTGTCAGGAAGACTTGTCAGAAGTGACTTATACAGATAGCAGAGGAACTGAGGCATCAGACAGAAATTACACTTGGTGCTCTGGATTGATACAAGTACACACTATAGGCAGGGGTAGGCAACCTTTTGAGAGGTGGAAATCTACCTGAACAACATGAAAGATTTTGGCGTCCCCCTTCCCCCTTTTTTTTTTTTTTTTTTTTTTTTTTTTTTCTTTTAAATTTAACTAACAAGGCCTAACTTAATAGTAAGTAAAACTTATATTACAAACGTCACCTTAAAAGTGGATGATGTCAGTCAGTAGAGCAGTGGATAGTATCAGCAGTTTTTTATTTTGTTTTTTACAATATTTTATCATTTTTTTTACAATTACTAGGAGCCTCGTTGGGGCACTTTGTTGAAATATCAAGGGTCTAAACAGACCCCTGATGCTCCACATTTGGGACAGAGAAAGAGACTGAGGACAGAGATTCCAGAGTCCCTTTCTCTGCAGCCTCAGCTGCACTGGACAATGAATGAATGGGAAGTGCTCTGTGCTGAGCGTCTTCCAGTTCATTCACAACCCGAAGCATAGTAAACTCTGTTTACTATGCTTCTGTTATGAATTAACACAGTGAATGCTTGGTACCAATCACTGACTGTGTTCATTCAGAAAAGGAAGGGGTCAGGAAATGACATGCTGACTGGCCCCTTCCCCTGCTCTCAATTCTGAGAAGATCCCCCACAGCAGCTGGGGGGTGAGGAGGACAAGCCATAGTGCTGCTTCCTCGGAGGGGGCACAAAGGAGCACACAGGGGGGCTGGGCAATAAAGAGGAACCTGCAGAGCACGGACAGCAGGCACGCCATTTCGTGGAACCGATCATCTGTATTTTCCTCCCGCAGCAGCTGGATGCTGGCAGGAAGGAGAGGAGGAGAAGCAGGCATTCAGCTGCTGCGGGGAGATAAATGCAACAAATTGGTTCCACTAAATGCCTCTTCCAGCACCCTCCCTCTCCAGGTTCTGGGGATAGCAATCGAGGGACATGATCTACCTGTCACCTGCCCACAATTGACGGATTGCTGACCTCCTGCTGCTTTCAGTCAAAACCTGTGAACAGAGATCAAGGCTAAGCCGCACTGTGTCCATGGACGCACATAGCCTGAGGCGCACTGTATGTATTTGGATGCACACAGCCCGGGGGTGTTTTTTTTTTTTTTTTTTTTTTTTTTTTTATTAAGGCTGTTTTCTCTTTATTGTACCTAGTGATGCTGCCAGTAACAAACTTTATTTCCTAGTGTGACATTGCCCCCTTATTGTGCTATATCAGGACAACAAAACCGAACAGGACTACAGAACACTTCTCCCTCTCTCCTTAAAGCGGGGTTCCACCCAAATTTTGAACAATATCTGTATGTATTCTCTTCCTTGCCTAGATGCTGACATGCTATTTAAAAAAATTTAAATCGCCGTAATTACCTTTTTATTTTTCTATTCTTCTTTGCACTTCCTAGTTCTCCTCCTCCCGTGGGAGTAGGCGTGTTTCTAGCCTCTCCCAGACTCCTGGGAGCTAGTCTCAGGCTTCCCAGGATGCCACTGAGCATGTGCAGGAACGAGCGGTGAATGCTGGGAGCACAGCATTCACCACATCCAGGAAATAAATGCTTGTGGGCTTCAAATGCCCACAATGAAGATGGAAACCGCCTGCAATGAATAATATACGTTATTCTTTCCGACGAAATCTGACACAGACGGACATAATACACACAATATGTGAGTATGTAATGCTGAGAAGAAAAGTTTGTGAATGAACTCAAAAAAAAAAAAAAAAAAAGATAGGTGGACCCCCACTTTAATAACAATAGTAACTGATAACAGTCAGTGCAGGAAGATAACATAGTTTTTTTTTTCTGTTATCCAACAGGTATAACAAAATGCTTTCACTTGTATATTTTACATAGCAAAAGGTTGTGTCTGAATGAGTTAAAAAAAAAAAAAAAAAAAAGTTGCAAACTGGGATTACATTGTATAAAATAATGCAGGTTTTATGCTACCTTTACCCTTCTAACCTGTGAAGGGTTTCATAAGACTCAACTGCTTATTTAGATATAGGCTAAAAAAAAAAAAGGAAAATGAGGAAAATTTATGTTTTCTGAAACATTTCCTAATATTTTTTGCACATAACAAAAACAAGTTGTGTAAAAAATGTATTTCCTTTCACCACATTTTAAACCCTTCCCCCGTATCCCTTCGAACGCCTGGGGGGGTGAGAAGCATCAGTGATCATGTGACCTCTGATTGGACCATCAAGATGGTCAAGCAATTTGTGAGTTAATCCCACCGGCTACTGATCCTTAGTGGGGACCAAGACCTGGCTTTGACCGCTCCGTCTCTATACTGGGAGTGTGCAGTGAGCGTGCTCTCAGCATAGACACATTGGCCATCCAGTGACACATAAGCATGGCATGTGGGCATTAAAGTCCACCTTTTTGGCACCATGCATATAGTGCCTTGAGAAAGTGTTCACACCCCTTGAAATTTTCCACATTTTGTCATGTTACAGCCAAAAATGTAAATGTATTTTATGTGATAGACCAACACAAAGTGGAACATACTGTAATTGTGAAGTGAAAGGAAAACTATAAATGGTTTTCAAAATGTTTTACAAATAAATATGTGAAAAGTCTGGCATGCATTTGTATTCAGCCCCCTTGAGTCAATACTTTGTAGAACCAGCTTTCACTGTAATTACAGCTGCAAGTCTTTCTGGGTATGTCTCTACCAGCTTTGCACATCTAGAGTGACATTTGTCCCATTCTTCTTTGCAAAATAGCTCAAGCTCTGTCAGATTGGACGGAGAGTGTCTGTGAACAGCAATTTTCAAGTCTTGCTACAGATTCTCAATTGGATTTAGGTCTGGAATGTGACTGGACCATTCTAACACACGAATAGACTTTGATCTAAACCATTCCATTGTAGCTCTGGCTGTATGTTTAGGGTCGTTGTTCTGCTGGAAGGTGAACCTCTGCCCCATCAAGTATTTTGCAGACTCTAACAGGTTTTCTTCTAAGATTACCCTGTATTTGGCTCCATCCATCTTCCCATCAACTCTGACCAGCTTCCCTGTCCCTGCTGAAGAAAAGCATCCGCACAACATGATGCTGCCACCAGCATGTCTCACAGTAGGGATGGTGTGTTCAGGGTGATGTGCACTGTTAGTTTTCCGCCACACATAGCATTTTGCTTTTAGGTCAAAAAGTTCAATCTTGGTCTCATTGGACCAGAGCACCTTCTTCCACATGTTTGCTGTGTCCCCCAAATGGCTTCTTGCAAACTGAAAATGGGACTTCTTATGGCTTTCTTCTTGCCACTATAAAGGCCATATATGTGTAATACATGACTAATCGTTGTTCTGTGGACAAATTCTCCCACCTGAACTGTGGATCTCTGCAGCTCCTCCAGAGTTACTATGGGCCTCTTGGCTGCTTTTCTGATTAAAGCTCTCCTTGCCCAGCCTGTCAGTTTGACATCCATGTCTTGATAGGTTTGCAGTTGTGCCATACTCTTTCCATTTTCGGATGATGGATTGAACAGTGCTCCATCAGATGTTCAAAGCTTGGGATATTTTTTTTTTATACCCTAACCCTGCTTTAAACTTCTCCACAACTTTATCCCGGACCTGTCTGGTGTGTTCTTTGGCCTTCAAGATGCTGTTTTTTTTTTTTTTCACTAAGGTTCTCTAACCATCCTCTGAGGGCTTCACAGAACAGCTGTATTTATACTGTATTTATACTGAGATTAAATTGCACACAGGTGGACTCTATTTACTAAATAGGTGACTTCTGGAGGCAATTGGTTCCAGTAGATTTTAGTTAGGGGTATCAGAGTAAAAGAGCTGAATACATATGTACACCACACTTTTCACATATTTATTCATGAAAAAATTGGAAATCTATTTATCATTTTCCTTCCACTTCACAAGTATGTGCCACTTTGTGTTGGTCTATCGCATAAAATCCCAATAAAATTAATTTACGCTTTTGGCTGTAACATGACAAAATGTGGAAAATTTCAAGGGGTATGAATACTTTTTCAAGGCACTGTGTGTTATGCAGGTGGCAATAGGGTAATATGGATCTGGCCATTGAATGTTTCCCGTTTTTTTTTTGGCGGTGAGTCCAAACTCTGCAGTCTTCAAGTGCTGAAGAATCTGACAAAATAGTGAAGGGATTTTTTCTAAACTTGCGCAGCAGGTATTGGAGGCCTGGTCCTCCATTGAGTTCAATGGTTCCCCTCACCGGCCTCTACATCACTACTATGTCCTGTATGTAGTAGACAATAGGAGGGTTCATAGAACCTGGTGGGGGTCCCATGTGTATGACTGACTGTTTTTAAAGGATCAATTCTGAAACAACCAGAGGCTCTAGTGCTTAAAACATATATTTTTTTTTTTTTTTGAGTTGGGAGGGGGGACTTTAAGGATAATACAAAAATATTGCAGTCTAGGAATTGGTCATGTGTGTGGTTTAGTATTTCTTTTGTCTATCCTTCTCTTCTTCTGGACCAAAATGGTGCAATGTGCTTAAAAAAAAAAAAAAAAAGTACATGCGCTTATTTAGTGCAATTTCTGAGCATTTGGTAGTCCATTCTAATGAACATTTGCACAAATACATGCTTTGCATAGATTTTGAATGGGAATTTAGACACCATTCATACCTGAGCATTTTTGTAGCTCTCCTGAAAATGATTTTGAGCATTTTTGTGTTTGTTTTTTTTTAAGGCGTTTGTAAGACCTAAATTTCTCTCCACCCCTCTAGTTTTTCTATTGGCTAAAACAAAAACAGCTGAAGCTTGAATACACATGTAAATTGCTTGAAATACACCTTTTAAAATGCTCAAGTATGCATGTGAAAAAGCTAAAAAAAAAACAAAAAAAAACAAAATACACCTGAAAATCTCTGTTTTAGCTGTGAATAAGCAGCCCTAAGGACCTGTTCAGACCTAATATTAGTAGGAACTAGTGTTTCTACTCGTGATTTTTAAAGTGCAATTTACTTTTTCTGTGTGTCGCATATAAGGCAGCATATTCATTTGAATAGGCTACCCTGTGTGTGTTTGTTGCCCAAAAAAGCTCCTTTTTGGGCGACAAGCTTTGCACATTTTTTTTTAAACAAATGTGGCAAAATCGCACCACGGTTGGGGTGCCATTAAGAATAATGGCACCCAAATGTGCGTAGTGCTTTAGAATATCAATTGGACCTGATATGCACACTATTGGCAGCATTTGTAACAATGTATATAAAAGTGACCTGGAATATGCCAGAATGACACAATGTACTTTAATACAATCTCACAGAGAATAAACAGAATCCACACAATTTGAAGTAATGCCTCTAGTCCAGGGATTTCCAAACTTTCTAAACAAAGGACCAGTTTGCTGACCTTCAGACTTTAGGGGTGCCAGACTGTGGTCATTGAGAGTAGAAACTGCCCTGGTTATAGTGGGAGTAGACAGTGCATCTTTGGTGTCAATGGGAGGAAGAGTGCCCCAAGGGCCGGATAAAGGCAAGCAAAGGGCTGCAGTTTGGAGACCACTGCTCTAGACCATCAGTATAAAGATGGCTGACAGATCAGCCCTGAAACTCTGTATATACAGTAAAGGGAGAAAAGGCACTCTTATTTAAAGAGGAGTTCTAGTCTGTAAAAAAAAAAAAAAAAAAAAGTTAAAAGTCAGCAGCTACAAATACTGTATCTGCTGACTTTTAAAGCAGAGCTCCACCCAAAAGGGGAGCTACGCTTGTTCACACCCTCCCCCCGACACTGCCACAAGGGTTCACTTCCTGTTTCCCATACTACAGATGACAGTGCCTGCACCTGAAGCTGACTGACGAATCTGCTAGGGGTGCCAATATCGTGGAATCCCTGGACAGGTGAGTGTCCTTTTTATATTAAAGTGGTTATAAACACTTACATATACCCAGTGAAGTGACTAGACTCAGATGAAACAAATCGGTTGTTTTGTCTATCTGCAGTCTTCTCTACAGCCATTCAAAGTGCAGAATTTTAACGCTTGTCTGCAAGTTCAGAAAAAAGGGGGCGGAGAGCTGGTTACACTTTGCAGAGTTCAGTGAGGAGACTTCTGAGAGCTGATTGGAGAGAAGGCCCACAGGAATAGAGCCGAGGCTGTCAATCAGCTGGAGCTCCCTCCCTGTTACCTTTTTATATCTTGGTGTCAGGAAAATTTGTCAAAGTTGACCCATGCTGATAGAAGATGGAAGCAGCAGACAAGAGTGACACTTAGTGCTCTTAATTGAGACAAGTACACACTAAAGAGGGATATGCTTTGTTCATATTTCATGTCTGTGGTTTACAACCACTTTAACCGCTTCCCACCTGTGCCATAGCCGAATCATGGCTACAGTGTGGGCTTACTTTGCCGGGAAGGTATATTGATGTTCTCCCGTGATTGCGCTTCCTATGGAGCACGGGGGCGTGCCCTGTGATCGCCAAAGTCCTTTGGACTCAGCTGATCACAGACCGGGGTAAAGGGCCAATCAAGGCCATGTGATCAGCTGTGTCCAATGACAGCTGATCACAGGTGTCAACACAAGCTGGTTATCGGCTTTTCTTTCCTCACGCTGATAGCGTGAGGAGATCGCTGATAACCAGCTTGTGTTAAAGGGACATCAACACTGATATTCAGGGCACTGATTATCAGTGCTGTCTAAACAGTGCTGCCAATCAATGCCACTTATCAGTGCCCATCAGTACAGTCTCATCAGCCCACATCAGTGAAGGCGAATAATTACCTGTTTGCAAAATATATAAAACTATGAAAAATGTACAGTGTTGCATGACTGCACAATTGTAATTGTGTGACAGTGCTGAAAGCTGAAAATTGGCCTGGGCAGGAAGTGCCCACTAGGCAAGTGGTTAAGCTTTGAAAAAAAAAGTGGAAGTTGATTGGTTTCTATGCAGAGTTGCACCAGATTCTGCAGTCTCCAGTTTTAGTAAATCAACCCCATATTGTTGGTGTGTATTGGAGCTGTTGGGAAGAGCTGACAGTTCTGTGTAGAAAGGGGTTCTTTTTTTTTTTTGGTACATTGGGGGAGATTTACTAATGCTGGAACATGCAAAATCTGGTGTAGCTGTGCATAGAAACCAATTATCTTCCAGGTTTTATAGTCTAAGCTTAATTGAAGAAGGGTACCATGCACAGCTGTACCAGATTTTGCACTCTGTGGTTTTACTAACTCAACCCCCTGGTGAAATGTCCTACTGGCAAATGCTGGCATTTATGGCTTTTATTTGACATTAGTTTGCTTATTATCTCTACAAAGGGCTAGATTTGAATAAGAAGACCCCCCTCCCTTTAATGGGATTTGCAAAATTTGCAAACCAAACCCAGACACCTTCACCCATCCCTAGCTGCAAATAAGCAATCAGGGGACCCCTCTTCCCCAGATGATGACCGTTTTTGCCTGCAGTCACACTGTAGCGTTTTGCGAACATGTGATTTTTGTGTGCATTTATAAAACATGAAAAGTGTGAGTGCCTCCTGCAATGTCATTCATTGTTGAAGCACCCCAAACACAGCACAACAGATGCATAAAATGGTACATGAGCTCCTTTCCTGCATTTGTTGCTCATAGAGAACCCCTTTGAAATGATTGGGCTGTCCTATGCTTCTGGCACAACAACGCGCTTTAGGTATCTGGAATCACTTGGCTGTCTTTCTGTATCTCTGATGCTAAGATCTCCTCTCCCTCCAGGCCCCTGTGAAGGATTTTCTCTATAATAAATGGACCTTCCAGGGCTGAGAACCCAATGCATAAGTGTGGTGCAACATGTGGAGGGGAGGCAGGGCAGTGTGGCAACTTTTTGTCCCTATTGGGGGCCCTAAGAGATTAAAAACGTCAGCCTGTGCTCCTCATCGCTCAACCACAGCTGAATGATCAGGCTTGGGATGACTTTACTTTCACTAAATGAGCATCAGTGTGAATGTCTATCGCTATCGCCCCCTCTTCCGACAATTTTATACATTTTTTTGCTAAGTTGCAGTTTACGTGAAAATCATGTGACCACATCATAATAGCGCCCGGTAACAGATCACGTGATCCATTCTGATTGTTAGTCACATGACCAGTTCCATGCCTTGCTGCAGAACAGCAGTTGACAGTGCAGGGGTAAGCAAGGACTGTAAATGTGTACATTAATTGCCAATATTGGGAAGGGATAAGAAATACAAAGGGAGGGACTTTGTTCAACCACCTGAGGCTTCCCCGAGGCCAATCCTACAGAAGGCTCGGGATTCCTACATCCTGGCCCCCTGCACCCTGACCATCTCAGGAGTGTGAAAGGGAGAAAAAATGTGACGTCATGGCCGCAGACTTCAAAGACGTGAGGAGCCGCGGTGGGCACGCGCCCACTGCACCTGAGCAAGAGGGGGCAGGCGCGGTGAGCGAGGGTTCCCCCCTCTGACGTCAACGAGCGCCAGGCGGGTCAGCCCCGCCTCCCCCGTTCCACGCTCCGATTGGCCTAACTGCGTCTCCCGGAGCACGCACCTCTCCTCTCCATTCCCCCCTCCCTGGCTCCGCCCCTCCTCACCTGACCCAGCTATCAAATAGTGCCCGGGGGAACTGCGCATGCGCCACACGAAGCCGCAGAACAGCTGAGTTTATGATCAGCTGTTGTCTCTCGTGACAGAACACCTGACTTGTTTACTAGATTTGCAGCAGTCTCCAGTTACTAGGGCAACCAGTGACGTGAGAGGAGATTTGGCTGTTCTGTGATTGGTTGGATGGACTATTACTTCTCAGCATGGGCTGGCTGAGTGACAGATGGACTGCGCATGGAGAAGAGTGTGGACATGTTTACCTGGTTCGCCCGTCCACATTGGATATCATGCCAATTGCTTATAAATCACATCTCCTCATCTAGAAGGGAATACAGAGGGCTGTCTGTGTACAAAGCCCAGTCCCAGATAGTTATCCAAAAACATTCATCTGCCACTATAGTCCCTTCTACAGCCCTCATATTGTATACAAGGAGCTTCTTGAACATGAGTGTCTGCAATTCTTCTTTTTTTTATTTCCAAAACAATTATTTACATTAACCACTTCAGCCCGCAAGATTTCACCCCCTAAATGACCAGGCCATTTTTTACGATACGGCACTGCGTTGCTTTAACTGACAATTGCGTGGTCATGCGACGCTGTACCCAAACTATATTTGTGTCTTTTTTTTTCCCACAAATATAGATTTCTTTTGGTGCTATTTGATCACCCCTGCGATTTTTATTTTTTGCGCTATAAACAAAAAAAAAAGCGACAATTTAAAAAAAAAAAATGTTTTTACTTTTTGCTATAATATCCCTAAAAATGTTTTTAAAAACAAATTTCTTCATCAGTTTAGGCCAATATTCTACATATTTTTAGTAAACAAAAACGCAATAAGTGTATATTGATTGGCTTGCGCAAAAGTTATAGTGCCTACAAACTATGGGAAAGATTTATGGCATTTTTATTATTTATTCATTTTTTTTTACTACCGGTAGTAATGGCAGTGATCTGCGATTTTATTTATTTTTTTTAGCAGTATTGCGACGGACGGATCTGACACTTTTGACACATTTTTGGGACCAGTGACATTTATACAGCAATCAGTGCTATAAATATGCACTAATTACTGTGTAAATGTCACTGACAGGGAAGGGGTTAACACTAGGGAAGCTATCAAGGGGTTAAATGTGTGTTCTAACTGTATGGGGATAGCACTGACTGGGGGAGGAGACATCATTGTTGCTTCTCCAGGATTGAGTGTGCCACGCGGCCTGGCCACTGCAGCGGCCAGAATCGTGATCTATCTTGTAAGCCAAAAAATGGTAATTTTAGCCAGAAATGTGCAGCTCTACAGCCTGGCCACCGCAGCAGCTTGACACTTGTCATCCTTCTTCTTTTTTTTTTTTGGTCTAGGATTGAGTGTGCTACATACCCTGAGTCTGGAAAAGAGTACTGAGGTTGTACACACGGTCTGGACACCACAGTGGCTTGTCACTTGTCGTCCCTTTTTTTATTTTTTGGTCTAGGGATGAGTGTGCTGCATACCCTGAGTCTGGAAAAGAGTACTGAGGTTGTACGCACAGCCTTAGCCACCGCAGTGGCTTGACACTTGTCATCCTTTTTTTTTGATCTAGGATTGAGTGTGCTACATACCCTAAGTCTGGAATGGAGTACTGGAGTTGTACACATGGCCTGGCCACCGTAGTGGCTTGACACTTGTCATTCTTTTTCTTTTTTTTTACTCCAGGATTGCGTGTGCTACATACCCTAAGTCTTGAAAGGAGTACTGGGGTTGTACGCACAGCCTGGTAGAGCTGAACAATTAATCATTAAAAAATCGTGATCTCGATTCAAACCCCCCTGACGATCTCTATTGCAGAGTTTGCTGATTCTTTCATATAACAAGTGGAGAGACTTATCTGCTCACTCAGCTGTCAAAAGAAAACATTGGCAGTCTGCCAAGTTTTCAATATGAAACATTGTAACGAACTCTTTCTTCTTAGATCAAAGGGATAAACTTCTGTGTAAAGAAAAAAATCCAGGCAGTCTGCCAAGTTTTTAACAACATGTAAATACAGGAAGTTTAACCACTTAAAGTCTAAATCTTTTTCTGACACTTGTTTCTTAAGTTAAAATCAATATATTTTTTGCTAGAAAATTACTTGGAACCCCCAAACATTATATATATTTTAGCAGAGACCCTAGGGAATAAAATGTCAATTGCTGCAATATTTTATGTCGCACTGTATTTGCCCAGCAGTCTTTCAAACACAATCTTTTGGGAAAAAATACACTTCAAAGAATAAGAAAAAAGCGAAACAGTAAAGTAAGCCCAATTTTTTTTTTGTTTTAATGTGAAAGATGATGCTACGCTGTGAGAATCGTGATAGAATCGTGATCTATCTTGTAAGCCAAAAAATTGTAATTTTAGCCAGAAATGTGCAGCTCTACAGCCTGGCCACCGCAGCAGCTTGACACTTGTCATCCTTTTTTTTTTTTTTTTGGTCTAGGATTGAGTGTGCTACATACCCTGAGTCTGGAAAAGAGTACTGAGGTTGTACGCACAGCCTTAGCCACTGCAGTGGCTTGACACTTGTCATCCTTTTTTTTGATCTAGGATTGAGTGTGCTACATACCCTAAGAGCCGGTTCACACGGGGGCGACTTGTCAGGCGGGGGCGACTTGTCAGAACGGGAGGCGACAAGTCGCCTCCCGTTCTGTACAATGGAACCGTTCTAGAAGAAAGGTTCCTGTACTACTTTGGGGGCGACTTGCATAGACTTCTATACAGAAGTCGTCTTGCAAGTCGCCGCGGCAGTCGTGTGCAGGTCGCCTCGGTGAGGCGACCTGCAAGTCGTGCTGCTTCTAATGTGAACCGGCGCTTAATCTGGAAAGGAGTACTGGGGTTGTACACACGACTTGGCCACCGCAGCAGCTTGACACTTGTCATCCCTTTTTTTTTTTTGGTCTAGGATTGAGTGTGCTACATACCCTGAGTCTGGAAAAGAGTACTGAGGTTGTACGCACAGCCTTAGCCACTGCAGTGGCTTGACACTTGTCATCCTTTTTTTTGATCTAGGATTGAGTGTGCTACATACCCTAAGAGCCGGTTCACACGGGGGCGACTTGTCAGGCGACCTAGCCGCCTGACAAGTCGCCTCCCGTTCTGTACAATGGAACCGTTCTAGAAGAAAGGTTCCTGTACTACTTTGGGGGCGACTTGCATAGACTTCTATACAGAAGTCGTCTTGCAAGTCGCCGCGGCAGTCGTGTGCAGGTCGCCTCGGTGAGGCGACCTGCAAGTCGTGCCGCTTCTAATGTGAACCGGCGCTTAATCTGGAAAGGAGTACTGGGGTTGTACACACGACTTGGCCACCGCAGCGGCTTGACACTTGTCATCCTTTTTTATTGGTCTAGGATTGAGTGTGCTACGTACCCTAAGTGTCTGGAAAGTAGTACTGGAGTTGTACTCACAGCATGGCCACCGCAGCGGCTTGACACTTATCATCCTTTATTTTATTTATTTTTTACTCCGGGATTGAGTGTGCTACATACCCTAAGTCTGGAAAGAAGTACTGGGGTTGTACGTGGCCTGGCCACCGCCACAGCTTGACACTTCATCTTTTTTTTTGGTCTAGGATTGAGTGTGCTACATACCCTAAGTCTTTTAAAGGAGTTCTGGGGTTGTATGCAAGGCCTGGCCACCGCAGCAGCTTGACACTTGTCATCCTTTTTTTTTTTTTTTTTTGGTTTAGGATTGAGTGTGCTACATACCCTAAGTCTGGAACGGAGTACTGGGGTTGTATGTAGCACACTCAATCCTAAAAATTAAAAAACAGGTTGACAAGTGTCAAGCTGCTGCGGTGGCCAGGCTGTGCGTACAACCCCAGTACTCCTTTCCAGACTTAGGGTATGTAGCACACTGAATCCTGGGGTAGGAACAACGATGTCTCCTCCCCCAGTCAGTGCTATCCCCATACAATTAGAACACACTGAGGGAACACACATTTAACCCTTTGATTGCCCCCTAGTGTTAACCCCTTCCCTGCCAGTGACATTTACACAGTAATTGGTGCATATAGCACTGATCGCTGTATAAATGTCACTGGTCCCAAAAATGTGTCAAAAGTGTCAGATCTGTCTGTCGCAATACTCCTTAAAATCGCAGATCATCGCCATTACTAGGAAAAAAATGAATAAATAATAAATCTTTCCCGTAGTTTGTAGGTGCTATAACTTTTGCGCAAACCAATCAATATACACTTATTGCGTTTGTTTTACCAAAAATATGTAGAATATATATTGGCCTAAACTGATGAAGAAATTTGTTTGGGGTATTGTAGCAAAAAGTAAAAAAAGTTTTTTTTTTTTTTTTTTTTTTTTAAATTGTCGCTTTTTTTGTTTATAGCGCAAAAAATATAAACCGCAGAGGTCATCAAATAGCGCCAAAAGTAATCTCTATTTGTGGGAAAAAAGGACACAAATTTGGGTACAGCGTCGCACGACCGTGCAATTGTCAGTTAAAGCGACGCAGTGCCGTATCGCACAAAATGGCCTGGTCATTAAGGGGGTAAAATCTTCCGGGGCTGAAGTGGTTAATGTAAATTGTTTTGGAAATAAAAAAAGAATTGCAGACACTCAAGTGTCAGGGCTAGCTCAGCCTTTCCTTCTCTGAGCTGGCCGATCAGCTGTCGGGTAATTGCCAGCTCTCATCTCTCAGCTCTCATCTCTCTCCACAGTTAACCAGGTGTTGTGGATCTGCTCGTCAGTCCCGCCTACTTAGACCCCTTTCACACTGGGGCGTTTTTCAGGCGCTTTAGCGTTAAAAAAAGCGCTCGTAAAGCGCCTGAAAGAAGCCTCATCTGCAATCCCAATGTAAAAACCCAAGCCCTTTCACACTGCCAGCGCCTGAAAAACGCTGGTAAAGCGCTGCTTAAGACCTCTTTCACACTGGGGCGTTTTTCAGGCGCTGGCAGTGTAAAAGGGCTCGGGCCATCTGCACACCCAGCCACGGGGCAAAAACATGAAAACGCTGCAAAGAAGCTGCTTACAGGAATTTTTTTGATGCCCTGCCAGCACAGCGTCCCAGTGTGAAAGCACTCGGGCTTTCACATTGAGATCGCAGATGAGGCTTCTTTCAGGCGCTTTACAGGCGCTTTTTTTAACGCTAAAGCGCCTGAAAAATGCCTGAAAAACGCCCCAGTGTGAAAAGGGTCTTAAAGATCTCCAGCTCACTTCATTTTTGCCTTCGTCTTGGTCACATCACAAGAAACCATCTCTTGCTTTCCTGTTTAAAGACTGGCTTTGCCTACATCCCTTCTGGCTCCTTATCCTGCTTGCTGTTCCTCCACTTGGATCCCTGACTTCTGGCCTGGCTGATTACCCGATCTGGTTACTGAACTCTGGCTTGGCTGATTACCTGATCTGGTTACTGAACTCTGGCTTGGCTGACTATCCGATCCGGTTACTGGACTCTGGCTATACTTTGACTACGCTTACTCGATTTACCTTTTTATTAATAAACAAGTGTGATTTTACTGTACTTCTGTCTCGGTCTATTTCATGGTTTCTGACAGTAGGCGAAGGCCATGAATTCAGAAGATACAGTCAATCCACTTGTTGGTAATATTTTTTCCAGATTGGATGAGCAAGATCACCGCATGGATCAGTTTGCCATGGCTTTACAAACGCTCCTGAGTCGCACAGCTCACCTGGAATCCCCCACTGTGGCTGCTCCGGTACAACCTGAGTTGCAGGCGGTCCCTGCTGCTGCACCAGTCTCTGGGCAGGCACCCGCCTTGAGTATTACCTCTATAAGAGCTATGTCTGGTTCCGCCCCGCTTCCCCAGCGATTTGGGGGTGATCCAGTTGAATGCAGAGGCTTTCTCAACCAGGTTGAAATATACTTTGAGATGCTGCCCCAGGCGTTTCCCACAGACAGAAGCAAAGTAGGGTTTGTGATATCTTTGCTTTCTGAGAGAGCCTTAGCCTGGGCTAACCCTCTATGGGAGACAGAAAACCCTGTTGTTATGAGTTACCCTGAGTTTGTGGTCTCCTTTAAAAGGGTATTTGATATTCTCGCTTGCTCCGTATCTGCTGCCAAGTGCCTCATGTCCATCAGAGTATGAGAACTGTTGCCGACTATGCCATTGAGTTCTGTACTCTGGCAGCAGAGGTTGCTTGGAACAATGAGGCCTTCGTGGTTGCTTTTTCTCATGGTCTCTCAGATTCCATCAAGGATGAGATATCAGTCCGAGATATACCCACTGAGCTGGAGAGCTTGATCTCGTTTGCCATCTTCATAGACTTTCTTTTAAGGAGCGCTTGCCAAAGCCTCCTGTACGTTTGCCTCCGAGCTTTGCAGTCCCACCCGTGCCTCCCTCACCTCCCATGCCTCCTGGTACCGAGTCGCTCAGTGAAGTTGAACCCATGCACTTGGGCTTCACGCGTCTCTCTGCGGATGAGAGAGCCTTTAGGAGAAGGGAGAGATTGTGCCTTTATTGTGGCCAGGCAGGTCACTTTTCGAAGTCTTGTCCTACCCGTCCTGGGAACACCCGAACCTTGAGGTCCTGTCATTGACAGACCTTAGGTGGTGTTGTGTCGTCCCCAGTTATCCAAAAGGATAAGCCCCTGGTTTCGATCACCCTCTCTTGGGCTAAGTCATCTATCGAGATACAGGCTCAGTTGACTCTGGGGCTACAGGCCTGTTCATTGATGCTGCCTTTGTATCAAAACATTCAATTTCACTGCAGCTGTGGGACACTCCTCTTGCCATTGAGGCTCTTGATGGGAGACCTACAGCCTGCCCATGTGACTCATGAGACGGTTCCGTTGTCCATGGTCATAGGGGCTCTTCACCATAAGATAATCCAATTCCAAGTGATTTCCTCTCCTAAGTTTCCGCTGGTTAATGGTTATCCTTGGTTACAGAGGCACAACCCCTCTTTTGATTGGCTCCGTGCTGAGGTTTTCTCCTGGTTACCACAATGCAGTGAAACATGCTTTTGGAAGTTAGCCAAGGTCCTGTGTACCTCTTCACTCTCCTCCCTGCCAGAGGAGTACCGTGATTTTAGCGATGTCTTTGACAAAGGTCAAGCTGGTAGTTTGCCTCCACACCGGCCGTATGATTGCGCATATGACCTTCAATCTGGTGCTACTCCCCCTCGTGGCCAGGTTTACCCTTTGTCGGTCTTGGAGGATAAAGCCACGGAGGAGTATGTTGCAGATGCACTTTCTCGGGTTTCATCCGCAAATCCTCGTCTCCTGCCGGTGCTGGTTTCTTCTTTGTGAAGAAGAGGAGCGGTGAACTGAGACCTTGTATTGATTATAGGGGTCTTAATCGTGAAACGTGAATGCTTACTCGATCCCGTTGATTAGAGTTCTTTGACCGCCTCAAGGATGCAACGGATTTCACTAAGCTTGATCTGAGAGGGGCTTACAATCTCGTGAGGATTAAGGAGGGTGACGAGTGGGAAAACTGCGTTTAATACCAGAACAGGCCAGTATCTCGTAATGCCTTTTGGCCTTTGTAACGCTCTGGCAGTTTTCCAGGAATTTATTAACTATGTCCTCCGAGATTTGTTGCAGTTATGTGTGGTGGTTTATCTCGATGATATCCTCATATTTTCCAAGTCACTGGAGAGCCACCACACAGATGTCTGTCGTGTGCTTCAGAAATTGAGAGAACAATCTCTATTGTAAACTGGAGAAGTGTGAGTTCCATCGGGAACAGGTTAAATTCCTGGGCTATGTCATTTCCACTGTTGGTTTTGGCAGTCCTACAGTGGCCTTGACCCATGGGGTTACGTTCTCCTGCAGCGTTTCCTGGGTTTTGCCAACTATTAGCGGAAGTTTATTCGTAACTTCTCATCTCTGGTCAAGCCCTGACCGATATGACCAGAAAGGACGGTAACCCACAGAGTTGGTCTCCGGAGTCCATTAAGGCCTTTGAAATTCTCAAGGCTGCCTTTGTTTCTGCTCCTGTGTTGGCACATCCTGATCCTATGTTACCTTTTTATCTTTGAGGTTGATGCTTCTGAGACTGGTGTTGGCGCCCTTCTGTCTCAATGTCCTACCTCCTGAGAGTTCTATGCATCCTTGTGGCTACTTTTCCAAGAAATTGTCACCTGCCAAGTGCAATTACGAGATTGGTGACAAAGAGCTGTTGCAAATCATTTTAGCCCTGAAAGAATGGAGACATCTCCTTGAAGGTACCACTGTGCTGGTTCTCATTCTTACTGACCATAAGAATCTCACATTCTTGTCTGAGGCTAAATGCCTCTCTCCCAGAAGGGCGCGATGGGCTCTTTTCTTACCAAGTTTCAATTACATTGTCTCATTTTTACCCGGTACTAAGAATGTAAGGGCTGATGCCTTGTCACGCCAATTTTCCTCCACTTCCAAGTTGGATTCGGTTCCGGTTCCTCCTGATCGTATTCTGGCTACGGTTCGCACTGACAAAATTCTTGATGCTCAGGTTGATGCTCCTCCTGAGAAACCTTGTGACCGCTGCTTTGTCCCAGAGTGTCTCTGTACTGCCGTGCTCCAGACTTGCCATTCTCCCAAGGCAGCTGGCCATCCCTGTAAGAATCAACTCGTTCCGGCAATTTCCCAGCAATTCTGGTGGCCTAGTCTAGGTGCTGATGTAACTGCCTTCGTAGCTGCCTGTTCCGTGTGTAAGACTCCACGACACCTTCCAGTGGGCCTCCTACAACCCACACCCAATGGAGAGAGGCCCTGGACCCACCTGTCTATGGATTTCATTGTGGAGTAGCCTAAATCCCAAGGCAACAGTTATCCTTATGGTGGTTGACCGGTTCTCAAAGATGTGTCATTGTATTCCACTTAAAAAGTTGCCCACTTCTAAGGAACTGGCTTCTATTTTTGCTCGGGAGATCTTTCGCTTACATGGGCTATCCAAGGTGATTGTTTCAGACAGGGGTAGTCAGTTTGTGTCCCGGTTCTGGCGAGCCTTTTGTGCACAGCTGGGAATTCAGCTTGCTTTCTCCTCTGCGTATCACCCGCAGTCTAATGGGGCCGCAGAACGAGCCAATCAGTCCTTGGAGCAATTCCTACGTTGCTATATTTCTGACCATCACAACAGCTGGTCAGACCTATTACCATGGGCAGAGTTTGCTCACAACAGTGCCTTTGAATTCTGCTTTCCGATTTGTCTCCGTGGTTTCCAACCTTCCATGTTGCCTGACTCGTTGTTCCGCAGAGTATTCCTGCTCTAGAGGAGCATCTCCGTGGTTTTCGTTCCACTTGGGCACAAGTCCAGGAGGCTTTGCATCATGCTAATGATAGGTACAGACTCCATGCTGACCGCAGAAGCCAGCCTGCGCCTTCCTACCAGGTTGGGGACAGGGTCTGGCTGTCATCTCGCAAACTCCGACTTTGTGTTCCTTCACTGAAGTTCGCACCTCAGTTTATTGGGCCTTTCTGTATCCTTCGCAGGATTAACCCAGTGGCTTACGCGTTGGACCTTCCTCCTAGTATGCGCATCTCAAATGTTTCATGTCTCCTTATTGAAACCGTTGGTCTGCAACCGCTTTACCACCTTGGTGCCATGTCCTATACAGGTTGAGAACTATGAGGAGTATGACGCACAATCCATTGTTGACTCCCGTAGGTTCCATGGGCGCATACAGTACCTGGTGCATTGGAAGGGGTACGGTCCAGAGGAACGCTCCTGGGTCTCATCCTCGGACGTACATGCTCCTGCCCTCCTCCATGATTTCCATAGACGTTTTCCCCTCAAGCCCGGTGGTCCTCCGAGGGGGAAGGGTCGTTGAGGAAGGGGGTACTGTCAGGGCTGGCTCAGCCCTTCCTTCTCTGAGCTGGCCGCTCAGCTGTCGGCTAATTGCCAGCTCTCATCTCTCTCCACATTTAACCAGCTGTTGTGGATCTGCTCGTCAGTCCTGCCTACTTAAAGATCTCCAGCTTACTTCATTCCTGCCTTCGCCTTGGTCACATCACAAGAAACCATCTCCTGCGATCCTGTTTAAAGACTGGCTTTGCTGACATCCCTTCTGGCTCCTTCTTCTGCTTGCTGTTCCTCTACTTGGATCCCTGACTTCTGGTCTGGCTGATTACCCGATCTGGTTACTGAACTCTGGCTTGGCTGACTACCCGATCCGGTTACTGGACTCTGGCTATGTTTTTGACTACGCTTACTCTATTTACCTTTTTTATTTTTGTTAATAAACAAGTGTGATTTTTCTGTACTTCTGACTCGGTCTGGTTCATGGTTTCTGACAGGAAGCACCTTGTATATGATAATATGAGGGCTTTAGAAGGGACTATAGTGGCAGATGAATGTTTTTGGATACTTATCCTTTGACTGGGCTTTGTACAGAGACAGTCCTCGGTATTCCCCTCCTAGATGAGATGTGATTTATCCTATGAATGTTGTGCTGAAGTAATCCACATGATATCCAATGTGTATGGGGAGATCCAGTTAAACACGTCCTCACTCTTCTCCCTGTGCGTCCATCTGCCGCTCAGCCAGCCCGTGCTGAGAAGTAATGGTCCATCCAACCAATCACAGAACAGCCAAATCCCTGCTCCACGTCGCTGGTTGCCCTAGTAACTGGTGACTGCTGCAGATCTAGTAAACAAGTCAGGTGTTCTGTCGAAGTGCCCCCTATTGAAAAATGCCCGGCCTGAACTGCACATGCGCAGAACGGAGCCTCAGAACAGCTGAGTTTAAGATCAGCTGTTGTCTCACGTTGCCGAGGCACGTTCATGTAGGTGAGGGATGGATATTTACATGAGGGGGGCGGATATTTCAAAAATGGCCAGTGCTGGGGGTGGAATTTTTATCAATGGCCAAACAAATCTGCTAAATAAATCTTTATGCAATATAGAAAAAGCTGCCTTTCAATTGACTAAACACGCCCCATATGCGTTAAAAATGAATAGCAGATAAAGATTTATTTCTTTATCGTACATCACGGGACACAGAGCCACAGTAATAACTGTATGGGTTATAAGGCACCTTCAGGTGATGGACACTGGCACACCCTAAACAGGAAGTTCAATTCCCCATATAAACCCTCCCCTTACCGGGAGTACCTCAGTTTTTTTTCGCCAGTGTCTTAGGTGTTGGTCACGAGTAAAGATGTGCTGTGCTGAGCTCTGCTGGAATATTCCTTGCTGGGGCAAGCTATGCAACCGGATCCATTCAAAGTGTCTTTTCCAGGCCGAATTGAATGGTACCCGGGCCTTGTGTCTGAAGAAACAAGGTTTTACCTGTAATGCTTCTCTTTTTAGAGATCTGGACCTCAGGATCCAGTATTTGTTTTTTGCAGCCATATTCAGTATGTCAGTCCTTGAGAGTCCATTTGAAACAGGTACTCAAGGTGTTCCCCGAACAGCAGGCCCAGGAGTTAGCTGAGCTGCCAGCGGCTTTGTGTTTTGCACAGTTGAAGCACCATGCAAAAAGCTCCTGGCTGGTTTTCCTTTCCGTGGTGAAAAGCTGTTTGGGGAGTATTTGGACAAATATATCCAAGAAATATCAAGTGGGAAAAGTACCCTTTTGCCAGTTAAGAAAAAGAGTAAACGTCCCTCATTTAAATGGGCTCTTTCTCCAGTGACGGGGGCATCAGCCTCCAGGCAGTCATGACGGCCTCCACTGTCAGGTTCAAGAGGTAAACCTCAGGGTCAACCCCAGGGACAAAAGAAGTCCTGGGGGAGGAAACCCACAAGACAGATCGCTAAAGCCTCTTTATGACGGGGCGCCCCCGCTCGCTCGAGTGGGGGGGAAGACTTCTGCAGTTCTCAAAGGTCTGGCAGGAAGAATTTCAGGACAAATGGGTGGTCTTCACAATAGCTCTAGGTTACAAACGAGTTCAGAGAATTCCCGTCTCCTCGTTTCCTCAGGTCAAATGTCCCCAAAGATCCAGAGAAAAAGAAGTGTCTCTTTCTAGCGTTAAACTAACTTTTGTCGCAAAAAGTGATCATGGTGGTCCCCGTTGAAGAGCAGGGGTCGGGGTTTTATTCAAACCTTTTCACAGTATCAAAACCAAATGGGGATGTCAGACCCATTCTAGATCTCAAAGATCTAAACCAGCTCCTGAAGATTCGCTCTTTTTGCATGGAATCAATCCGATCAGTAGTCTCCATCCTACAAGGTGGAGAGCTTCTGGCATCAATCAACATCAAGGATGCATACCTGCATGTCCCTATTTTCCCCGCTCACCAGGAGTATCTGCGTTTCGAAGTAGAAAAACTTCATTTTCAGTTTGTAGCCTTTCTTTTCGGTCTAGCTACTGGCACCTCGGGTGTTTACAGAACTTCTGGCCCTTCCTCTGGCAGGATTAAGGACTCAAGGTATAACTATAATAGCATACCTGGATGACCTGCTCTTAATAGACTGATCGATAGTCCGCTTGGACCAAAGCATGGTCACCACAGTCAACTACCTGGAATACCTAGGTTGGTTCCTCAACCTAGAGAAATCTTCTTTAAAGCCAGTAAGAAGATTAGAGTACTTGGGTCAGGTCATAGATACAGCCCAGAAGAGGGTGTTTTTACCCCAGGCAAAGATCAGCGCCATAAAGAAGCTGGTTCGGGGGGTCAGGCCAAAGAAGGGTCCTTCCATTTGCCTTTTGTATGAGGTTGTTGGGGAAGATGGTGGCTTCATTCGAAGCAGTTCCCTATGCTCAGTTTCATTCGAGACTGCAGCAAAACAGTATTCTATCAGCCTGAAACAAGAAGATTCAGGCACTAGATTTTCCAATGCGTTTGTCGCCAAAAGTGCGCCAGAGCCTCAGTTGGTGGAGGATGTCCGAGAATCTGCAGAAGGGGAAATCCTTCTTACCAGTTACCTGGAAGGTGGTAACAGATGCCAGCCTTTCAGGTTGGGGAGCAGTCCTGGAAGAAGCCTCTGTCCAGGGGAAATGGTCCATAACCGAAAAGACCTTGCCCATCAACATTCTAGAGATTCAGGCAGCGCGTCTAGCCCTAAGGGCCTGGACATTCAGGTTGCAGAATTCTCCTGTCAGGATTCAATCCGACAATGCCACAGCAGTGGCTTATATCAATCACCAAGGAGGCACCAGAAGTCGGGCAGCTCAGGGAGAGGTAAACCATATCCTAACCTGGGCAGAAAAACATGGGCCGTGCATATAGGCAATCTTGATTCCAGGGGTAGAGAACTGGCAGGCAGACTACTTAAGTCTCCAGCAGTTGTTCCTGGGGGAATGGTCCCTTTACCCTGACATCTTCCTGGCTATATGCCAAAGATGGGGGATCCCGGATGTAGATCTGTTTGCATCCAGGTTCAACAACAGTCGACAACATTGTGTCAAGAACAAGGGATCCACTTGCATGCGGAACAGATGCGTTGGTGACCCCCCCGTTGTAGCCCCAGCGTGGCCCAGAAGATCTTGGTATGCAGAAATAGTAAAGATTGTGGTAGGGGCCCCATGGACCCTACCATCACATCCAGACCTGCTATCGCAGGGACCAGTGTTCCATCCTACTTAACAAACGCTAAATTTAACGGTTTGGCTATTGAAACCCACACTCTAAAGAATTGTGGGCTTTCAGGCTCAGTGATACCTACCTTGATTAATGCAAGGAAGCCAGCTTCCAGAGTCATTTATTATAGAGTCTGGAAGGCATATGTTTCCTGGTGTGAATCCAGGGGTTGGCATCCTAAGAATTATGTCATAGGTAGAATTCAAGCCTTTCTGCAAATGGGGCTAGAGATGAAACTGGCCTTGAGTACTGTCAAGGGGCCAGGTCTTGGCCTTATCAATATTGTTTCAACGTCTGCTTGCTTTGCATTCTTTGGTCCGAAGCTTTATATAGGGGTAAACCACACCATCCCCCCTTGGGACTGGGACCCCTTTTTCCCTGGGAACAGGCATCCTATCTCCCCTGGGGACAGGGACCCCTTCCCCCTGGGGACAAGGACCTTATCTCCCCTGGCAACGGGGACTACATCTCACCTAAGGACCCCATCCTCCCTGGGGACCAGGACCGCACCTCCCCTAAGAACAGGAACCTGATCACCCTGAGTGTGCCAACCTCACTGCCCTGCCTGCCATGTGTCCTGTGTGAGGGCCCTCCTGTGACAGCTCTTATCAGGACTTCACTGTTTACTCCCCCTACATGGATACATAGGTTAGATTAGAAGGGGTGGAGGCCCAGAGACATGTCCCGAGTACACAGGGGAACTCGGGTTAGATTAGAAGGGATGAAGGCCCAGATACAGTGCCTTGCAAAATTATTCACCCCCCCCTTGGCTTTTTACCTATTTTGTTACATTACAGCCTTTAGTTCAATGTTTTTTTTTAATCTGAATTATATGTGATGGATCAGAATACAATAGTCTTAAGTTGGTGAAGTAAAATTAGAAAAATATATACATAAAACTATTTTTCAGAAATAAAAAAATAATTAGCATGTGCGTATGTATTCACCCCCTTTGTTATGAAGCCCATAAAAAGCTCTGGTGCAACCAATTACCTTCAGACGTCACATTATTAGTGAAACGATGTCCACCTGTGTGCAATCTAAGTGTCACATGATCTGTCATTACATGTACACACCTTTTTGAAAGGCCCCAGAGGCTGCAACACCTAAGCAAGAGGCACCACTAATCAAACACTGCCATGAAGACCAAGGAACTCTCCAAACAAGGGACAATGTTGTTGAGAAGTACAAGTCAGGTTTAGGTTAAAAAAAATATCCAAATCTTTGATGATCCCTAGGAGCACCATCAAATCTATCATAACCAAATGGAAAGAACATGGCACAACAGCAAACCTGCCAAGAGACGGCTGCACACCAAAACTCACGGACCGCGCTGCGGCGGTGAGAGCAGTTGGTGTATTTGATGGCTCAAGCGTGCTGCGGCGGTGAGAGCAGTTGGTGTATTTGGCTCAAGCGCACTGCGGCGGTGAGAGCAGTTGGTGTATTTGATGGCTCAAGCGTGCTGCGGCGGTGAGAGCAGTTGGTGTATTTGGCTCAAGCGCACTGCGGCGGTGAGAGCAGTTGGTGTATTTGGCTCAAGCGCACTGCGGCTGTGAGAGCAGTTGGTGTATTTGATGGCTCAAGCGCGCTGCGGTGGTGAGAGCAGTTGGTGTATTTGATGGCTCAAGCGCGCTGCGGCGGTGAGAGCAGTTGGTGTATTTGATGGCTCAAGCGCGCTGCGGTGGTGAGAGCAGTTGGTGTATTTGATGGCTCAAGCGCGCTGCCGCGGTGAGAGCAGTTGGTGTATTTGATGGCTCAGGCGCACTGCGGCGGTGAGAGCAGTTGGTGTATTTGATGGCTCAAGCGCACTGCGGCGGTGAGAGCAGTTGGTGTATTTGGCTCAAGCGCACTGCGGCTGTGAGAGCAGTTGGTGTATTTGATGGCTCAAGCGCGCTGCGGTGGTGAGAGCAGTTGGTGTATTTGATGGCTCAAGCGCGCTGCGGCGGTGAGAGCAGTTGGTGTATTTGATGGCTCAAGCGCGCTGCGGCGGTGAGAGCAGTTGGTGTATTTGATGGCTCAAGCGCGCTGCGGTGGTGAGAGCAGTTGGTGTATTTGGCTCAAGCGCGCTGCCGCGGTGAGAGCAGTTGGTGTATTTGATGGCTCAGGCGCACTGCGGCGGTGAGAGCAGTTGGTGTATTTGATGGCTCAAGCGCACTGCGGCGGTGAGAGCAGTTGGTGTATTTGATGCCTTTTACGTGACAATCTTGCGTTCAGATTGCGCGGGAAGACTCGCATCCCCTGAACTGACAAGATAATGTACAGAACAATTATGTGTGGATATGTATGTGAGTGTGAACATAGTTCTGCAAATACATTGTTCCGTATATTATCTTCTCAGTTCATTGCTTTGAATCTGGTATGATAAAACTCTATTTTTGCTTAACTGTCAATGTATCTCCTTTGGTTTTATGTGTGAGACGGTCGGAAGATGTGACAGGGGATGTTAGTATTCCCGCGCATGCGCACTGCTGCCATAACAGTTGGAGAATTTGATGGAATAGATTTTCGTGTGTTACACGAAGACCGCGCAGGCGCGGTGCGGCGGCAAGAGGAGTTGGTGTAGTTGATGGCTTTTACGTCGCAATCCGACGTGCAGAAGAAAGCCCTTCTCGTGCCCGCGCTCGGGCATGCGCAATACAAGCGGTTGGAGTTTTTGATAGGTTGGAGATTATGACAGAACACCGGCTGCACAGGGACGAGCGCGCCTGTCTCTCGTGCTCGCTCCCGCGCCTCCGGATCACTTCAAGATGGCGGCGCTAAGCGGGGGATCGGCCGAGGGGCCCTCACTGCTCAACGGAGACCTGGAGTCCGAGGCCGGGGGCCTGAGCGGAGCCGGGGAGATGTCAGCTGCTGGGGGCTACCAGGAGGAGGTGAGAGGAGCCCACATACACTGGGCTTTGGACTGCAGACTGCCAGCTGCCATTGTCACCCTGCCTGGCCTGACATCCCTGGGGCTGCTGTGTGTGTGACATGACAGGTCCTCTGTGTGGGTGATGACAGGCTTTGTGTTATACAATGATGGCCTGTCACTGTATGCCATGACTGGTCCTCTTTGTTATACCATCACCTGACCTGCTCTTGTTATGGCTCTTCGGATGACAGGTTGTCATCTTTGTAATACAATGGGGATCTGTAACTGTGCCATGTTGGGTCCAATTTGTGAGAGATCAGGTCCATCTTGTGCCATGTTGGGTCCTCTTTTTGGCTCATAATTGCCTGGCATGCTATGTTTCTGAGTCTTATCATGAGTCTGCTATTGTTTTGGGTCTTGGCATGACAGATTGCCATTCTTAGGTGACACATTGGGTCCCCTTTGTCCTGGGTCAGATTCCCTTTGTGTGTTGGGTAAGGACAGGTCCCCTTTGTGATAGGCTGGATCCCTTTTGTGACAGGTCAAGAGGGGTCCCCTTGGTGACAGGTCAGGTCCCCTTTACATACAGCACATTAGGTCTCCCTTAGCTCCTTCTCTTCTGACATTCCATGTTTCTGAGTCTTCTGATGACAGTCTTTTATTTTGTTTAATACGATTTATGTGTCATCATTTATTCTGCATGACAGATGCACTTTGGAACCATCTATGACATATCTGTCATCTGGTCTCAGTATGGCAACCTTATCTTATTGTTGTGTGCTCTGCTCTGGTACCCTTGTGACATGACAGGTCTTCATTGTACAATGACAGGTCCCCTTTATATTCTCATATTTTGTGTCCTGTTCTTATTTTGCAGTGAAGGTGTCATTGTTTATCATGACAGGTACACTTTGTATCATTGCACAACAAGACCCAAAATATGACAACACAATGTGTACCTGTTATTGCCTAATAAAAGCACAAATCATTATATTTTGGGTCTTGGGCCTCTTTCACACTGCTGCAACTTTAAAGTCGTGTGATTTTTGCGCCTGCGACTTTTGCGATTTTTGCCACAATTGCAGGGAAGGCCTGTCTAAACTTGAGGTCAAAGTCGGACCAAAGTAGTACAGGGACTACTTTGAAGCCGGTGCGACTTGAAGTCACTCAGATATGAATGTTACTCATTGGAAATCATGGGGTAGGACTTGTCATGTGACTTTGCAGTCATACAAAGTGCACCTTTGTGAGATACAGTGACCCCTTCACTGCATTACCCAAAGTAAGAACACATCAGTGAGACCCAGAATATGAGGATATAAAGGGGAACCTGTCATGTCACCCCAGCAGTGTACAGAACAACAAAACAAGTATGCCATGTCCCAAATCACTGATCTAGGTCTTTGTTATGACATTTGTCAGCATTGTGTCCTATCCTGGGTGATAATATGGTGTTCTTGTGCTATGACAGGTCCATGATATATCATATTTTGGGTCTTATTGCAGCGTGTTTTTTTTAATTCTGTGATATCCAGTAAAGATGTGTCATTGTGTGCAATAACAGGTGCACTTTGTATTGTCATATTTTAGGTCTTATTATGAAATGATAGTGTACCCCTGGCATAACACAGTGGTACCTTCACTGCCTTCTCTAAAATAAAAGCGCATTAGAATAGGACCTAAAATATGATCTAAAGTGGGCCTGTTATGTCACAAGGACAGTAGCACTAAGGATATAACACAAGACTGGTATGCAGTCTCCAGACCCTTATCAGTAATAGAAGCTTTGTCTTATGTTCTAATGATTTGTGCACTGCTGTATCATCATTGCTCTATGACAGGTCCACTTTATATCATTGTATTCTGGGTCTTAAGCCTCGTACACACGATCAGATTTTCAGACGACCGTTCGTCCCTTTTTTTGTTGCATGCTAGTGTCATGTGGAAAGTGAAGAGGTTACTCGCCATATGAAAATTCTCGTACAACAGAATACAACTTCAGAAGTGATGTGTTGAATTGTTTTGTATGCATTTTTTTTGTTTGAGTATGCGTAGTCCTGCTCTTACGGGGGGTTTTTTTCGGATGAAAACTGTACTAATTATACACAAATTGGATGTTGTGTTCACGTATGATAAAAATTTTATAGCCTGCACATCCAGTTTTTGTCATCCGAAAATTCGTAATTGGCTTTCGAAAGCACCATACTAATGATCCGAAAATTTTCAGATCGTTTGTCGGATGCAATTTTACTTCCGATTTTCGTTTCACGTGCTTGGGCCTTTATTGTAATGGGTACTATGGCAGGTGCACTTTTATATTACTATATACTTGATCTTATGGGGTGTGCTATGACAGGTCCACTTTATAATCATTTTCTTGGTGTTCTCATCATATGTACTATGATAGGTATTATTATTATTATTATTTGGTCTTATTGTTTTATGTGCTATTGCAGGTCCACTTTATATCATTCTATTCTGTGTGTTATTGTGATGGGTTCTCCTTATATATTACTCTAGGTCTTCTTTTATGAGCCTGATGACAGGTCCATTTATAGCATTGTATTCTGGATCTTATTTTGATGTGTACTATCACAGGACCACATTATAATTATCTATTTTGGGTCTTATTGTGATGTGTACTATGACAGGTCCACTTTATATCATCATATTCTGGGTCTTATTGTGATGTGTTCTTTCACAGGTCCTCTTTATATCTTATTCTGGGTCGTCTTGTTAGGAGTACGATGACAGGTCCACTTTCTATCCTCCTATTCTGGGTCTTATTGCGATGTGTTCTTATGTTGGGTAATCGGTGAGGTGGTGTCACGACAAGTCCATTTTATAGAGGTGCACCTGCCATGACATCTCAGTGATCCCGTTCTTGGTATGGCACGCTCTCCTTGTGTCATTGTTGTGGGCGTTGCTCTGCTGTCAAATGTCTGTAGCTGCCACAATCCGTTGTTCTGAATTGGTCATGTTGGGGTTAAGGTCCGGCATTGGGGGGAATGGTGAGAAATACCCACCCAGTTTGTTGACCAGCAGTTCCACATTCAGCCCATCCAGACATGGTCCTTGCAGTTTTTAACCCAAATCTGTCTGACCGCACGTGAATAATGTTGATGTAACCTCGCTTCTTATTGTGCTGTCGTTTGTGTCATGACAGGTCCTGTTAGTATTCCGTCTTTGTGTCTGCTGAATGTAACTAGTCAGTGTTATAACTTTGTAATACTAAGTCATCTGTGTGTCATATATGCTGTCATAACCCATCCCTATGTTTATATGGCAAGCCTTTTTTTTTATTTTTTATTTTTGTGTTATGACAGGTCCTCTTTGTATAATCCTATTTTGACACATTAAATAAAAACAATTTCAGAGGCTGGTGGTAAGCCTTCCATTGTTTGTTGCATCGTCTGATCTTTTATTTTCCTCCCCCCTTCTTTTTTTTTTTTTTTTTTTTTTTACCTAAGTATTTGGTCATGTGACACTGCAAGCCCAAGCCTTCTCTCCTCCATTGTTTACTTTCTGCGGTGTCCTTCTTGGGGTGTCCAAGTGTCTGCTTGCATGACGTGGGCATTTTCTATTGTTCTGCCCAGCGGCTTGGTCCTCTCTGGACCCAGCAGAGGAGTGATGTCGGCACAAGGGGGCAGCAGGTGAGCCGCTGGAGAATGACCATCTGCATCCCTGGGTTAGCACTCCCCTGCACCAAGAAACAGCGGTGATGAAAGACCTGGACAGGGGATTAGGTGACCATATCTGTCTTCACATGACTGCTGATTGCTCAGTTCTTGGTCTTCTGCAAGCAGAGAGTAGTGACTGTCAGTTGTCACTCTCCTCCCTGCACCTCCAGTACTCACTGGAGCACCAGGCTGGGAAGGGGGCGGGTGCAGCTGCCTGGGTGGGGTCATCATGGCAATATTGTGGGATGTTTTTTGAACCTGGAGTGGCTCTGCTCTTTCAGCGGATATCGGGCAATAGCCCTCTACCAGCTGGCTGGGTTACAGGAGAGCAAAAGTAATTGTACTCCTGTGGCCCATGTATAGTCAAAAAATCTTTGGCCATACTTCTCTTTTAGGGGTGGCTCATTGACTTGCAGGGTGCTATGGAACCACTCTTTCTTATGTGCTCAGAGAATACATAAAATAGCCCAGAGGAATACAAACAATGAAGTCATGAAGGGACCTGCATGCACACCTAGAGTGCACAGGATGGTGGAGAGCACTGAATTTCTGGCAGGATCAGTAGATGTTTTGCACCTAATGCACAGATACAACAAAATTCTTTCAAGGATATATTTAAAGTGGAGTTCCAGCCTAGGTAAAAAAAAAATACAAATCCTGTAGCTGCTGACTTTTAATATAAGGACACTTACCTGTCCAGGGAGCCCGCAATATCGACACCCAAAGACCATCAGCTTTGGGTGCAGGCACCAGATTTCAAGTAAGGGAAATAGGCAGTTCACAGCTGGTTTTCTACTGTGCATGCGCAAATCGGGTGGCGCTTTCTGAATGTCCGGATGTCTTCTGGGACATACACGGGTCCCAGAAGGCATCGGGTGCGCGGGATTAAAAGTAGTCCTGACTAGATCATGCAAAAAAGTTACCAAAAATAGTTTGAGACAGAGTTCTCTTTTTGTCTGGAACTCTGCTTTAACAGACTAAGTTTCCAAATAAAAGTTGATTGTTATGGTTTACCTACACTGTAAGGGTGATCTTGTATTGTCTCTCATAATGTTACAGATCTTTTTGTCTTTCCAATGTTTGCCGTTAATGTTTGTGGCATAGTACCTGTATGTGTCACAGCAAGTTATTTCATTAACTTTATTAAAATTTCCAGAAGGATAAAATACATTGTGCTATCAATTATGCATGTGGCCCTGATGTGCCAACATTCTTAGTTACCCTGATGAACCTCTTTGCATTAGCTGACCAATCAGCGAAAAGGTGAACTCTGGTTGCTATAGGTTACTGTCTTTGGCTCTTCCTTATTGAATACGTCTTCTTATTGTATTTGAAAGAGCCTTTTTATGTAACCAAGCATTTGTTCCTCCACCATTTGTGTTTTGCAGAAATGCACTACAGTCTATTTAACATGGTTTCCTATAGATCTAGTTCACATTGGTGTGCTTTTGAGCCGGTGCGCTTTTTGAAAAGGGTCAGGGATTTTTTTTTTTTTTTTTTTTCCTGCAGCAGATTTCGTTTAGTGTGTAATAGACTTCAATGGACATACACTGTTTCTGACCCACTCCTTTCATTGGGTTTCCATCTTGTTAATCATAGAGATTCAACATCACATGTAGGCTTTACCTAGGGCGGTCTGCATGCAAATCTAGCCTGCCTAAGAACTCCCACTTGTCCAGACTGACATCCACCCGTCAAGGTCTGATATTTTCATAACTCCACCCAAGTGCCAGTCCTCTTCTTGCATTAGGGCTGAGGGCTCTTGAGAAACTTACTGAGGCAGGATGATGTAAAGTTTTCAGGAAGGTATGTAAAACCCCTTCCACCAGTTATGATCTGTGTGCATTGCATAGGGAGGAACTGAGACACTGATGGCATCTCTAGATCTAAAATAAGGTATACAATGAAACGGGAGAAATTGTATTTAATTTCATTAGCTTGTTGATGAGGGAAAGGGTTAGGAGGAAGCAGAAAAGCAAAATAAGCAGAATAACATTCAACTAGAGCAGTGGTTCTCAACTCCTGTCCTCAAGTACCCCCAACAGGCCAGGTTTGCACGATAACTGAAATACATCACAAGTGATATCATTTGCTGCTCAATGATTTCAGTATTCTAGTCTGCATCTCCCCAAGGTAATACTTAAAATGTGACCTGTTAGTGGGTCCTGAGGACAGGCGTTTAGAACCACTGAACTAGACTGTCCAGTGGATGAAATGCGTTGGGAGGAGTCCAAACAGAGGTTCAATTACATCAGCCTGCCTATAGAACTGCATGGATTTTCCAATCCGGTTCCCCTGAAAAGCTTACAGGTGGACCTGATCAGAAAGCCCATGCCCATGTAAAAGGGCCCTTAAGAAGAAAAGTTGTAACTGTGTGTGTTTTTTTTTTTTTTTTTTTTTTTTTTTTTTTAATCCCTTGTTTATAATTGGACTTTATTCACAAGGGGTTTTTGTGTGTTATTGACTGCATATTTGTGTGTTTTGTGCACATTTTACACAAAGCTACATTTAGTTTTTGGAAGGGCGATTGCACAAAATGACATATTTAAATGTGAGCTCTCACATCATGCCTGTGACTTTTTATCTATCAATGCTGTCCATCAGCTAGAACCTGCGTGGCAGCACCTTCTTGCATGCTATGCATATGTCTTATCCATTCCATTTATATCATATGTTTTAGGCTCAGTTCACACTGGAACCTGCTGCGGATCGCACAGGAGCACTGTGTGCCCCTGTTCCCGGGCCGAATCTATGCCTGAATTCGGCCCTGAAACTGAACCAAAGACGCACAGCGTTTCTGTGCAGTGCGCTCCACAGCCGCAACGGAGATATGTGAACTGGCTCCATAGATAGCCAGTCACATTCTCCTGCTATGCGAATTAGATGCGGGGAGACCCATATCTAATTCGCATAGGTGTGAACCCCGGCCTTAATCTCCATGAACTCTGGTTTATATGCCAGTATACCTGTAAACAACAAAGCAAGGTAATGCTGTAGCAGTTTAGCAGGGACACCATAATGCCACTGCATAGTCGGAGGATTTCTTAAATTTAATATTTGCATAGGGCAGTGCACACAGTATACTTTCCCGGTGCATTGGCTTGCCGATCGGGGAACAACCCTGCATTGATGAGGTGGAGACTGTGCTCCTTTTGACCCTTGCCTGGCAGTTTGGGTTTAATAATGGCTTTGGGAGATGGGCAAGTGAAGTAAAGATTAGATGTGATTTTTAGATGCATTTTGTGGTCATTAGGAGTTTGGGTGTCCATTTGTTCCCAGACTCCGGATACTAAGGGTGGAAAGTGGCAACACACAGCTCCAAATGTGCTAAATTCTTTTGCATGCTTATCACTGTTGCATGGGTTTTTATTTATATGAAAGCATTTTCTTCCTGTTAAAGTGGTATTAAACTCAAAAGCAAACATTTATTATATTACAGTTTATCAATTCTTAGATGTGCATGTGTTTTTCTTTTTTTATGTTCATCATGTGATCCAGCCAGTAAGGCTGTTTTTAAAAAGAACAAGCTATCCAGGAGAATGAAACCGCGAGAGGAGATGAACCATTTACTGCTGAAAGGGGCTCTTACAATGATCAGGTTCTATTTATGTAAAACCTTTATCCCAAAAGGAACAAAGGTGGTTTCTGTAACTGGTGGTAAAGTATTAGCTGGACTTTGTTGTTAATTTGTTAGTGTATTTAAATCTGCTAGAACATCCATTACTGCCCCCCTCGACTGAAAAAGGCCCTGTGCTCCTTCATTCAGAGTGGGGGCGCTTTTAATACAGGAGGTGTTACTGGCCAGATCATCATGTTAAAACGGGGGGGGGGGGTGTTAAGGGGCATAATTTAAGTGGTTGTATGCATTAAGATAAAAAGCCTTCTGTGTGCACCAGCCCCCCTAATACTTATCTGAGCCCCATGCCAATCCAGCGATGCCCATGAACGCCTAGGCCAGTGATGGGGAACCTTGGCACCCCAGATGTTTTGGAACTACATTTCCCATTATGCTGAACTACATTGCAGAGTGCATGAGCATCATGGGAAATGTAGTTCCAAAATATCTGGGGTGCCAAGGTTCACCATCACTGCCCTAGGCCAACCGAGCTTTCCTTCCCGATTGTCTGAAACACAGCAGCGGTGCCATTGACACCTGCTGCTGTCAATCAAATTCAGTTAGCCAATCAGGAGAGAAAGCCGGAGTGGGGCCAAACCGCTGCTCCGTGTATCCATTCAGACATGGAGCTGCAGCTCGGCTTGGGTGCCCCCCGTTGCAGGCTGTTTGCTGTGGGGGCACGCAACAGGAGGGAGGGGCCAGGAGCACCGCCCAGGGACCCGAGAAGAGGAGGATCGGGGCTGCCCTGTGCAAAACCACTGCACAGAGCAGGTAAGTTTAAGTCTGTTATTTTAATAGAAAAAAAAATCACTTTAATAACCATCTTTTATAAAAAGGAGACCTCTTGCTGTTTTAGAAGTTAGCAACATTATGCAAAAGCCACACAACAAAATATGGAAGACCTAACAAAAATATTGAATGTAACTTTACCAGGAGGTACCCCAGCCCTTCAAATGGGTGCAGAAGTCTTCTGGAGGAACATATTAATGTATACGGTCTTATGCAGAGTTGATCATCTCGCTGTTCTGATATTTGTCACTGTTACATGGCCCAGAAATGAGTGTGAAGGACATACTTATTGTTTGGGGGAAGTAACTTTCTAAATATAGGTGTAATCTTGTGCTGTACTGCAGATTGTGTGTGTGTTGTTGTGTTATTTTTTTTTTTATAATTGTGAAAAACACCCCTAAGTATACACCGTATCTCTGACACTCAGGGGAGAGTCTGACCAATTGTAGCAATTGTAAAAAACATTTCTTGTGTTTTTTATTTTTTTTTAAATGTATATCTGGGCAAATATGTGTCCACAGTCCAAACTGTGGTTTTAGGGCTTGCCAGCCCACTTTTATCTAAAAGGAAAACTAAGTTGCCCGGGTAGGGGATTGTCACCAGCAAAAAAAATAATGAAAATACCAAGCCACCTGTCTCTTCAGCAGCACAGCTGCTCTTTCCACTGGTCCAGGCTGTCTAACACAGCACTCTTGGCACACTCTGAAAATACAGCTCCCATGTTGCTACTGCCCAATCCCTGACCTCTCATGGGGGAACTTCTGGCAACCCGGACTTAGATTCCCTCAGTCCCCTGGACTTGCCTAGTTGCCTCAGCTCACCCTGTCGTTCTGACTCTTAGCTATCCTGAATCTCAGTCCTGTGGGTAGGGAGTCTCTTTTCCAACATGGAGTGCTGTCTCTTGAGTAGAGCACCTCTCTTAATGGGAGTTCGCCTCTATTCTAGATGGGCCCCACATCTGTCTTCTAACAGGAGCCCTACATTCAGATCCTTATAATGCACAACTATGTATTCGCACAGTCTACAGGTTTCCAGTAAGACCTAGACACAGGATTGAAGGCTTTGTCCCACCCAAGACTCTTTAAAGCAGGGGTAGGCAACCTTGGCCCTGCAGCTGTGGTGAAACTTCAAGTCCCATGAGACATTGCAAGACCCTGACAATCACAGGCATGACTCCTAGAGGCAGAGGCATGATGGGATTTGTAGTTTCACCACAGTTGGAGTGCCGAGGTTGCCTTCCCCTGCTTTAACCACTTCCAGACCGGCTCACGCCAATATACATCGGCACTTTGAAGAGGGATGTCGTTGTTATGGCAGCAGCTAGCTACCATAACCCCAGTATCCTCTTCTTCAGTGAGCAGTCCGGTTTCAGATAAAAGTGGTCTCTGCAGCGGATTCACTGTGAGATGACTTTTATCGGTGGCAGGAGAGGGGTCCCCCCCGCTTCCGCCGCTTACCGGAACCGTCAGAGGCGATCAGGTCCTCTCCCCGGCTTGGTATGGAGACGAGTGAGAGGAAGATGGCCCCCATCCGTCTCCATACCTTTGCAAGGCGGAAGCGACGTCAAAACGTCCCTTCCGCCGATGGCTCTTAAAGTAACATTTTTATTTTATTTTTTTTTTAAATGACATTAAATTTTTTTATTGCATTTTAGTGTAAGTCCTCATGCACACGGACGTTTTTACAGCTGCTTTTTTGAGCTTTTTTTGCAGCTTAAAAAGGCCTGTCTGTGTTAGTCTATGGTTTCATGCCCACCTAGGCGTTTTTGAGCTGCAAGTGGCATAGGCGTTTTTAAGCTGTAAAAAAAACTCAGGACCAGTGGGTTCTGAAAGACGTTTTTCAGCTGTAAAAACGCTCAAAAACATCATTCAACAACGTTTTTTAGCGTTTTTGATCCATTGAAAAAAAAAAATTTGAAAAAAAAAAAAAAGTTCAAAAACGCTAACGCGGAAAAACGCTCAAACGCTCAAACGCTCAAAAACACAAAAAAACGCTATTGCAAAAACGCTGAAAAACGCTGAAAAAAAGTTTAAAAAAATCACTGCAAAGATACTGGCGTTTTCATAACGTTTTTTTAACAGCCTGTGTGCATGAGGGCTAAATATGAGTTCTGAGGTCTTTTTTTTTTTTTTTTTTTTTTTTCGACCCCAGATCTCATATTTAATATCATGCCATGCTGTTTTTCTGTCATGCTGTTTTGTTTTGTTTTTTTTTTTTGTTTTTTTTTTTTCTTCTGTTACATTCCTTGTAATAGGAATAAAAGTGACACAATTTTTTTTTTTTTTTTTTCAACCATGTAAAAATAAAAGGTAAAATGTATAAACATGCAGCCTGTAGAATTTGTTTAAACGTCGCCTGTGGAGATTTTGAAGGGTAAAAGTTTGTCGCCATTCCATGAGCGGGTGCAATTTTGAAGCGTGACATGTTGGGTATCCATTTACTTGGCGTAACATTATCTTTCACAATAAAAAAAAAATTGTGCTAATTTTACTGTTGTCTTATTTTATTATTCAAAAAAATGTATTTTCTTCCAAAAAAAAAAAGTGCGCTTGTAAGACCACTGCGCAAATACGGTGTGACAAAGTATTACAACAAACGCCATTTTATTCTCTAGGGTGTTAGAACCCCCAGACATTATAATTTTTTTTTTTTTTTTCCTAAGTAATTTTCTAGCAATAAACACTGTTTTTAACTTGTAAACACCAAATCTCAGAAGGAGGCTCGGTCCTTAAGTGGTTAAAGCTTTCAGACTCTGGACCTTGATCTGGGATTACAAAACCTGGAGAAATCTTTAACCCAGTCTTCTCCGCTCTGAATGATACCCCAGAGCTTGGGCACCCTGCATTAGTGTGATTCCTGTGTCACTTCTTATACTCGTGCAGTGACAGCGCCTAGCACCTGCTGCCATTTTTCTGCACACCAGTTTTTGTGCGTACTTGTCTCTTGGCCTTTATTCCATGTCCTATGCATTTAAACATAGGAACTGGGGTGCAGAAAATGGTAGCGGGTGCTCTGGACTGATGAGTCAAAATGTGAAATATTTGGCTTTAGCAGAAGGCAGTTTGTTAGTGAAGAAGAGGTGGTGAGCCGTACAATAATGTGTTTGCAGGCAACAGGGAAGCATAGTAGAGGCTCCTTGCAAGTTGGAGACTGCATTTCTGCAAATGGAGTTGGAGGTTTGGCCAGGATCAATGGTGTTCTCAATGCTGAGAAACACGGGCACATACTTTATCCATATCATCAGAGGGGCATGTGATTGGCCCCAAATTCTGCAGCAGGACAATGTCCCCAACACACAGCCAATGTCTTTAAGGACTGTCCTCAGTTTAAAGAAGAACAAGGAGTCCTGGAAGTGATGGTTTGTCCCCCACAGAGCCCTGATCTTCACATCATATCTGTCTATGATTACACAAAGAGACAGAAGGATTTGAGGCAGCCTACATCAACAGAAGATTTGTGGTTCGTTCTCCAAGATTTTTGTAACAACCTACCAGTTATTTCAAAAACTGTGCAAGTGTACCTAGAAGAATTGATACTGTTTTGAAGGCAAAGGGTGATCACCAAATTTTTGATTTGGATTTCTTCTCTGTTCATTTACTTTCCATTTTGTTAAATGATAAAAATAAACTGTTAACACTTCTATTTCTGAAAACATTCTTGATTTTACTGTATTTCTTTCACACCTGCCTAAAACAGTTGCACAGTACTGTGTGAGGGGAAAATATCCATTGAACCTCTCTGAAATCCAGTGAACTTTTTTCTTCACGCAGTGAGCTGACAGCCCTGCCTTTTGCAGCACTGAAATCCCAAGTATTGTCAGCATTGCCCGGATTCTCCCCCTCCCCAATTACATATCATAGCATGAGGAAGAGAGGTGTTCTGTAGTTGCAGCTTTTTAAAAAAGGCAATACACAGGGAAATATGCATATATTATAGAGATGTGCTGAATTCTTTTTCCCCACACATACACATTAACCACTTCAGTACTAGGGCACTTATACACCTTCCTGCCCAGACCAATTTTCAACTTTCAGCGCTGTCACATTTTGAATGATAATTGCACGGTCGTGCAACGCTGTACCCAAACAAAATTTTTTTTACCCCCCCCCCCACCCACACACAAAAGGAGCTTTCTTTTGGTGGTATTTGATCATCACTGGGGTTTTTATTTTTTGCGCTACAATTTAAAAAAAAAAAAAAATGGAACCATTACAACCCCTTTAACACTACTAAACATTCTGGTCTACACTACGTTCTTGCATTTTAAGGCTATATGCTTGATGACTATTTTAAGAAATAATTTAGTTATGTATTTAAAAAAACACATAAGCTATGTGGGAACCAGCGCGATTCCTGTGAGGGTTCCTACATTGCACCTGAATCTCCGGCGGTTCACATCGCACTCTGCGAACCGCTGCGGGTGTCAATACACAGCAATCGGATCGCATATGTGTAAACACCCAATGCGATCAGATTTCAGTGCGGAACAAAAAAAGGGTCCTGCACCCTTTTGGTGCAAATGCAATGCAAATTCAGCCATACAAACTGTATGGTTGAATTTACATCGCACACACATCGCATGTCCTCTGCACAGCAATACGTTGCGAATCACATGCGATGGCTGGCATCGCACAAGTCTAGAATTAAAAATTTTCGTATAAATTTTTGATATTTGTATAAACAATATTTTAGTCCAAGTCTAGGATAAACCTCATTAGCGGTAACTTGTGTACAACAGGGGTTAAAAAAAATAAAAATCCTGTTGTTCCACTTCAATCATTGCTGACTTGTATGTCCATCAGCTAATAAAAAGCACCAAAATTGTTATTAGTTTCAGCTATGGTCGTGATAAGTGATAGGTGACTCAGAGCTGTCACACATAAGCGGGTGGAAGTGTTTAGTCTTAATGTCGAGTAATCTAGGGTCGCATCTATACTGTAGGTGTTGTATTCTTCATCCTATCGCTGGGGCAGGGTTTTGCTGGGTAATCCAGAATCCGAAGCAAGCGGAGCTTATTCAGTGAACTGAAGAGTCCAGTGACCTCTAACAGCCAATCAGATGTGTGTTTAGAGCAGTCTGCTAAATTAAAGCATTTTAACTGGTTTCTGCTCATTTGCTTCCAAGTCTGTATTTATCGGTTGTTTAGTTATACTGTCAATTTCAGGATTGTGGTGACATACAGTATGTTTGTAGCTGTTATCAATAATATCCTTTTTTGTTTTTGTGGTGAAATGTATCTCTTAGTGACCAGCTAGATTTCAGCTTTTTATTGAAAGGGAGCGTTGAGCATTTTATTATGTTCAGTTCTAAAGAAATCAAAGAGCCATATGTAGATCATCCTTTCTGATCACTTATTTTGAAATACTGGTTTCTTGGTTGGTACACTAACTTTAGTCATTTAACCTGATTATGAAAAAATGCTGATCTAGCAGTTAGAGAACTAGTTTGTTCAGAAATGGATAAATACACACTCTGCACTCCTCCTAATCATCCCTAACAACAAATGTACAGTATCTGTTAAATAACAGCTGCTAAAATTATTACTCAAGTACAACTTGATATAAATAATTCAAATGTTATCTACTATGTAACACTCAATGTTACCCCAAATGTACAAAGTAGGAAAATGTGTATCCATAGATTCTCTCCCTCTCCCTCCTGTACAACTCAGTTGAATGTATACTTTGCGTTGTTGTCATGCGGAAAGATGAAGTTCCGCTTTCTAGCAGAAGCCTGAAGGTTTTGTGCCAATATTGACTGGTATTTGGAATTGTTCACAATTCCCTCTATCTTGACTAAGGCCCCTGTTCCAGCTGAATAAAAACAGCCCCAAAGCATGATGCTGCCACCACCATGCTTCACTGTGGGTATGGTGTTCTTTTGGTGATGTGCAGTGTTGTTTTTTGCGACAAACGTATCTTTTGTAATTATGGCCAAAAAGTTCAACCTATTTTTTAGTTTCTTCAGGCCATAACACATTTTCCAACATGCTTTTGGGAGACTTCAGATGTGTTTTTGCAAAATTTAGCCAGGATTGGATGTTTTTCTTTATAAGAAAAGGCTTCCGTCTTGCCACTCTACCCCATAGCCCAGACATATGAAGAATACGGGAGATTGTTGTCACATGTACCACACAGTCAGTACTTTCCAGAGATTCCTGCAGCTCCTTTAATGTTGCTGTAGGCCTCTTGGCAGCATCTCTGACCAATTTTCTTCTCGTCCTTTTCGTCAATTTTGGAGGGACGTCCAATTCTTGCTAATATCACTGTTTGCCATATTTACTCCACTTGATGATGACTGTCTTCACTGTGTTCCATGTTATATCTAATGCCTTGGAAATTCTTTTGTACCCTTCTCCTGCCTGAAAGCTTTTAACAGTGAAATCCCTCTGATGCTTTCAAAGCTCTCTGGCTTTGGCTGTAGGATGCGACCAATTAAATGTCAGGAAAGACCTACTGGAACAGTTGAACTTTATTTGGGGTTAATCAGAGACACTTTAAATGATGACAGGTGTGTACCACCTACTATATTGGGCGGCACAGTGGTGTAGTAGATAGCACTTTTACCTAGCAGTAAGAAGGGTCGCTGGTTCGAATCCCAACCACAACACTACCTGCCAGGAGTTTGCATGTTCTCCCTGTGCCTGCGTGGGTTTCCTCTGGGTACTCCGGTTTCCTCCCACACTCCAAAGACATGCTGGTAGGTTAATTGGATCCTGTCTAAATTGTCCCTAGTATGTATGAATGTGAGTTAGGGACCTTAGAGTGTAAGCTCCTTGAGGGTAGGGACTGATGTGAATGTACAATGTATGTGTAAATTGACGGCGCTATATAAGTACCTGAAATAAATAATATTTAACTTGAGTTTGAATGTGATTGCTTAATTCTGAACATGGCTACATCCCCAGTTATAAGAGGGTGTGCACACTTATACAACCACATCATTTTATTTACCCCCCCCCCCCCCCCCCAAAAAGAAAAACAATTTTTTTTTTTTTTTTAATTGAGTTGTAAAGTTTATAGATCACATTAAAGGTGGAAAAAGTTCTGAAATTCAATTTTTACGTCACAGAAACCTGACATTTTAACAGGGGTGTGTAGACTTTTTTTTTTTATATCCTCTGTGTGTGTTATGTATGTTTGTGTAAAATATAATCTCTTATGGTTAAGGAATATAATGCAAACCATATACAGTTTTATATAGATATTAAAGCAGTTGTTATATTGCAGTTTTCCAATTCTTAGATGTCATGACTTTTTTTTTTTTTTTTTGGGTTTTTAAGCTTAATAGCAATTCAAACCCCTTTTTGTCAACTTGTGTGCATGTTATCGGGCCAAAATCACAAGGGTAAAAAAGGCCTTATAAACTTATGAGCACAGCTGTGTATGTGTGTATATGTATATATTTTTTATATTATATTCTTTGCCATGAACTCTTCTAATAAAGTATGCACTCCCTTCCTCTGTGTAAGCCAAGGAACCGAAAGATAGAACATTTAAGAGAATGAAGTAATTTTAATTAACAATGTTAAAAATTCAGAAAGTCGCATGAGTATGCTCCGCCCCTGACGCATTAAGTTAGAACGAAATACTGCAGCTGTACAAAAGTCTGAAATGCCTCTCGGTAATCAAAGGAACTTTCTTTTTCGATTGAGTTAGGGTTTACACCCCTGGTCAGGGGTTTATTTTTTTTATTTTTTTTGCCATGTGTGTCTCACTGGGGATATTTACCTTCACTTCCTGTCCCATAGCCAAAACAAGAAGTGATAGGAAACCCCTGCAAATCAAGTGATTCCCTTGGGTGTACCCCCAGGTCACCAAACCTAGTGTCCCCATTGGAAGATTTCCCCTCTCAATTTTCGGGGGACAACTCAAAGCTTGGGATATTCTTTCAATGATGGTAAACAGGACAAACCGAGAGGGTGGATCTTCCTAATGGAGGTACAGACAGAAATAAAAACTGACAGGTGTAATAATCCATCTTCACTATATCCAAAACAGAAAAAGTTTTGCCTTTTCTAATTTAACGTGTGGGGTTTTGGTGTATGGTGTGTTTTTTTTTTTTTTTTTTTTTGCAGCTATACTTCAAACATGTCTACTTTTGCCTATTTACATGATGGATTGATGAGATTAGTAGTTTATACAAGAGATTCCTTCTTTTAGGCTCACAGGAAGTGACGAGGATATGCCATTTCTGACAAGATAATCAAGTATTTCTGTACTCACTGTAAATGTTCTGTGGGAAATGTGCAGCTACCTCATCTAAAGACGGGTATGCTGCTATATATGAAGTGTTTTAATTTTTTTTCATTTTTTTTCTTTAATATGCATTCCCTATAATCTATTGCAAGCTTAGTAGGGCATTATCCTCATATTCAATGCTGAATGACACTAGTACCTGTACTGTGCATTATTTATTTTTTTTTTTTTTGTCTTTTGAGAGATGGCAGGAAGCCTTAATGGGCTTGACTGATAAAGCCTGGTGTGCATATTCACTTAGCTCGTGAATTGGTGTTCCTGGTTCCCTAGGTCTGTTGCACTCCAGCTGTGGCTAGGTGAAAGCGCAGGTCTCAAAGCCTGTACAGCTGTTCATTGCTGTGACCATAGGGGAGATGTTCCCTCACTTCTGTTTGGTCACCTTGACAGGGGTTAAAGCAAAATCACCCCAATGGGGATACAGTGAGGGAAAAAAGGGTATGACCCCCTGCTGATTTTGTATGTTTGCCCACTGACAAATGATCAGACTATAATTTTAATGGTAGGTTTATTTCAACAGTGGGAGACGGAATAACCACAAAAAAATTTCCAGAAAAACGCATTTCAAAAAAGTTATAAATTTGATTTGCATTTTAATGAGAGAAGTAAGTATTTGACCCCTTCACAAAACATGACTTGGTACTTGGTGGCAGAACTCTTGTTGGCACCACAAGAGGTCAGACGTTCTTTGTAGTTGGCCACCAGGTTTTGTCAGAAACCATGAACCAGACCGAGACAGAAGTACAGTAAAATCACACTTGTTTATTAATAAAAAGGTAAATAGAGTAAGCCTAGTCAAAGCATAGCCAGAGTCCAGTAACCAGATCGGTTAATCAACCAAGCCAGAGTCCAGTAACCAGATCGGTTAATCAGCCAAGCCAGAGTCCAGTAACCAGATCGATTAATCAGCCAAGCCAGAGTCCAGTAACCAGATCGGTTAATCAGCCAAGCCAGTGTTCAGTAACCAGATCGGGTAATCAGCCAGGCCAGAGTTCAGTAACCAGATCGGGTGTTCAGTAGCCAGATCAGGTAATCAGCCAGGCCAGAAGTCATGGATCCAAGTAGAGGAACAGCAAGCAGGATAAGGAGCTAGAAGGGATGTCAGCAAAGCCAGTCTTTAAACAGGAACGCAGGAGATGGTTTCTTGTGATGTGACCAAAGCGAAGGCAGGAATGAAGTGAGTTGGAGATCTTTAAGTAGGCGGGACTGATGAGCATATCCACAACAGCTGGTAAACTGTGGAGAGAGATGAGAGCTGGCAATTAGCCAACAGCTGAGCAGCCAGCTCAGAGAAGGAAGGGCTGAGCCAGCCCTGACAGGTTTGCACACCTCGGGAGGGATTTTGTCCCACTCTTTGCAGATCCTCTCCAAGTCATTAAGGTTTTGTGGCTGACGTTTGGTAACTTGTTTCAACTCTCTCCACATATAGTCTATGGGATTAGGTTCTGGAGACTGGGCTAGGCCACTCCAGGACCCTAATGTGCTTCTTCTTGAGCCACCCCTTTGCCTTGGCTCTGTGTTTTAGGTCATTGTCATGCTGAAATACCCATTTACAATGCCCTGGCTGAGGGAAGGAGGTTCCCACCCAAGATTTGGTACATGCCCCCTGTCCATCGTTCCTTTTGCTGCGGTGAAGTTGTCCTGTCCCCTTTAGCAGAAAATCACCCCCAAAGCATAATGTTTCCATCTCCATGTTTGATGGTCTTGTTCATAGGCAGTATTCCTCCTCCTCCTCCTCCAAACACGGCAAGTTGAGCTTATGACAAAGAGCTTGATTTTGGTCTCATCTGACCACAATGCTTTAACCCAGTTTTCCTCTGAATCATTCAGATGTTCATTAACAAACTTCAAACGGGCCTGTACATGTGCTTTTTTGAGCAGGGGGGACCTTGCAGGCACTGCAGGATTTCAGTCCCTCACGGCGTAGTGTGTTACCAATAGTTTTCTTGGTGACTATGGTCCCAGCTGCCTTGAGATCATTGACAAGATTATCCTGTGTAGTCCTGGGCTGATTCCTCACCGTTCTCATGATCATTGAAACTCCATGAGGTGAGATCTTGCATGGAGCCCCAGACCGAGGGAGATTGACAGTTAATTAGCGTTTCTTCAATTTGCGAAAAATTGCACCAACTTTTGTTACCCTCTCGCCATGCTGCTTGGTTACATAGTAGGTGAGGTTGAAAAAAGACACAAGTCCATCAAGTCCAACCTATGTGTGATTTTGTGTCAGTATTACATTGTATATCCTTGTATGTTGCAGTCATTCAGGTGGTTAACTAATAGTTTTTTGAAGCTATCGATGCTCCCTGCTGAGACCACCGCCTGTGGAAGGGAATTCCACATCCTTGCCATTCTTACAGTAAAGAACCCTCTACGTAGTTTAAGGTTAAACCTCTTTTCTTCTAATTTTAATGAGTGGCCACGAGTCTTGTTAAACTCTCTTCTGCAAAAAAGTTTTATTTCTATTGTGGGGTCACCAGTACGGTATTTGTATATTGAAATCATATCCCCTCTCAAGCGTCTCTTCTCCAGAGAGAATAAAGTACAGTGCTCGCAACCTTTCCTCATAACTAAGATCCTCCAGACCCTTTATTAGCTTTGTTGCCCGTCTTTGTACTCCTTTTCCAGTACATCCTTCCTTAGGACTGGTGCCCAGAACTGGACAGCATACTCTAGGTGCGGCCGGACCAGAGTCTTGTAGAGCGGGAGAATTATCGTTTTATCTGTGGAGTTGATCCCCTTTTTAATGCATGCCAATATTCTGTTTGCTTTGTTAGCAGCAGCTTGGCATTGCATGCCATTGCTGAGCCTATCATCTACTAGGACCCCCAGGTCCTTTTCCATCCTAGATTCCCCCAGAGGTTCTCCCCCCCCCCCCCCAGTGTATAGATTGCATTCATATTTTTGCCACCCAAATGCATTATTTTACATTTTTCTACATTGAACCTCATTTGCCATGTAGTTGCCCACCCCATTCATTTGTTCAGATCTTTTTGCAAGGTTTCCACATCCTGCTTATCTTAGCATCGTCTGCAAATACAGAGATTGAACTTTTTATCCCATCCCCCAGGTCGTTTATGAACAAATTAAATAGGATTGGTCCCAGCACAGAACCCTGGAGAACCCCACTACCCACCCCTGACCATTCCGAGTACTCCCCATTTTATCACCACCCTCTGAACTCGCCCTTGTAGCCAGTTTTCAATCCATGGTCCATGCCAATGGACCTTATTTTGTACAGTAAACGTTTATGGGGAACTGTGTCAAATGCTTTTGCAAAATCCAGATACACCACGTCTACGGGCCTTCCTTTATCTAGATGGCAACTCACCTCCTCATAGAAGGTTAGTAGATTGGTTTGGCAAGAACGATTCTTCATGCATCCATGCTGATTACTGCTAATGATACCATTCTCATTACTAAAATCTTGTATATAGTCCCTTTTCATCCCCTCCAAGAGTTTACATACTATTGATGTTAGTCTAACTGGTCTGTAATTCCCAGGGATGTATTTTCGGTCCTTTTTAAATATTGGTGCTTTTCTCTAATCAGCTGGTACCATTCCAGTCAGACTGTCTGTAAAAATTAGGAACAACGGTCTGGCATTCACTTGACTGAGTTCCCTAAGTACCCTCGGATGCAAGCCATCTGGTCCCGGTGATTTATTAATGTTAAGTTTCTCAAGTCTAATTTTAATTCTGTCCTCGTTTAACCATGGAGGTGCTTCCTGTGATGTGTCATGAGGATAAACACTGCAGTTTTGGTTACTAAAGCCCCCCCGATTTACTCGTGAAGACTGAGGAGAAGAATAAATTCAATACCTTGCCCATCTCCCCATCCTTTGTAATGAGATGTCCTTCCTCATTCTTTATGGAGCCAATATGGTCTGTCCTCCCTTTTTTACTGTTTACATAAAGAATTTCTTGGGATTTTTTTTTTTTGCTCTCCTCCGCTATGTGTCATTCATGTTCTATCTTAGCTGTCCTAATTGCACCCTTACATTTCTTGTTGCATTCTTTATAAAGTCTGAATGCTGAGGATGATCTCTTAACCTTGTATTTTTTGAAGGCCTTCTCCTTTGCTTTTATATGCATTTTTACATTGGAGTTAAGCCATCCAGGACTTTTGTTCGCTCTTTTAAATTTATTACCCAATGGGATGCATTGGCTAATCCCCTTATTTAATATGCTCTTAAAGCAAACCCATCTCCCTTCCGTGTTCTTTGTTACTAATATTTTATCCAAATTTATGCCTTTTAGCAAGGTTTGAAGTTTAGGGAAGTTGGCTCTTTTGAAATTCAGTGTCTTTGTATTCCCTTTGTTTCCTATTTGTGTGATTTATACTGAAACTAATTGACCTGTGATCGCTGTTACCTAAATTGCCCCTTATTTCCACATCCGTGATCAGGTCTGTATTGTTGGTAATCAGTAGATCCAGTAATGCTTTATTTCTAGTTGGTGCGTCTACCTTCTGACCCATAAAATTGTCCTGCAAGGTATTAAGGAACTGGCGAGCCTTAAACGAATGTGTGGTTCCCTCCGCCCAGTCTATGTCTGGATAATTAAAATCCCCCATTATGATAACACTTCCCATCCTTGCTGCTAATCCAAATTGTAATAAGAGATCTGTCTCTACTTCCTCCCTCAGGTTAGGGGGCCTATAGCATACTCCCAGTATTATTTTCCCCTTAGCTTCATCCCTTTGGAGCTCTACCCATAAGAATTCCACCTCCTCCCTAGCTCCCTCAGTGATGTCATCTCTCACATTCACTTGTACATTATTCTTGATATATAGGCATACCCCTCCCCCTTTTTTACCCTCTCTATTCTTGCGGTAAAGGGTATACCCTTGAATGTTTGCCAGCCAATCATGAGAGCTGTTGAACCAGGTCTCTGAAATTCCCACAAAATCCAAATCCTTCTTGTACAACAGTATCTCTAGTTCTCCCATCTTGTCCGCCAGGCTCCTGACATTGGTGAACATGCCACATAGTTTAGACCAGTCGCATATTGTCCTTGTATTGGGTGTTTCGAGATTGCAACTAGGACTTGCTACTATACTTACCTTTTGGTTTTTGTGCTTTGGTCAACCTACCACTAATGCCCCCAATACTACCCTCTGGAATATGTTCCGCGCTGACTATCTCTACCTCTGGACCCTTCCATCACCCCCCCCCCCCCATCACCTAGTTTAAAAACCCCTCTAACTGTTTTGCCATGACGGTCTTGTAGCCCATTCCAGCCTTGTGTAGGTCTACAGTCTTGTCCCTGACATCCTAGGAGATCTTTGGTCATGGCCATTGTGGAGAGATTGGAATCTGATTGCTTCTGTGGACAGGTCTCTTTTATACAGGTAACAAGCTGAGATTAGGAGCACTCCCTTTAAGTGTGCTCCTAATTTCAGCTTTTTACCTGTATAGAAGACACCTGGGAGACAAATCTTTCTGATTGATAGGGGATCAAATACTTATTTCGCTCCATTTAAAATGCAAATCAATGTATTACTTTTTTGTAATCTTTTTTTCTGGATTATTTTTTTTTTGTTATTCTGTCTCTCATTGTTAAAATAAACCTACCATTAAAATTATAGCATGATCATTTCTTTGTCAGTGGGCAAACGTACAAAATCAGCAGGGGATATCAAATACTTTTTTTTTCCCTCAGTGTATCTAGGAGGTAAAAAAAACCCTCATTCTTCCTCTAATCATATATACATTTTAAAAAGCTTTAGAGAATGTAAACCTGCTGTAAACAAGCACAGACCTGTCATGAGAATAAACTAATAATAAAAAGACTAGACAAACTAGATGGATCAATTGGGTCAGGCCTGTCGGCAGCATTTTTATTTTCTAATATGTATTGGCAGAAGCTGCAATAGTTTTTGGCAGCTCTGCTAGGCAGCCTATTAAGTAAAGCAATGTGACACTGTGGTATGCCATACTTTGGTTGTCATAGCTGCTTGATTGCAATAGCCAGACCAGTGAGCAGTGGTGTTTTGCAGGTAGTTTGTGCATTACTATAATGAGTCTGTACTCCTTTTGTATCCATGTAGCTTCCACACATACATCCACTGGGGAATTGGCCATAGCTCCTATCCGCACACTGCTGGAACTTTTTTTTTTTTTTTTTTTTTTTTTTCCCCAACTAAGACTATATGGAAACATTGGGTTAACATGGTTGTGTTGGTTTATTTATTTATGCTAAGAAATATAGTTTACTGCATTCACAATGAGTAAGTGCACATCAAAGTAACAGTGGTGGGAAAATATGCAACATACACATAACCATGTTCTGTATTATGAAGGAATTAATTTTGGCTGTAGTTTTTAGAGTTCTAATAATCTGCATTTAAAGCATATCTAAAACTAAAAAATTTAATACATTTGAGCTTACCAGTCCTTAGATTTGGTGTGTGTGTGGTTTATTTTTTTTCTTCTCCTTCTAACTTGGGAGGGAGGGGGTGTTAGTTTTAAAATTCATAACTCATCATTCAACCCTCCTCAGGCCTGTATCTTAAAGTGTTACTAAACCACAACAGTAAAATCAGTCAATATGGAGTAAAGCATAGTTGTTACACTTGCTGTGGAACATAAGGGGTAAATCCTCTGCATTGTGTAAAAAGGCTGTTTGAGCCTGTCTTCTCTGATCTTCCCTCCCCTTCTCCCACAGTCCCCAATTCATCAACTTATAGTACAGAGCCTATCCGCACACCTAACTGCTTTATGCTCAGTTTGGTGTGTATTGCTAGAGAGTGTTTTGTGATATTTTTATTTTTGTGTATTTGATCAGCACAGGGCCAATTGGCTCTTTCCAGACAGAGGGTCGGGGTAGAGGTCGAACTATATCGCTTTTTTTTTTAGGGCCAATACCATTTTTTTTTTTTTTTACCGCCTTTCAGGCCGATAGCTGATATCAGGTGTCGATATTCTGTTCATCACTGTCACCTGCCACCCAGATGCAGCTTATCACTACTTCTTGCAGCCTCTCCCCAGAAGCGTCCGAGTGGGTAAACTTCCACACACAGGCAAGGAGAGATTATGTAACTTCTCTCTGCTTGGCTGCAGTTCTGTCAAGAGCAGCCTTCGCGGACCTGCTGTAGGGGCGGAACAGCAGTGAGAGATAATGTCATCTCTCTGCTGCCCTCCGCACTGCTGACAGCAGTTGAGACTGCAGTACATGCCACCGGGACAGGGGGAGAAGGTCTGACCAATATCGGTACATTTATGACCGATACCGATAATTTGAAAAATGTGAATAATCGGTCGACCCCCCCCCCCCCCCAGGGGGTCCTGCAGCCTCATAGGACTGTCAGAGGAGAATGAAAACTCCTCCTACAAGCTTTAACCAGACACTGATAGAAGTCACAAGACTGCTATATACTGCTGATGAGAAAAGGTATTTAGCAGTTTATAAGATATAGTGAATGCGGGGTCCTGGGTTTAATAACCCTTTTAGCATGCTTATTAGGTGCTAGTTCTGCTTGTGTCTCATCCCAGCCTCATATGTAAAGCCTGCCATAGACCGTTCAAATGTTTGTTGGTTCAGCAGGGACAGGCCAAGATTCGAAGCATGTATGAGCAGTCTGATCAATCAATTTGGATACAACCAGCATGTGGGATTTTTCTACACGCAGTTACTGCCAGCAGATACAGCCACTAGCAGTAACCATTGTATTCTGCTGGCCAAGAGAGCTCCCTGTGCCTCTCGCTGGTGTTCTACAATATCGCAGCGGGAGGCATTTCGGAACTCAAGTGACTTTCCTTTCACTCGTGTTAGAAGGAAAGAGAAAATCTTATCTATGGCCTGCTTAAAGTGGATCTAAACGCGATTCATGAAATTAGAGCTGGGCACATATATCTGTAGTGTTTTTTTCTTATCTCTCTCCAAAGCACTGAGTCCCATAGCTCTATTATCAGCATGATCGCTTCTGACAAGTTCTCAGACACAGGAGATTAAAAGCAGCCTGAAATTTGTTTCCTGGGAGGTTGTTATAAATAGATTAGCACAGAGCTTGACTTGTCAGAGCACAGCTCTGCACATTCTTTTCTTCTTTTGCCTATGTGGAGTGGGGCCTGTGCCTTTCCTCCAATCAGCTCTTGGCTGTATGCCAAAAATCTACTCCCAATGCTAACCAGGAAGATAAAAAATCTTTAACACAATGTGCACTTTCTAAAGGCTATGTGTGTCTGTAAAATAGAGATATATAGATAGCTGGATAAATATAGAGATATATAGAGAGAGAGAGCGCGAGAGAGATCTCTCGACAGTAGATATACATGTAAAACTTATGTAGGGAGATTTGTTTCCTCTCTGTGTATATGTGAGGGATTCCATCCACTTTAAGGAAAAACACAAGTCTACAAATGCTTTATTTGTGAGTTTAAAGCAGCAGAGGGAGGAGTTTGGATGGATTGTCAACTGTCCAGTAGCTAATAAAGTTTCCTGTGGTGAGATGTTCAGAGTGTGGCCTCTGTTTCTCCTATCAGGTCAATAGTTGAAAGGGAAAAAACTCAAACTTGGTAAAGTTAATGCTGCTAAATTTTTATTTATTATTGTTATTATACAGGATTTATATAGCACCAACAGTTTGCGCAGCGCTTTACAACATGAGGGCAGATGGTACAGTTACAATACAATTCAATACGGGAGGATGGTGGTAAACATAAGCCTATCATAAACTAAATAATTTACATTTTTATAACCCCTTTTGAGTGGTAGCAAGGAGAACATCCCACCTATCACTTTACTCTTAAACATTCACAGTACTTCGTAGACTGAAAACTGAGTACTAAGGCTAGGTTCACACTTCTGTGGGCGCTGGACTGCATGTATATTGTACTCTTTCTCGCACCCACAGCAAAAATGCGCTGCTGTTAGCAAACGCGTGGGGATGCTATTAATTCTTAATACCCTCCCCACACACTGGAAACCACAGCACCTTTTCTGCTGCTGGGAACCACATAACACCAGGGTGGATAAAAATCAATTTTTTTTTTTTTTTTTTATTTAAATCAGATTTTTACTCCAAAAGTATTTTATATAAAAAAACTCTAAAGAGTTTTCTATCTAAGATGGAATAATAATTTAGTTTATTCAGCATGAAATGGAGCATGAGGCTGTATATTCTGCAATATTTACGTTGGTAAACATACTTTCAGTGAATGTAGGCTGAGATGACATGCACTGCATTCACACAATTTTACAGTAACCATGAGATAAGACAAAGTTCAGGAATATTCCTTTATCCCATTGTTTTGCAAATCTATGTACACTACAAACTGTATGATTGAATAGTTTTGGACATCGCTGTTTTACTAACCTGACAGCTTATTCTAAATAGGAAACCTTCATTTTGTTTGCAAATAAAGATTCTAACTACAAGCAAAAATAAGTCCTTACATTTAAAGAGCACCTGTCATTTCATATCCATCATGGCAGCGCCTGTTAGCGGTATCCACTCGCCTGCTGCCGCCATTTTCCCTCACCTTGTTGTGTCACTGCCGTATCACCAGCTGTCTGACCATTAAAGTGAATGGGACTGTCGGTGAGTCAACAGCGGGTCAGAGGGGGAGCCGCTGCTGCGGAACAGATGACAGCTGCTCTTTAAAAATTATGATTTAAATCAAGCCTTTTTACTAGTGATTTAAATCCAAACCACCCTGCATAACACTATGTGATTTCCCTGAGCCGGATAAAGCAGTCAATTGAGGATGCCAGGTAGTATCTATAAATCAAAAAGCTATGTCAGGCAAAAAAATTAAGTTTAGAATAAATAAAGAAAACAGTTAAAGCCCTTGTTTTGGCCCTCGCACATAGACATATGCAGAGAAACAACACGTGTAAATAAACGATCATTGCCCTATACGTGTTTAGTATTGGCTTGAATGCCAAAATAAGAGAAATCAATCTAGGGTCATCACTGTGATAAAGTGTAGCAGGAATATTGCATGATATTAAAAATTGCCAGTATTTTAATTCTACAGGGCCTCTACTTTCAGAAAATAAGTAATTCTCTTGCCTAAAATCTGCATTATAGCATGCACACAAAAAAAGGCTGGGGCAGCGAAAGAGTTAAAGTGAAGAATCTATGCAGCTTACGCCCCCAAACTTTGTCCCCCTCAATATGCAAGCTGGCTAAAAGAGTAGCGGTCATATTGCCTTGAATAAGCAAAGCAAACATGCACCTTCTAGGACAACAGTCTCTGACCCCACCATATGGATTGATGGTGGGGCATTACAGTGGTCTGGTGTTCAAGCCATGGTGGCTTGTGGTTCTTTCTGGTTTCTTTCTCCAGGAAAGCAGTCTAGCCACTGGCATGACTGTGTGTTTAAATGGCTGCTTGGTCACAAGGATTCAACAATGATGTCTATATTCTAGTCCATGAGTCCAACCATTAATTTAGAAACTCTTTGACAAGCAACCAGAAAGTCAGGGTGATATATAGTCAGCAGTTGTTGCTATCTTTAGGTTATTGCCCCAGTTCAGGAACATTGTGGTGATTGTTGCTTAACTGGTCCTTTTTGTCTGCTTGAATAAACTTCTTTATCACTGCCCTTAGGAAGGGGAAAGCAAAAGGTTTATTTTTAAACCTTAGCTGTGTCTTATTGTGTTGCTAAATTTGGGTTATATATGCACAATAGCGAATGTGGACTTGTTCACACACGGGTCATTTTTGAAGAGGGTGCAGGTCATTGAGAAGATTCTGCTTGGATTTAGTTTTTTGTTGGTATTTTTTATTTACTGAGGTGGATTTTCATCTTTTGTCTGAAAAACATAAACATCTCGTCTACAATCATGTGCAGAAAGAAATGTTCTAGTATCCTGTGAAAGGAGAGTAATCTCCAGTATTTCTTTTAGATGTGCATGATCCTTGATGCTTATACCTTCCTGGTCATTAACCAGCCTAGAGGATGTAATCAAGTGTCTGCACTTTGTTTTTAAGTTTTTTTTTTTTTTTTTTTTTTTTTCTTTAGGACAGAGTCTCGTGCACATGGGTTTGATCAAAGTACATCTATCGATGCTGGAACTTGTCTGTACGTTTTTAAGCCGACTATGCATGGATTGAAATTCGCCTGGTTCAGCTGAATTTGGATCCATGTATAACAGGGAGTTTGTACACAAGTTTATCTACAGAGCTACTGCATGGATCTAAACTAGACCTATTTTTTGGCCTTTGGCCCCTTTCACATGAGCGATCTGATTGGGTCTAGCTGTCTGTTTTTTAGCTGGACCCAATTGGGCCATCCATTCTCCTCTGTGGAGCACCAGATGTAAACAAACTTGTCTGTTTACACCCGGCTACCTCCGGGACCGATCCAGCATAAAAAAAGAATGTTGGGGATTCGTTCCCCTCCGGCTGGCTGGATCGGAGGGCAGCCAGGTGTAAATGGACAGCTTGTCTGTTTGTTTTTATAGCCAGCTACCCATAGAGCAGAGTGGGTTTTGTCCGCGTCAACTCTGCATGAGCGGACACAGACCTGTCATCCACCCGCTCTGCTCAGCAGGGGATCAGCTGATTGATCACCTGCTGAGCAAAAACAGATCCGGCCCTAAAGCGTTTGTTACCCCAACACTTCATATTCCTAATATGTGCCTGATGTACAGTATGAGAAAGTCTCCTGTTCTGTGTATTGCTTACTTTTTTGTGAAATTACTGATGATCTTGTCTAGGGCTGCAACTAACGATTATTTTCATAATCGATTAGTTGGCCGATTATTGTTTTGATTAATCGGTTAATAACCTTTAAAAAAAAAAAAAGTGTGGTGTATAATTTAGTTAATACTCAAAGTTTTAAAAAAAGGCAATTTATTCTTAAATATCTCTATGCAGTGGTAGATATAAATAACCAACTATATGGTTAGGGAGCAAAATCTCTAATCCACTATGAGAATAACAGACAGAAGAGAAATGCTGTATATACTATTAGAGATATACTGTATATACTATTGGAGAGATGTATATACTATTACAGGAGAGATGTACTGTATATACTATTAGAGGAGATGTACTGTATATACTATTAAAAGAGATATACTGTATATACTATTAGAGGAGAGATGTACTGTATATACTATTAAAGGGTGAATCTGGTAAATCTCATCAGACTCAGAGATCAAATTTTTTTATTTAAAACAAATGTCTTCCCTCAAAAAAATTTAATTTTAAGAACGTTCATTCGATTTTCTAATCGTTAGTGGGGTCAAATCGACGTTCATTTTCAACCACAGTGACGGGAACATTTGGAAATAATAGAGAACTTCTTGGTCAAAGGAATTTTCAGACAGTGTATGTGGTTTTCGTTCAGAAATTACATTCATTTTAAAAACAAGTGAAAATTTCAAACAACATTCTTTCATTCAGCGAATGTACATAGATTTTTAGTCTGAATATTCCCGTCTGAAAATTGATCGGTGTGGCCAGCATAAGGCTCAATACACACTTATGCAGTTTACTTTTGATCTGTTTTTGCAGTGCTTCTGCTGTGCATTTTGATTTTTGCTAACGTGATTTTGCAGGAATTCGCGTTTTTTTAATTTTTTTTGGCCAATTTGTTGTTGGGCAAAAAACAAATTGCTGCAAAAACGCATTACATGCTTTTCTTCAGCTTCTCCATTGAAGTATATTGAACCAAAAAAGCACCGTTTTGCGTTACAAAAAAAAAAAAAGTCCCTGACCTTTCCAAATACTCAGCGGCTGAAAAAAGCATAGATGTGAACGTGTCCCATAGGAAACCATGTAAATAAACTGTAGTGCGTTTCTGCAAATAGCACCAAAAAAAACACATAGGTGTGAACCAGGTGTAAGACATTTAGTAACATAATGGGGTTAAAAAAACGAAAATTAGCCCTTTATAGTCAAAGAAAAACAGATAAAGGGGTTCATTTTTTTTACTGTAGAACTGTGAAAGTAATATTTACACTAGCTATTATTTGCTCTTTTTGTACTATAAAGGGCTCATTTTAGTTTTTTTTTTTTTTTTTTTTTTTTTTTTTTTTTTTTAACCCCATTATGTTACTGGCGGATTAATCAATTATGAAAATAGTAATCGATTAATTTCATAATCGATTAGTTGTCGATTAATCGATTAGTTGTTTCAGCCCTATTCTTGTCAGTCCCTCCTGCTTTCTTATTACAAACTGACCACACTAAGCAGGAGAGTACACCATGGTCAGTTCTCTAGCTATGCTGGGAACTCTGTCTGCTCCCCCCCCCCCCCCGCATAGCCTGTCACTGGGAAGCTCGGTGTACTGCTGCTTCTCCTCTCCCCAGCTCTTATGCCGCTGAGAACAGAGGGGAATGTGATCACTTATAAAAAAGGGAACAAAGTTATTTATGTTTTTATATTTTATATCTATACAAAAATATTTTGCATTTAACTCCTATTTTCAACTGAATGGAATGTTTTACAAGGTGATCGTCTACAGTTAGTTTAAGGGGCCTTAAGAGGAGTTTCACTCACGTGTGATGACTAGAGATTTACTACCAGTTTGTTTGGGACTCTCTGAGAGAATGTGAAGTTAAATGGGTCGGGATCTTCATTTTGCCTGGATACAGATTCAGGTCTATTCAGAAAATATGGATACTGGCAACGAAATAGCCAGCCAGGGGCAGAAGATGAATGCAGGAATTACACAGAAAAGAAAATATAATTTAAACAGTGTCCCCAAAATGTCTGAATTGCATTATATTTTTTTTTTTTTTTTTGACTGGTTTATCTTCTGAGACTAAAATGGGTTTTACATTTAAAAAAAAAAGTAACGGAGTGAAATTGCTAATAATGTTCTGCACTAGTCCCCGTGAGTATTACTACTCAATACTGCTGAGTGAAGACTCAGTGGGGAAACGGCTGACACAAGGGTTGGCAGGTGTAATGAGGCAGCGAATACACAGCATAAGCTTTTTTTTTTTTTTTTTGATCTGCAAACAGTACAACCAGCATAGGACTCCATTGACTCTATTCATTCGTCATCGACTGGTGTCAGCTGTTGTACGCTGGTGTGTGCTTATTAAGGGTTGCGTTTTTTAGCTTTAAAGATGAACTCCAGGCAGATATTAAGTATGTTATTAAATGTAATTTTTTTTTTTTTTCAAGCCGTTTAGGTTCCTGAATTTAACTTGATATCTGCCTCCTACTGTCCCTGTACTGCAGAGCTTAGAGAAGGAGAAGCCGCACAATGAGCCAATCAGGTGTGCTGCAGTGCAAGGAGCAAACTTTATAGGAGGAGAGAGCAGAGAGATGAGCTCAGCGCTCTGCTACTTCTCTTTTTTACTGTCCATTTCAGAGATGGGGAGTAGAGGGAAATGTCTCCATCTGTATGAAATTGGGGAGGTTATCATTTGTAGCCCACTGGCTGAGTCTGGCGGCACAGTAGTGTAGTGGATAGCACTTTCACCTAGCAGTAAGAAGGGTCGCTGGTTCGAATCCCACCCACGACACCACCTGCCTGGAGTTTGCATGTTCTCCCTGTGCCTGCGTGGGTTTCCTCTGGGTACTCCGGTTTCCTCCCACACTCCAAAGACATGCTGGTAGGTTAATTGGATCCTGTCTAAATTGTCCCTAGTATGTATGAATGTGAGTTAGGGACCGTAGATTGTAAGCTCCTTGAGGGTAGGGACTGATGTGAATGTACAATGTATATATGTAAAGCGCTGCGTAAATTGACGGCGCTATATAAGTACCTGAAATAAATAAAATAATACTTGCCCCTTTTTTCTATTCTTTTTTTTTTTCTTTTTTAACAAATACCTGTTCAGCCGCTAACAGGCCCTCTTAAAGCTGACAGCAGCTCAGTGATATAAGATTAATTTGTTTAGCATTACATGTTGTGAAATGAAGATTGAAAACAAACACTAAACGGGCCATGAGACGCGGCACATCTGCCACCGATCGTGTGAGAGCATGGATGGATGCAAACGAGAAGATGCTTAATGCAGCATCGTCTGCCATCAGACTCTTCCCACCTCAGGGGAGCATCCAGATCCAGATAATTTATGCTGAATTACATCCCAGAATTTATTTACAGGTAGAATTTGGATAAGTAAATATTTACCATGTAGGCTCTCAGATTGTGTATTTTTTGTGAGCGCCATAAAGGACCACTTCAGACAGGACATAAAATCAATCTGGGAGTTGCAGAACGTGTCCAGGAAACATTACAGTTGTGCTAAAGTAATACACTGATGCAAAGATCTAAGCATAAAACAAACTCAAACTGCTTTAAAAAAACAACTAAATGCATAAGTGAATGATCTATGGGAATGGTTATACCAGATTTGAGTATCTTGTGATCTGGGTCCCCTGGCCAAATAGTACAGTCAGGTCCTTTGACTTCAGTAAAAGGGGGGGTAGTTATGGTGCAAACTAATCAAGGATGTCAGAATCAATAAGTCTTGGATGGGATATAATGGCATAGGGCAAGGGAGGAGTAAAGTCATACACTGTAAAGAAAATCAATAGACGGTGCTGTGCTCTAAGGCGGTGGCCATCACCCCTGTCCTCAGGGCCCACTAACAGGCCAGGTTTGCAAGATAACTGAAATACATCACAGATGATATGATTTGCTGCTCAGTGATTGCAGTATTCTAGTCTGCATCTCCCCAAGGTAATACATAAAACCTGGCCTGTTAGTGGGCCCTGAGGACAGGGTTGATGACCACTGCTCGAAGTGATAAATCAACAATAAAAGTGCTATGTGCTAAAAAAGCTGAATATGGGACTCCAATGCCAACACATAAAAATATTAGAAACTATATAAAGTACTATGTGCTGACAAGATGAATATAAACTCCTGTCAACAAATAATGTAAGAGTAAATTATATCCTATATCGGATACATAGAAATAAAGTGCTGGTGTCAAAGATGAAGTCCAGATACACAAAGTCCTCAGATTTATAATGATGAGCAAAGTGAAAACGTAGGGTGCTGCTCCAACTGACACTGTGAAAATATGATAATGTAATGATGGTTTGGTGACTTTTTTTTTTTTTCTTCAGTGCAATTACACCTCTATGTGCAATGGCCCCTTACCGATGTAAAGTAACAGTGTAAACGTGTACAATACAAATCCAGGATCCTGTAATGGGTCCCACTGAGGGCTTCTTCTCTTGCAACTCAACAGTGATGGATGGAAATCAACAAAAAAGAATACATACACCTCTTCATCACCCTCAGTTAGTTCTTTAATGTTTCCAGTAAATAGAAGCCACAAGTCAAAAGCCACAAGTCAACAGCCACTATTGTAGATCCTGCCAGCTGTTCTAGTATTTAACTGCATAGCATAAGAAGAACTTTGTTATGCAGTCCACAGAGCCGGATAGCAGCTTCCCCTCTTTCTACTCACTGTCTGGGCTACTATATACATAACAGAACCGCATTAGGACATAACCTCATAAAGTCATACACTGGGTAGAGTGGATGATGATATCCAGCAGAAATGGTAGACTGCTCAGGGCAGGCCTCTTGAGAGAAGTGGAAGCACACTCCAAACATGTAGGAAAAAAAGCAGAGGGATCTCTATCTCTCTCGATCGATCGATCGATCGATCGATCTCTGATTTGGGACATAGGAGGTTGATATCAAAAGTTCCCATGCTTGCACTAGTTAACCTGTAAGCTACCCCAACATTTCATATTACTGACACGTGTCTGTTGTATTAAAAAGTATCCTGTACTCTTTGTATTACTTCCTTTGTTTGAAATACCTGGTGATCATGCCAGTTCTCCTGCTTTCCTATTTCAAACTGACCACGGCATGGAAGCACATCCCCTCCCTCCTAAAGTGGTCAGATTGCTTCTTTTGCATTCTACCTAGCACAGCCTGCCAGAATTCCAGTGGTCAGAATGTGCTGACACATCCTCCTGCACAGTTGCTCACTGGGAAGATTAGTGTGCTGCTGTTTCTCTGCCTTCTGCTGACCACTAGCCCCCCCCCCGCAGTTTTGACCCCCAGCTCTCTAAGCCTCTTATGCAGCTGAAAACAGAGCTCACGTGATCAGTTATAAAAAATAAAAAAAAAAATACTAAAAGTATCTAGTGTATATAATATATATTCTATCTATGTGTGTGTATATGTATATATGACCAGCCCCTTCTACAACGCTGCTCCTGTGTCAGTGTCATTGTAAAAACAAAGCTTGTAAATATCTCAATAGCTGTTTTTTTCTGGCTGCTCTCCTCCGGGTGTAGCTTTAGATTGGAGGAGGAGAGCGGTCACATGACCATCTATGTAACGTCAGAGGAGAGCAGTCATGTGACCAGGTCAGTGAAAAAAAACTGAGCTATTGAGGTATATAGAAGCTTCATTTTACTATATGAGTGACACAAGAGGAGCAGTTTGTAAGGGACTGGGGTCTCTTGGGAGTGCGGGGGGGGGGGGGGGGGGGCTGTGTACTGGATGGGGGACTGTGTGCTGGGGAGAGGGGCGCTGTATACTGGAGGGGGCCAGTGTGCTGGATGGGGGGCTGTGTACAGAACAGGTTCCACTCCGAACAGTGCTGTCAGAGGTTGAAGGGGTGGGGGGAGTCAGTCTGTCAGTGCTCAGACCATAAACTGCACACTGCTTCAAATTTGGTCTGTGTTATACTTGAAGGGTTCCACATGTACTGTCAATTTAAGGCTGGCTCCTCCCAGGAGTGATGACAAGGTCAAGGGGCATAGTAGCCATCTTAGAGCACATGTAAAGGAAGCACACTAAGATATACCTATCCTGAGATGCATTATGGAGTGTACTGAAATAAACATCAGTTGTTCCAGACCAGAGTCTTGTGTCTCTCACAACTCAGAGAATATAACAGTGGCAATGGGCATGGGGTTTACAAAGTTGCTATCATTCTGAGAGAGAGAGACAAAGGTAGTGTGGATTGTCACCTGGATAAAAGCACTTGCAGAGCCCAGCAGGGAGAATGTCATTGATCGGGACATTAAGTGAATTTGATGGAGAACAGACATCCTGGAGTTCCTGGGTTGAGAGACTGGAACAGTATTTCAGTGCAAATGCCATCCCAGACAACAGGCAAGTAGCAGTATTTCTGACAGTGGTTGGTACATATGACACTCTTAGGGATCTCCGTTCCCTGTAAAACCAGCACCTAAGACATTGGCAGAGGTCCGGATACTGTTAGAGGATCACTTCCAGCCTAAACCACAAGAGCAGTGGTTTTCAACCTGGGGGTCGAATGGCAATTTGCTAGGGGTCACCAAATCCTGGGCTGTTCCTGAAGCCCACACTGCTCTCAGAGCCTTTTTGCGGCCACCCAGCTGGGCTGTTCCTGAAGCCCACAGCCGCCCACTCAGCCTCTTCGCAGCCGCCCATTAAGTTCATGGCATGGCTAGGGGGCAGAGACTAGAGGTCAGCTGACTGGTGAGGAATGTGAAGTGGAAGGGGCTGGAGGAGACCCTATCTCTTGATTTCGGCATAGGTGTCACTGCTGCGAGACACCACAGAGCTGGAGACACAGTGAGTAATGCTACCTGTGATTAGAGTTGCCATTAGAAGTCCTCACTACAGTTCTCAGATCAGCAGATGACCTTGATCAAGAGCACCCGAATTGGCTGATCAGAACTCCCGCCAGCACTGCCACTGATCCCATTCCCCCCCACCAAGGAGTAAGAGAAGAAATAAAATAGAGAATACATGAAAGGCAGAGGAAAAGAGGGGGAGGAACAAAGAAAAAGGGAGAGAAAAAACAATAAAGACGGCTAGAGAGAGGGATAGGGGGAAAAGAATAACTAAATTAGGTTAGAGAAAGGTAAAAGGGAAAGCAAGGAGAACAAAAAAAGAGAGTGGTACATCCTAAAATGTACCATATGGGGTTTTAATACTGTACGAGTGGAAGGGACTCAGGGAGCGCTAAATGTCCGTGGGTTAGGGGTGCAAATTACTTGACCTACCTTGGGTGCTGACAACCCACGCTAAGAGAATAATTTTATTGTTAGGGGTCCCCACAACTTGGGAAATTTTATCAAGGGGTCACGGCACTAGAAGGTTGAGAACCACTGCACTAGAGATTGCAGAAAGATTCCGGTCTTGGCAGCAGCAGCAGGCAGGTGAAGAAATTAAAGCTTATGTTCTCGCCCTTTGCAGACTAGCCTCTACCTGCTCTTTTGGGGAGTACAGGAAGTCCCCGAGTTATGAACACAATAGGGACTGTAGGTTTATTCGTAAGTCGAAGTTGTTCATAAGTCGCAACACTGCATTTGTAAGTGTAACTTCCGGTCGGAACACTGCAGTCGTAAGTGTAACGTCCGCCTGTGCATGGATGTGGGATGTTCCGGGCGCTTGTTATGTTATCTGGGGCTCTCCTGGCCATGTAGTACTGCAGTATGGGATGTGTCCGGAGGTATCCAGGACCAGCGTGGAGCACAAGTGGCCGGCATTTAAGGCTGTTCCTAAGTAGGAGGCGCTCGTAATGTGGGGACTGCCTGTACTTGCCTACTGCACTGAGAGAGAAGTTTTGTCATGGGACTGAATAGTGAGTCTAGCCAAAAGAGACTGTTAACAGAAAAAGACCTTACCCTTACAAAGGCAATTAAGATAGCTTCAGTGATGGAAAAGGCTGTGAAAGATACAGAGCAATTGAATCCCCAGGGCAGAAGGGAAGAGGTGAAACAAAGTTTTCAGAACATCAGTCAAGCCAACTGCCGCAAATTTGGAAATACAGACCCCCCCCCCCCCCCCACCAAGCCAGGAGTCAGCTTGATACCATTGTGGGAATACAGACCATGACCACAAAGTCTGCTGGTTTAAGGATCAGACCTGTCATAATTGTGGTAAGACAGGCCATCTTAAACAAGTGTGCCGTAGCAAGAAGGTGCGAGAAACAACCTCTGAACCCCAAGACAAAGACATATATGGTGGGAAGATATAAATCATCATCTGAGTTATAGAGGATGAGGAAGTGCTCCACAGATTAGACATACATCATATGCCTTCAACACCCTCCGCAATGACTGTGGAGGTAACCGTTGAGGGAAAGAAACTCAAGATGTATGTAGACACAGGAGCACCAGTTTCAGTTATTACCCAGAAACAATGGAGACCACTTCAGACCCGAACAACTGTTCGCCCAACACCAATCAAACTGCAGACATACTCAAAGCAGATACTCCACCCACTGAATTTCACTGAGTACAGGTATTGTACAAGGGTCAGACAAAGAGACTGTCATTATATATCCTAGAAAATGGGGAACCCCCTCTCTTTGGGAGAGACTGGATTGCTCACTTTGGTATGCCAGACATCGCCATAAATCCCTGTAACACTGTTAAAATTCCATTAGGAGATAATGAGGGGGTGGTGTCCCTGAAGCAGCGGTTCCCAAAGATCTTTGATGACCAGTTGGGGAAAATAAAGCATGACTGTGTGAGACTCAAGCTGAAATCCAACGCTCAGCCTAAGTTCTTCAAAGCTCGGACAGTACCTTTTGCACTCCGAGCAGGAGTGGAAGCAGAACTAAGTCGGCTGGAGGAACAAGGTGTCAAGGTAGAGCACAGTGGGTGGGCATCACCAGTTGTACCAGTAAAGAAAGCGAATGGAGACTTGCGCATTTGTGGCGTTTTCCGCATGGCACTGAACTCCCAACTGGAGTTAGACCAGTATCCCTTACCCAGAGTAGATTACATTTTTGCCTCTCTTGCAGGGGGTCAAAAGTTTACCAAGTTTGATCTCAGACCCGCATATTTACAGTTTGAGGTCCATCCTTCTGCCCGCAAGTTTCTAACCATCAACACCCACAAGGGACTGTATGAATATAATTGGATGGTGTTTGGTGTAGCCCCCGGCCATTTGGCAACGAAAAATGGATGAGATTTTGGCGGACATTCCTTTCACACAGTGCCTGATAGATGACATGCGCATCACGGGATGGACAGAGCAGGAACACAAGCTTCACGTTCCACTTGTGTTGGCGAGACTCCAAGAGCAGGGTCTAAAAGTGAACTTAGCAAAATGCCAATTCATGGTGCCTAAATTGGAGTTTTGTGGCCACCTTGTGGATGCGGAGGGTATACACACCACGGAAGCCAAGGTTGATGCTTTTAGTCAAAGCTCCAGCCCCAACCAATGTCCAGCAGCTGCGATCATACCTTGGCTTGCTGAACTATTACCAGAAATTCCTGCCAGATCTGGCACACACCTTGTTTCCGTTGAACAAGCTTTTGGAGAAACACTCCAGATGAGACTGGTCGGCTGCATGCCAACGTGCTTTCAAAGTTTCTAAGCGGAAGCTGTTGGCGTCACGCATGCTCGTGCACTATGACCTCCAAAAGCCTCTTAACTTGGCTTGTGATGCCTCACCCTTTGGTCTGGGGGCTGTACTATCTCACATCTTACCAGATGGGTCAGAAAAACCAGTGGCATTTGCCTCCAGGTCTTTGACAAAAGCAGAAAGCAATAACTCACACATTGACAAAGAGGCTCTTGCGCTGATATGGGCAATTAAGTTTCATCTTTACCTGTATGGTAGGGAATTCACCATACTGATGGACCATAAACCACTCCTTCAGATCTTTTAGCCCTGACAAAGGCATCTGACTACTGCGGCCCATCTCTAACGCTATGCCCTATTCTTGGGAGCATACAACTACAAAATCCAGTATCGCGGTCATGATGCCGATGCTAATGCGGATGTACGTCTATGTACTCTTCTCCACCGGTCAAGAGTTGTCGTTACCCCAGCCTGTTCTTCTTGCCTTCTGGGGAGATAGCAGCCCATACAGCCAAGGATACCTTTCTGAAAACAATACTCTCCTAAGTACTGTCCGGTTGGCCTGCAACCATCACACAAGATTTTGAACCTTATTTCCGTAGGCGTATGGAATGAACTGTGGCTGGCAACTGTGTTTTTATGGGGAGACCAAGTGATCGTTCCACAAACCCTCCGTAGACACATTCTGGACTTGCTACATACTGGTCATCCCGGGGGCACACGTATGAAACAAAAGGCCCGAGGCTGTGTGTGGTGGCCAAACCTAGACTCGGATATCACGACATATGTGAATGCTTGTGCTGGATGTGCACAAACTGAAAGAGACCCTCCTCGAGGGTGTGTCCAGCCCTGGACGTGGCCCACGGTTCCTTGGTTTCGCCTACACTTGGACTTTGCAGGCCCGATCAGAGGACACACCTTCTTGATCATAGTGGACACCTATTCAAAGTGGCCTGAGGTCATTCCTGTTACTCAGCCAACGACTAAGGCACTGGTTTCCATACTGTTACATCTCGCTGCTACGCTTGGATACCCCAGAGAAATCGTCAGGGACAACAGTGTGCAATTCCCCAGTCAAGAGTTTTTCAGCGTTTCCTGACTGCCCACAACATCAAGCACAAGTTGACCGCACCTTACCACCCGGCTACAAATGGTCAAGCAGAACAGTTTGTGCGGACTTTCAAACACTATTTCAAAGCTACAGTGGCTGCAAGTAAACATTTCCTGTCAACCCAGCAGCTGGACTCCTTCCTTTCTGCTTACAGAAACGTTCCACATGCAACCACTGGAAAAACTCCAGCGGAACTCCTTCTGGATTGGCAGCCATGGACTGTTTTGGACATGCTCCACCCTCAAACAGTCCAGGAACATGTACTGCAGTCCCAAGACAAGATAGTCAAACACGATGAGCTCCCCCGATTCACAGCCCAACAAAAAGTATGGGCCCGATCTTATGGGGCTTCCAACACCCGTTGGCTTCCTGCTGTTATTGCAGAGACTTTGAGATCAGGATGTATAGGGTCTGCCTGGAAGATGGTTCCATTTGCAGATGGCATGCGGACCAACTGCGTCCTCGTTCTCAACTGCCCAAATCCCTGATGCCAGCTGAACCACTAGTGTCGCAAGGATCTGCTCCCAGCGGATCAGGATGCACTGGGACTGATGATTGGGGGGACTCTGAACTTTTGCGCTCAGCTCCAACAGAGCCCTCCAGCCCTGGTCCGCCAATGGATCCCTTCTTGGCCCTGCCGGTGCCATTCCAGCCAGCCCTGTTTCCTCCGGTCCCGAGTGGCTGGGTGCCCGCCCTCAACGTTACGAGACTTTCGACGGGGCCGCCGAAAGTGATCCAATGCCATTTTGTCCCTGCAGCTGTCCCTGGAAGCTTGGTCACACATCTGGATGCGGGAGACGTCTTGTGAATCTCCTGTTTGGAGGACTGTTATTGGACAGTTATTAATGTTTTGTGCCTTTTCTCGTTTTTTGTTGTGATTTATTTATTTATTTTTGGGAAGGGTGGAAGGTGTCATACCTGAAGGGTTCCACATGTACTGTCACTTTAAGGCTGGCCCCACCCAGGAGTGATGACAAGGGGCGTGGTAGCCATCTTGGCACACATGTTAGAAAGCATTATAAGATATACCTGTCCTGAGATGCATGATGGAGTGTACGTAAGTACTGAAATAAACATCAGATGTTCCAGACCAGAGTCTTGTGTCTCTCACAACTCAAAGAATATAACAGTCTGCATGGCTGTTGTCCCAGAAGCATGCCTCTTCTAAAGATGATGCACAAGAAAGCCTGCAAACAGGTTGCTGTAGACAAGCAGACTAAGGACATGGATTACTGGAACCATGTCCTGTGGTCTGATGAGACCACGATAAGCCTATTTGGTTCAGATGGTGTCAAGCGTATGGGGCCGCAACCAGGTGAGGAGTACAAAGACAAGTGTGTCTTGCCTACAATCAAGCATGGTGGTGAGTGTCATGGTCTGGGGCTGCATGAGTGCTGCTGGCACTGGGAAGCTACAGTTCATTGAGGGAACCATAAATGCCAACATGTACTGTGACACACTGAAGCCAGGCATCCCCTCCCTTCGGAGGTTGGGCCGCTAAAGAAGCTGAGGGTAAAGGTGATGGACTGGCCAAGCATGTCTCCAGACCTAAACCCTATTGAGCGTCTGGGGGGCATCCTCAAACATCCACCAGATCCGTGATGTACCTGGGTGACCCCGACCCCTCTGACGCACTGGGACTTCCCAATGGCTTCCCAGTGGCGTCATAGGGGGGCGGGGAGGGGTGGAAGAGGACTCCAGTGGCAACCTGTGAAGCTCTGGTGAACTCCGTGCCCCAGAGGGTTAAGGCAGTGCTTGAAAATAATTGTGGCCACACAAAATATTGACACTTTTTAGGCCCGATTTGGACATTTTCACTTAGGGGTATACTCACTCACTTTTGTTGCCAGTGGTTTAGACAATTAATGGCTGTGTTATTTTGAGGGGACAGCAAATTTACACTTATACAAGCTGTATACTCACTACTTTACATTGTAGCAAAGTGTCATTTCTTCAGTGTCATCACATGAAAAGATCTAATAAAATATTTACAAAAATGTGAGGTGTGTGTGCGTGAAAGAGAGAGAGAGATTTTATTTCAAATTAAATGGGTTGTTTCCCCTGGATCCCCAATCAGCGGTGTTCTTCTGTGGAGATTAAAGTGGTGGTAAAGTGGCCCCGCCCCCCTCTGACGCCATTGGGAAGTCAGAGGGGGTCGGAGTCACCCAGGTACATCACCGTGTGGCCCTGCCCTCACTTATAAAAGAACTGTCATCCACGTTGAAGCGTCATAAGGCGGGTGCCTCCCAAGGAGGCGGATCTTTTTTTATTTTATTTTTCGGTCCTTCGGCTGAGCCATAGAAGAAGATGAATGGACTTTGTAGGACATTTTTAAATAAAGGACTTGTCAAAAGGTGTGTCGTGTGTGTGTGTGTTTTTTGTTCTTAACTTTTTGACACTTTTTTTTGTGAAATGGTACGGGTACAATGTACCCATTACCATTTCAAACAGGGGGGTAGCCGGGATCTGGGGGTCCCCTTGTTAAAGGGGGCTTCCAGATTCCGATAAGCCCCCCACCCGCAGACCCCCACAACCTCCAGGCAAGGGTTGTGGGGATGAGGCCCTTGTCCCCATCAAGCGTGTGTAGAACAAATGGAAAGCCGTTTTTATTTTTGCAAAATAAGTACATTAATGCTTTATTGGTACATAGGGGTGCTGTAATTTAGGAAAATAAAAGGTGAACGTAGCATTTAAAGCAAATCACCACCCAAAAGGGTAAGTTCAGCTTATTTGCACCCCTGAAAGGCATCAAATGTGTTTTTGACAGGTACCCGTCCCCACTTCCGGGAGACCTGGCTGCGGTGAGGTCCCCCTCAAGTTCCACCCTTTCCTCCTCCTTCCGCCGCCAGGCCACTTAGAAAGTGCTGCGAGCTTTGTGCATTTGCAGTAGAGAACCGGCTGCCACTTTCTTAAAAAGTCAGCAGATACATGTTTTGAAGCTGCTGACTTTTAATTGGCATAGGAACGACTGAAGTTCCTCTTTAAACTTGCACACAGATTTTTTTTTTTTTTTTTTTTGCTCACTTACCAGAGCAAAGCTGAGGTAAACAGTGCTTTTTAAAAGTATTCACTGTGAAGGGAAAGATGATTAATGCGCTACCCAAAAAAACAAAAACAAAAGACAGCTGCTACAAACCAAGTGACCAAAAGGAAAACAAATATGAAATAAATTGTAGCGCTAAAAACACATGTATTAGTAGTAAATATAAAGTTCAAAGTGCATATATGCGTAGTGTCCCAAGAAATAAAAACAAATCTGTAATCCTAAAGGAACAAAAGTCCACAGTGGAAAAGAATAATCCGTGTGAATAATCTTGTCTGCTTCCCAACCGTCAGCTTGTATATCATCAACTTAAGCGAATAGATGAAATACGCTTACCAGAGAAGTTGGATTCTACTGCCATAAGCATAGAATCAATGGAGCTTAGTGCCACCCAGGGCGAAGTAGTGGAATGTTGGAGGCAAGGGTAGAGCCTCTGCAAGACTGGGACATCCCCTCTTTATCCGCCAAATCAGAGCCAAAGATGAATTCCAGAAGACGAAGTGGTTCCTCAGTTCCCCATCTTCCCTTTGAGGAGAACCTCTACTTCTCTTTTCAACCTTCTGCTAGATATTGGAATACCTTCACCTGGACTGGTAGTAGTCCTCAACACTGGATGGGGAACTGAGGAACCACTTCGTCTTCTGGAATTCATCTTTGGCTCTGCTTTGGCGGATAAAGAGGGGATGTCCCAGTCTTGCAGAGGCTCTACCCTTGCCTCCAACATTCCACTACTTCGCCCTGGGTGGCACTAAGCTCCATTGATTCTATGCTTATGGCAGTAGAATCCAACTTCTCTGGTAAGCGTATTTCATCTATTCGCTTAAGTTGATGATATACAAGCTGACGGTTGGGAAGCAGACAAGATTATTCACACGGATTATTCTTTTCCACTGTGGACTTTTGTTCCTTTAGGATTACAGATTTGTTTTTATTTCTTGGGACACTACGCATATATGCACTTTGAACTTTATATTTACTACTAATACATGTGTTTTTAGCGCTACAATTTATTTCATAAAAGTATTCACCCACCTTGACATTTTTCGTGTTTTGTTGCCTCACAACCTGGAATTAACGTGGATTGTTTGAGGATTTGCCTCATTTAATTTACAGAACATGCCCACAACTTTGAAGATGTGTTTTTTGTTTTTATTGTGAAGCAAACAACAAATAGGAAAAAAAAAAAAAAGTCAATGTGCATAACTACCCCTCTAAAGTCAATACTTTGTAGAGCCACCTTTTGCAGCCATAACAGCTCCAAGTCGCTTTGGATAAGTCTCTATGAGCTTGCCACATCTTACCACTGGGATTTTTGCACATTCCTCCTTGCAAAACTGCTCCAGCTCCTTCAAGTTGGATAGTGTGCGCTTGTGAACAGCAATCTTAAAGTCTGACCACAGATTTTCTATTGGATTGAGCTCTGGGCTTTGACTAGGCCATTCCAACACATTTACATGTTTCCCCTTAAACCACTCAAGTGTTGCTTTAGTAGTGTGTTTGGGGTCATTGTCTTGCTGGAAGGTGACCCTCCGTCCTAGCCTCAAATCACACACAGAGTGGTACAGGTTTTGCTCAAAAATATCCCTGTATTTAGCACCATCCATATTTCCCTCAACTCTGACCAGTTTCCCAGTCCCAACTGCTGAAAAATATCCCCACAAAATGATGCACTGTGTTTCACTGTGGGGATGGTGTTTGGGTGATGTGTTGGGTTTGCCCCAGACATAGCGTTTTCTTTGATGGCCAAAAAGTTACATATTAGTCTCATCAGACACCTTCCTCCATACATTTTGGGAGTCTCCCACATGCCGTTTCGCAAACTCAAAATGTACCATTTTGTTTTTTGCTGAAAGTAATCGCTTTCTTCTGGCCACTTTGCCATAAAGCCCAACTCCTATGGAACATACGGCTTATTGTCGTCCTATGTACAGATACTCCAATCTCTGCTGTGGAACTCTGCAGATCCTCCAGGGTTACCTTGGGTCTCTGTGTTGCCTCTCTGATTAATGCCCTCCTTGCCCGGTCCGTGAGTTTTGGTGGGCGGCTGTCTCTTGGCAGGTTTGTTGTTGTGCCATGTTCTTTCCATTTGGTTATGATAGATTTGATGGTGCTCCTAGGGTTTATCAAAGATTTGGATATTTTTTTTTTTATAACTTAACCCTGACTTCTCAACAACATTGTCCCTTACTTGTTTGGAGAGTTCCTTGGTCTTCGTGGCAGTGTTTGGTTAGTGGTGCCTCTTGCTTAGGTGCAGCCTCTGGGGCCTTTCAAAAAGGTGTGTATATGTAATGACAGATCATGTGACACTTAGATTGCACACAGGTGGACATCATTTCACTAATTATGTGACTTCTGAAGGTAATTGGTTGCACCAGAGCTTTTTATGGGATTCATAACAAAGGAGGTGAATACATACACATGCCAATGATCAGTTTTTTATTTCTGAAAAATAGTTTTATGTATATGTTTTTTTTCATTTTACTTCACCAACTTAGACTATTGTGTTCTGATCCATCACATATAATTCAGATTTTAAAAAAAACGTTGAACTAAAGGCTGTAATGTAACAAAATAGGCAAAAAGCGAAGGGGGTGAATACTTTTGCAAGGCACTGTATATGAGCTGGAAGCTTTAGTGTGGACTTGTTGTATTGACGTGTCTAGGAAAAGCGTATGTTCAGTTTTTAGGGACCACAGGGTCACTTTAACTGTGCAGCATCTGCCAAAAACATAAATGTTGCTTTTGGGTGGACAATTTTTAAAGGTTGCTGAGTTGTGTGTTCACGAGTTCATAAAACATACCAAAATTGTTATTCATCTCGGTTCTGGTTATGATGAGTTATAATGATTGTGACTCACAGCTGTTATGCACAAACAGGTTTTCAGAATTTTATATGGGGTCTCCATCATTTTTATGCCCGTAGAAATCCCTAGATCTCATCTCTCAGATTCGGTACCTCGGTCTGAGCAGAGGCGAGCAGTGTTTGCACCTTTTTTTTGTAGCTGGTGGTCTGTGCACTGCTGCCCATGCAACTGTATTGGCCATAGAAAATGATTAACTTCTTCTGAAAATACAATTTTCCTGACATATTCATCCTCTGGACTTTGATTCACTCCAGTATACAGATAAGTTCTGGCTCTACTTCTTGCTGAATGTTTTCTGGTGGTCAGTGACTCAAAAGTATTCAAACGACTGGCTCTGCATGATGACCAGGAGACTAGCATATTTAGAAGGCCGTTGGGATTGGTAGCCCTTTTTTTTTTTTTTTTTTACATGACTGGTTTCCTTTTAACCACTTGCCGACTGCCTCACGCAGATATACTGTGGTAGAATGGCACGGGCAGGCAGAATCACATACCTGTACGTGATCTGCCTCCCGTGGGCGGGGGGGTCCGATCGGATACCCCCCCTCCGGTGCCCAAGGGTGTTTGTCCCCTGGCGATCGGAGGTGAGGGGGAGGCCATCCATTCGTGCCCCCCCACGATCGCTCCCAGCCAATGGGATCATTCCTCTGCTGCTGTATGCTAAACAGCAGCAGAGGAAATGATGTCATCTCTCCTCGGCTCGGAATTTTCCGTTCGGGCGCCGAGGAGAGGAGACTTCAATGTGAGTGCACCAACACTACACATACAGTAGAACACGCCAGGCATACATTACACCTCCCATCCCCCCCCCCCCCCGTCACACTGACACCAAGCAGTTTTTTTTTCTTCTGATTACTGCATTGGTGTCAGTCTGTGACAGTTAGTGTGGTAGGGCAGTAGTTAGTGTTAGCCCCCTTTAGGTCTAGGATACCCCCCTAACCCCTCCTAATAAAGTTTTAACCCCTTGATCACCCCCTGTCGCCAGTGTCACTAAGAGATCATTTTTCTGATCGCTGTATTAGTGTCACTGGTGACGCTAGTTAGGGAGGTAAATATTTAGGTTCGCCATCCGCGTTTTATAGCGTTATAACCTAATAAAGGTTTTAACCCCTTGATTGCCCCCTAGTTAACCCTTTCACCAGTGATCACCGTATAACTGTTACGGGTAACGCTGGTTAGTTCGTTTTTTTTATAGTGTCAGGGCACCTGCCGTTTATTACCGAATAAAGGTTTAGCCTCCTGATTGCACTGCGGTGATATGCGTCGCCCCAAGCAGCGTCAGGCTAGCGCCAGTACCGCTAACACCCACGCACGCACCGTAACCTCCCTTAGTGGTATAGTATCTGAACGGATCAATATCTGATCCGATCAGATCTATACTAGCGTCCCCAGCAGTTTAGGGTTCCCAAAAACGCAGTGTTAGCGGGATCAGCCCAGATACCTGCTAGCACCTGCATTTTGCCCCTCCGCCCGGTCCAGCCCACCCAAGTGCAGTATCGATCGATCACTGTCACTTACAAAACACTAAATGCATAACTGCAGCATTCGCAGAGTCAGGCCTGATCCCTGCGATCGCTAACAGTTTTTTTGGTAGCGTTTTGGTGAACTGGCAAGCACCAACGGCCTAGTACACCCCGGTCGTAGTCAAACCAGCACTGCAGTAACACTTGGTGACGTGGGGAGTCCCATAAGTGCAGTTCAAGCTGGTGAGGTGGCAAGCACAAGTAGTGTCCCGCTGCCACCAAGAAGAAGACAAACACAGGCCCGTCGTGCTCATAGTGCCCTTCCTGCTGCATTCGCCAATCCTAATTGGGAACCCACCACTTCTGCAGCACCCGTACTTCCCCCATTCACATCCCCAACCAAATGCAGTCGGCTGCATGAGAGGCATTTTCTTTATGTCCTCCCGAGTACCCCTACCCAACGAACCCCCCCCAAAAAGATGTTGTGTCTGCAGCAAGCGCGAATATAGGCCGTGACGCGCGCTATTATTGTCCCTCCTGTCCTGACAGTCTTGGTCTTTGTATTGGTGAATGTTTTGAACGCTACCATACACTAGTTGAGTATTAGTGTAGGGTACAGCATTGCACAGACTAGGCACACTTTCACAGGGTCTCCAAAGATGCCATCGCATTTTGAGAGACCCGAACCTGGAACGGTTACAGTTATAAAAGTTACAGTTACAAAAAAGTGTAAAAAAACAAAATAAACAAAAAAATATATAAAATAAAAAAAAATAGTCGTCGTTTCATTGTTCTCTCTCTCTCTCCTCTCTCTATTGTTCTGCTCTTTTTTTACTGTATTCTATTCTGCAATGTTTTATTGTTATTGTGTTTTATCATGTTTGCTTTTCAGGTATGCAATTTTTTATACTTTACCGTTTAATGTGTTTTATTGTTAACCATTTTTTTGTCTTCAGGTACGCAATTCACGACTTTGAGTGGTTATACCAGAATGATGCCTGCAGGTTTAGGTATCATCTTGGTATCATTCTTTTCAGCCAGCGGTCGGCTTTCATGTAAAAGCAATCCTAGTGGCTAATTAGCCTCTAGACTGCTTTTACAAGCAGTGGGAGGGAATGCCCCCACCGTCTTCCGTGTTTTTCTCTGGCTCTCCTGTCTCAACAGGGAACCTGAGAATGCAGCCGGTGATTCAGCCAGTTGACCATTGAGCTGATCAGAGACCAGGGTGGCTCCAAACATCTCTATGGCCTGAGAAACCAGAAGCTACGAGCATTTCATGACTTAGATTTCGCCGGATGTAAACAGCGCCATTGGGAAAGCATTTTATCACACCGATCTTGGTGTGGTCAGATGCTTTGAGGGCAGAGGAGAGATCTAGGTTCTAATAGACCCCAATTTTTTCAAAAAAGAGTACCTGTCACTACCTATTGCTATCATAGGGGATATTTACATTCCCTGAGATAACAATAAAAATGATTACAAAAAAAATGAAAGGAACAGTTTAAAGATAAGATAAAAAAAAGCAAAAAAATAATAAAGGGAAAAAAAAAAAAAGCACCCCCTGTCCCCCTCTGCTCTCGCGCCAAGGCGAACGCAAGCGTCGGTCTGGCATCAAATGTAAACAGCAATTGCACCATGCATGTGAGGTATCACCGCGAAGGTCAGATTGAGGGTAGTAATTTTAGCAGTAGACCTCCTCTGTAAATCTAAAGTGGTAACCTGTAAAGGCTTTTAAAAATGTATTAATTTTGTTGCCACTGCACGTTTGTGCGCAATTTTAAAGCATGTCATGTTTGGTATCCATGTACTCGGCCTAAGAACATTTGGGCAATATAGTGTGTTTTAGTGCATTCAAATTTAAAAAAGTGTGTTTTTTCCCCAAAAAATGCGTTTGAAAAATCGCTGCGCAAATACTGTGTGAAAAAAAAAAAAAAAAAAAAAAATGAAACACTCACCATTTTAATCTGTAGGGCATTTGCTTTAAAAAAATATATAATGTTTGGGGGTTCAAAGTAATTTTCTTGCAAAAAAAAAATAATTTTTTCATGTAAACAAAAAGTGTCAGAAAGGGCTTTGTCTTCAAGTGGTTAGAAGGGTGGGTGATGTGTGACATAAGCTTCTAAATGTTGTGCATAAAATGCCAGGACAGTTCAAACCCCCCCCCCCCCCAAATGACCCCATTTTGGAACGTAGACACCCCAAGCTATTTGCTGAGAGGCATGTCGAGTCCATGGAATATTTTATATTGTGACACAAGTTGCGGGAAAAAGACAAATTTTTTTTGCACAAAGTTGTCACTAAATGATATATTGCTCAAACATGCCATGGGAATATGTGAAATTACACCCCAAAATACATTCTGTTGCTTCTCCTGAGTACGGGGATACCACATGTGTGAGACTTTTTGGGAGCCTAGCCGCGCACTGGACCCCGAAAACCAATCACCGCCTTTAGGCTTTCTAAGGGCGTAAATTTTTGATTTCACTCTTCACTGTCTATCACAGTTTCGGAGGCCATGGAATGCCCAGGTGGCACAACCCCCCCCCCCCCCCCCCCAAATGACCCTATTTTGGAAAGTAGACACCCCAAGCTATTTGCTGAGAGGTATAGTGAGTATTTTGCAGACCTCACTTTTTGTCACAAAGTTTTGAAAATTGAAAAAAGAAAGAAAAAAAATTTTCTTGTCTTTCTTCATTTTCAAAAACAAATGAGAGCTGCAAAATACTCACCATGCCTCTCAGCAAATAGCTTGGGGTGTCTACTTTCCAAAATGGGGTCATTTGGGGGGGGGGGGTTTGTGCCACCTCGGCATTCCATGGCCTCCAAAACTGTGATAAGCAGTGAAGAGTGAAATCAAAAATTTACACCCTTAGAAATCCTGAAGGCGGTGATTGGTTTTCGGGGCCCCGTACGCGGCTAGGCTCCCAAAAAGTCCCACACATGTGGTATCCCCGTACTCAGGAGAAGCAGATAAATGTATTTTGGGGTGCAATTCCACATATGCCCATGGCCTGTGTGAGCAATATATCATTTTAGTGACAACTTTTTGTAATTTTTTTTTTTTTTTTTGTCATTATTCAATCACTTGGGACAAAAAAAATAATATCCAATGGGCTCAACATGCCTCTTAGCAATTTCCTTGGGGTGTCTACTTTCCAAAATGGGGTCATTTGGGGGGGGGGGTTTGTACTGCCCTGCCATTTTAGCACCTCAAGAAATGACATAGGCAGTCGTAAACTAAAAGCTGTGTAAAAGCAAACCAATAAATATACATTATTTTTACCAAAGACATGTGGCCGAATACATTTTGGCCTAAATGTATGACTAAAATTGAGTTTATTGGATTTTTTTTATAACAAAAAGTAGAAATTGTCATTTTTTTTTTTCAAAATTTTCGGTCTTTTTCCGTTTATAGCGCAAAAAATAAAAACCGCAGAGGTGATCAAATAACATCAAAAGAAAGCTCTATTTGTGGGAAGAAAAGGACGCAAATTTCGTTTGGGTACAGCATTGCATGACCGCGCAATTAGCAGTTAAAGCGACGCAGTGCAAAATTGTAAAAAGTGCTCTGGTCAGGAAGGGGGTAAATCCTTCCGGGGCTGAAGTGGTTAAACACACCTTCTGGTCAAGTGTGCTAAGCACAAGGCACGTTTTTTTCTTTTTGTTTTGTTTTTTTATTCGGTCCTTTTTGTATAGATCATTTTCTGTGTTATGCCCATAGTGCTGCAGTGCCCAAGGCATAAGGCTACTCCCAACAGTTCAAAACTAGTTTAGCTGGATAGTGACATCACCCTTGCATATGATCAATGCTATCCCAGCAATGCAAGACCTGACCGGTTTGGTGTGTGTGCGTAGCCTCCCTTGAATTTAAGGATTGATATTGCCCTGGATTAAAGTAGTAACTTGAGGTGCACCTATAATTTAGCAATACATTTTGTAAAAGGAGAAGGGAGGTAGGCTTTGTATTTTGGATCAGCCTGTGATGAACACTTTGCAGTTTTGTGCCATTATTATGTTTTTTGTCCTTGTCCACATGAGGAATTCATCTAATGAGCATCGTGTTTTAGGCTTTTCCAATCGTTTTGTTGAAGAGGAACTAAACTCAACACAGATGCCCCCAATCCCTGGGAATCCTAGTGGGAATCCTAGTCTGACTCCTAGTCAGTCTGTCCTGCCTCCATCCAATCATAGAAACATATTCCCGTTGCATGATGGGAATTCTAGCAGCACTGAACAGCAAAAGAAAGTAACACAGCCACTTCTTGATCCCTCTTCATGGTGCTTGGGCATAGCTGCTTTTCCCTGAATCTGGCAATGATTTCATGGTAATGGTGATTGATTTATTTAAAAAAAAAAAATTTTTTATATATATATTATTTTTTTTTTTTTACCACTGTCCTGGAACTTTGGCTCTAACCATTTTGTATACCAGCCCCATTTACAAACTGCAAATGGTAGCAAAGGCTTTTAAGCACTTTATAGCATCCGGGACTGTGTTTACTACTGTTAAAGCAGAACTTCACCCAAATGGGGATGTTCCACTCTTCCTCCTCCTCCCTCTCCTCTGCCATATTTGTGGGGGGAGTGTGCAAGTAGCTAGTTTTAACAGGAGATCCGAGCAGGCATTCTCCTAAACCCTTAACACCCCCACCCCCCCCCCCCCCCCCGCTACCTTCTGGAACAGTCAGCGGTCCCAGAAAGCTTCGTTCGTGACCATTCAAGCAGCACAGTGGCCAGTCAGCTGTGAAGCCACTAGAAGTTCTGGCCGGCTGCACACCATTATGCCGAGGACCGAAGACTGGTGAGGGACCGGGGCCTGGGTTAACATGGTGCTGGATCCTTGGACAGGCGATTGTCTGTTTATTAAAAGTGCATCTGAGCACCATAAACGCTATTTATTGAATTCATACCAAGCTCGCCCATCCACCCATGTCTTCATGCTTTATTTTGCTGCAAAATCACTTTGAAAAACAACCACCTAGCATTTCTGGCCTTGACCATCTTGAGTAAGAGCAGATGATTCATGTAGCATTTCCTTGCAATCCATCTACCCTTAGCTCAGGCATGCAGGCAGGAGGGTGTGCTGAGAAAACCCCTCCTGAAGACTCCTGGGATGTATGACCTTATTTACCTAGGCTTGGATACCAGAAATAAACTAATGTAAAAAAAAAAAAAAAAGTAAATCTATCAATATGATCTCCTTTCCTATAGAGCTGCATGATTAATCGTTAAAAAATTGCGTTCTTGACTCACCCCCCACGTTCTTAATCTGGCATTTTCACGATTCATTCATGTAACAAGTGCAGAGCCGTTCTCTAAAATCGAGGGGCCGCAGTTTGGAGACAACTGTTTTAGAACGAAGGGATGAACTTGGATCTGTAAATGAGAGCAGTTTAACCACTTTAAGACTAAGCCTTTTTCTGACTCTTGTTGCTTACAAGTTAAAATCAGTATTTTCTGCTAGAAAATTACTTGGGACCCCCAAAAGAGTATGTATGTATGTGTATGTATATGTATGTGTGTGTGTGTATATGTGTGTGTATATATATATATATATATATATATATATATATGTATATATGTATATATATAATTTTTATTATATTTTTTTTTTTTTTTTTTTTTTTTTAGCAGAGACCCTTGAGAATAAATTGACAGTCTTTGCAATATTTTATGTAACACTGTATTTGCGCAGCGGTCTTTCAGACACATTTTTTGGGGGAAAAAATACACTTAAATGAACTTAAAAAAACGAAACTTTAAGTTAAGCCCAATTTTTTTTTTTTCTATAATGTGAAGGATGTTAAGCCGAGAATCGTGATCTTTATTCTAAGCAAAAAAAAAATGTTATTCTAATTTTTTGCAGAATAGTGCAGCTCTATTTCCTATCTATTAATGCTGGCAACATAAGGATTAAAAAAATCCATATTGATTGATTGAGAGGGTCAAGTTTCCGCTTTAAAGAAATGTCTAAAGAACCACAAGGTTTTCTGGTGGTAGTGATTCTAAATACCTTCCACATCCCCTTGCCAGACTACCTCCTCTATGTATCCCAGGCTTTGCGCACCCTCCTACAGGCCTGGCGAGGCAGGTGTCAGTGGGTGGAACAGAGGTAGAGCAGCAGACAATGAACCCGGAAACAAAGAGCATCTCATCTTTTCAGAGCTATCGTTTCCTGGCTGCTGTGGCAGGGGCAGAAGCTGATCATCTTCAATGAGATCCATAATTGACATTAGGGGTCTAAGACCCCTGATGTCTCAAAGTGTTAGTAAACGTTTGTGTATAAAACAAAACGATCAAATAACCAACATGCCTATACTTACCTTATCCTCCTTTTTCTGGGGTCCTCCACCAGTGCTCCAGGCCCCCCCCCCCTCTTCATTGGTTGCCCCCTTGAAAAGCCTCTTTCTATGGGGGCACCCGTGCAGCTCACTCCTGAGTCCCTCAGCAGTGTCCACTGACACAGGCAGAGGGACTCTGCCCCGCTCCTGAGTCACAGATTTTGATTGACAACAGCATTGGCCAATGGCTCCTGCTGCTATCAATCTATCCAGTGAGGAGAGCGACAGCGGCTGGACCTGTGCACATCACTGGATCCGATTGGCCTCTGGTAAGATAAGGGGGGGGGGTTCCGGGGGGGAGCTGTCGCACAGAAGGTTTTGTACCTTAATGCTTAGAACCTTAAAGTGGATGTAAACCCTCACATATACTCAGTGAAGTGAACAGCCTCAGATGATACACAGGGATTAAACAGATCTCCCTACATAAGTTTTACATGTATAGCTGCTGTCTTCAGCTTTTATATATTCTTTAGAAAGTTCAGTTTGTGTTAGATTTTTATTCTCTTCCTGTTTAGCACTGGGAGTTTAGTCTCCTCCAATCAGCTGTCTTGGCTTGTATGCCCAAAGGCACACACCCCCACTCCACACAGGCAAAGATTCTCTCAGAGCTGTCATGTGAGTAGTTTAGCCAAATTGTACACACGCTGCGCTTATCAAAATAAAAATGTAAGAAATTTCCACTAAAATATTAATAAAGTAATATTGTGCTTAACATACAAAATATACACGAACCTATAACCATAACCTATTTATTCATTCATTGAAGTTTATTGCACATTAATGTATAGTATTAATAGATTTTGTATATTTTGTATGTTAAGCACAATATCACTTTATTAATATTTTAGGGGAAATTTCTTACATTTTTATTTTGATAAGCGCAGCGTGTACAATTTTTGGTTTAACTATTTTGCATGGTTATGAGACATGCGTAACGTTAGCAGCTGATCATTTGCAAAGATAGACTATTTTGTAGACCAGATTTGGTCAGTTACCTGGAGGCTCACAGGACTACAAATTAGTGAATAGTTTAGCACTCTGTTAATCTATTTATAGCAACCTCCTGGACACACAATTCAGCCTGGTTTTATCTCAGTTGACAGAGAAATTGTCAAATTATTATGTTAACAGAAGAATTGAGCAGGAGAAAGCCATGGGACTTGGTGCTTTGAAGAGAGATAAGAAAACACTGCAGATGTATGTGCCCAGCTCAAATTTCATGAATCGGGTTTACATCCACTTTAAGGCTTTACAGCCACTTAAAGAAGACCTGTAATTTCTGCTATGCTATCACACAGTGGACTATTAGTTGGCTACATAATGGCAATCAAGTTATGTGTGTGAAAAAAAAAGTTAGTGATGCTAAACACTATGGCTGCAACTAACGGTTATTTTCATAATTGATTAGTTGGCCAATTATTGTTTCGATTAATCAGATAATAACCTTAAAAGTGTGGTGTATAATTTAATATGTAAAGTTTAAAAAAAAAAAAGGCCATTTATTCTTAAAAATCTATATGCAGTGGTACATGTAAATAATCAACTATATGGTTAGGGAACAAAATCTCTAATCCCCTCTGAGAATAACAGACGGAAGAGAATATACTGTATATACTATTGGAGGTTGAATCTGGTAAATATCAGACTCAGATCACATTTTTTATTTAGACCACTTTCACACTGGGGCGCATGTAATGTGCCCTACACTCATGTAATGTGCCCTGCTCCCACGTAATGTGTCCTGCCCTCATGTAATATGCCCTGTTCCCACGTAATGTGCCCTACCCTCATGTAATATGCCCTGCTCCCACGTAATGTGTCCTGCCCTCATGTAATATGCCCTGCTCCCACGTAATGTGTCCTGCCCTCATGTAATATGCCCTGCTCCCACGTAATGTGTCCTGCCCTAATGTAATATACCCTGTTCCCATGTAATGTGCCCTACCCTCATGTAATATGCCCTGCTCCCACGTAATGTGTCCTGCCCTAATGTAATATGCCCTGTTCCCACGTAATGTGCCCTACCCTCATGTAATATGCCCTGCTCCCACGTAATGTGCCCTGCCCTCATGTAATGTGCCCTTCTCCCACGTAATGTGGCTTGCCTCCATTGAAAAGTTTACTTTAAATGTAATTGTAATGCCTTCTATTACCTCCAGACTATCGACCTCCACCCCCTCTGGGTTCAGATTTTGATCTTCCCTGCACAGTTTTTTAAACCTGTTATACTTACCTGCTCTGTGTAATGGTTTTGCACAGAGCACCCCCGAATCTTCTCTTCTGGGGTCCCCCACCGATGCTTCTGGCTCCTCCTGTCTTCAGAGTGCCCCAATAGCAAGCTGCAAATTATAGTATAGTGTGTCCCAATAGCAAGGTAAAAACTTCTGCCTTTAGACCCACTCACTTCCTGCCCCGGACTACATGTCCCATGAGGCATTGCTCCTCACACATTCACATTCAGGCAATTACTGACATGTATGGACGGTGTACTGAGCTGTATGTGTGTTGCACTGTATTTCCTGATATGTAGACAAGTAATGCATTCTGTATGCAGGCCAATTAATTGATTATGAAAACAGTTGACAACTATTTTCATAATAGATTAGTTGTTGATTAATCGATAAGTTGTTTCAGCCCTACTAAACACACACTTTTTAATTTTGCATTCTCCCTTCTCTTTCTGTATGTGGATGATGGCACTGTAATTATTTTAATTTAAAAAAACAAAACAAATGCCTTCTTTCCTAATCGATATACAGCTGTTACATGACCAGGCCCTTTCCCAGCCTGTTGGCAGGAGGAGCATATAGTCCTCTCCTGCTGGTCACATGTTTATAAAAACCAAAAAAATAAAACAGTCTTTAGAATACAGGAGTATAAATAAATATCACTAAACTTGTTTTTAAATCGTCATACTAATATATATTTAAAATCAAATCTTAAATCTTTTCTTTTTTTTTTAACATATTTATTTATTGATTTTGTACAAAAAAAATTTTACAGGCACATATAAACGGTTATCAAATCTTAATTTTGGGAAATAACCTGGTGTGGGTGCATTCCTGCCAATTACACACACCCCTTCAGCATGTATTCTTAAGCCTAGTACACACGGGCCAAATGTCGGGCAGCATCAGCCGACTTAATAGAAACCGTCAGACATTCATCCCTTTTGTACTGCAGCCGAAAAAGGTCTGCCCATCAGTTCCCAATCTGCGCTCTCAGCCACTGGCTGAGAGTGCTGACCTTAGTGTTCTGAGGGTGGGGGGGGAGCGTCCCCAGTGTCCCCAGTGTCCTCATCAGAAAACAATAGCACAGCAGGGGAGATCTCTAACACAGCATGGTTAGTACAACGCCTCCTCTGGGGCTGTCGAGTCCTTTTTTCGTTCAGCCCTGCCGGGTTGAACGAAAAAAAACAAATAGTGTGTACTAGGCTTAAGAATAAGAGGGAAGTGGCGCCTCCATCAATCAAGATGTTATAGCCCACCCCCATTGTGTTAAGCTGGTTAGTGGGCATAGAGGAGGAGGGAGGGTGTGGGCTATCATTTACCACTGTGTATACACCCACATGTAGTCTTATCGGCAGTTCAGATGTGAAAGGAAGGAATGCTCAGGGTAGAAATACCCTAAAAACTGAGCATGTGCACTGCTGCCAACACTGCTCTGCAAAATCCCCAACTGCGGTGGGGACATGAACAGGAAGGGGAGACAGAACAGCAGGAGCAACCAGTTTTTTTGCAGAATACAGAAAACAAATCTCATTGAGTAAGTGAGTTTGTTAATAGTTTTAATTGATGTGTGTTTTACGTTGCGATTATTTTATTGTCATACGGAAATGACAATTGAACTACACATATTGCGTATCGCTGCACACGTCCGAGTGAAAGTAATAATTCTAGGATCAGTATTCATGATTAAAGTGGATGTAAACCCAATGTCATCCTTTCTAAACTACTGCCATAGGGGTTATCTATAAGGATATACATGCCTCCTGCATGTATCTTTACCTGTCAAATGTCTCCCCTCTGTCTGTTATGAGACCCGAAAAACTGCAGATTCTGTGGGTGGGTCTGTTGTCTGGAGCTCAGTGGGTGGAGTCGTGATGTCAGTAGACTCCCCGCCCACCTCTACACTCCTTGTCAATATTAATTTTCTCCTTTCTTTCTTACACTGAACTTCTGCTATGATCTCTAAGGGTCCTTTCACACTGGGGCGGTTTGCAGGCGCTATTGCGCTAATAATAGCGCCTGCAAACCGACCCGAAAGTGCCGCTGCTTTAATTCCAGTGTGAAAGCCCCGAGGGCTTTCACACTGGAGCGGTGCGCTAGCAGGACGGGAAAAAAAGTCCTGCTAGCAGCATCTTCGGAGCGGTGAAGGAGCGGAGTGTATACTGCTCCTTCACCGCTCCTGCCCATTGAAATCAATGGGACAGCGCGGCTATACCGCCGGCAAAGCGCCTCTGCAGAGGCGCTTTGTGGAGGTTTTAATCCTTTCTCGGCCGCTAGCAGGGGGGTAAAACCGCCCCCGCTAGCGGCTGCATACCAATGGTAAAGCGCCGCTAACAATATCAGCGCTTTACCGCCGACGCTGTCCCAGTGTGAAAGGGCCCTTACATCCAGTGAAAAGACAGGAAAGTAACCACATGACTTCAGCATGCCAAATCATGCTGAGGTGTGGAACAGCCAATCCTTGCAGAGCTGCTGAATAAAGGAGTGGGGGAGGGAATTAAAAAATAATGCATGTCTCTTAGGCTAGTGCACGAGATATGTAAATCACCTGTCACTCACAGCAAGGGGGAGGATTTGACAAAGGTTTTCTCAGTTTTGTCAAGATTTATCTCACTGAACAATAAAAGAGGATTGCTCAGAGATGGATTAACTCTGTGTGGCAAGACTGGGCTCAAATGATAGGAAATCTTATACTCTACAGTGTGATATTAAAAAAAAAAAAAAAAAATTTGGGTTTACATCCACTTTAACTCTAAACTGACAGTCTGTGACAGCTTTTAAATTGTCACCTATGGACAATTGTGGGTACCAAAGTTTGTTGCTGTATAAAGTAGAGGTCGACTGATATGGGTTTTTCCCTGGCCGATATATGATGCCGATTTGTTAAGCCGATTTTTTTTTTTTTTTTTTTCCTTCCCTTCATCTCATAAAATCTAACAGTTAGACCCCTTTCACACTGGGGCGTTTTTCAGGCGCTTTTGGGCTAAAAATAGTGCCTGTAAAGTGCCTGCAAAACGGCTCCCTGCAGTCTAAGTGTGAAAGCCCGAGTGCTTTCACACTGAGGTGATGCGCTGGCAGGATGTTAAAGTCCTGCAAGCAGCATCTTTGGAGCGGTGTATACCGCTCCTCCACCACTCCTGCCCATTGAAATGAATGGGCACCGCTGCCGAAGTGCCTGCAAAGCGATTCTGCAGCGGCGCTTCACGGGCGCATTTAACCCCCTCCCTCGGGCGCTAGCTGAGTTACAAGCACCCCGCTAGCAGCCGAATAGCGCTGCTTAAATGACGGTAAAGCGCCGCTAAAATTAGCAGCGTTTTACCGTCAACGCCTGCCCGCTCTAGTGTGAAAGCAATCTTAAGTAATAAGTGATACAGAAAATTTCTTACATTTAAACATTTATTAAACAAAACAAACCTCCAATCAGTTCACTTGTATGTATCATTTAGAAAAAAAAAACTATATCTTAAATATTAAATACACAAAAACAGGTAATCAAAACTTTTAGACGAAAAAAATGGGCTAACTTTACTGCTTAGTTTTTTTTTTTTTTTTTTTATTCATTAGTGTATTTTTTCAAAAAAAAATTGCGTTTGAAAGACCGCTGCGCAAATACCGTGTGACATAAAATATTGCAGCAACCGCTATTTTATTCCCTAGGGTCTCTGCTAAAATTATATATAATTTTTGGGGGTTCTAAGTGATTTTCTAGCAGAAAATACAGGATTTTTACTTGTAAGCAACAAATGTCAGAAAAGATTTAGTCTTTAAATAGGTTAAACTGAGAACTCCTAGGCCTCATTCACACAAGGTGGACCCCGCTTCCACGGAGTCCGCCTCGGTCCGCCGGCTCAGTGGGAGATCTCTCCGTTGATCTCCGCTGAGCCGGCGGATGACAGGTCCCTCTCTGCTCACTGAGCGGGGAGGGGCTTGTCAGGCGCCGCTGCTGCCTATGGAGGGATTGGATGAAAACGGACAGCATGTCTGCTTTCATCAGATATTCATCCGATCCGCCAGTGACGGATCCGGACATAGGGCCATCCGTCTCCTTTTAGTGGATCGGACAGGATCGGATGTCAGCGGACATGTCTCCGCTGATATCCGTCGCTCCATAGGCTAACATGGAGCGCCCATTCAGGTCCGCCGTCAAAACTGACAGGCGGACCTGAACGGTCCGATCGTGTGAAAGGGGCCTTACACACGGAGTTCAGTTCATTGATAAGTAGAAACATTGTATCTTTTTTTTTTTTAGCTTCTTTTATCAGACTTGGTAGGCTGCCCAGAGAGGAGAAACAAGTCGCTCCACGGAAGACTTCCGGCAACTTGCATTGACTTCTATTGCAGAAGTCCTTTGCAAGTCATGCTGAAGTTATAATCGTCCTTTTTTTATCAGCACAATCGGCCGATGCCGACTAATTAAAAAACGCCAAATATCGGTCGACCTCTAGTATAAAGGCTAGATCTGTTTGATAACTATTTACTCAACACAACCCCATCTTTTGTATACAGTACGTGTGAAGATCATGTAACGTAAAAAATTGCAACTACAACCATTTTATTCAGCTGGGTCAATGCTTTCAGGAATTAAATATTAATTTGGGGGTTTTAACTAACAATCAGGCCTAAAATTAGCATTTTAATCAAAAATTCAGAACCTGAAAAAAAATGGATCTGGTAGAAAAGTGTTCAAGGGAGCAGAGTTCTGACCAGATTAGTCTGCTATTGTTGCTTCATTGACACTATTCAGCAGATTGGGGGCAGGTCTGTGACCAAACTATGCTGCTTAACTGCAGTGGATAAGTGTGGTCACATCGCAAAACTGGTTGAAGTGAATGCAAAACACAGTTCATATATTGGGGGGGGGGGTTAGTAAGCCATTGACTGCAGGGAGACGGCAGGTGGAGACGGCAGGTGACCACAACTCTGCCTGGAGATACTATTGGAGGGGGGAGGGGGGTTGGGGTTAAATGTAAAGGGTGGCAGAGGACACTGTTCATCTCAGTTGCTTATTACTCTCAGAAATCCTTTCAATTTTTTACTTCTATTTTGGAAATGCCACACGTTTGGAAATATCCAATTTTTTTTTTTTATATCAGAAGTGAGCTGTTTTTTTGAGCAGAAACCAAGCCAAAAACGTTAGTTCAGAAATTGCACTAGTTTGCCAAAAAATAAGGATCCAAGACTTCTACCACGATAATCGACCTTTAACTGAAATCTAACTTTGGATGTCCATATAACTGTTATGTTCTGCGTTTTTTGTTGTCTGCTTTCCTTCTGTAGAACTAAATTCTAAATGGCTTGTCTGTCTTTTCTTTGTTTTTTCATCTTGCATTCCCCTTGCTTTGCAGATCTAAACATGACAAAGCTGTTCTTTTGGCTCCAGTTTTATTTATACCGACCTTTTAAACATTAAGTGATTCCCGTCATGCAAAACAAAGATCAAGGGTATTTCTGTGTGCGTCCACCAACATCTGTACAAATAATATTCTACAGACATTGCTTCATTGCCTCTGTTTTTCTTAATAATTTGAACATCCAAAGCTTTGAATATTTTGAAAGGACAACTTTATCATCAAGGCCACAGAAGTGTGCTGTGCCTTGGCACCAGCATTTCTCCTGACAGTGTCTGGGTAAAAAAATAATTTAAAGGAGAAGTCCAGCCTGAGCTTTTTAGGCTGGGCTTCTCCTCTGGGTAACAGGTGTGCAGGTTGCTTTGCACTCCTGTGACCCGTTTTCAGCGGAGAGCGGTCTGAAGTCCGCTTTCTGCTGACGTCACAGGAATCGGTCTAGGCACCACGTCAACTCGACTTCCAAGTCTGGATCCGCCAGCTGCCTTGATTGATGGCAGTCTCAGCCTCTCAGCGAGCCGCATGAGACGCTGAGACTGCCTCTCCCTGTCCCTCCACAGCTCAGTGCTCCAATGAGCATGGAGAAGCAGAGAGGAGAGACGCTGACAGTCAGCAGCTTTCCTCTCGGGGAAAAGTGAGAACCAAGCCATCGTCTGTGTTTGGTGGCATGGTTCTCAGTGCTGAGAAAGCAGGGGACAGCTGCAGCATTGTTCTGATGCTCCATCCACCGAGGTAAGTACAAATCAAAAAAATAACCCATACTCCTCTTTTAAATGCCTCTCTGCATCCCTCAGAAGCAAAATGCACTTTTTCTAGTTTGTTGCACGCCTTTTAAAGAAAAAGGAAAAAAAAAAATACAGTTTGGTTGTAGGTGCTTCTTGGTTGCTTTAAAGCGGGGTTCCTCCCAAATTTTGAAAATATCTGTATGTATTCTCTTCCTTGCCTAGATGCTGACATGCCGTTTAAAAAAATTTAAATCGCCGTAATTACCTTTTATTTTTCTATTCTTCTTTGCACTTCCTGGTTCTCCTCCCATGGGAGTAGGCGTGTTTCTAGCCTCTCCCAGACTCCTGGGAGCTAGTCTCAGGCTTCCCAGGATGCCACTGAGCATGTGCGGGAACGAGCGGTGAATGCTGGGAGCACAGCATTCACCATATCCAGGAAATAAATGCTTGTGGGCTTCAAATGCCCACAATGAAGATGGAAACCGCCTGCAGTGAATAATATAAGTTATTCTTTCCGACGAAATCTGACACAGGCGGACATATTACACACAATATGTGAGTATGTAATGCTGAGAAGAAAAGTTTGTGATTAAACTCAAAAAAAAAAAAAAGATAGATAGGTGGACCCCCGCTTTAACTTCATTTTCAGTTGCTTTAACAATTTGCCTACGGGGCACTTTCACCCCCTTCCTGACCAGGCCAATTTTCAGCTTTCAGTGTTGTTGCACTTTTGAATGACAGTTGACAGTCATGCAATACTGTACCCAAACTACATTTTTATCTTCCTCTTTTTTTTTTTTTTTTGAGACCGCTTTCTTTTGGTGGTATTTAATCACCACAAAAATAAACCGAAAATGTTGAAAAAAAAAAAAAAAAACTTTCTTAGTTTGTTATAAGATTTTGTAAATAAGTAGTTTTTTCCTCCTTGATGTGTGCTGATGGGGTGGCTCTGATGGGCACTGTTGAGGCTGCACTAATAATCAGGACAATGATGATCTGTTCTCTGATTGTCAGTGCAGATGTTCCCTGTGTGGATTTGCCGGTTTTTGGCTTTCTGATAACTGAGGATTGCTGATAACCAGCAAATCCTGTTTACATGCGTGATGAGCTGTGATTGGACACAGCTGATCACATGGTAAATAGCCTCTGTGACTGGCTCTTTACCCTGATTTGTAAGATCAGCTGCGTCCGAAGGACACAGCAATCACAGATCACTGCCGATGTGCCCTGCAGGGGGCACGGGAGGACATGATATGACAGCATCCCGGCAAAGTGCGACCGCCATCATTTTGTTTAACCACTTCAGCCCTGGAAGGATTTACCCCCTTCCTGACCAGAGCACTTTTTACAATTTGGCACTGCGTCGCTTTAACTGCTAATTGCGCGGTCATGCAATGCTGTACCCAAACGAAATTTGCGTCCTTTTCTTCCCACAAATAGAGCTTTCTTTTGATGGTATTTGATCACCTCTGCTGTTTTTATTTTTTGCGCTATAAACGGAAAAAGACCGAAAATTTTGAAAAAAATGATATTTTCTACTTTTTGTTATAAAAAAAATCCAATAAACTCAATTTTAGTCATACGTTTAGGCCAAAATGTATTCGGCCACATGTCTTTGGTAAAAAAAATGTCAATAAGCGTATATTTATTGGTTTGCGCAAAAGTTATAGCGTCTACAAACTAGGGTACATTTTCTGGAATTTACACAGCTTTTAGTTTATGACTGCCTATGTCATTTCATGAGGTGCTAAAATGGCAGGGCAGTACAAAACCCCCCAAATGACCCCATTTTGGAAAGTAGACACCCCAAGGAAATTGCTGAGAGGCATGTTGAACTCATTGAATATTTTTTTTTTTTTTGTCCCAAGTGATTGAATAATGACAAAAAAATAAAAAAATAAATAATAAAAAAAAAAATTACAAAAAGTTGTCACTAAATGATATATTGCTCACACAGGCCATGGGCATATATGGAATTGCACCCCAAAATACATTTAGCTGCTTCTCCTGAGTATGGGGATACCACATGTGTGGGACTTTTTGGGAGCCTAGCCGCGTACGGGGCCCCGAAAACCAAGCACCGCCTTCAGGATTTCTAAGGGCATACATTTTTGATTTCACTCCTCACTACCTATCACAGTTTTGAAGGCCATAAAATGCCAAGATGGCACAAAACCCCCCCAAATGACTCCATTTTGGAAAGTAGACACCCCAAGCTATTTGCTGAGAGGCATGTTGAGTCCATGGAATATTTTATATTTTGACACAAGTTGCGGGAAAGTGACAATTTTTTTTTTTTTTTTGCACAAAGTTGTCACTTAATGATATATTGAGTCCATGGAATATTTTATATTTTGACACAAGTTGCGGGAAAGTGACAATTTTTTTTTTTTTTTTGCACAAAGTTGTCACTTAATGATATATTGAGTCCATGGAATATTTTATATTTTGACACAAGTTGCGGGAAAGTGACAATTTGTTTTTTTTTTTTTTTTTTTTTTTTGCACAAAGTTGTCACTTAATGATATATTGCTCACACAGGCCATGGGCATATGTGGAATTACACCCCAAAATACATTCTGCTGCTTCTCTTGAGTATGGGGATACCACATGAGTGGCACTTTTTGGGAGCCTAGCTTCATACGGGGCCCCGAAATCCAATCACAGCCTTCAGGATTTCTAAGGGCGTTAATTTTTGATTTCACTCCTCACTACCCATCACAGTTTCGAAGGCCATAAAATGCCAAGATAGCACAAAACCCCCCAAAATGACCCCATTTTGGAAAGTAGACACCCCAAGCTATTTGCTGAGAGGCATGGCGAGTATTTTGCAGCTCTCATTTGTTTTTGAAAATGAAGAAAGACAAGAAAAACGTATTTTTTTTTTCTTTTTTCAATTTTCAAAAGTTTGTGACAAAAAGTGAGGTCTGTAAAATACTCACTATACCTCTCAGCAAATAGCTTTGGGTGTCTATTTTCCAAAATGGGGTCATTTGGGGGGGGGTTGTGCCATCTGGGCATTCCATGGCCTCCGAAACTGTGATAGGCAGTGAAGAGTGAAATCAAAAATTTACGCCCTTAGAAAGCCTGAAGGCGGTGCTTGGTTTTCGGGGTCCCGTACGCGGCTAGGCTCCCAAAAAGTCTCACACATGGGGTATCCCCGTATTCAGGAGAAGCAACAGAATGTATTTTGGGGTGTAATTTCACATATTCCCATGGCATGTTTGAGCAATATATCATTTAGTGACAACTTTGTGCAAAAAAAAAAAAAATAAATAAAAAATTGTCTTTTTCCCGCAACTTGTGTCACAATATAAAATATTCCATGGACTCGACATGCCTCTCAGCAAATAGCTTGGGGTGTCTACTTTCCAAAATGGGGGGGGGTTTTGGGGGGGTTTTGAACTGTCCTGGCATTTTATGCACAACATTTAGAAGCTTATGTCACACATCACCCACTCTTCTAACCACTTGAAGACAAAGCCCTTTCTGACACTTTTTGTTTACTTGAAAAAATTATTTTTTTTTTGCAAGAAAATTACTTTGAACCCCCAAACATTATATATTTTTTTAAAGCAAATGCCCTACAGATTAAAATGGTGGGTGTTTCATTTTTTTTTTTCACACAGTATTTGCGCAGCGATTTTTCAAACGCATTTTTTGGGGAAAAAACACACTTTTTAACATTTTAATGCACTAAAACACACTATATTGCCCAAATGTTTGATGAAATAAAAAAGATGATCTTAGGCCAAGTACATGGATACCAAACATGACATGCTTTAAAATTGCGCACAAACGTGCAGTGGCGACAAACTAAATACATTTTTAAAAGTCTTTAAAAGCCTTTACAGGTTACCACTTTAGATTTACAGAGGAGGTCTACTGCTAAAATGACTGCCCTCGATCTGACCTTCGCGGCGATACCTCACATGCATGGTGCAATTGCTGTTTACATTTGACACCAGACTGACGCTTGCGTTCGCCTTTGTGCGAGAGCAGGGGGGGACAGGGGTGTTTTTTTTTTTTCCTTATTTTTTTGCTTTTTTATCTTATTTTTAAACTGTTCCTTTCATTTTTTTTTTTTAATCATTTTTATTGTTATCTCAGGGAATGTAAATATCCCCTATGATAGCAATAGGTAGTGACAGGTACTCTTTTTTGAAAAAATTGGGGTCTATTAGACCCTAGATCTCTCCTCTGCCCTCAAAGCATCTGACCACACCAAGATCGGTGTGATAAAATGCTTTCCCAATTTCCCAATGGCGCTGTTTACATCCGGCGAAATCTAAGTCATGAAATGCTCGTAGCTTCCGGTTTCTTAGGCCATAGAGATGTTTGGAGCCATTCTGGTCTCTGATCAGCTCTATGGTCAGCTGGCTGAATCACCGGCTGCATTCTCAGGTTCCCTGTTGGGACAGGAGAGCCAGAGAAAAACATGGAAGACGGTGGGGGGCATTCCCTCCCACTGCTTGTAAAAGCAGTCTAGAGGCTAATTAGCCGCTAGGATTGCTTTTACATGAAAGCCGACCGCTGGCTGAATGATACCAAGATGATACCTAAACCTGCAGGCATCATTCTGGTATAACCACTCAAAGTCCAGCAACATACCAGTACATTGCTGGTCCTTGTTGGGCATACATTGTAAACTTTTTTTTCATGCAGCCTGTGGGCTGAACGAAAAAAAAGATCTTGATCGGTGGGTATGCCCACCATTAGAATACCTCCCTTCATCCACCCACTTCTAATGATGGGCATACATGCACCGTTTTATATATGCCGAAGCATGGAGGCATCCTCTCACAAAAGGCAGGAGCAAATCGCTCCTCCACCCACTGCTGCCCCCACGCTTCGGCATATATGCTGAAGTATGTAACTGTGGTGGTGAAATCACCTCCGACAGCGCTGGAGTCACGGCTTTATGTATCGTGGGAGCAAACGCTGTTGCTGTCAAGATAAATAAATCCGCGCTGCAACTGAATGGCGTACCTGCTAAGCAAATGATGGTAAACAAAGTAACATTACAGTATAACAGTAATACTTGCCATACCTGCAAAGCAAATACAAAAAAAAAAACATAGTAAAAAATAAAACATTTAACGCAACCTGTGCCTACCTAAAATATATATATGCCGAAGCATGGGGGCATCCTCCCACAAAAGGCAGGAGCAAATCGCTCCTCCACCCACTGCTGCCCCCACGCTTCGGCATATATGCTGAAGTATGTAACTGTGGTGGTGAAATCACCTCCGACAGCGCTGGAGTCACGGCTTTATGACTTTATGACTTTATGTGGGAGCAAACGCTGTTGCTGTCAAGATAAATAAATCCGCGCTGCAGCTGAATGGCGTACCTGAAAACAAAAAAATGGTTAAAACACATTAAACTATAAAAAAATTACATACCTGAAAAGCAAACATGATAAAACATAACAATAAGCCCTCATGCACACAGGCTGTTAAAAAAAGTTATGAAAACGCCAGTATCTTTGCAGTGATTTTTTTTAACTTTTTTCAGCGTTTTTGCAATAGCGTTTTTGAGCGTTTTTCCGCGTTAGCGTTTTTGAGCGTTTTTTTTTTTTCAAATTTTTTTTTTTTTTTTTTTTTCAATGGATCAAAAACGCTAAAAAACGTTGGTGAATGACGTTTTTGAGCGTTTTTGAGCGTTTTTACAGCTGAAAAACGTCTTTCAGAACCCACTGGTCCTGGGTTTTTTTTACAGCTTAAAAACGCCTATGCCACTTGCAGCTCAAAAACGCCTAGGTGGGCATGAAGCCATAGACTAACATAGACAGGCCTTTTTAAGCTGCAAAAAAAGCTCAAAAAAGCAGCTGTAAAAACGTCCGTGTGCATGAGGACTAAAACATTGCAGAATAGAATACAGTAAAAAAGAGCAGAACAATAGAGAGAAAATAGAGAGAGAACAATAAAACGACAACTATTTTTGTTTTTTTTATTTTATATTTTTTTTGTGTTTTTTTTTTTTTTTTTTTACTTTCTTTTTTTTTTTTACATTTTTTTTTTTATAACTGTAACTTTTAAAACTGTAACGGTTCCAGGTTTGGGTCTCTCAAAATGCGATGGCATCTTGGGAAACCCTGTGAAAGTGTGTCCTAGTCTGTGCAGTGCTGTACCCTACGCTAAAACTCAACTAGTGTATGGTAGCGTTCAAAACATTCACCAATGCAAAGACCAGGATTGCCAGGACAGGAGGGACAATAATACCGGGTGTCACGCCTAAATCCGCGCTTGCTGCAGACACGACATTTTCTTTGGGGGGCTCGTTGGGTAGGGGTACTCTGGAGGACATAAGGAAAATGCCTCTCATGCAGCCGGCCTACTGCATTTGGTTGGGGAAGGTGAGGTGGAGCACCGTCTGGATACAGAAGGGCTCTGACGATCTCTTCCTGGAATTTAAGGAAGGATCCAGTCCGTCCTGAAGCTCTGTATAGCACATGAGCGTTCAGCAAAGCCAATTGAAATAAGTATACATACACTTTTTTGTACCAGCGTCTGGCCTTACGGGCAATTGGGTACGGCGCCAACAACTGGTCGTTGAGGTCCACCCCTCCCATATTTTGGTTATATTCGTGGACACAGAGGGGTTTCTCCACAACACCAGTCGCCGTAGTAATTTGGGTCGTCGTGTCTGCATGAAGGGAGGTAAGAACGAAAACATTCTTATTGTCCCTCCACTTCATAGCGAGCAAGTTATTACACTGCAAGCAGGCTCTCTCCCCCAGCCTAAGACAGGAATCTACAAGCCGCTGAGGAAAGCCCCGGCGATTAGGTCGCACGGTGCCACATGCTCCAATTTGATGATCAAAAAGGTGACTAAAAAGTGGCACGCTCGTGTAATAATTGTCCACGTACAAGTGGTACCCCTTTCCGAATAAGGGTGACACCAAGTCCCACACTATCTTGCCAGCGCTTCCTATGTAGTCAGGGCAGTTTGTCGGCTCTACGTGACTATCTTTGCCCTCGTAAACCATAAATCTACATGTATAGCCTGTGGCCCTGTCACAGAGCTTATACATCTTGACCCCGTATCTGGCACGCTTGCTGGGAAGGTACTGTTTGAATGACAAGCGGCCAGAAAATTTAATCAGGGACTCATCAACGCAGACAACTTGATGGGGAGTAAACAAGTCTGCAAAACGTTGGTTGAAGTGGTTTACGAGGGGCCGAATTTTGTAGAGCCGATTGTATTCAGGGTCTCCACGAGGACGACAGAGTTCATTGTCGTTGAAGTGCATGAACCGCAAAATCTGCTCGTATCGTGCCCTGGCCATGGAAGCAGAGAACACGGGCATATGGTAAATTGGGTCAGTGGACCAATATGACCGCAACTCACTCTTTTTGGTTATGCCCATGTTGAGGGAAAGGCCCAGAAAGATCTTAAATTCGGAGACCGTAATTGGTCTCCAATCTCTGGCAAGGGAGGACTGGGGCATAGTGGCGATGTATTGACCAGCGTATAAATTGCTTTGGTCCACAATAGATCTATAGAGATCTTCGGTGAAAAACAGTGAATAAAAATCCAGTGGCGTAAAATCAACTGTTTCCACCTGAATTCCGGGTTGGCCAGTGAATGGGGGCAATACGGGTGCTGCAGAAGTGGTGGGTACCCAATTCGGATTGGCGAATGCAGCAGGAAGGGCACTATGGGCAAGACGGGCCTGTGTTCGTCTTCTTGGTGGCAGCGGGACCCTACTAGTGCTTGCCACCTCACCAGCTTGAACTGCACTTATGGGACTCGCCACGTCACCACGTGATACTGCAGTGCTGGATGTACGACCAGGGTGTACTAGGCCGCTGGTGCTTGCCAGTTCACCAGAAGGAATAGCGGCACTAGTACTGCTCTGCTCCATACGAGGGACCTGCGGTTCTTGCACTTCAAGGACAGAAGAAGAAGTTCGGGGTCTGGTACGCCTGACCCTAGCAGGGACCACAACTCCGTCGTCAGAGCTATCTGTCATGGAGCCACTGTCCTCTACAGGATCGTATTCTGAGCCTGAACTTGACAGATGAGTGACTTCCTCTTCACTATCTGTCATGTTCAGAAACGTGTAGGCCTCTTCACTAGTGTACCTTCGATTTGCCATTTTGGGCTCTAAATTTAGGGGTACACTAGTGAGACTCACAGGCAAAAAAGCTCCTGACTGTCAGCGACTGATTCAAAACGCTACCAAAAAACTGTTAGCGATCGCAGGGATCAGGCCTGACTCTGCGAACGCTGCAGTTATGTGTTTAGTGTTTTGTGACAGTTATCGATCGATACTGCACTTGGGTGGGCTGGGCTGGGCAGGGCTGGGCCGAGGAGCAAAACGCAGGTGCTAGCAGGTATCTGGGCTGATCCCGCTAACACTGCGTTTTTTTTGGGGGACCCTAAACTGCTGGGGAGTATAGATCTGATCGGATCAGATATCGATCCGTTCAGATACTATAGCACTAAGGGAGGTGTATGCTGCGTGCGTGGGTGTTAGCGGTACTGGCGCTAACCTGACGCTGCCTGGGGCGACGCAGACCTTATCTGACCCTAAAAACTTAACTTATATCACCGCCGGGCAATTAGGGGGTTAAACCTTTATAAGGTAATAAACGGCGGGTGCCCTAAAACTATAATAAACTATAATAAACTATAAAAAACTACAAAAAACAAACCAACTAACCAGCGTCACCCGTAACAATTATATGGTGATCACTGGTGAAAGGGTTAACTAGGGGGCAATCAAGGGGTTAAAACCTTTAGAAGGTAGTATATGGGGGTCCCTGTCGCTATAAAACACTGACGGCGAACCTATATACTTACCTCCCTAACTAGCGTCACCTGTGTCACTAATATAGCGATCAGAAAAACGATAGCTTAGTGACACTGGCGACAGGGGGTGATCACGGGGTTAAAACTTTATTAGGTGGGGTTAGGGGGGTACCCTGGACCTAAGGGGGGGTACCCTAGACCTAAAGGGGGCTAACCTAACTGCCCTAACACTTATAACTGACACCAATGCAATAATCAGAAAAAAAAAACCTGCTATTGGTGTCAGTATGTGTGGGGGTACAGGGGGGTGATCAGGGGGTGACTGGGGGGTGACAAGTGTGCCTGCGTGTTCTACTGTTAGTGTAGTGTTGGTGCACTTACTTGGATGTCTTCTCTCCTCGGCGCCGGATCAAAAAGACCGGCTCGAGGAGAGATGACATCACTTCCTCCGCTTCTGTTTACATTCACAGAAGCCGAGGAAGCCCATCATTGGCCAGGAGCGATCGCGAGGGGGGAGCCACGAATGAGTGGCCTCCCCCTCACCTTCGATCGACCCTGACCTGAATCCGACCGCCGCTGGCACCGGGGGGGGGTCCGATCGGACCCCCCACCCGCGGGCAGGCAAGGACGTACCTGTCCGTGCCATTCTGCCGACGTACATCGTCGTGCGGCGGTCGGCAAGTGGTTAAAGAATAACTCCTTTTTTTTTTTTGAGGGGGAAAAACTTCCCCTCTGGGTGATCTATGTACATTGCAGGGATTTTAACAAACTTTGTTGAAGATTTCTATAGATATAGAAGATATGTGCCTGTGTCCATGTGCAAAGTGAAAGTGAATGGGAGAGATTGTATAATTATCAATCAGCTGCTGTACCTGCAGGGTTCTAAGGAGGAAATTTGCAGGGTTTGCATCCCTTTGATGCACATTTTCCTTTTGGGAGGATCTTGCCAAAAATTTTTGCTGCAGGGGATGCTCAAAATCTGACTTGTATCTTAGTGCAGACTTCTGGGAAAATCAGCCAATCGCACAGGCAGGAAATGACATTTTTAGGGGGCATGCTGTACATCAACTGTGTACAGGATGCCTCCAGGTATCCATATTGCATTTGCAGCGCTGCCAATTGAAAAGGAAAGGTCATTTTTAAAAACATCCCTTTACAATATGATGTCACAAATGTACATGCTATATTTTTTTATTTGCTCATTTTTTTCCTTCAAAACTGGAGTTACTCTTTTAAGGCCTTGCTGATGGTGCGCTTCAAATTGAAGCGCTATTTAACCCTTTAACACTCGCCTCCACTTCTCTTCTATATGGCTTCATCCAGGGTTGGGGACTTCGCCTATGTTGGATTGGCTGGTCTGAGGCAACGCAACGTCACTCCCCCATGCATGCGCTTGAGAGTTCACTCACCGAGATGTGATGAGTGTACACATAACTGTGCATGCGAGGGTGAAGGTGAGAAGCCTTTATGGCAGTCTGTGCACTTTAAGAAAAATCTTCCTGCTCTCAAATTTTAAAGTGATGTCAAAGGATATTTTTTTTTTTGTTCAATTAAGAGATGTTATATTTACCTGCTCTGTGCAACAATATTGCTCCTTGTTTCTTTTTTTTGGACAGTCCCCCGCTGGCGCTGTCTGCTCCTTCGGATGAGCTCCCACGCTAAGCTGTGTGTCCATAGACACATACAGCACCGGTAAGCCATGCCCTTGCTCCCTCCTTACAGGAGTTTGACTGGCAGCAGCCTATGGTTCTCACTGCTCTGTCTCCTGTAAGACCAGGAGATTGGAGGAGCGGTTATGCAGCCGAGAAAACATGGGAGATGGGAGGAGGTGTGTGTCTCTCCTCTGATTCATTTAACTGTTACTGGAAGCATCCAGAGGGCTATTGTTCATTTTTATCCTTCTCTATCTGCTGGCTGAAAGTGACAAAAAAATGTTTTCCTTGTTCTGCACCATGTCTTTGGATACAGACAATCATCTTGGTAGGTGAAGGTTTTGATTTTCCATTTGATGTGAGGAAATATAGTACAGCAACACACCAATGACATGACAATGTTTGCTTATTATACAGACAACTACAACAGTAGTCCCGACCGAGAGATCGCTACCCCTAATGCATTTCACCCAACAGGGCTTAGTAGTAGAGTCTCTACAACTAAGCCCTATTAGGTGAAACATGCTAGAGGAAGTGGTCTGTGGAATAAATTGGTGAACATTGTGATGTCATGTCATTGTTCTGCTGTCCTTCGTTTTCTCGGTGTGTTTGGAGCATGGGGGGCTCAGTTTCAACCCTGGCATTCAGGAGACAACCGGAGAGCAAGCTTTGAAAGCAGATCATGGCTGTTATTTCTACAAACCGTTTGTACATATGTTTTTTTTTTTTATGTCCTGATCTGTGCTATCATGAAATAAGTTATACTTTGGGTTTACTGGTCTTATTTGTAAATACACTTGTATTTGATCCTCACAATTTTTTTTTTCGTTCTTTCAGATCTGGAACATCAAGCAGATGATTAAGTTAACGCAAGAGCACATTGAAGCCCTCTTAGATAAATTCGGAGGCGAGCACAATCCCCCTTCAATATATGTGGAGGTAGGTTTCTGTGAATTTAGTTTTGTAGTCATTTTGATTTAGAAAATACACGGAGAACATTCTCAGTTGTCCGTCCCCTGAGGGAGCTCAGTGGACAAGTAGTGGGGTGTTTTATTTTACCTAAACGCGGAGAATGCATTAAGTTTAAAAAAAAAAAATCAGACTTTTGCCCAGGTTCACACCAGTGCACTTTTGAAATCGCGTGATTTGCACTGCTGATTTCATTGCAAGTTGCAATGAAATCGGTAAAAAGTAGTTCAGGAATTTTTTTTTTAAACCGCTGCAATATGAACGGTCCCATTGCCGGTAATGGGTTGCGACGTGTCATGAAAAGTTGTACCAGTGTGAGGCCGGGTTCACACTGGTCCGACACGACAGTCGTACCGCTTTGGATCTGACTTTGCCCTGTGACTTGACTGTGTCTGGTATGAATCTTTAGGAGAGAACTCCATGCAAAATGTTAAAAAGGCATGGGTTCCCCCTCCAAGAGCATGCCAGGCCCTTCGGTCTGCTATGGATTTTCAGGGCAACCCCCATGCCGAAAAAAACGGCATTGGGGTCCCCCCTTTAAAATCCATACTAGACCCTTATCCGAGTACACAGCCCAGCAGGTCAGGAAAGGGGGTGGGGACGAGCGAGCGCCCCACCCCGAATCATACCAGGCCGCATGCCCTCAACATGGGGGGTGCTTTGGGGCACGGGGGGCCCTGCGACCCCCCCCCCCCCCCCCCACAGCACCTTGTCCCCATGTTGATGAGGACAAGGGCCTCTCCCAGACAACCCTGGCCGTTGGTTGTCGGGGTCTGCGGGCGGGGGGCGGCTTATCAAAATCTGGAAGCCCCCTTTAACAAGAGGGCCCCCAGATCCCGGCCCCCCACCCTGTGTGAAGGAGTATGAGGTACATTCACCTGAAAAAAAGTGTCAAATAAAACACATTACACATATTTTTTAAAGTAATTTTAATATATTAAGGCAGCTCCGTCGTCTCTTCTGATCTCTTCTCCCCTCTCTGGTTGTTCTGTCTCCTCCACTGACATCTTCTGCCTCTGCCAGTTCTTCTCCCCTCTCCCGGTCTTCTCTGCTGATGTCTTCTAGCCCTCTCCTGTTCTTATCCCTCCTGTCCGCTGTCTTCTGCCGGGTCTTCTCCGCTGTGTTTTCCCTCTGTTCTTCTTCCAATGTTGACTCAACGCTCTCTCCCGCTCTAATACTGGGTGCGCGGTGTGCCATTACTTATATTGCAGGAAAAAAGAAACAAAACTGCGCTAAGGTGTATCAAAATAATGTACCAAATCACAAATACAATTTTAACAAATAATGAACAATCTAGATGGTATAATTAGCGATTCTTCTGCACAACAAAAACAGTGCAAAAATATAAAGATAATAGAATCGCGCTACATTAACTCAATAATATATAAATAATCAGTAATGCTATCCATGAGACATAAATGTATGTAACATGAGCAGGTTACCACAAGATAATATAGTGCCAGAAATAAGAAAAAAAAATATAAAAATATTGATTGATGAATGTAAAAATATATATGACATATGGTGTAATAGCCAACGATAAATAATCAAACACCCGTGTACAGATGAATAGATAAAAAATATTGGAAAAAAGTTCATTAAATTGTCAGACATATGAGGTCTTCCATGACGTGGAAAATGTTGCGTTCAATCCACCACCAGTGATAAAAATTAGCCGCTTACCAGAACTCCATGACCCCCCACTACAGAGGATTAGGGGAAGCCTGTATGGAGATAGCCCTCCGGAGTTTGACAAATGGACTCAGATTCAAAAATCATGGATAGTCATTAAACGTCCAAAGACACCAAATGGGGCTATTAGTACTCAGATCCCATCGTATCTCCCCAGCTCATAAGTGATAAATATGGCATGAAAGATAAAAAAAAAGGCTCCAGTAGTGTAAAACCTTCAATTTATTGGAAATAAAACAATCATGTATTGCACTCACATGTAAACAGCAGAAATAACGCCTATAATGTCTGGTGCTCCAGCCGGTGAACACACAGACAAGTCCGTCCTACTGGGACATCCACGACAATGCGAGGTGACGCAAGCACGTCGCTCCGCCCACGGTAAGCGGCTAATTTTTATCACTGGTGGAGGATTGAACACAACATTTTCCACGTCATGGAAGACCTCATATGTCTCACAATTTGATGGACTTTTTTCCAATATTTTTTATCTATTCATCTGTACACTGGTGTTTGATTATTTATCGTTGGCTATTACACCATATGTCATATATATTTTTACATTTATCAATCAATATTTTTTTTTTTTTTTTTCTTATTTCTGGCACTCTATTATTTTGTGGTAACCTGCTTATGTTACATACATTTATGTTTCATGGACAGCATTACTGATTATTTATATATTATTGAGTTAATGTTGTAGCGCAATTCTATTATTATCTTTACATTACTTATATTGGCATGGGGCAGGTTCACGGGTGATGTCGTCATGAGGCCCCGCCCCTTACGACATCAACCCCCCGGGCATGATGGGGCAGTGACCCCACCCCATGCCAACATAAGCAGTGGCACACCGTGCACCCAGCTTTAGAGCGTCGAGTCAACATTGGAAGAAGAACAGAGGGAGAACACGGCAGAGAAGACCCAGCAGAAGCGCGAGAAGATAACGGAGAAGACCCAGCAGAGGCAGAAGACGGCGGACAGAGGGAGAAGAGCCAGAGAGGGCTAGAAGACATCAGCAGAGAAGAACTGGCAGAGGCAGAAGACATCAGAGGAGGAGACACAAGAGTCGGAGAGGGGAGAAGAGATCAGCAGAAACGACGGAGCTGCCTTAATAAATTACTTTAAAAATATGTGTAATGTGTTTTATTTTTGACACTTTTTATTTTATTTTATTTTTTTCAGGTGAATGGGTAGGGGAACAATGTACCTCATACTCATTCACATAGGGTGGGGGGGCCGGGATCTGGGGGTTTGTTAAAGGGGGCTTCCAGATTCTGATAATCCCCCACCCACAGACCCTGACAAGCAACGGCCAGGGTTGTCGGGAAGAGGCCCTTGTCCTCATCAACATGTTGAGGGCATGCGGCCTGGTATGGTTCAGGAAGGGGGGGCGCTTAATTGTCCCCACCCCCTTTCCTGACCTGTCGGGCTGTGTGCTCGGATAAGGGTCTGGTGTGGATTTGGGGAGGACCCCAACGCCGTTTTTTCAGCATGGGGATTCCCCTGAAAATCCATACCAGACCTAAGGGTCTGGTATGCTCTTGGAGGGGGAACCCATGCGGTTTTTTTTTTTTTTTTTCTTTTCATTTGGCGTGGAGTTTCCCTTTACGATCCTCGGAGCACAAGTCGGGTCAGTTAAGACTGTGATCCGACTTTGATCCGACTTCAGTGATAATCAATGGGCTGAAGTAGGATCAAAATTGGACCAAAGTAGTGCAGGGAGCATTTTCTAAGTCGGACCGACTTGTGTCGGACAAGTTAAGACGGCTCCCATAGGGAAACATTGATTTTCACACGTCATGCGACATGAGCTCCCAATGTTGGACCATTTGTCGTACAACCCAGGCTGAATGGTGGCTTAGAACCACTTTAAATGACCGTGAGATAGATTTACTAAAACTGGTGCACTTGGAAGCTGATTGGCTACCGTGCACAGCTGCACCAGATTCTAACTTCAGCTTATTCACTTAAGGTTTGACCATAAAACCTGGAAGCTGGTTTCTACGCAGAGCTGCACCAGATTTTGCACTCTACAGCTTTAGTAAATCAACCCCCTGATTCCTTTACTAATGACAGCCTGCTTTGTTAATTGAATTCCCATCATTCTTGTCAGTGCAAGAAGATCTATCTAAGCATTGGTTGGACTTTCTCCACCACCAGGTGGTGATTAGCACTAAGAGCCGGTTTACACTGAGGCAGCACGACTTGCAGCGCGACTGCCTCAGGCGACCTGCACACGACAGCAGCGGCGACTTGCAAATTGACTTCTATTTAGAAGTCAATGCAAGTCGTCCCCAAAGTAGTACAGGAACCTTTTTCTAAGTCGGAGCGACTTGAGTCGCTTCTATTAGAACGGTTCCATTGTACAGAACGGAATGCGACTTGTCAGGCGGCTAAGTCTTCTGACAAGTTGTCCCAGTGTGAACCGGCTCTTAGGGAAGAAAATCACATGCTCCTCATACCTGGCAATACCAGATATACACTATATTACCAAAAGTATTGGGATGCCTGCCTTTACATGAACTTTAATGTCATCCCAGACTTAGTCCGTAGGGTTCAATATTGAGTTGGCCTACCCTTTGCAGCTAGAACAGCTAGCTAGGAGTGTGTCTATGGGAATGTTTGACCATTCTTCCAGAAGCACATTTGTGAGGTCAGGCACTTGTGTGGAGGAGAAGGCCTAGCTCACTGTCTCGGCTCTAATTCGTCCCAAAGGTGTTCTATCGGGTTGAGGTCAGGCGTCTGTGAGGCCAATCAAGTTTCTCCATCCCAAACTCGCTCATCCATGTTTTTATGGATTTTGCTTTGTGCACTGGTCCATATCATTTGTTGGGGGAGGGGGGAAGAGAGAGAATATGGTTGTTTTTCAGGGGTTGGGCTTGGCCCCTTAGTTCCAGTTCAGAGAATTCTTAAGGCATCAGCATACCAAGACATTTTTGGACAATTTCATGTTCCTAACTTTGTGGGAACAATTTTGGGGATGGCCCCTTCCTGTTCCAACATGACTGCGTACCAGTGCACAAAGCAAGGTCCATAAAGACATAGATGAGCGAGTTTGGGTTGGAGGCTGGTCTGCACAGAATCTTCACCTCAACTGGATAGAATACCTTTGGGATGATTTAGAGCGAAGCCTGTGAGCCAGGCCTTCTCGTCCACATTGGTTCCTGATCTCACAAATGCGCTTCTGGAAGAATGATCAAACATTCCCATAGACACACTCCTAAACCTTGTGGACATCCTTCCCAGAAGAGTTGAAGCTGTTATAGCTGCAAAGGGTGAGCCAATGCAATATGAAACGCTACGAACTAAGTCTGAGACGCCATTAAAGTTCATGTAGGTGGCAGGCGTCCCAATACTTTTGGTAATATAGTGTATCTCTTCTGTGCAGGCAGCCAGTTGAAGTATAAGGGATTAAAGGGGAGGTTTTTTGATCCTTTTGCACACTGTCACTTCAGGACTATGGTGAAACAATTAAACCAATGTGCTCTTAGTGCTAATTAAGCCATCTGAGGATCATAACAAAGGGAGCAGATTCCGAGCTGAAGTAGAATCCGTAAAGCTGATTTCCATCAGAGAAGTTGAGCTATTCATCCCTCTGCATTAAGAGAAGAAAGTCCGGACTACTCGGTGTATTTGAGTGACGTCAGATCTCGGCCTCTACGGCCCACAGCATAAACCGATAACCTTAAATTCTTGTGCAATATGAACTATCTGGTGCTCACCAGCAGGCAGGGAGGTAGGTCTTAAAACAGGAAGAATAATACGCAAGGGAGTTAAAATAATTAATAAAATAAAGTAAAGTATTCTTTTTAAATAAAGGCTGGCTCATATCTAACCTGAAAATCAAACTGAAAATAAGAGTTCCTTTCTACTAAGACTAAGATTTGTAAACTTGTTTTCCCTCGTCTCCTTGCCTCCAGATGTGTTTACCCATAACCAGTCTTAAAAGTTGTCACCAGTCCAGAATGAATACGTCCTTCGTTAATACTGCACTGTGTTGTGTAAACCGAATCGGACACTTTTCATAAACATTATGTGCTTCTGAACTTGCGGCTTGATCTTTTAAGTTTCTCTCCTCCTGGCCAGCTCATTTATCTACATGTTTAGTGTACCCAATCTCCTCCCTATTTAAGGTGTAATTTTAAAATTAACCACTTAAGGACCGAGCCTCTTTCTGAGATTTGGTGTTTACAAGTTATAAACTTTTTTTTTTTCTTTTGCTAGAAAATTACTTGAAACCCCCAAACATTATATTTTCTGAACACCGTAGAGAATAAAATGGCGGTCATTGCAATACTTTCTGTCATACCGTATTTGCGCAGCGGTCTTTTTTTTTTTAAAAATACACTTTTTTTTTAATTAAAAAAATAAGACCACAGTAAAGTTAGCCCAATTTTTTTATATTGTGAAAGATAATGTTACGCCGAATAAATTGATACCCAACATGTCACGCTTCAAAATTGCACCCGCTCGTGGAATGGCGACAAACTTTTTTTTTTTTTTTAATATACGTTTTTTTATTAATTTTCAAAAAAACAGACAACAAACAAAAATGAATACTTGCAGCAAATAAACTATATACATAAAGAACAAAACACACAAAAAAAAAAAAACCCTGCATACATACATACATACATACATACATACATACATACATACATACATACATTGGTCATACCTGGTTCCTATGCCAGTTTAATTTTAAAGAAAGGTGTTATCCCGTGTTACATATGTACACCTAGAGTCCAATAACTAATGGAGAGATTACAAAGAGTCATATTCCTCTAGGAGGCTATTGAGGCTGTAGAGGGGTCCGTGAGCCATTTGGACCAAACCTTTTCATATTTGAGGAGACAACCCCTATTTATATATATTTCTTTGTATAATGGTAAGCTATTATTAATGAGTTGTTTCCACAAAGTCAGTGATGGGGGGGTGGTTTTCTTCCAGCTGAGAGCTATAGCTTTACGAGCATAGAACAAAAGCAGCCCCACCAAAGTACGCCCTGCTGTCGTAGGGATAAATTGCTCAATCAGACCTAGAATACATATTGGCATTGATCGTTGCAGTGGGATATATGTTATTTTGAATATAAAAGCTAGTATTTCTTCCCAATACCTTACGATAGCTGGACAAGTCCAGAATATATGGGTAAAGTCTCCAGGAATCTCCCCACATCGCCAACAACCAGGAGCAGTGTTTGAATTAATTTTATTTAATATATGGGGGGTGTAATATGCCCTGTGGACTATCTTAAACTGAAAAAGTCTGTGTCCCAAGGAGACGAGCGAGTTGAAGGGAGAGTCCCATATGTTATCCCAATCATCCTCATTAAGTTCAGGGATATCCTTAGACCATTTTGTTAAGTGAAGATACAATTTAGATGCAGCATTCTTTGGGCAATCCAACCTAAGAAGCTTCTCTAAGGTAGATTGGACTAGTTGTAGAGGAGAGACAGAGAATTGACAGCTGAAGGCATGAGAGAGTTGAAGGAAACGAAAAGAATACGACTGAGGGATATTGAAGTCTGAGATCAGTTGGGAAAAAGAAATCAAAGATTTATCCAAAATGATCTATGTCACTGTTTTGTTCTTAAAATTAGTCCAAGCATAGGGGTCGGGTAGTGAATAGAAATGCTCCAGAGTGGGATTTAACCAGAGGGGAGCATTAGGTGATATTGCCTGTAGGGGATATCGTTCAATTTTGAGGCCCTCTCCCCATACACGTAACGTGGTAAGCATAGATAGTGTCAATGAATATGGAGCACGAGGGCCCCGAAAGATTAAAAATTTCAGCGCCGCTAGGGATCCCAGCACTGCTGGTTCTACCTGAGTACCGGAATTTGAGGTATCTGGGTTAAGTCACCAGGACGTAGTTACTATCTGAGAAGCCAAGTAATATTTATGGAAATCTGGACATGCCAGGCCACCTTGGGAGGCCGGGCGTACCAATGTCGCCCAGCTATACATAGGGGGCTTTGATCTCCATATGTATGCTGAGAAAATACGATGTAGCCTTGCAAAGAAAGATTTAGGGATCCACTGGGGAGAGTGTCGCAATAAATATGTGAATTTAGGTAATACATTCATTTTTATTAAATTTATGCGTCCTAACAATGAAAGGGGTAATTACTCCCATGCCTTCAGCCGTTGTTGAGTCTCCTGGATCACAGGTGTTAAATTTAGGGATATATAGTCTGAAACCTGTCTAGAAACCACCACCCCATGATATTTAAAATGCTCCACCCATCTTAGGGAGGTATCCGTATCGGCAGTAGCACGAGCCGCAAAGTCTATAGGAAATAGAAGTTACTTTTCCCAGTTTATTTTAAGGCCTGTGACTGCGGAGAAAGAATTGAGGACCTGTAGGGCCCCCTTAAGTGATGGTCCTGCGTCATTAAGAAAGAGGAGTAGGTCGTCCTCATACAAGGCGACCCTTTCCTCCAGCCAGCCAACATGCAATCCCTTAACATGAAAGGAAGTACGGAGAGCCTCCGCCAGCGGTTCCATCGCTATGGCGAACAGGGCTGGAGAGAGGGGGCAGCCCTGTCGAGTACCCCTTGACAGAGAAAAAGACTGTGATAAGCTACCTCCAAACTTGATAGCTGAGGTGGGGTTTTGATAAATTATCTGTATCCATTTAATAAAGATCAGGGGGAACCCCATCCTTCTAAGGACCTCCCAAAGAAAAGGCCATTCAATAGTATCGAAGGCCTTTTCAATATCTAAGGAGGCCACCACCCTAGTACCTTCATTCAAATGCTTTGCATGTATATTAGTGAACAAATGTCTCAAATTTACATCGGTTGACAAACTTTTACCTTTACAAAATTTCCATAGGCGACATTTAAAAAATTTTACAAGTTGCATGTTTTGGGTTACAGACGTCTAGGGCTAGAATTATTGCTCTCGCTCTATCAATCGCAGTGATACCTCACATGCGTGGTTTGAACACGGTTTTCATATGCGGGCGCTGCTCACGTATGCATTCGCTTCTACAGCTTGGCGGGACAGGGCACTTAAGAAAAACATTTTTTTTTTTTTTTTTTATTTCACTTTTTTTATTTTTTATTTTTACACTGTAAAAAAAACAATTGTCACTTTTTTATTCCTATTACAAGGAATGTAAACATCCCTTGTAATAGAAAAAAAAGCATGACAAGACCTCTTAGCCTCCCTGGCGGTTTTCCCGAGTGTGGCTTGGGGTTAAATTTCAGAACCATTAGCGGTAACCCCAAGCCACACTCGGGATTGCATTGCAGGATCCTTGAAGAGGTTACTTACCTTGTCCCCAGGATCCTGCGATGTCCCCCCGCTGTGTCCGTGGGCTCTGTCCTCTGCCCCGATGTCCTGTGTGCCGGGCTCTGTTCCCTGCGAGCGTCGTGACGCACGGAGGAGGAGCCTGGTGGCAAATTCAAAAAATTGAAAAATCATAACACATACAGTACACTGTAATCTTACAGATTACATTACTGTATGAAATCATTTCACATCCCTTTTGTCCCCAGTGCTTTGTCCAATGCCCTGCATGTTGTTTTATATGAGATATACTGTCCTTTCTGCCTGGAAACTGGAGATTGTCCATAGCAGCCAAAAAGTGTCCCTTTACGTCAAAACCACGTTTAAGTGGTTTTAGACCAGCTAGAAAACAGCAATAGTAAATTAGAACACTTGCAGAATTGAGCGATAGTGAATTGTGGGGAAATTTATTTTATTATTATTATATTATATTTTTTATAATTATATTTATTTATTATATTTTATGATTTTGTGTTCCAAACTTCATCATACTCGGGATATCTACTAGACTCTTGGTGGACAGTTATAAGTGTGTTATTGCTAAAAATTACAGGCCTACAATATAAACCGCCAAATTTCTATGCAAAATAATTGTACCGCTTTGAGACGCAAAAATCTGAAATAATCATACCGCCAGGGAGGTTAAATATGAGATCTGGGGTCAAAAAGACCTCAGATCTCATATTTACACAAAAATGCAATAAAAAATAGAAAAAAAACACAAAAAAATCCATTTGAAACTTTTTTTTTTTTTTTTTTAAATGTCTCTTTTAGGAGCTATGGGCAGAAGTGACGTTTTGACGTCGCTTCCACCCTGCAATGGTATGGTGACTGGTGGGGGCCATTTTCCCAACACTCATCTCCATACCATACACGGAAGAGAACCCAATTGCCTCTGCTGCTACCGACGGCTCCGGGGGGGGCCTCTCCCGCCGCTGATTTAAGGTGGTCTCATGGTGAATCCGCCGCAGAGACCATTTTTTTTATCTGAAAGGGGACCGCCAGCTGAAGAGGATACTGGGGTTATGATGGCTAGCTGCTGCCATAACGATATTCCCCTTCAAAGTACCGACGTATAACCATGGAAGGCTGTCCGTTAAAGTAGAACTATAGGCAAACGTTTTCAGCATTTTTTTTTCATTTTGGAGTAAGGGAGGGTTATAACTTCTGTCTGGTTTTTTTTTGGGGTTTTTTTTTTGTTTTTTTGTTTTTCCAGCTGTGTCCCATTGCAGGGAATTCCCTTCACTTCCTGTCCCATAGCCAAAGCAGGAAGTGAGAGGAAGTCTGTGCATATTAAGGGAATTTCTTGGGGACCCAAAGTCACCCCACTAATGTCCCCATTGGAAGATTTCCTCTCTATTACTTTTCTGTGGACAGCTCAAAATTTGTGGTTTTCTTTTATTTTCAATGATCATGGTAAACAATACAAATAGAGAGGGTGAAAACGGAGCATTAAAAACTGTCAGGAGTCTAATCCCTTTTCACTCTATCCAAAACAAAATAAAAAAAATGTTTTGCTTTTTATACTTTAGATGACCATTTGAATATATATAGATAAACAGATTCTCTCTCTCTCTCGTTCTCTCTCTCTCTCGTTCTCTCTCTCTCTCTCGTTCTCTCTCTCTCTCTCGTTCTCTCTCTCTCTCTCGTTCTCTCTCTCGTTCTCTCTCTCTCTCTCGTTCTCTCTCGTTCTCTCGTTCTCTCTCGTTCTCTCGTTCTCTCGTTCTCTCTCTCGTTCTCTCTCTCGTTCTCTCTCTCGTTCCCTCTCTCTCTCGTTCCCTCTCTCTCTCGTTCCCTCTCTCTCTCGTTCCCTCTCGTTCCCTCTCGTTCCCTCTCTCTCTCGTTCCCTCTCTCTCTCGTTCCCTCTCTCTCTCGTTCCCTCTCTCTCTCGTTCCCTCTCTCTCTCGTTCCCTCTCTCTCTCGTTCCCTCTCTCTCTCGTTCCCTCTCTCTCTCGTTCCCTCTCTCTCTCGTTCCCTCTCTCTCTCGTTCCCTCTCTCTCTCGTTCCCTCTCTCTCTCGTTCTCTCTCATTCTCAACATCTTGGAGAACTAACCACAGATCTTCTGTGGACGTAGGCTGCCTCAAAGCCTCCTGTCTCTTCATGTAATTCCAGACAGACTTGATGATGATGAGATCAGGGCTCACAGGGCCAAACCATAATTTCCAGGAAGTTTGTTCTTCTTTAGGATAGTTGTTAAGGACATTGGCTGTATGTTTGGGGTCGTTGTCCTGCTGCAGAATAAATTTGGGGCCAATCACACGCCTCCTTGATGGTATGGTATGATGGATAAGTATCTGCCTGTATTTCTCAGCATTGAGGTCACCATTGGCCAGGCGACTTTGAGGACTGTAGACCCAGTGGTCGGCCAAGGAAACAGAATGCAGCAGATGAAAGACCCATCATGCTTACTTCCTTTCAACATCGGAAGATGTCTAGCAGTGCCATCAGTTCAAAACTGGCGAAAACCAGTAGGACCCAGGGACACCCATCTACTCTCCGGAGAAGTTTGACCACAAGTGGTCATCATGGAAGAATTATGACAAAAAAGCCATACCTCTGATATGGTTTGTTCACCGACGGGCTGGAGAGCGGTACAATGAGTGTCTGCAGGCAACAGGGTAGCATAGTGGAGGTTCTTTGCAAGTTTGGAGCTGCATTTCTGCAAATTAAGTTGGAGATTTGGTCCGAATCAAAGGAGACCTTAATGATGAGAAATGCGTAATCTTCCATCATGCCATACCATCAGGGAGGCATGTGATTGGTCCCAAATTTAGTCTGCAGCTGGACAACAACGCCAAACACAGCAAATGTTATTAAGAACCATCTCCAGTGTAGGAGTCCTGGAAGTGCTGGTTTGCCCCCCACAGAGCCCTGATCTCAATATCGAGTCTGGGATTACATGGAGAGACAGAAGGATTTGGGGCAGCCTACATACACAGAAGATCTGTGGTTAGTTCACCAGGATTTTTGGAACAACCTACCTGCCGAGTTCCTTTGATAAAAATACACTAACACCCAGCATGAGTCAGATGGCGTGTTCCCTGTTGTGCACTGTGGTTCCTTCTACTGATCCCTACACACCTTGGAGTGTCAGCAGCACCCAGAGCTCTTGAAGGCTAGAGAAGATTTCCCTTAACACTTGCTGGACAGGTAAGTATTAAGCCTATTCTTTTACAGGCTACCTCTCCTATAAGTTTTTTTAGGATAGCAACGGGGTTGAATGTTTCACAAGCCATTGTTTCACTTTACATTGTTGTAATTGTCAGGTTTATGTATGTTCATGCAGGGGGAAGCAATGCAATATTCGGAAGCGAAACAGGGCAGACAGGTGTAAATCCCAGTCAAGCTAAGGGCTTATTCAGGCAGCAGATCAGTGCTGTCCTCTGTGCAGTGCCGCTGGCAGAAGCGTGTGCATCCACCACGGAGCTGCATGCAGGCAGCCCATAGAAATGGATGCGCATGCAGTGTCGGCACTGACACAATGGCATGTCAAAGTTTGACTTGCGGGTAGGCATGGGTGCTTGAATCTGAATGCAGAGTGAGCATCCACTTCTATCGGCTGCCTGCACGCAGCTCCAAGGTGGATGCATATGAATGATCCCTTATAAATACAAGGAACGATCCTGTTTGGGAAAAGGCCCTTTGATCAAATAGGCAGAGGACAGGTATCAAAAGGATGCAATTATACTTATAGCCATTATTTGGTCTAAGTATGGCCAGGTTGTAGTCAAATTTTCATAATGTTCGAGCAAGAGTCAATATCTTTCCATCATCAAAATGATCCTCCTTAATCATATCATTTTAAGCAATTTGTACAGTTGTGGTACCCAGACATTGTGTGCTTTGGACTTTATTAGCACTTGCCCTCTACTTTAAACCAGGATGGGGGTGTGTTGGACCTCCTGCATAAAGACCTCTGCTTGCAGAGAACAAGAGTCCTACTGTAGAGCATGCTGGCAACTGACAGGCTTTTATACTAAAGCTGGCCATATAAGATCAAAATTTGGCCGGTCCCTGCTGAACTGGGCAAATTTTAATCCATGTATGGCCACTGTGGTTAAAAAAATCAATCCACCAATCGACCTCTGTCAGCCGCCCTGTTGGAAATTTCCTACAGTGCAGATGACTTGGAAATGGACCGCAGCACTTATCTGTGTATTGTGACTAAGGATGAGCTCAGGCGTGTTCGCAACCTGCACGTGCAGAGCCTGCCAGAAATTCTCATGGCTTGCGATTAGCGCTGTGCAGTGACGACTTCTTGTCAGGCTCTGCATGTGCGGGTTGCGAACACGCCTGAGCTCATCCTTAATTGTGACAGTTGGTAAGTCTCCCCTCTTTCAGAATACAATGACACAGAGGGAAAGATATTTCTCCATCCACCTCAAATGTTGTGGATGAGTGAATTGGGTCAGTTTTTTTGTTTAACCCGCTGGTTGAACAAAACAAATTGAATGATCTATGGCCAGCCTTAGGCTATGGCTGCTTTTCTAAAGCAAAACAAGATTTTCCATGGTTTGATGCTCTAGGAATGCATAGAAGTGAAAGTTTTCATTTAAGCTTAAAATATTCTGAGCGATCACCCATTTTTAAATGTACGTGAATGACACGCTGTAGTTACATTGCCTTCAGCCTTCTAAACGTGGGATAGCATTTTATAAAAGTTTGGCAAGCAGTCTTTGTTACACACCAGGAAATGAGTGATTGCCCCATTTTGACTGTTGGTCTGGAGCCACAAACCACAAAGGCCACTTTGGGCCTTCAGTAATTGCAGAGTGCAGGACAAAACCTTTAAATGTCAGACCAATGGACATGTTGACATAGCTGTGGGTTGTTACCTTCATCATAAGTATCCCCCCTTCGCATGCCCAGCACAAGGGATAGTGGGCTAATTTTACACGTTTTATATGTTGTACTACAGATTTGATGGGCAATTCCTGAGTGCCAGTTCACACAACCGATGGTGTCATCTAGCTTACATTTGGGCTCCGTTCACATCTCGGCCTTATACAGGCGGTTTTTCTGGCGTTTTTTTTTGCAGAGTTTTTGTACAGGCGTTTTGAAGATCAAAAGGTCACCAATGTAAGAGAATTAAAATGCCAAAATATAAGCTCCTGTACTTTTTTTTGAGCGACTGCCATTTTGCTTTAGGTGACAGAACGCTCAGATGTTAACAGGGGCCATTGTAATGAATGGGATTTGTCTTGTTGGGTGTTTTATACCGCCTAGGTATGAACGAAGCCAAAAAGACAGCATCTTCTAATGACATTTGCACAAATATTGTGTACATTGCAAATATTTGCACAAACTTTGTAGCACATTTCTACCTTTTTTTTTTTTTTCCCCTGTTTTGATGAAATAGCTGTTTGTTTGTTTGTTTCGCCATGTCCTTTCCATTCACTTGTATGTAGACGACACCATGTGCACGCACTTGTATGTAGAGATGTTATATATTGCTGCGAATGTGGGAGCAATAATTCCAATTTCCTGATTTACAGTTTACTACTAATGAGCTGTAACAGCATTTAAAGCCCTGCCTATTGATGATTCCGGGTACTGCAATTTTTTGCAGGCACACACAGTTGTGAGGCGTGATGTATTTGGTGTCTATTTAATTGACACTACCTCAAGTTTTATTTGGTACAAAATATTTATGTATTTATGAGATTAAGTTTTTGGCACACAACACAATTTAATCCCCAAACAGGTATGCAAATATTATGCAACTACCATCTTTTTATTATAAAGGGCATCTGCTTTCAGAAAATTATGTGATTCTGGGGGGTTTAAGTAATTTTATAGCCAAAAATGCAGATTTTTATGCATTTGTGGGAAAAATAAATTACAGTTAATAACATTACATTTCAAAAGTGGATTCTGTCAACATTGTATGTGCTTAAAGGGGTTGTAAAGGCAGAAGGTTTTTTATCTTGATGAATTCTATGCATTAGGATAAAAAGCCTTCTGTGTGCTGCAGCCCCCCTAAAACTTACCTGAGGTCCCTCTCTGTCCAGCGATGTCCACGAATGTCTCAGCCGTCCGATCTTCTCCTTCCTGATTGGCTGAGACACAGCGGTGGCGCCACTGGCTCCTGCTGCAGTCAAAGTCGGCTAGCCAATCAAGGGAGAGAGGGGCGGCGCTGGGTCAGGGCCTGGTGTCCGAATGGACACAGGGAGCTGTGACTCAGCTCGGCTGCCCCCCATAGCAAGCTATCACTTTAATTCTTTAGCAAGAGTTGAATTTCCCTTTTTTAATGCAAAATTAAAATTGCTTTTGAATAGTATATTTATTTTTTTTTTTTTTACTTGGCTTTTAATTCTTTTAATTATTTTATTAACCACTTGCCGACCAGCTCACATACATTCACGTCAGCAAAGTGGCTCGTTCCTGCGAATCACCGTACCTATACGTTGGCTCCTTTAAGAGCCATAGCAGGTGCGCCCGCTGCAAGATGTCCGCCGGCCACGCGCAATGGCGGGCATGCATTCTGACAGGAGGGGAGAGAAAGATCTGCTGTTCCTACTAATCGGGAACAGTGATATGTCACCTCCTCCAGTCAGTCCCATCCCCTCACAGTTGGAAACACTCATGAGGGAACAGATTTAACCCCTTGATCACCACTAGTGTTAACCCCTTCCTTGCCAGTGACATTTACACAGTAATCGGTGCATTTTTACAGCACTGATCGCTGTATAAATGTCAATGATCCCAAAAAAGTGTCAAGTGTCTGATCTGTCCGCCGCAATGTTGCAGTCCTGCTAAAAATCGCAAATCACCGCCATTACTAATAAAAAATAAAACTGCCATAAATATATCCCCTATTTTGTAGACGCTATAACTTTTGTGCAAACCAATCAATATACGCTTATTGTGATTTTTGAATTAAAAATATGTAGAAGAATACATATTGGCCTAAACTGATGAAGAAATTTGGCGGGTTTTTTTTTTGAAAATTTATTATAGCAAAAAGTTAAGAAAACTATTTTTTTTTTTTTTATAGCGCAAAAAATAATTTCAATAATAATACAAATCAATTTCGTTTGGGTACAGCGTTGCGTGACTGTGCAAATATGGCCTGGTCATTAAGGGGGAAAATCTTCCGGGGCTGAAGTGGTTTAAAGTGATGGTAAACTCTCAGAAAAACAAAAAAAAAACAACCTGCGAGACAGAGGCATAATGCATCGCATACTAGCTCATTATGTAATGCTTACCTTAGATCGAAGCTGTTGCAGCGGTCCCCATACACGGATGTGACCAGCATCATGTCTCCTGGAGTTATTTCCGGGTTCACGGGCTCCGGCACTGTGATGACGTCACCCCTGCGTGCGCACAGGAGCCGCCGGTTACGCCACAGCTACTGAAAAAATGGCACAAGCGAGCCGTTGATCGAGGTTGATCATTTGATCGAGTTCAAGGGGGCATATTGTAAAATGTTATTTGAGCTACTTGGTGCAGCTGTCGGAATACAATGTCCCGGGGGTTGGGGGATTCCTCCATTCACCTCATTTGTGTGAATGAAGAAATCTGTTCTTGTTGAATGGCAGAAAAAATTAAAAAAAACTAAGACCCCTTTCACACTAAGGTGCTTTTCAGGTGTTTTAGCGCTAAAAATAGCGCCTAAAAAGCACCTCTCATGCCTCCCCAGTGTGAAAGCCTGAGTGCTTTCACACTGAGGCGGGTGTGCTTGCGGGAAGGGAAACGTCCTGCAAGCAGCATCTTTGGGTTGGTTTTGGAGCAGTGTATACACAGGTAATAAGGCTTACCTGTAGGTAAAATGAATATCTCCTAAACCTGTACGTTTGGGTACAGCGTCGCTTTAATGTTTAATTTTAATAAACATTAACATGTTCAGTTTATACCAGATTTGTGCATAAAATTGGTGTTATTTTTGACAAATTTAAATGTACAAAATATCGGCAGGAGAGGTGGCCGAAATATCGGTATCGTATTGGCACCATAAAAAAAAAAAAAAATATCGGTCGATCCCTAATATATTGTAAAGCGCTGCGTAAACTGTTGGCGCTATAAAAATCCTGTATAATATCATCACTAATTTACTGACATATCCGTATGGATGTCACACCTCTTCCTCAAACTTTAATTTTTCCAAAACTGAACTCCAAATATTTTCTCCCCCGATCCCCAGATTTTTCGGTTGAGCTCAAAAAACAATGATCCAGTACCTCTCTTAATGCCAGGTTGGCATCCAGGACTCTAACCTCTCCTTTTGGACCCACATCCAATCACTGTCCAAGTTGTGCTGCCTTGACCTTTGCAACATCTTCAAACTTCGCTCCTTTTTAGCCATTGACAAAGATACTAATTCACTCTCCTTTGCTAACTACAACTCTCTCCTTGTTGTCCCCCCCCACCTTTTATTAGGCTATCCCCTTCAGTCTCATGAATTAGTCTTCCAGACTCATCCATCTTACCAACCAATTGGTCTCCCCGCTGCCCCTCTCTGCCAATCCCTCCACTGGCTTCCTCTCACCCAACAAATGAAATTCAAAATGCTAGCAACGTACAAGGCCATCCACAGTCCTGCTTTTCTGCAGAGCCTCTTCCATCCCCCGGAACTCCCTACCCTAATCTCCCTGGTCCTTTACTACTTTGTCCACCTCTAGGCGATCCTTGAAAATGTCTTTTTTCCGGAATCTTTCCCACCTTTACCTAACAGCTGAAATGTAACTTTCTCCAACTCTAATTTGCCCCTCCCCTTTTCAGATTGTAAACTCTTACCTTATTGAATTGTGCTGACTCCCTTTATTTTATAAAGTGCTGTGCAAACTGTTGCTGTGCCTGGTGCTATATATAAATCCTGTTTTGATGATGATAATAATAAGCAAGCACAGCACTTGATCTGCATTGGGTGTCTCGCTCCTTTTGACTTTTCTGTCTGTCTTCCCTTACAAATGTACAGTGGCATTATTGATTTGTTTGGTATTCTTCCCACAGGCTTACGAGGAATACACAAGTAAACTCGATGCCCTCCAGCAGAGGGAACAGCAGTTACTGGAGTCAATGGGAAATGGAACAGACTCGTCTTCATCCCTGTCCTCAGAAATGACACTATCTTCTGTACCATCCTCCCTGTCTTTAGTACCCTCGTCCTTGTCCGTCCTGCAGAACCCCTCTGACCTCTCCCGTATTAACCCCAAATCTCCACAGAAACCTATTGTAAGAGTCTTCCTACCTAACAAACAGCGCACTGTGGTAAGTAACAGTATGTCCAGTTTGCTAGAGGTTGCTAGGTGAGAGGGGAAAAAACTCAACCCGTAACTGACATTTCACTTTTTGGGAAATGCTAAAAAAAAAACCATTACTGTGGTGTATCGGGCAAATGAGCCCAGTTCATAAATCTGATTGTAATTTTCTGTCAACTTTTCACATCTATAGTCAAGAAGAGAAGTTGGCCTTAAAGTAGAATTCCAGTCAAATATTTAACTATACTTAAACCTTCTCCCACCACCATTCTAAGCCTATTCTAACTACCCTGTAATGGAAAGATTGCTATACTTACCTGTTCACTTCTGAGGGCGCTGCGATCCAGTGACCTGATTGGCTCCCAGTGGCAGCTTCAATGTAGAGGGTGGGACAACCAACAATGCATTCCCCATAGTAAACCTGTGGATGACATCACCGCCTAGGCTCTGCAACCGTTATCGGTGATCTCTTCTCTCCTCGGCTACTGGAACGATCATGTGACCGGAACGGAGCTCCTTCAGAATAGGTAAATATAGACATCTTTCCTTTTTAGAATGGGAGTGGTAGCAGGATTAAATATAGATCGTATTTGTCTGGAATTCAACCTTTTTAAAGGGGGTTCTCTGCTGAAAAAATACATAGGCTGCCATTGCTTACACTCCTGCTGAAAGCGTTCGTTGACTGCCTATCATACTGATCCAGTGTCTTCAGTACTTTGAGTTACTGGCCTGACCAACACCTATGCAAAAGTTTTGGTTTTATTTAGTTTCTTGTTTTAATACTGGACTCCTTGAACAAGCAAGAACCACCAGGCAGCATGAATGGCAACCTATATAAATATATTCGGCATGGGTAATAATTTTGTTGTTAGTCCACTTCCCATGAAGCCTCAGAACTATCAAGTTGTGAATTTGAGGCTGTCTCAATTTCTATGAGTGATGAAGTGCATTTCGATCCACCCATACTTTTTCTAGGAGAAGCTGCATTTCAGAAGCATAGCTTAGTTGGGACCATCTATAGGACCATTATTTTTTTTCCAAGTAGTCTGTAGTGGGATGTAGAGAATTAGTTCACTTTTTAAAAAAAAAAAATAAATGCACAATTTTTGCAGGTAAAAAATGTGCATTTATTTTTCTTTAAGGAGCCTTCAGAGCATTGCACCCACGATCAGCAGATCATGGGTGCAATGTCCTGCAGACTCTTGGCATAGCTGCATGCCTGTAACTCGCAGCTCATTTGAATCTACAAGCCCTCAGCCACAATGGCTGTACTTGTAGGAATTTATTCACAGGAAACTTCTCCCAAATGGCTGCGCTGCTTTCAATTCGTGACAGCAGAAGTGGGGAGATGATTCCTGGCCCGCTATTGCAGGGACTAGCAAAGGGAGAGCTGCAGATGCTGGAACATGCTACATGTTCCTCCCTGAAAAAGGGTGGAACATGCAACATGTTTCAAAAGAGAACTTGGCGTTTAATTTACCCTGTATAATGTGTAGCTTTGTCTTCTGCTCCCTCTAAGCATGTGACATCTTTCAAGAAATCTTTTATGGCAACTGACTTACCCACCAAAAGCATGTTGTGTGTTTTTGTGTTTGTTTGTTTTTTGTGATTCTAGTACTGAGATTTACTTAGACCTACCATATGGCACAACCAGCCTAAAGACTTGACTTTTCTTAACTGTGTTGCCTAACTGCAGTAGGGCCCCACCTTATCCCCAACCACAGATTGGATAGGAAAGAAGCAGCAACACAATTCTGTCATCTCTCTGCTCCTTTTGGCACATATGAATGCAGTATACCTGTTTGGCCCCAAGTGCTACCCCTCCTCCCATTCCAAGTGCTGCTGTACTTGAGATTACAATAGGCTAAAATCAAGTCAAATTTAAAAATATTGTACTGGTTGTAGTAAAAACAAACATTCTTTTTATTTTTATTTTTTTAACTGCCTGTATGGCTTTAAAAGACATTTATGGTTCTGTATTCTGTAGAAATAAAGGTTGTTTCTGTATTTTACCCCGCTGTCCTTCCTGTCATATCAAAAATGCTTGCTTAATTTTAGTTACTAGGAAAAAAGCATTGTTTTTGCAATATTCATATTGAGAGAACCAGAAGTGTACTTTAGCACATTTTTTGTCATCCATTCTCATGTATGGTGATTGGTTGTATGTACATATTATGCCAAGCTAATGTCCTGTATTTCCCTAAATATTATCCAGTCATTGCATGCAGGACATATACCACCCCCCCCCCCCCCCACCACCACCACCACCACCTTTTACACATGCTCTAAAAAAAAAAAAGGTTAACCATTGCCATATGAACTGCTCAATGAATATTATGTATAATGGTCCTCTGAAAAACATCATTTGTATCTTTGCCCCCCCAGGTACCAGCTAGGTGTGGTGTGACAGTGCGAGATAGCTTAAAGAAAGCACTAATGATGCGAGGTCTAATCCCAGAATGCTGTGCAGTCTACAGGGTCCAGGATGGGTAAGAATGTTATCGATTTGTATTTTTCCAAAGTCTCATCTGTCAAACTAAATAAAAATCCTAAAGGATGGATCCTGCAGTAAAAGGGGTATTGTACACGCCTCTCTGGCTAGCCAGTGTCTTCTATCTTCCTCACCTTTCAGCACTGCAGCTTCATTCAGTCTCTTTAGGCTTTAACGCTTCTGGTAGTGTCAGGTACATGTGTCCACCCACTACATGCATTCCTTCTGCCAACCCCTTGGTCACTGCTGAGTCCTGTAGTAACTTAGAGGGTCAGAGTAAAGAACTACAGAGGTGCAGCAGGAGATGCAGGGCTCCATCACTCCCAGTGGGAGTATTGAATACTGAAGAGACTGACTTAGGCAGCAGTGCTGGTAGTAATAAAGGCCACCGGAAAAGATCTCTTTTATTACAGGGACCTTCCTTTAAGGATTTCTTTACCCCAGAGGATCTCCTTGATTTGTAGTGTAATGTAACCAAGATAGCCTAGATACAACCTTAATCCAATAAAAGTCAGGGGGACAATCCAAAGAGTAGCCCGATGCAAATAAAGTTGTATCTGGACCACTTGGCAGTGGTTTGGCACATTTTTTACTATTTTCAGGTGAATGGACACTGGCCAAATAAGGCAGACTTCCCCATTCAGGCAAAACCCCTCCCAGCACTGCAAAGCCTCAGTTTTGTGCTTTTTAAGATTATCTGGTTGCCTGTTTTTTTTTTTTTCCCTGCCTATTCCATACACCACTGGGTGTAGGGGTAGGAAATGGCTTTATCTGGATCGGTCTCTTATGACCTAGAGATACAGTACCTGCCCTTGTCTTGGAGGACTGGGGGCGGGACTTAATGTTTCTAGGCAGGACTGGATCTTGCAGGCAGCACTTTTTCTAAGGTACCTGGGAAGCCTTTAGTGTTGTCCCCTTTGCTGTGCCTTTAGTGTGCTATGGTGGATGATGCAGCTTTACTGGGCCAGCTTTGGGGTGCTGCAGCACTACACCAGCAGCAGTGGTGGTGTTTAGTAGTACTTAGCTGGGAGCTCTCTGCTGCTGAATGCATTTACAGGGCACCTTTTTCTAGTCAATTTAGTGACACAGGCACAATGACAGCAGCATAGGACTACCCTGCAAGTTCTTGGGGACAGTAATGCATTGGACATTGTCACCAGCTGTCTGGTGCTGGCAGACACTCTTCCCAGTTGGGTGACCGATCCCATTCTATCTCTCAAGCCATGTTAAACCGCAGACCGTGAAGTGGGGATAAGTGTGATGGGGTGGTCTTTTATAGTTTTTCATTGATTATTTAAATTACATTTTCACAGTATGTAATATATATATATAGTTCAGCATTTTGTAATTCAAGGATTGTTCTTTCACAGGGAGAAGAAGCCAATAGGCTGGGACACAGACATCAGCTGGCTTACAGGGGAAGAGCTACACGTAGAGGTTCTGGAAAACGTGCCCCTCACAACACATAATTTTGTATGTATTACAGTAAACTGCAGAAGAGGGAATTCTACTACCTACAGGGTTTTTTAGTTTTTATACTGTGCATTTTTTTATTTTATTAGAAAAAAACCTTACTGAACACATTTTAAAATACAGCTGCACATAGTTATCAAAAGGTGTATTTGAACTACTATAAAAGCTGACTGTAATGCAGAATTTTATGCGTTTTAATTCACTTTTTTTTTTTTTTTGTTTATTTTTTTTTTTATTTGGCGGTCATGTGATCGCACAGCCTCCCTTCACATCCTTTTTCCTCATAACAGTGTGTCTGTATAGTAAGTAGGTGGGTAGTATATCAATGTCAAACAAAGTGGTTCCCAGCAGGAGAAACATGGCTGGTCAGGGAGTCCTTGGCTAAACTGACTGTGTGGGATACAGGCACGCTATACATCAGCAAGGCATCATTTGGCTTGATGCCTGTCCTGTAAAGTGTACCTATTAATGTGAGGGAAATCTGACTTGTGCTCCTGATCTTTTATTTTTTTTTTCTCTGATTTCCAGGTACGAAAAACGTTCTTTACTTTGGCGTTCTGTGACTTTTGCCGGAAGCTGCTATTCCAGGGTTTTCGTTGCCAAACGTGTGGCTATAAATTTCACCAGCGGTGCAGCACAGAGGTGCCCCTTATGTGCGTCAACTACGACAGACTTGAGTAAGCACCCATTGGCAAATATTTGTGTCCTGTCATTGTCTCATTTTAAAGATCATTGCTGTCCAAAAAGAACTTTTAAGCCTGTTCCACATGGGCTTTAGCTTCTATAAGAGCAGTGTGAGCAGAAAGCTTTTACTAAGCATTTACAGAGCTTTCAGCAAGCCTTGTTGGATCTTTTAAAGCGCCCTTCTGCTCCAGTTTGTAAATATTGAGCACAGATCTCAATGGCGGTGCTGATTGCCACTTTAAATAAGCTGCTAGAAGTCTTCAGCACTAATTGAAGCTTGTTAAAAACCTGATGAAGCCTGCCAGAAGCTCGTTTTAAAATGGCAATCGGCACTCCCGTTGAGATCTGTTTATAAGATTTCAAAGCATGAGCTAAGCTACTTGAAGCTTGCTAAAAGTTACATTTAAGCTTGCTGTTCACCCTGCTCTTATACAAGCCAAAGTCCATGTGAAACAGGCCTTACACATCGGGGTTTGTGAGCGGTCAGTTTGGTCTTGTCTGCTCCACCACCAGCACGAGCAACCATTTTTCTTCTGCAGGAGAAGTGAACAATTGAAGGGGATCACTAAAACTAATGTTCCAAAAACACTGACCCCTGCAAATCCGTCATGGAATACACCCCTCTTCTGCTGCTGATACTGACTGCTGTAGTAAAGAGAAACTACAGTCTAAATGTTCTGTAGAATCCTACACTTCCAGGAGTGTCAGATGCCTGGTCCCCTGCTGTGCATTCAGGTTTCTCCTGACAACTCTTATGTTACTACAGGACATAGTAGTAATATAGGGGCTGACAGACTAAACCACTGATTGCAGCTGGAGACCAGAAAGTGGTGGGATTCTGCATGATACTCAGCTGTCAGTTTCTCTTCACTGCAGCTAAGATTGATGTCTGGGTGACAGGAGAGGTGAGTATTCCATATCTTCTATATAGGGTAGATTTTCCTTTCACTTAAATTCTCAGACACAGGAAGAAGTGAGGTAATTTCTATAAAGTGAGGAAAAAATCTTGTCTTAGACAGCTGTCATCCGAACAGGTGCCCCCATAGGAAGTTTTACCCTTACTTCCTGTTCCGTGACAACTTAAGCGTATTTGATTTCCCATCACGATCACCATGACCAATAGCGGGGTGAATCTCCCCACTGAGGACTCTGACAGCAATAAAAACTTGTATCTTAATTGGCTTATTTTGTTTTGCTTGTTGGCTGTTGAAGTGTCCAATGTGGCCTGTATTTAGTGTTCAGTTTTGCTTACAGCCACATTTGATTGGGCCCTGGGATATCTGTCTAATATACACAGTTCAGCCATAATATGACCACTGACAGGTAAAAACAATAACTTTGATTTATCTTGTTACAATGGCTTCTGAAAGTGGATTGGATATATTGGGCAGCTTCTGAACGTGAATAAGCTTTAAATGATAAGTTCACAAAAAATAATTGCACTTTTTTTTTTTTTTTTGGTTTTACAGGTAAAAAAAAAAATGCATTTACTTTTTTTTTTTTGTAGGAGCCTGAAAAGCATTGCACCCATGGTCAGGATTCCTACAGACTGTCAGTGTAAGCTGTCTGCCTGTACCCTGTACAGGCAGGCAGTTTCGCAAAGACTGGAAGACTTAATTCAACACTAGAGCGGTCAACAGCGCCCTGGTAGTTCATTGAGAACTACAAGTCGACAGCCGCAAAGGATTCTGTGAATGAGTGACACGGCCATGTGGGCGGAGCCCCGCACAGTTGCACTCTTTTCAATTGGTGACAGCAGGTATGGGAAGAAGATCCCCAGCCTGCTGTCACGAAGTGTAGGGATTGGGAACAAGTTACATGTTCCAACCTAAAACCAGGTGGAACATGTAACCTGTTTCTGCGGGTAAACTTATCTTTATGGATTTGAGCAACTATGACAAGGGCACAATTTTATAATGGCTAGATGACTGGGTCAGACCAACTCGGAAACTGCCGCTCTTGTAGGATATTCCTGGTCTGTTGGAGTCCAAGTGTTCCAAGGAATGAAAATTGGCCAACCGGCGACAAGGTCATGGGCAGCGAAGATTGGTCCGTGTAGTCAGTTTAAATAGCAGAGCTACTGTAGCCCAAATTGCTGAAAAACTTTATGCTGGTTCTATAGCAAGGTGTCAAAACACCGTGCATTGCAGTTTGTTGCGTATGGGTGTGCACAGGCTGGTCAGGGTGTCCACAGTCAAAAGCACCTACAGTAGGCACATGAGCCTCAAAATTGGACCACAGAGCAATTGGAGAAGGCGGCCAGGATGAATGAATTTCAGAGTAGTTTGAGGAACCCAACAATGAGTTTGAGATGTTGACTTGGCCTCCAAAGTCTCCAGATCTCAATCCAAACAAGCATCTGTGGGATGTGCTGGAAAAACAAGTTGGGATCCATGGAGGACCCACCTCGCAATTAACAGAACTTGAAGGATATGCTGCTGACAGCTTGGTGCCAGGTACCACAGCATAGCTTCAGAAGTTTAGTGGAGTCCACAATGGGTTATGGTGCGTGGTCATAATGTTATGGCTGATCATGTAGTTGCCTGTGTATATTTGAGATGGACCCGATGTCTGCTGTTGGGGTTTTTCTTGTACGTGTGAGGCTGTGAATTCCTCTGAACACCGCACAAGTTAGGCAAGTCTCATTCTCTCCATTTTGTCTTGCCTTCCAGTTTACTGTTTGTCTCTAAGTTCTTTGAGCACCACCCGATATCTCAGGATGAAGGTCCATTTGAAGAGGTGACTCAAGCTGTCGAATCTTATTCCCCCTCACCTCCGCCCGATATCAGCGGGTAAGATACTTCAGTTTTAATGTTTCCAGGATTTACTTTTTTGTGTGGTTGTTTTTTAAAGAGAATCGAAAGTCTAAAATGATAAATATGTAATTTGAAAATTATTAGTGTGTTGTGGTATTTACCTGCACTAGTGCCCATGGTTTCGAACTGGGCTGTGTTGCAGAACGACACCAGCCAAAGAATGTTTAGCATTTGACTTTTACAGGTATGTCCGATGCCTCCATTCCCCATGCACACTGTGTTTTTACTCACTTGGCGCTACATTGCTCACCATCCACTGTACAGCATAGGATACAGTGGTGCCATAGCGGCCAGTGGGTGGAAGCAGGCATTGGACCCCTCCTGAAGATTCATTGACCAGTATATCTTTGTAAGAAATCAAAAATCAAAAATAGGGAGACATGGTAAGTATTATGAAGATAATGGTTTAACGCGTACGTCCAGGCATATTTTTTTTTTTTTTTTAATCTTTGTTTTTGGATAGAGCTCAAAAGGTTTTGAACCCCTGGCAGGTCTTACTGCTATCGTAGGCTCCTTAAGAGAGCCCAATTTCCTGTCCTGTGACAATGTTTTACCAGACAAAAAGTCAGGGGAATTCTGTTAGGTTTTTATTTCTCTCTGTTGCAGATGATCCCTTATTCTTGTCTGATAAAACCGTTGTCAGTAGGACAGGAAGTGAGGGGAAATTTCTCTAACGGGGCCCCAGACAACAGTATAATACCAACACAGGTTCTTGCCCCTCTCTGTTCTATTCAACTTTTGTATAGTTTGTAATTACACACAAGGCAGCAATATTTGCTCATAGCATATTCTCGCTCCAGCACGGTAATATGAACCTCAAAACATGCAAAAACATTTAAAATTTGTAATCACATGCTCTAAATGAGATTTCCAGCTTTATTTTCTTAGCCATTAACTGTCTTTTAAGCACTGTTATGTTTGAAAATGGCCAAGTTTAGGATGGAATTTCCCCTTTTGGTTAGTCTACCCCTGAGTGGGACCACCACGAATTGCCTGTGCAGTCCCATCTGCAGCTGCAGGTGCTCCTGTGGTTTAAACAATCCTTTCTCCAGGCAGGCCTGGAAGAACAACAAGCTGGAAATATTGTTATGTTTAATCTGTCAGAGGGTTAGCAGTTGTTATGTAATTCTGGATTATCCCCAGCATTTAGCAGGAGTCTTGATCTGTTAATAGAGCTTTTTAAATGTTGGATTTTCTGTAATCCTGGTAGTGAATGAATTGTGATTTTCATTTTTTTTTTTTATTCTTTATATCATTGACCTCACCTTGGCAGAATTCCTCTTCTCTGTATCATACTTATGTTTTCAAATATAATTTTTTTATTGCAAAAAGGGCCGGTACAAAAGAGTAACATAAAAACATGGGGTCATGTCAGATGACATACAAAAATTCACTCAGTACAAAAAAGTTCTATGTGCCATAAACAATGTTGTATAACAAACCATTTAACAAATGTTTCTCTAAGTTCATTTTAACCGACATATATGACTATCTTGCAATTCACATCTCAAGTAGCAAGGAGTGTGGGTGCAACACAAAGGTACACTTTCTCAAGAGGAAGTTAAGGTTAGGCAAGAAGCACAGCACACATCCTATAGCTTTAATATATTTACGAGGACTACCTCTGTTTTCATAAACTTTCTCAGAGGGTAGTACCTGGTTATTTGCTCTTAACCACTGATGGGTTGAGGTGGGGGGGCTGTAACCACTTAAAGTGGTTGTAAACCTGAGACATGAAATATGAACAAAGCAATACCCTCTATAGTGTGTCCTTATCTCAATTAAAAGCACTAAATGTCATTTCTGTCTGCTGCTTCATTCCTCTGCTATTAGCATGAGTCACTTATGACAAGTTTTCCTGACACCAAGGTAAAAATGGTGACCATGGAGGAATCTCCAGCAAATTGATGGCCTCAGCTCTGTTCTAGTGTGCTGTGTGAAGGGGTCGTCGTGTTCCTTCCCTCCAATTAACTCTGTTCCCTTTACTGAGCTCTGCAAAGTAACTTCAGCTCTCTGCCCCCTTTTTTCTGAACTTTCAGACAAGCTTATAAATTCAGCACTTTGAATGGATGTAGAGAAGAGAGGGTTGCAGATAGACAGATACAACTTATGTAGGAGGATTTGCCTAATCTCTGTGTATCACCTAAGGATAGTCCCTTCACTAGGTATACAGGTGCATCTGTAAACCTGTGGACAACCACTTTAAGCACATTAAAGCTTGCAAGCTCCCTCAGTAGTGTTCTAGTGTAACATGACCATTGCTCTTCATCCAAAAGACCCAATAGGTAAACCTCAGGGGTAAATGGAACAGGAGTTTACATCACTGCAGAGAATAGGTCCAAAATATGTTTGCAACAGCTAACTATTCGTGGACAAAGCCAAATGAAAAGTAAGCCCCTGATTGGGCGCACCTAGTGCCAGTAGAATCAGGGATACGATGCATGGCAGTTAATCTGATGGGCGTGAGGTAGGCTTGGTGGAAAATATTAAGCTGTGTTAACTGCAGGGGACACTGTTAGATGGCATGACCTAGCCTCCTCCTAATCCTCATCTGAAAGATTTTGTATTAAAGATTGACATTTTATGTGGACCACCAAAGGCAGCTTATGGAGCTTAGTGTATATAGTAGGTGGGCGTATAATGCGTAATATTGAGAAGGCTTTTAGAGCCTTGGCACCTCAAAACCCAGATCAGAGGATCGTTCAGGAACCAAAGGCTGTATCGTCCAAACTGCACCTGAAGAGTATGCTGGAACTGTAACTATCTATAAAAAAAAAACAGTATGAGATAACTGATATCCTTTATAAATGCTCATAGGAATGCAAAACCTTGTTACTATAAACATCAGCTAAAGTTCCTAGGCCCTGACGCTGACAAAGGGAGGAGTTTTCCAAATTCAACAAATGGGGAAACGTAGGATTGTTCCATAATGGCAGTTCCAAGGGCACATCAGTATAGGAATCCAATTTTTTTACTTTCTCGCCATACTAAATTTGCCAGGGTAAGTATGGATAGATTACTCTTTGGGAGATTGGACATGGGGGCCTCTAAATCAGAATTTGAGGAAGTCTGCGACACTAAGCTATGTGGGTCTCCACTGTATTGGGGAGCTCAGAACCTAACCAATCTGCTAAATTTTATATAAGATAATAATTTTTTTTTTTACTTTTGGTTTGATACTGTCCCTCTCAGCCCCCTTCTCCAGCCATTTATTAGTCATCACAAAAAAACGAAAAAACTGTTGAAACCTTTTCTGTACTCTTCTAACATCACCATCTGTTGTTGGCACGCTGTTTCCAGTGCTGCCTACGCTGACTTATTGCTACTTAATAATGTCCTCCTGCTACTGCAGCTTTCTGAAATCTAATGCCCCGTACACACGATCGGACATTCCGACAACAAAATCCATGGATTTTTTCCGCTGGATGTTGGCTCAAACTTGTCTTGCATACACACGGCCGCACAAATCTTGTCGGAAATTCCGAACGTCAAGAACGCGGTGATGTACAACACTTACAACGAGCTGAGAAAAATGAAGTTCAGTAGCCAGTGCAGCTCTTCTGCTTGATTCTGAGCATGCATGGCACTTTTTGCGTCGGAATTGTGTACACACGATCGGAATTTACGCAAATGGATTTTATTGTCGGAAAATTTAAAAACCAGATCTCAAATTTTGTGCGACAGAAATTCCGATGGAACCTACACACAAACGGAATTTCTGACAACAAGCTCTGATCGCACATTTTACGCTGGAAAGTCCGACCGTGTGTACGCGGCATAAGAGGTCCCCTCTGCTGGACAGCTATTGGAAAGTGTCACCCAGGCATTGACTTGGATTTCCAAAAAAGGTCCCCCTTCTCTGCAGTAGAGGAAGTTAGAAGACTCAGGACTCAATGGGGGAGATTTACTAAAACTGGTGCACACAGAATCTGGTGCAGCTGTGCATGGTAATCAATCGGCTTCTAACTTCAGCTTGTTCAGTTAAGCTTTGACAATAAAACCTAGAAGCTGATTGGTTACTATGCACACCTGCACCAGTTTTACTAAATCTCCCCCAATGGGTCATGTGACCATGGATTTAGGCTGGTGCTTAGCGATCAGTTCAGGGTTTGGCGCCCATTGGCACCATATGCGTTGGACTTGGCAGCATTGCCCAACACTGCCAGTGCATAGGCAAGGTGGAGTTCACTGAAATAAGTAGGACATGGACTACTATTTTTCTTTAACTCTGGATGTTTGACATATGGACACTGCTTCCTTCACAGCACGGCGGCAGTTGCAGTATTACTCAGCCACTGCTGTGAACGAGCCCTTAAAGTGCTTGTACACCTCAGACATGAAGTATGAAGAAAGCATATGCCTTTATACTGAATACTTGTCTCAGTTCAGAGCACTAAGTGTCATTTCTCTCTGCTGCCTCGTTCCTTTGCTATCCGCATGAGTCACTTCTGGACACCAAAATAAAAAAGGTGATGGAGAGGGAGCTCCAGCACACACAACCTGTGATTGACAGCCTTATCTCTGTTGCTGTGTGAAGGGGTGTGTGTCCCTTCCCTCAAATCAGCTCTCCGCTCCCCTCACTGTGCTCTGAAGAGTGTAACTTCAGCTCTCTGCCCCCTGCCTTTATGGAAGCTCAGGCAAGCTGTATACATTTTGAAATTTGAACAAATGTAGAGAAGACTGCAGATAACCAGGTACGACTTATGTAGGAGGATTTGTTTTATCTCTGTATTACCTGAGGCCAGTCACTTCACTGGGTGGGTGGGCTCAATCTTAACCAGTTCCCTACCGCCGTATAGTAAAAAGATGGCAGCAGGAACCCTTCGTCCCTCCGGGCGGGCATCATATGACGTCCTCGGCCTGGCGGCATTGTGGAGAGCGCACGTGCGCTCCTCACATCACTGAGGACCCGATGCGATTGCCCTGTGGCCGCTATGTCCGCCAGGCACCCACGATTGCTCATCACAGAGCAGGGACGTGGATCTGTGTGTGTAAACACACAGATGGGGAAAAAAAAGTTGACTCGCGCTAAAACAAAAAAGGCTAACGTGTATAAAGCTGAAAAATCCCAGCCTATTTATGATATCTTAGACATTGAAGAAATGTAACAAAAGTATATATCAAGTTGGGAGATGAATACCACTTCCCCTTAACAGGTATGTGTAACCAATAGCGACTCAAATTGGTACCTAAACCAAAACAAACCACTTAAATTGGCAAAGTGAATAAACTGCTTGAAAAAGAAAATAGTGTAAAAAAGAAAGTCCATGTACAAAAAACACCATAACGTGCTGTGATAAAAACAAAAGGTGTCCAATTGTATACAGTCCCAAATGTGTGGGTCCACCACCATGAATGAAGTGCCTGGCCGCTTACCGGAACCCCATGACCCCTCGTTACAGAGGGTCTAAATGGGCATTGAAGTCCTGCTGCATCCGACAGCCTGGGGACCCGAAAGGAGACTGGATTGGAATCTCTGGAGTTTGTAATGCTGTAAAGGTTGGGTACAGGTGGGTCTCCAGGGAAAAAAGGCAAAACTCAGCCCTCAATGGAATACCAACGTCATGTGGGGAAAACAAAAAGAGGCTCCCATAGTGTAAAATCACTTGAAATTTATTAAAAAATGTAGTAAACACTCACATTTAAAATAGCACTTTTCCTCAGATGAAAGGCAGTCTGTGACACCGGCCGGATGTACACAGGCCGCCCGTCCTACTGGAGTGACAACGACAGAGGGAGGTGACGCGATGACACCGCTCAGCCCTGCGCTGCGTTTCGCAAGAGATTGCGTCTTCCAGGGGCACGGGCGGTGCATCGCGTCACCTCCCTTAAATACAATAAATAAATGAAGGAGCCTCGCTCTGGGTTCTCTCTGGCCCGGACGTCCGTGTGAGTGTGGAGCGCAGGGAGTTAGACACAGGAGCGCGCCCTGTATCACGGCCCCGATCACGTGATATGGCGTCGGGTCGTACGTAAGGAGGAAACCAGAACAAAAACAATCCCACTGCGCCTGCGCACTCTGAATCTTGATCTATGTCATGTGACACTATATCGGATGAGCAACTAAGTAGCCTTTGCTACGCACAAGCAACAGAGACCGGGCGAAGGGGGGGGGGGGGCGGACGGGAAACGTCAGTGATCAGCAAATATACATTGGGCTCATACATCAAGCTTTACACCGGATGTGTTTCGATCATTTTTTACAGTACGCACTAATATATTATTATATATATATACATATCACCTCTTTTTTTTCTCTAATTGTTCCTGTTAGCATGTACTAATATATTATTTTCATTAATGTATTTATAGTACATTCTGATTTATGGATTAATTTTACACTTCTTAGTTTTATATTTAACACATTTTGTGTTCTGTCCGCTTCAGTGCGGACATATGTCAGTGTGGCGGAGTGTGGGCCTTGTCTTGTGGGCCCCCCTTCCCCCCTTCCCCCCCCCCTCAGTAAAGCTTGATGTATGAGCCCAATGTATATTTGCTGATCACTGACGTTTCCCGTCCGCCCTTCGCCCGGTCTCTGTTGCTTGTGCGTAGCAAAGGCTACTTAGTTGCTCATCCGATACATGACATGGATCAAGATTCAGAGTGCGCAGGCGCAGTGGGATTGTTTTTGGTTTTATTTTTGTTCTGGTTTCCTCCTTACAAACGACCCGACGCCATATCACGTGATCGGGGCCGTGATACAGGGCGCGCATGCGCTCCTGTGTCTAACTCCCTGCGCTCCACACTCACACGGACGTCCGGGCCAGAGAGAACCCAGAGCGAGGCTCCTTCATTTATTTATTGTATTTAAGGGAGGTGACGCGATGCACCGCCCGTGCCCCTGGAACACGCAATCTCTTGCGAAACGCAGCGTAGGGCTGAGCGGTGTCATCGCGTTACCTCCCTCTGTCGTTGTCACTCCAGTAGGACGGGCGGCCTGTGTACATCCGGCCGGTGTCACAGACTGCCTTTCATCTGAGGAAAAGTGCTATTTTAAATGTGAGTGTTTACTACATTTTTTAATAAATTTCAAGTGATTTTACACTATGGGAGCCTCTTTTTGTTTTCCCCACATGACGTTGGTATTCCATTGAGGGCTGAGTTTTGCCTTTTTTTCCTGGAGACCCACCTGTACCCAACCTTTACAGCATTACAAACTCCAGAGATTCCAATCCAGTCTCCTTTCGGGTCCCCAGGCTGTCGGATGCAGCAGTACTTCAATGCCCATTTAGACCCTCTGTAACGAGGGGTCATGGGGTTCCGGTAAGCGGCCAGGCACTTCATTCATGGTGGTGGACCCACACATTTGGGACTGTATACAATTGGACACCTTTTGTTTTTATCACAGAACGTTATGGTGTTTTTTGTACATGGACTTTCTTTTTTACACTATTTTCTTTTTCAAGCAGTTTATTCACTTTGCCAATTTAAGTGGTTTGTTTTGGTTTAGGTACCAATTTGAGTCACTATTGGTTACTCATACCTGTTAAGGGGAAGTGGTGTTCATCTCCCAACTTGATATATACTTTTGTTACATTTCTTCAATGTCTAAGATATCATAAATAGGCTGGGATTTTTCAGCTTTATACACGTTAGCCTTTTTTGTTTTAGCGCGAGTCAACTTTTTTTTCCCATTCGTTTTCTGTGTGTTTGTGTCATACATAGGACTCTGCAGCATAGATGGTTCACAATTTATTTTTATCTTTTGTTGCGCAGTTAATTTGACATTTTTCTTGTAAACACACAGATCCATGTCCTGTCAGGGGAGAGGAGAACTGATCGTATGTTCCTTGTACAGAGGAACACTGATCGGTCTCCTCCCCTCATCAGTCCCCTCCCCGCACAGTTAGAATGACTCCCTAGGACACAAATTTAAGCCCTTCAGCGCCCCTAGTGTTAACCCCCTTCCCTGCCAGTCACATTTATACAGTAATCTGTGCATTTTTATAGCACTGGTCGCTTTATAAATATCAATGGTCCCAAAATAGTGTCAAAAGTGTCCAATCTGTTCGCCGCAATGTCATAGTCACGATAAAAATCACAGATCGCCGCCATTAGTAGTAAAAAAAAAAAAAAAAAAAGAGAAATAAAAATGACAAATCTATCCCCTATTTTGTAGACGCTATAACTTTTGAGCGAACAATATATCAATAATAATCAATATACGCTTATTGCGATTTTTTTTTTTTTTTTTTTTTTTTACCAAAAATATGTAGAAGAATATATATATAAAAAAAAAAAAAAAAAAAAGTAATAAATATTGTGTGGTGGGGTTTTTTTTTTTCTTTTTTTTCAAAATTGTCATTTTTTTGTTTATAGCGCAAAAAATAAAAAAAGGCAGGAGTGATCAAATACCACCAAAAGAAAGCTTTATTTATGGGGAAAGAAAAGATCAAAATTTCATTTGAGTACAGCGTCGCATGACAACGCATTTGGCATTCAAATGCCGCGTACACATGGTCGGAATTTCCAACAACAAATGTTCGATGTGAGCTTGTTGTCGGAAATTTCGACCGCGTGTAGGCTTCATCAGACGTTTGTTGTCGGAATTTCCAACAACAAAAATTTGAGAGCTGGTTCTCAAATTTTCCGACAACAAAAACCATTGTCGGCGCTAGTATGAAGTAACAAAGCACTGCTTGTTCCAAGATGGCCACCTCCGCACAGACACTGTGCAGAACAAAGCATGGTAAGTCTATAATCAGCTGCAGGGAAGCTATCAACCATATTGGTAACTAGTCATTTGCTTTTTTTGGGCATAACTTACACAGTACAGGCCCTCTTCAAGCCTAGCTACCCACGGCATCCAATCAGCAATTTTATGTGCTGAAGGCTGGTAAAATATGAATTCTCATTGATTACTATCAGTTACAGCATTAAATCTCCTTTCTTCAGTTATTGACTAAGACTGAATGTTCAGTGGATTTGTGATTTTAATTCCTTTCTTAAAGCGTAGGTTAAAGCACATCATTGTCATTTTAAAATGTACTATATGGTCAAAACTTTGTGGACTTCTGACCTACCTCACCTATATGTCCATCACTTAAAATGATTGAGTTTAGTTTGGAAAGGCTCTTTTCTGTTCTTGCATGACTGTGCCCCTGTGCATAACGTTACCTGCATAGACGTAATTTGATGACTTTGGTGTGGAATAACTAGAGTGTCCTGCACAGAGCCCTGACCTCAACTCTACTGAACACTTTTTGGATGAACTGGAAGGTCAACCAAGCTGACTTCTGTTCGTCGAGGCACAGCAAGTACAGGAGCACATGTTTTTTGGCGGTACTGTCACTTGCCGTATTTTTTAGACTATAAGACACACTTTTTTGCCCCAGAAATATGAGTGAAAATGTCCCTGCGTCTTATGGTGCGAATATATGACAGGCACCGCCCCCCGCCGGCACCGCCCCCTGCCACCGTACACATCGCTTCCCGCCATCACCACCAGAAGAGAGGCGGGGGACAGATTTCCAAACAACCCCCCCCCCCCCCCCCCCCCGGTTCCTGAGACAGAAAACTGAGCATTCGGCCGCTCGGGCTGCTCTGTCTTCTGTTAGGTGGAAGGGATAACACCAGGTAAGGCTGCGTTTGTGGCAATGTTCACTCTGCATTTCTATGGCAATGGTTACTCTGCATTTTCTGTGGCAATGGTTACTCTGCATTTTCTGTGGCAATGGTTACTCTGCATTTTCTGTGGCAATGGTTACTCTGCATTTTCTGTGGCAATGGTCACTCTGCATTTTCTGTGGCAATGGTCAGGCTGCATTTCATGGGCACTGGAAAATATTTTAGTACACCATCAGAATATTTTTTTTTTCTTGTTTTCTTCCTCTAAAACCTAGGTGCGTCTTATGGTCAGGTGCGTCTTATGGAGCAAAAAATATGGTAAGTGTTTTGGCATAGGGCATAGGCCAACACTCCTATCAGAAAAGCGGCTGTGGTTACAGGCCTATCAGCCCTCAGCAAGCCATGGTTCTCACATGCAGAGTAGGGATGGATCGAGTAGGGAGGTTCCCCTGCAAAGTTCAATCTGCAATGTCTCCCTTATGGGTCAGATTAGCTCTGAAGGGTGGAATTCTATGAAGGTATTTCTGGACTGTGAGATCAGCTCTTAGGGTTCTCACTAGCCTAGGATGCAAACTTGTGTTCTCCTTGCTCTCCCCCTCTATAGTGGGAGGATGAGGCATCAGAGGAAGTTCCTCGGGGAGAGGATGTAGTGGAAGTTGTTGAGGGTGGTCTTGGATAAAGAAGGCAATGGTCGGCCTCCAGGTGGATGCTCCGCACTGTATACTATCTACTGAGATTGTAAATTAAGCTCTCATCTTCTATTGCTCTGGAATATGCTGTGGGATGTGATTTGGATCCTGGATATACAGCAGCTTAGGACCGTGCAGCCATTGTCATACAAGCCTGTACGTACCTGCAAGCTGAACACAGCACAACCTCCTGCAATACCAATACTACTGTGATTGCCTATTGGGACTGTTTTATAAGTCAGTATGTGCATTATTAAATATGTATCCAGTAGAAGCTTCCTGCATTACCTCATGCCATTCTGGTTTCTGCTTGTATAGTAAAACCTTGGATATGAGCTGTTTTTTTTTTTAATTTTTTTAAAAATTTTTTAATCCTGACTCGGTTTGCAAGCGTTGTCTCGCAAGACGAGCAGGATTCAAACCTCCGGGGTGTGCAGTACTGCATTTGGCCAGAGGTGGGGGGGGGGACTGTAGACTGTTTAAATCTCTGCTCAGTGCAGCAGGGACTGGCTGACATTCGAATCATGTATGGTCAAGCTGTTGTACCCAAGTTGATCAATAAACTTGGGTAAAGCCAACATCTTGGATTTTTCATGCAATTATTGCCAGCGGCTATAGTCATGTGTTCTCCTGACAGGGACGGCTGCCCGGATTTGTCGAGGATGATTTTTTGCATAGACAATGGGCTTAAATCTCTGCTTACAGAAGAAGAAGCAATTGATTTTCTCAAGAACTTGGTATATGCTTGCCACTGCCAACCTCAGGTTTCACAAAATTATCTCTAACAGTGACAGGGTAATGAAAGCCTTTCCTTCTGACGACTATGGTGTTGGTGTAAAGGGATTTGAGCGGGGGAACAGATCTTTCCCTTATGCAACATAGCTTCGGATTGCTTTGGCATGTCAAACAGGACACATTCATGTTTCGAGTATCAGCTTGTGACAAGCCCTTTACGAAACAAGGAGCTTGTCTGCTGTGAACAGCATTTACAATCCTCTGGGTTTCATAACACCCTTTACTGTTTAAGGTAAAATATTTGTAAGACATCTTACTTCTAAAAACATAGATTGGGACACCACATTACCCAGAGAGAAACAACAAAGATGGGAATCACGGAAATAGTCCCTGGAACCATTAGGACAATCTCAGATACTGCACTTTTACATTTCTGCATTCCCAACTAACGCAACCAGGAGAGAGAGATCCATGTTTTCCCTGCTTCCATTGTAGCAATATCTGCAGTAGCCTACCACAAAGTTGTGGGTTTTCGTCTCGGTAAGGCCAAGCTGACCTTAAAACCAGTACATGCCATTGCAAGGCTTGAATTTTGTCCAGCCATATTGGCTGTTGAAATTGCTGAGCTTATAAAACATAGAATTTGAAATGGCTTCTTCACTTATACTCCTACAGGAGGATAGCATTGGGATACATGCACAACCAAACTAAACAATTCTGTTTATGTCAGAGTACAACGCATCGTTCTCCAATCCCGATCAGTAGCACTATGTGCCTGCGGACCTCAATTGCTGCACCCGTGCAGTACTAGCTGCTGCATTTCTAGACGTTTCATATGGTCATCCCCACCTGATTTCTTGAAAGATAATTCACACCGATTCTACATTCTACACTCCAACACCTCTGAAATCAAAGATGAGGCTGAGTTCTCACCATATTAAACGCTTTTCAAAGTGGTCTTCTGTTGTACGAGCAATCACATGACTTATCAACATTGCTACCGTCCCCTCTAAAGAGTTTGATTCAAAGGGAGGTAAGAAGAACTGGTGCATGTTGCTGCCGTCTCCTCTGAAGATACACATAAACTTCTTTGAGACCTTAAAGCGGAGTTGCGCCAAAAAAAAAAAAAATTTAAAGTCAGCAGCTACAAACACTGCAGCTGCTGACTTTTAATATTGAGACACTTACCTGTCCAGGGCGCCCGCGATGTCCTCACCTGAAGCCGATCTGTCCCTCGGCTCCCGGTGCAGGCATCTTCAGTAAGGGTCCTTTCACAATGAGGCGGTATGCAGGCGCTATTGCGCTAATAATAGCGCCTGCAAACCGACCCGAAAGTGCCGCTGCTTTGATTCCAGTGTGAAAGCCCCGAGGGCTTTCACACTGGAGCAGTGCGCTAGCAGGACGGTAAAAAAAGTCCTGCTAGCAGCATCTTCGGAGCGGTGAAGGAGCGGAGTGTATACCGCTCCTGCCCATTGAAATCAATGGGACGGCGCGGCTATACCGCCGGCAAAGCGCCTCTGCAGAGGCGCTTTACGGTGGTTTTTAACCCTTTCTCGGCCGCTAGCGGGGGGTAAAACCGCCCCGCTAGCGGGCGAATACCGACGGTAAAGCACAGCCGCTTTACCGCCCACGCCTCAGTGTGAAAGGGCCCTAAGGGAATCGGGAAGTGAAGCCTTGCGGCTTCACAGCCTGGTTCCCTACTGTGCATGCTTGCATTTTATCTTAAGTCTACTGCTTCGTTTCAGCAGTCTTATTTCCTGTTTCTTCTGCCTGACGGATCTTGACGGGGGGGATGAGGCTGCTTCTAATTCCACTATTTTCAGGTGGATTTAGAAGCGACCATTCATTTCTCAGGCCTGTGAGATCAAGGGCAAAAATTCCTCCTTTCCATTCCGCCAGGAGTGTCCTGGGCCATTCAGCATCAGTTATTTATTATTTTGAAGTTTGTAAGGTTGCAACCTGGTCTTCTCTTCACATTGCTACAACATTCTTTTGGCCTCATGCACACAGGACATTTTGGAAACTGTCCTAGAATCCTAGAAGCCTTTCCTCCTGCCAGCAGTGTTTTGGTAGGAAAAAATGCCTGATGCTTGTAACACGTGTGTAACTCATATAGGTGCTTATGTAAGTGTGAAGTGCTTGGGAGTTGATTCATTTTATTGGTCAGAAAATTAAAGTGGAACTTAGTCAGAAGATGAGGTCCTGCTATATCACTTCAGGCTGGCCCATTTTGTAGGTATAGCTATGTAAAACATAAAAAAATGTCTATACTGTTTAAAATGCAGTAATACTGTTTCACCCTGCTCTGCACATGCTCAGTTGCTCTCCTTTTTAGGCACTGCTGAGTTTGTAGAGGCCGATCTGCTGACAGCCCTAAAGAGGAATTAAACCCTCCTATCCTTTTACAACCAAGGACGCTGCTTCTGTTTAAACTGCAACTGCCATGGTGCTGCACATGTGATCAGTTATGACATCAGCCATTTGATGGTTTGACAGTTTGGTTGAGGACACAAGCAAATATGACAGTTAGCAATCCCAGAAATCAAGGAATTTGTTTTTTGAAACCGTTAAATTGGTTTAGTTCCGCTTTATGATTTACTGCTGTTTGAGGGCTCTGGGCTTCAGAAAAATGTTAGCCTTCAGCAAGAAGAAAGTTGTTATGGGTAAAGTTCTGCTTTAATTTATTCTGGCTATTGAAATGAATTAAAGTGGATGTAAACCCAATGTCATCCTTTCTAAACTACTGCCATAGGGGTTATCTATAAGGATATACATGCCTCCTGCATGTATCTTTACCTGTCAAATGTCTCCCCTCTGTCTGTTATGAGAGCCGAAAAACTGCAGTTTCCATGGGTGGGTCTGTTGTCTGGAGCTCGGTGGGTGGAGTCGTGATGTCAGTAGGCTCCCCGCCCACCTCTACACTCCACTTGTCAATATGTATTTTTCTCCTGTGTATTTCTTACACTGAACTTCTGCTATGATCTCTAACATCCAGTGAAAAGACAGGAAAGTAACCACATGACTTTAGCATGCCCAATTATGCTGAGGTGTGGAACATCCAATCCTGGCAAAGCAGCAGAAGAAAGGAGTGGGGGAGGGAATTAAAAAAATAATGCATGTGTCTTAGGCTAGTGCACGAGATGTAAATCACCTGTCACTCACAGCAAGGGGGAGGATTTGACAAAGTTTTTCTCTGTTTGTCAAGATTTATCTCACTGAACAATAAGAGGATTGCTCAGAGCTGGATTAACTCTTTGTGGCAAGACTGGGCTCAAATGATAGGAAATCTTATACTCTATATTATGACATTAAAAAAAAAAAAATTTCCGGGTTTACATCTACTTTAATGCTCAAGTGCTAAACAACCCTAGCTTTTATATGTATCAAGCTATTTTTTTTTTTCGCCCAAACTCCTCTGCTCCTGGGTGCACTGGCAGTGGGTTTTTCTTTACTGCTTCTAAAAGTCCCTGCCACTCAATGCTGCTAAAAGCCTTGTTTCATTTTTTGTTTAAAGAAAAACAAAATGTAATCTGAAAGAAGAAGAAAAAATGTACTTACATTTTTTCATACTATCACCAGTCAGTTATGATGATGCTGTACTGCACTGGGGACAGTATGTAGTGTAAAAGAAATGAGGTCGTCAGTACATCAGAATTGATCAATTTTCAGATATACCATAGTTTGTGGACTCTATAACTTCCCTTCAGGCTTAATAATAAACATTGATTTGGGTTATTTTCACCACAGAAACATAGCAGAACACCGTTTTGGCCTAAATTAATGAACGATCATTTGCAAAATGTTATAACCGTTTTGTGTGTGTTTTTTTTTTTTTTTTGTTTTGTTTTTGTTTGTGTTTTAAATTTTTTTGTGTTTTTTTTTTTTTTTTTTTTTCCCCAAAAAAATTGTCGGTCTTTTTTCGATTAGAAAACAATAAAAAAAACCCAGTGGTGAATAAATACCACCAAATATGAAAGCTCTGTTTTTGTGGAAAAAAATAACATTTTCATATGGGTACAGTGCTGCATGACCACAAAATTGTCATTCAAAGTGTGACAGCGCTGAACACTGTAAATTGGTTTGGGCAGGAAGGGGTAAGAGTGCCCAGTATTGAAGTGGTTATACTTGTGTCATACTTATAGGGTGCCTGCTTTTCCAGCTGGTATGTAAATTGTACAATGCTTTTGTCTAGCCACGTCCTGTTTTGACTAATCACAAGGAGTGTTTGTGTGTCAATACTGCACTGAGCAGTAAATGGTGACATTGGCAGAAAACATGGAAAGTCTATCCTTGAATTTTTTCTTTATCAGCTATTATTCGACATGTGTGCTCTGAGCAAAATCAAATGCCAATAGATGTAAAAGCTAAAAGAACCGTAATGAAATCTGCTTGGTTTCCTGGCACTTAAAATGCGATTTACTTTGTATTTTGGCAAAATAAAAAGACGAAAACAAAATGTAGCTAACTTTTATATTTTCGGTTTTTAGTGTAGAATGATTAGCTTATATTCAGCTGCAGACACTTGAAAATGTTAAAAATAAAAGATAAAGATTAATTGTTTATTTATAAACAATTGCTACACAAACCATATGATCATTTTTAGCTTTCCATCTCAATATAACAATAGCTGTGACTTTTACAAAACTGAAAAAAAAATGAAACTGAGTTTTCTTACAGCCATAGTTTTTAGGGATGTTTTTTGTGCAAAAGCCAACTAAAGCTTACAGAAAGTGAAAGCTTTAAACAATCATCCCTGTATCTGTGGATTTTATGCACAAGTGGTCTATTTTCACCGTGCATGCGGCAATGTCTGGCCTTTAAAAGGAATGTGAAGTGTGTGGTATCTCACAAAAGTGAGTACACCCCTCACATTTTTGTAAATATTTTATTATATCTTTTCATGTGACAACACTGAAGAAATTACACTTTGTTACTATGTAAAGTAGTGAGTGTACAGCTTGTATAACAGTGTAAATATGCTGTCCCCTCAAAATAACTCAACACACAGCCATTAATGTCTAAACCGCTGGCAACAAAAGTGAGTACACCCCTAAGTGAAAATGTCCAAATTGGGCCCAATTAGCCATTTTCCATCCCCGGTGTCATGTGACTCATTAGTGTTGCAAGGTCTCAGGTGTGAATGGGGAGCAGGTATGTTAAATTCGGTGTTATCGCTCTCACTGTCTCATTCTGGTCACTGGAAGTTCAACATGACACCTCATGGCAAAGAACTCTCTGAAGATCTGAAAAAAAGAATTGTTGCTCTACATAAAGATGGCCTAGTGTGTGTGTATGTGTGTGTGTGTGTGTGTGTGTGTGATATATATATATATATCTATATATATATATATATATATATATATCTCAGGATGCCCTTAACCGTAAACTACAGTTTTTAAAATATATATATATATATTTGTATTGTATTTAACTTTTTAATTATTATCATGAATTTATTGTTGGCCATTATTTGCACCTTTTAGTACAAGAAAAATGCATCCCTTTTAAATTCTATGTATATCTTCACACTGGTCTTTTGCGTTTTTGTTGTGTTAAAAATCTTGCTTGCTGCATTTTTGGTCAGTTAAAATCGTATAAAAAATGCACCTCCCTGTTGAATTGCATTGAAAGTGCAGCAAGAATGCATCAACAAGGCACCCGTGTTACATTTTTTAAGCGTTTTTTGGGTCACGTGACCTATGAAAAACATGCCATAAGCGCGGCAAGATCGTGTGTGCTTTTTTTGGCGCCAAATATTGGCACATTCTTTTTCTCTGCAAAATGCCGATAACCCAATTTTCGGCCGATGTGCGCTGACATTTCAGTGCATTTCTAAACAGGTTTATACTTGCTCTGTATAATGGTATTGCACAGAGCCACCCCTTACCTCCTCTTCTGGAGTCCCCCGTTGGTGATATTGGCTCTTCCTCTTCTGTGTCTGCCCCCAGACATGCGGTCTCACTTCCGAGATGGGCTCTTTGTGTCCATTGACGCGTGCAGCCCCACCTTCTGCTCTCTGCTCACTGGATTTTGCAGACAATAGCAGAAGCCAATGGCTGCTGCTGTTCTCTACAAAGCCTGAGACACCAGGAAGCGAGGGAGAGAAGAATTGCAGTTGGGCACAGATACAGGAATCAGGTAAGTGTTAGGGAGGGGGGAGCACACATTGGAAGGTGAAGGTTTGTTTTTTGTTTGTTTTTTTTGTACCTTCATTCATAAAATGCATTGGGGTAAAAAAAACTTAGGCTTTAGAATGATTTTAACAAGGTTCCTTGTTCTGTTGGAGGACGTGCCTGTTTTTAAAGACCCAAACGATAAGCATTTGGACACTTTATAGAGCTCTGCTTTCACTAGTGGGCCTTGCACTTCATCCAATTCTGACTGTGACTTTACTTCATCAAACCGTGTCTGACTGGAGAAAATTGGTTAAAAGTAAGGCTAAAACAACTAATGCACATATTCCAATTATGATCGATTTTATGAAAATAGTTTTCAACCATTTTCATATTCGATTAGTTGATTAGTAGGCCTGCATACAGAATGCATTATTTGTTTACATATCAAGAAATACAGTGCAGCACACATACAGCTCAGTACACCATCCATATATGTCAGGAAGTGCCTGAGATCTTGTTAATGTGTGAGGAGCAATGCCTCATGGGACATGTAGTCCCAATGATATTGCAGAGAGTGGTCCTGATCCGGCTCTCCTGGGGATCCCCGGCCAGTGCTCCTGGTTCCTTTTCGGAGTGTGTCTCCCATAGGAAAAGGAAATTTCCCTGCATTGTTGGATGTGGTTCGGGCAGTGAATTTCAGGACTTCTTACATAAGGTAGTTTCTGCCTTTCATCTCGGCCAAAACCTTGTTCTTCCTTCCCTCAGTCTGTCTCCAGTGTACCAAAAGGAAACTTCCCTCCATTGTCTGGATGGGGTTCGGGCTGTTCTTGTTACCACTTTGTTTAACAAGACCGATTTTCCCTTTTTGTAATCCCAGATGAATCCCATAAGGGTGCACTGGCTTCTTGATCCGTCATGTTTGTGACTCAGGCAAACCCACCATTCAGTCTTATAGTATCAGCAATTGGGTTCAAGCCTTTCCTATCAAGATGCACTTTACTAGATCTGTGACTGCTTCTTGTGCTTTTTGGCATCAAGCAACTGTCTCCCACATTTTTCAAGGCTGCCACCTGGTCATCTTCTGTCCACATGTTCTGTAAATTCTACCTGGTGCACATTGCAACCTGATTTAATGTCCTTCAGGTGGTTCTTTTGAGCTGCAGGCAGTGCCCACTTCTTAGTTTTCTTGGATCCATAAGGTTTGTTTGCTATTCTTCCCACCCCTCAGTTGGTACTACTTTTGGCTGTTCTGAAGGTAAGACTTGTTTTCCTGAATGGATGGGAGCAGTTATCCTGGCTGGCCTACAGTTTGTTTTTCTTTTTGTTTTGCCAGTGTTCAGTCACCCTGTGTGTGGTATAACCTAAAGGGAAAAGATGTCCCATGTCCCTTAATGGATTCTCAAGAAAATAATTTCTTTATCGTACATCATAGGACACAGAGCCTCAAGTAATTACTTATTGGGTTATAGCCTACCTTCAGGTGTTGACACTGGCAATCAATAAAGGAAGTTGACTCCCCTATATAACCCCCTCCTCCTTCCAGGAGTCCTCAGTTTTTTTGCCAGTGTCTAAAGGTTGGTTACGAAGCGAGAATTTACTGAAAGGGAAATCCTTCGGTCCAATAATCTGAAAGTAGTAACGTCAAATGCCAGCCTCTCAGACTGGGAAGCGCTACTAGAAAGACAACTGTCCAGAGACAGTGATCAAACTCAAAGAGCCCTGCCATCAATATCCTAGAGATTCGGGCAGTGCAGCTGGCTCTGGAAACTTGGACCTCCAGGTTAGAGAATTGTTCTGCAAGGATTCAATCCGACAATGCCACAACTGTGGCCGATATCAATCACCAAGGGGGCACCTAGAGTCTCTCAGTTCAGAGAGAGGTGAACCATACCCTTACTTGGGCAGTAGGAATGTCCCATCCCTATGGGCAGTTTTCATTCCGGGAGTAGAAAATTGGCTGGCGGACTATCTAAGTCGCCAGCAGTTATTCCCAGAGGAATGGTCTTATCACCCGAAGTGTTTGGGCTGTTTGCCAAGGATGGGGGACTCCGGACATAGATCTTCTAGCCTCCACATTCAACATGAAGTTAAACAACTTCGGATATAGGACAAGGGATCCACTCGCATACAAAACATATGCGCTGGTAACCCTGTGGGATCAGTTTTCACTGATCTATGCATTCCCCCGATTCATTTGCTACCTCGACTTCCTTGCAGGTTCAAACTGGAAAGAAAACCGGTAATTCTGGTAGCTCCAGCAGGGCCCAGAAGGTCATGGTATGTAGGAGTCCTAAAGATAGCAGTGGAGGGTCCTTGGCCTCTCCCAGGAGGGGTTACAAGGGCCAGATCTGCTCTCACGGGGGGCGATATTCCATCCTACTTTTACGAACGCTTAATTTAACGGCTTGGCTAGTGAAACCCACATTCTGAAACGTGAATTTTCCAGGTCAGTTATCTCGACTTTATTCAGCGCAAGGAAGCCAGCTTCCAGAGCTATATTATAGAGTTTGGAAAACTTATGTTTCCTGGTGTAAAACAAAGATTTGGAACCCTCGGAGATATATTATAGGCAGAATTCTTGCCTTTCTAATATTGCACATAGGGATGAAGTTGGCCTTAAGTATTATTAAGGGCCAGGTCTCAGCCTTATCGGTTTTATATCAAAGACCGCTTGCTACGCATGCTCTAGTCCGGGGTTTTTTCTTGCAGGGAGTGATACGGATTAATCCGTCAGTTTAATCACCCTTAAAGCCTTTGAGACTTGAATTTAGTTTGGCAGTGTTACAAATAGCCATTTGAACCTTTTACAGCATATTCCGCTGGTCCTCCTGACTAGGAAGCTGATATTTTTTATTGCTATCCTCAGCTAGGAGGGTATCAGATTTGGCTGCTCTTTCTTGTAAGGAGCCATATTTGAATATTTACGAGGGCAGAGTGGTGTTGCGCCCTCGTCAAGGCTTTTTGCCAAAAGTGATTTCAGACCTTAATCGGAATGAAGACATTTTCCTGCCATCATTTTTCCCAAGACCATGTTTCAGGGAAGATAAGTCACTACATTGTCTTGGTATAGTAAGAGCAGTGAAAATTTATTTAAATAAGACTGCTCGGATTCGTAAGACTGATGTCTTATTTATTCTGCCAGAGGGTCCTAAGAAAGGACAGGCAGCGTCAAAATCCACTGTTGCTAAGTGTATTTGGCAAGTTATAATTTAAACTTATGATTTAAGGGGTAAGATTTCCCTATTCAGGTTAAGGCACACTCTACCAAAGCAGTTAGTGTTTCTTGGGCAGGGCGTGACCAGGCCTCCTTTACTCAGATCTGCAAGGCCGCAACTTGGTCTTCAGTCCATACATTCACAAATTTTTATCAAGTGGATGTAAGAAAGAATGAGGATGTCGCCTTTGGGCGCTGTATGCTGCAGGCAGCAGTATAAATCCTCAGGTCTGCGGGTGCCTTATGGGCTGTGTCTCCCTCCCCTCAAGTGGTATTGCTTTTGGACATCCCAATATGTAATTACTTGAGGCTCTGTGTCCTATGATGTACGGTAAAGAAAATAGGATTTTTTATAACAGCTTACCTGTAAAATCCTTTTCTTGGAGTACATCATAGGACACAGAGGTCCCTCCCTTCTGTCTTATGGAGTATAACTATATTGCTTGGCTACAAAAACTGAGGACTCCTGGAAGGGGGTTATATAGGGGAGTCAACTTCCTTTATTGATTGCCAGTGTCAACACATGAAGGTAGGCTATAACCCAATAAGTAATTACTTGAGGCTCTGTGTCCTATGATGTACTCCAAGAAAAGGATTTTACAGGTAAGCTGTTATAAAAAAATCCTGTTTTTTACCTGAACTCAAAAACTTGGAGGGGTGCCCACATACTTTTGACCATGTGATGGTCAGGTGTCCATAAACTTTTGACTATATAGTCTAATATGTATTTTTGCGCTACATTTCATTGTTCCGAATGGGCAGAAACTAGCCAACCTGTTTTACTTCTATCATTTCCCACTATTAGAGGAGGCTGATGTTTTGTTTTACTATTGAGCTTCCATAAAATAGCTGCATAACTGGGGTGTATGCAGGAAATTGCTGTTCCTCATAGCACTTGTTGTCCATAGTCATCATGTCAGTGTTGTGTGTTTGCCAAAATGAAAAAGCTTGACTCTCTTCGTTTTATCCTACTCCTGTTTTCTGACCCTGTTCATTCTCTCCACCTGCAAAGTTTTTTTTTTTATTTTTTTGCTTCAATTATTTTGCCTATGAGGCAGCAAAAAGCACTAGCTTCCTGGGGCAGATATAATGAAGTGCAGCGATCGTGTAGCCGGTCATATTAACGCTGAATTATTGTGGCAAAGTTCCAATTCATCATGCTGACAGCTTGCAGTTCGCAGACACTTTAGTTTATTACATGGTTCTGCCTGAAATCCGCATCTCATGCTTCATCGCTGACATTGGCTTGTACTTTTACAGTTGTCTCGCTACCCCTCCCAGATCTCCCCTGTGAGGACCTCCTCTCCCCAGTTTTAAGCCCATGTTCCCATTGATTGCGATTTCTTACAGTGACATATTTGCATTTCATTTTTTATTCAGTTGTACAAGAGACTAACATCAAAGTTAGTATAATGTAGTGGTCTGTCTCTGTTATACAGCAAAGTTCCTGTGTGCTAAACACAAATGAAAGCTGCCGTGATCGGATTTCTGAACTCTGTACAAGTGAAGCGATGCTTATTCTGCTTCATGGAGATTTACAGTACTGCCCTTGAACTTGTATGTAGCCTGGGAGAAAAAGTGGCAGCTTCTGTCCTTGGCTTTCCAAAGGGGCATTGTGCTTTATTTTGATTGGGCAAAATAAAAAAATAAAAATGTGCTATATCTCTGCAACATTTGCACATTTTTCCAGGTTTTGCTTTTATTAGTACTGCAAGTGTAAAGAAATAGCGGTACATCTCCCAGAATATTATTGAGTTCCTGAATTCCTGTTGTGAGCTGAAAACGCTGCCTCTGCTGCAGTGAAATCTCAAGAAGTGTTGTCAGTCCTGCCCACTATATTTTGAACTATTGAACACCGTCCTCTTATGTTATGAATATGAACATGGAAAGCGAGTTCTGCAGTTCAGCATAGGTTCGTTCAAGCACGCGCGATTGAGTGTTCCCGCGCGTTGCATTTTTTAATGGGCTGCTCTATGCATGTAAAACGTTCGAAAAAGGTACTGGCATGGTTTTTTTAAAAAGTGCTCCACCAAAATGCATGGTACTGCCATTTAGCAGACAAGAACATGTGAGCATTTGCTAGATGCGTGGGGTTTAAATAAGAAAATAATGGTACCTGTGTTCGTCTGCAAAAGGCAGCACATTTTTATGCGGTGTGGGAAAACGCGCAATATTACATTACATCCATGTTATCGCACTACATCTGGTGGTAACAAGCTCTAAAATGTAGTCTGTGAGGCAGAGTTCAGGGGTCTGTGAGTTGTGAATCTTCCACCAAATACCCCCTCATATCACATTCTGCACAAATTCTGTCCCTCATCACTACAGGAATAATAGGAGCCAGGTGTAGGCTGTGCTCTCTTCTGTTTGTATACAGGAGTTAGCAAATGATCGCTCTCAGATCCAAATGTACAGGGTTTGATTACCAGGACCCACCCACAATTTCTGCTTCCAGGATAGGAGCAGTGTGGGGAGGAGATAGGGGGCAATAATCAACCCCTGTACATATGGATCTGAGAGTGATCCTGTGTTTACTCCTGTATACAGAGAAGAGGGTGAGTGCACAGCCCATACCTCCTTCCAGCTCTCTCCTCCTCCAGCTGCTCTCTGTACCCAGGCAGCTGCCCGAAATGTCCTTTAACAATCAATGCTGTCATCAGTTGGTAGGCTACTAGCCTGCACAGCTTTCTCAGTTGCTGACTTTAATACAGATAGTAGCAGGGAGAAGTTGAGAGCCGGGAGGAGGTGCTGGGCTATATGCTCTTCCCTCCTCTCTGTATACAGGAGTTAATGCAGGATTACTCTCAGATCTGAATGTACAGAGTGGGAAATTTTTTTTGTCGTTTTTTCACAGCACCCCAATATTCTCACTTATGTGCCTGTTCAAAAACCAATGAAGCTTGTTTGAGTGCAAGGGTGTGTAATTGCCATTATATGTTTCCCCACCTCATCAGTTTACCATCAAGCTGTCAAAAAGACCTTTAATGCCAAAAATGTAAATAATGCATTCTATTTTCTGTTCCAGGTCTCCAATCCTCCCAAGTAGTTCTCCGTCCAAATCCATCCCTATTCCCCAGCCCTTTCGACCTGCCGATGAAGACCACAGAAACCAGTTTGGCCAGCGAGATCGTTCTTCATCTGCCCCGAATGTCCACATAAACACCATTGAGCCAGTAAACATTGACGTAAGTGAATAGTGCTACGTGCTCATAAAACCCGCGTAACCTGTCCACTACCCCTTCTCAAAGATGAGTTTCTGAGGAAATGGCAAAATACACTGAAGAGTTGTAAATCTGTTCGGCCAGTCATGTGATTCTACCACCTCAGCCAGAAATGACAACCGGGTCATAGACCTGCATTGCCCTTTTAACAGTACAGCTTAGTCAAAGACTTACCGCATTATAAAAATACCTAAGATTATTTTTCATCATGCATATCTTGATTAAATGATGTCTATTTTAGAGTTAAGCTTTATGGTACCCAGAAAGGCATACACATTTGCAAAAAAAAACGTTTTCCAAACGGGAAAAAATTAGATTTTGGTAATCATAGATTTAAAGGGTAATTCCACCTTTAACACTTTAAAAATGTAAAGCTAAATTTCTAATACTGTTTCTATTCCTTTGGACCCGCTGCACCTGTCTAATGTGCTAAGAATCATCCGCCACCCATCCAAACACTTGTAAACTGTACACAGCCCTGGATACTGCTGGCAATGGTCATTTAACAGTGCTAAGAGTCGCTTCTTACTTCTAGGACCGAAGAAGAAATTCTGACTGATAGCCATTGCTGGGATTCTGCAGCTACGCAGCCTCAGGAGTTGTGTACAAAGTAAAATTGTATGGATCAGTGCACACACATTTATGAGTGGGGAATCATTCTTGGCACAGCAGATAAATACAGTGGACTGGAGGAGCAGGAAGTGTTGTAAATTCACCTTTAGCCTTTAAATTATTTTACAGTGCGACCCGCTGGCATATACAGGAGCTCTCAAAACATTTCTGTTGAAGTAGAAATCAGCACAAGTCCCTACCCTTAATTTTTGGAAAGCCTTGATTAACTCTGTAGTTTTGGTCTACAAGGCTACTTACTTGTCTCGTGGCTGTCCCAAAAAATGTAACAAAGTTTGGGACCTATGGGTCAGCTTGGGTGCCATAATTGTGGCCTCCCCTGGCCCAACAGCCCCTTCACTAGTTTAGTGGGACTCTTCCTTTTGGTTTTAACTGTTGGCGTCTTGTGTATAGCTGCCAGAGGGGGATGTTTTCTTCCATGTGATGGAAGTAAGACAATCCTCCTCACTTCTCAAACAGTACAGTAATATAATTAGAGCAGCTCCAGGGTCCCCCCTTAAAGAAAAAAATTAAGTCAGCAGCTACAAGCTGTAGCTGATGACTTTTAATATTAGGGCACTTACTGTCAGGCATCCAGCGATGTCCTCACCCGAGCCGATTCTTCAAACAGCTTGACTAAGGGAAACTGGTATTAAAGCCTCGCGCTTCACAGCTGGTTTCCTACTGCGCATGCATGCTTTTTGAATGTGCCACAGTCTTCTGGGACCTGTGAAGTGTCCCAGAACGCTGCGGGGGAAGAAGGGGGCGTGGATACCTATCAAAACCAGGTGCTCTCTTCCCCACAAAAGATGCCAAATGTGGCAGCGGTTGGGGGGAGGAGAGGCAGACAAGCTGAGCTTCCCCTACTAGTACAACCTATGTATAGTGCCCATTTTGTTTTGATTTAAGCCGGGGAATGCCTGAAGGCTTTGTTTTTGTATGTTCACTATCCTTTATATATACAAAAAAATATATATTTTACAGTGATGTGTAAATAATTTAATGATTTTTCCCTTTTAAATCTTTATTTTTTAAAATTACGTTTTCAGATAAGCAAGCTTGAAAAAAGTCACTTGACACTCTTCAAAGATGATATGGAGTGATAAAATGTCTCAATGGCCATAAGTATGTGAACACTCTTCCAAATTATGGGGTTCATGAATTTCCAGTGAAGGGAGTTTAAGGGACAGTTAATGCTATAGCATTTAAAGACATTTTAGACAATTGTGCACTTTCAGCTTTGTGGCAACAGTTTAGCGAAGGCCGTTCTGTTTAAACATGATTTGCGCACAAAGCCAGCTCCATAACAACATTCTTTGACCAGTCTTGCATGGAGAAACTCTTGAGTGGCCTGCACAGAGACCTGCACCAACCCTATTGAATACTTTTGGGATGATTTGGAATGCCAATTGTGAGCCATTATCAGTACCTGAACCCTAAATGGTATTTTTGTTGAATAGGCCCAAATTCCTACAGACACACTCCAAAATCTTGTTGAAAGCTCCCATGAGCGTAGAAGCTGTTTAGCCAAAAGGGGGGCCAGCTTTATTGATGGCCATGGTTTTAGAATGAAATGTCCAAAAAAACTCTGAAAGGGTGGTGATGGTCAGGTGTCCACAGACTTATGGTCACATAGTGTGTTAACCCTTTCAGCAAATGAACACAACACACAGAAGAGGAGAGATAGTAAAGTGTTCTTTTTTTTTTTTTTTTTATAGGACTTAATTCGGGACCAGGGCCTTCAGCGGAGTGAAGGAGGTAAGTGAGGTTTCTTCTCCAAAGTAGACGTATCCTCGCCTCGACACAACACAAATTACATTGACCACTCTACATACCTTTTTCATAAGGCATTATCAAGTAGAAATTATTTTGACGACCTCTTAAGATATGTTTTAGTTAAAAAATAAAAAAAGCTAAAATTTGTTCACCGTGGCATTTAGCCAATAGAAAACCTTTTTTTTTTTTATAGACTTAACATAAGCCAATGAAATGCTAAAATGGGTTTTCCCACAGTGGGTTGGACTTCTCATATCCCTGTTTCTTTTAATATTAAAAAGGCAACTTTTCCCATGTCTATTTTTATTCACTCTAACTGGTTTATATCAGTTTTTCTAACCTACATACACGCCTTTCCGATTTCATTTTTTGTTCATTGTTACATCTGTTTAGGCCTTAAATTATAACAATCTCTTCTATGTTCAGTATCCATTTTCTTTAAATTCTGTATTTTTCTACATTTTATTCTTAAACTCCCAGTCTAGCCCTAATACTTGGGTATATAAGAAAACGGTAAAGTAATCAGCGCAAAGGATGATGAATAATTAAAAGTAGTAAATACAATGAATAAATGTATATGCTGACCTGCCAACCACTGTAACTGATTTCACAACACCTCAAAAGAAATATGTATATATAAATCAGTGTAGCGCAGCAAAATAAAAATATTTAAATAATTCAGAATTTTAAAAATACCCAAAACCAAAGTAAACAGTCCTCCTGTAAATTCCTCCGTGAATTGCTTCAATGTATCCAAAAATAGTCAATAAGGCCCCTTTCACACGAGGCGGACTCTACTTCCACGGAGTCCGCCTCGGTCCGCCGGCTCAGTGGGAGATCTCTCCGTTGATCTCCGCTGAGCCGGCAGATGACAGGTCCCTCTCTGCTCACTGAGCGGGGAGGGGCTTGTCAGGCGCCGCTGCCGCCTATGGAGGGATCGAATGAAAACGGACTGCATGTCCGTTTTCATCAGATCTCATCCGATCCACCAGCGACGGACCTGGACGTAGGGCCATCCGTCTGCTTTTAGCGGATCGGACCGGGTCGGATGTCAGCGGACATGTCTCCGCTGACATCCGCTGCTCCATAGGCTAACCTGGAGCGCCCGTTCAGGTCTGCTGTCAAAACTGACAGGCGGACCTGAACGGTCCGTTCGTGTGAAAGGGGCCTAAGTGAAAAAAATAAATAACAATGTGAACAGTCATGTGTAAATAAATTCCTCTGATAGCTCAATATGGTTTCAATGTATCCATTGACTGAATTTTTAAAACAGTGTGTAAATCCTCCAGCAAGCAAAGTGCCTGCTCACCTCAGTGTAGATAAACAGTAAACTTGTATCTCCTTCCAGCCAGGTGAGACAGTTCCATTCCTTGTTTCCTCAGTAGGATAAGAAATCACTATAGATAGAAGCAGGCTGTTATCTCCTCTCCACCCAGGCAAACTGCTCCAATCTTTCTCTCCTCTTTGATATATGATCCCGTGCTCACAGCTCTCCTCAGATTTTATACATAATGAAGTAGACAGGACACAGTGTACTTTGTATGGGAAAGTTTATTGCCAAACCCCGCTTTAAAACACACTTACCAAGAATTCAATTAAAAAATTGTGTGTAATAGCAGACCCGGCTCACCACCTCACCAGGTGGGACTCCGGTAAACGTCACAGAACTCTACCTCTCTCCTACACGTGTATCGCCAAGTGATAGGCTTCCTCAGTACATTGAAGCAATTCACGGAGGAATTTATTTACAGAGGACTGTTTACTTATTTATTCACTCATTGATAGTTTTTGGGTATTATTTAAATTATTATGAATTAATTAATTTTAATTTTATTTTGCTGCGCTACACTGATTTATATATACATAGCCCTAATACTTAACTCCCTTCTGTACATGATAAAAATAATGTGAATTTAATGTCTGTATACTGGAATCATTTTGCTAATTATGTCTTAATTCTGCCCTCCTGCTCAAACTTTTTCCTTTTTTTTTTTTTTTATTTTTGTTTATTTTTCTCCCCACTGCTACATTTTAATCCCCCTTTGTTCTACTCCTTTTTTTTTTTTTTTTTTTTTTTTTTTAACCTCCCTTTATCCCCATTCTTTTTTTATTTTTATTTTTTTCTGTTTTTTTTTTTTTTTTTTTCCTACCCTTTGCTTCCTTTACGCCTGTGTTTCTCCCGCAGCCCCTCAGGTCCAGTCGACCCGCTGCCTTCGGAAATACCACAATCGGAACCCCAGCCCACTCCTCCATACACTCCCCAGTGAAATAGTCTTTGATTTTGAGTCTGACCCCGTTTGCAGAGGTAGTTGGGCTGTTTATTTTACCTAACCCCTCACCTTAAAGTGATCCTGTGACCAGGCTATAGACAATCCAGGTATTTGCATATTAGCAAGCAGTACATGAGTTTTATATCAAAGTCCTGGTGACCTCCTGTAGCAACTGTGGAGCAATCAATCCTCCCATATCTTTACAGCAGAATAAGCAAGAAGTCATTCTCTTTGCTGCCCACCCTGCCCCGAGCAAATGCTCCATTTGTTTACATGTTAGAGATTGGAAGGCTGCTGAGCTGCTGCATGCATTGCAGAGCAGGGGGAGCTGAGCTGCTGAGTCACTGCTGGGAAGGAGGAGCTGAGCTTTTAAACTATTGTTGGAAGGGAGAACAGCGATAGCTGAGCTACTGTTAGAAAGGTGGAATATGGTTGGCTAAGCTGCTGAGTTAATGCTAGCAGGGGGCAGCAGGATTAGCTGAGCTGGCAAGGGGAAGGGGGTGAATAGAGCTGTGGAGAGAGCTGACTTAAACACCTTTACATTTATCTGAGGATTATTTGCTCCATAGTGCCTGCAGCTTCAGAGGTAAGTAATTGTTCTAAAGCTTATTTACTGCTTGATAAGAATAAGCAAATACTTCAATGTCAATAGCCTGGCCACAAGATCACTTTAAACTTCTTGAATTTAAAACCCCATTAAACTGTCTCTCTTCCACTGCTTGCACCGCTTGTACAAGTGTGCAACACAGACACTGCTTAGTTTTTTTTTTTCGTGAACACGATGTGCTATGTAGTTAGTGTATTACCTGTTAACTGATACTATGAATTTTTAGGAGTTTGTGCTGACCATTGAGTCGCCTTCAGCAGTGTATGTGCATGAAAGCTTACACCTACCTGGCCTAACTTTACTAAAAAATTATATATTTTGTCACCTCCTCCTACCACTAAGCTCGTTATATTTCCACGTGTGTGTTTTTACTGTGCATGCTATAAAGGATGTATTTGGGGTGTCTAAATGAAGTCGTTTTTGATTGTACATTTGTAGTGTCATGTGATGTGTGATTTTCTATTTACCTTTTGTTTAGTATATAAAGAAAAAAAAAAAGTATAGCGTTTTAAACCTTTTTAGTTTAGTTAGTCCACCCAAAACTGATATTTCAGGTTTTTGTAAATGCTGAAAAAATGTAAACCACCTTGACAGTCCCTTCTATCTATTGGCTACCATCACTGCTACTTTTCTTATCCAGTATTTTAAAATCAAAACCCAAGTGAGAGCAAAAATGAGCTCTTCCTTCCTCAGAGTGGAAGAAACTTATTACAAACACATTGTATGTTTACAGGTTCACTTTAAACCACTACACACCTTAATAAAATCAAAATATCAATGTTGGATGGACAAATTTATTAACATGACTTTGTCTCCAAACTGAACCTGAAAAGAAAAATGTTACCTGAAAAGAAGAAAGTATATGCTTGCCTCTCCTGTCACCCACACTGCCACACACTTTTCATTTGAAGAGAGCTCTAAATACACTACAATACATAAAATGACACAGGGATCAGTGGGAGAACCAGGAGACTGACACTCCTAAGAACTGTCAGTTTCTGAAGAATATAGCTTCAGTAGTGTTCAGCAGCACAGGCAGCAGGAGAGGAATGTGTAAACTTTTTTTTTTCCCTTTTCTAGGAAACCTTGATTTGCAGGCTTTATTTGCCGAGTTTCTTTAAATATATTTTTTAAACTGTATTTTTTGGGGGTATTTTTTCACATAGTCTAACCTTTTTTGTATTCTAGTTTCAATCACCTGTTTTTTTTTTTTTTTTTTGTTTTGTTTAGTTTTTTACATGAGCTTTCGTTCTTGTGCTTGTTCACACTGTTGAACAGTAATGATGCATTTCAATCATGACTGATTGCTCCATTTGCCCCGCATGAGCAGTAGTCAGATGTATGCCTTTTTTTCATGTTGCTCATAAAGAGTCTCAAGGCCCGTACAATCGCGTACAAGATTGCAATTGAACATCACCCTTGTGAGTCAGCACTGACCTCTTCAAATGTTATTACAAGTTATTTTAGCATGGCTTTAATGTAGAAGTATAGGCATTTTCATTTTGGATAGAGCAAGGGAGGGTTATAACCCCTGTCACATTTTTTTTTCTCGCCATGTGTCCCATTTCAGAGATTTCCTTTCGCTTCCTGTCTCATAGCCAAACAGGAAGTAAGAGGAAATCCCTGAAAATTAAGGGAATTCCTTGGGGACCCCCAAATCACCAGAACTAGTGTCCCCATCAGAAAATTTCTGTTCTATTACTTTTCTGGGGAAAACCCAACATTTGGGATTTTCTTTTACTTCCACTTTCAATGGTAATGGTAAATGGGACAAATAGAGAAGGGAAAACTTTCTAATGGGGGCACAGATAATAAAAGGTGTCAGGATTTCTAATCCATCTCCACTCTACCTAAAACTAAAAAAGTTTTGCCTTAAGTTTTATTCTTTAAGCATTCTTCTTTTTCATCACAAAACTGATATCGGAAAACAGCATTCTTCAATTTTCAAATTTTTTGCGGTTGTAGAAAATAAAAAGCAAATGCAGAGTAGACAGTACAATGTGGCTTGCAGAGACTGAAGGATTTAAAGTGCAGCCTGCTATCTACTAATTGGAGTAGAACTTCAAATAGCCAGAAAGTACATCATATCAGTTTGAATTGTAGTTGCATGAGCAGAATGTTAGTCTGAATTAAAAAAAGTTTCAAGCAATAAAGATTGGTATTAATGTAAACAAACACTCAAATTACAGTTCTTCTGTAATTTACCAATCATGCATAATCGCAGCATAGGCTGTTAAAGTTGTGTTCTGGCCGAAATTATACTTTTTAAATAAAAATACCCCTATAATACACAAGCTTAATGTATTCTAGTACAGGTTAGTCTGTAAACTAAGGTCTGTTTTGTTAGTTTATACCAGTAGTTTGTTATTTTATAAACTTGCAGCAGGCTGTGGCCATCTTAAGTGTGGGCATCTGAAGCCAGACTGTATTTCTTCCTGGATCTCATCCTTGCAGATCTCGCACATGCTCAGTGCAGCACAAGCAGTGTAATAGGTTTCAGGTCAGGTTTCCATAGCAACGGCAGTGTTAGAGGAAGTTTCTGCCCCTTCCCAGAAGGCATTGCAAACAGGAAATGATGCGATGCCACGGCCAGGGAGGAGGAAGTGAAAAATGAATACAGCAGATATACAGTAGGTGCTGAGAATTTTTTTTTTTTAATATCCAATTCGTTTATAGTGCACAGCTTAGTGAGGGATGCTGAAGAGTTGTAAAAGTGGGTGGAACTCCACTTTAAGGGGAACAGATCATTTATCTACCCTGTGGACTGTTTGGTACTAAAGCAGGTGGTGCTAGGCTGGGGTCAATAAGCCACCCGCACCATATCCTTTCAGATCTTTGAGAACTACCCCTGTGGGTGCAGGTTAATGTATAGAATGGTGATCACCATATCTATCCAAAGGTGTGTTTGGGAAGGGGAATGGGGGTTGCAAGTACTGTGCAAGTGTTTTCCTGCCTAGGTACAGGGTTTTGGTTACTGCATCTTTCAGATAATGATCATCACATGGACGCTCCAAAAGTCACAGAAGACCAGTCTTTAAAAATTCAGAAGAACATTGTAGTTGGAATGCCCAATTAATGATATCAGACACCTCCTACTAGTACCCAACCAGTCTCTGGCATTTCCAGAACATGTGAACGAGGTTCCCTTGTCCCAAAGTATACCTAAGGCACAATGAGGAGTCTCTATGAGGAAAGCGGAACATTCTTGAGGGACTCCAATATACTTTATTTAGTAAAAATAATGCTACAAGTCTCAAGGTGGTATTGACATTTAGGGTGTTCTTTGCAGGGTTTTAAGCCACTGCTCTTCTATAATGTGACATGGGTCCTTTACCCATTGTTCTTGTCACCATAATGATAGTAAGTTATGTGAGTTGGCATTGGATTGAAATTGGAAAAAATGTAAGTGTTACAAGTAAGATTTAACTGAGCAAGGTGCCTGCTTTGTTCCATAACAGCTCTGAGGTTTTTTTTTTTTTTTTTTTTTATATGCCACAAAGTGATATACTTGTTGAAGCCTTGATAGTTGAGGGTTGCTTTTATTTGGGCCTAGGTCTTATGGTATCAGGTGAGGGTAGGGTACTGTGCATGTTCTAAAGATATTGGTAAGCAAAAGGGGGTTTTGGGACTTTAAATGAGGTGCATGATACCATGCACCTCCAACCCTAAATCAGAAATAAGAAAGGGGTTTTGGGACTTTGAGTGAGGCACAAGACACATGGTAGGAGAAATTATAAAATTGTTTAATTGACATATAAACAAAGCATACCTCATAAACATGTGATACATGGTTGAACATGAGTATTTTTATCTATATACAAGGCAATGGCATACAGAAAAGGATTCATATACATGTATCTACACATGCACACATCTGAAATCGCATAGTATCCCATGGAAGTAATTAATGTAAAAAGCCAAATAGGATACAAATGAATCACAGTTGAGGTTAAGCTATGTGTTGGGAACATCACATTGATAGGCTTGACGCGTTTCGTGGCCAAGTGCCACTCATCAGGAGAAAACGCATCACATATCTGAAAACATTTTTAAAAAGGTACCAAATGGGATCTATTATTTTGCCCAGATGGTAAAAAAAGAAGGTAGGGGCAAGGGGATGTATACATGCAAATAATTTTATCATTTCTCCTACCACGTGTCTTGTACGTCACTCAAAGTCCCCAAAACCCCTTTCTTATTATTAATAAAGATATTAGTAAGTTCTTTCATAAAGTATGATAACTTTTGGTTAGAACATCCCATAGAGTCAAGTGCCAATCTCCAAAGTGCTGTAGCTGTGCTGCTAGATATTACAACCATGGTTTAGCGACTGCCAATCCCCCTTCTCAGGAAAGGTATAGTGTTCCTAGTTTGTAATTGAGGGGGATTGCCATCCAAATTAGTACGTACAACAATAAGTCTACTTTGTGGGACTATTTTTAGGTATCCATATGGGGGTATTGTGAGTAACGTATGACATTTGAGGTAGCCATTCTAAACAGTTCTCCCCTCAACTATATTCGGGGCAGCTGGATCCAACTTTTGCATTTTTCTTAAACTTAACTAGCAATGAAAGTAGTATTCAGTTGAAATAGATTTTACTGTTTAGCCTGAAAATCTGTCAGAATTTTATACTGGGCTATTGCATGTCGCCCCCCCCCAATTTAACAAACTTTGGACTTATCCCCACAAAATGTAGCCCCTCCTGCATGTGGTCCATTCAACAGTATCAAATGCTTAGCAAAGTCAATAGAAAGTCGCCCTGTTGCCCTTGCTTTGATAATTAGATTGCATATTGAGAGAAACAGTTTTTTTTCATTCAACATTTCAACGGTAAATTCAGAGTGGTCAAAGGTCACTAGTTGTTGAGGTATGAATTTAGATCACCAGAGAGCTAAAGATTTAACCAAAATTTTGAAATCTATAGTTAGCAGTTAGATGGGAGTCTGGCTTGGAGTGGTCCTTCTTAGGATGATGTGTGTTTGCGCAGGAGATGTTGGAGTATATGTAAAGAATTATTCATATGGACTTCTGCTGGGAGACCATCTGCACCAGGAGACTTGTTGGAAGCAGTGGTGGCTGGTGTGTGGGGGTGGGGGGGGCGGCAAACAAACACCCCCCCCCCCCCCGAGAGGCAGTGTGTTGCAGCAGCTCCGTGTCCTCTCCTCCATGGCGGCTTCCAGTTCCTCCCCTCCTTCTCATAGGCGTCCAATGGGATAGCCTGTCCTTTCAGTCAGTCGGATGACCGGTGTCAAAACCGGCTTCCTGATTGACTGGGAGGAGTATCAGTGTTACAACAGTGAATATTCGCTGTTGTAACACACCTGGGTGGGATCGGAGCGCACTCTCTGCGATCCAAGCCCACCCCATGTTGAAGCCCCGATTGGAGCCTCTGGCTCTAATCTGTGCTTCAAAAAAACAGGTTGGGGGGCCTCCGTTAGCTTGATAAGTGTATGGTCATGGTCAAAGACGTCTCTGTCTTCAGGGGTTAGTTTAGGGAATATGAGTGTCTAAGAATTAACACATTTCCATATTTTCTGCAAGGATATTTTCCTGTAGCGGATACAATAGCGCCATCGACAGTTGATAAATGGTCTGTATAGTTAGAGGTAGTTTGGGAGGTTGAACAACATATGACCTGTTCAGTCTCACTCCTTTTCCACATTTTTTACAGTTTACCTCAAGTCCAGCCCCCATTGTTGGGAGCAGTGTTTTTTTTATTTTAATGACCTCTCTTCTAAAAAGGCTTCTAAGAGGCTTTCAAAGTATTCCATATTATGTTGGTGGGTTGACTGCATATTACAGTCAAGAAAGACCAATAATTGACCAGGGATTTCATTTTCTGGCGTAAACGGTCATAAAGGACTGGACATCCACGTTTTCCGATCCAGAAAGAACTTGGTTCCTACTAACACACGGGGAATGGTCTGTCAAGTCCCTAGGTTTGTTAAATGGTAAACTGTAGCAAGAAAGACCTTATTACCTGATGCTAAATCTACTCTAGCGAGATTTCGTGGGAGTGGGAACATCCGGTATACTCAATAACCATTGGGTGACAAAGATAACAAATATCAGTCAGGCCCAGGTCTCTCACCAGTAATTCCAGTAAAGTGGTCACCCTCGAGAATCCATAGTGGTATCAAATCTGTGTGGATAGGTCTATTAAATTATCAGGGTTTGCAACGACAGTCCTAAGTGGATCCTGGTAAATACTTGGACAGAAATGGTCATGGTGAAGTCCTTGGAGGAGAGAGCTTGACCTGGAAGTTAACAGCAAGCCACAATAACAGTCTATTAGTGGAGAACAAAAAATTGGTAATCAAAAGCCAGCCTGAAAAAAATGTAATTCTGTTTTTTGGGGTTTTTTTAAGGTTTGTTTTTTTTTTTTTTTTTTCTTTGTTCTTTCATTATTCATATTTATTTTCTGGTTTGGCAGGTTCCACGCCAGGGTTATCAGCGACCCCTCCAGCCTCTCTCCCCGGATCCCTCACCAATGTGAAGGCTCTCCAGAAATCCCCAGGGCAACAAAGAGAGCGCAAATCTTCCTCGTCATCCACTGAAGACAGGAGTAGGGTGGTGAGTATCAAGTGCTCATTTCACCTGCATGTTCTTGGTGGAAAACGTCTAGTTAGCGTAAGCAATATATTGTCTTAAAGTTAAATAGGAATTGGTGTTATCTCTATACAAGGCAGCACACTGTTGTTGGTTGTCCCTATCCCTAACAAAATGAGTCACTCTAACATAGTAGTTGACTTATTTCTTGGAGGACACTGCATTTTAACAGAGCTCAGGGGTAGGGTGAAGTGTATAAATACACTATACAGGGGGTCCCCGGGTTACAAACAAGATAGGGACTTTAGGTTTGTTCTTAAGTTGAATCTGTTTGTAAGTCGAAACAGGTAAATTTTTTAAGTGTAGCTCCAGCCAAAAAATACATTTTTAAGTTTTGTAGATAGCATAGGGAAGGGTTATCACCCCTGTAACATTTGTTTTGCTGTCTGTGCCCCTGTTCAGAAGATTTCACCTCACTTTCTGTCCCAATGACAATTGGATTTTGAAAATTTGGGGTTAATAGGGAAATAAGGATAGGTGATAAAGCATCAGTGGGGACACCTTTTTCCCATATTAACTCTTACAGGAGTGAATTTCACTTCCTAGGGGTAGATTTCATCTCACTTCCTGTTGTCTCCCTCCGTTTGTAAGTAGGAGTCGTTTGTAAGTCGGATGTTTGTAAGTAGGGGACCCCCTGTATGGGCAAAAATATAACCAAGTGGACACTGAGATCAGGTGCACAAAGCCAGCCCCATAAAGATATGGCCTACACAGCCCTGACCTCAACCCTGCTGAACACCTTTAAGATTTGAATGAAATTTGCATCCAAATCAGTACCTGACTTCACAAATGCTCTCTTGCTCATTGGGAACAAATTTCCACATATATACTACAAAATCTTATGGAAAGCCTTCCCCCAAAGAGTGGAAACTGATATATCTGCAAAGGGGGAACCAACTCAATATTTATGCCCATGGTTAGGGAATGGGATGTCCAACAAGTTGATATGGTTGCCCCTAAACTTTTGGCCATGCATTATTGGTGCTGAATGTAATGCTTTGTTAAAAAAAAAAAAATTATTATATATAAATCAGTAGTTTACCAGGGAGTGCTGAGTATATTTACAGTTGTATCAGTCAATTTCCACTCCTCCCCCCCCCAAAGACCTATTTGCAATCTAATACGGCTCTGTTGGTCTATCACTAATCAGATCACAGATTCTAATAAGGGGCAACATTTTGCCAATCAATGGCTCTGCCTCAATCCAGATTCCACTTAGCAGTGGCCAATAATGGCCCATTTTCTCTTCCCCCTCCCCTAACCCCACCAAACCCCCCCCCCCCCCCCCCCGCCTCACTCTAGCTATGCTCTGATGTTGCTTGCTGTAAAGGTCATGTATCTTATTGTTTTTGGTAGGTGTTTACTTGTCTATATATTAGTAGGCAGAGGAGAGTTACCCTAGAGAAGTCGGATTAGGTCCACTTTGAAGCTGCCTGTGTATGCTACATAATTGACAGGTTTTCAGTGCTGTCCTCTTTGCAGAAAACACTTGGACGCCGAGATTCCAGTGATGATTGGGAAATTCCAGATGGACAAATCACAGTCGGACAGAGAATAGGATCTGGATCCTTTGGAACAGTGTATAAGGGAAAGTGGCATGGTACTGGCTTGTTTCAATTTCTCTGAAGATTCTCCTAATGCCCTTAAAGGAAAACTCTAATAAGGAAAATCCAAAATCAAGAATGGCCAGGTTCATTGTAAGGGTTACACTAGACATGTGACTCTCTTCCAATCTTCCCACGTGGCCTTGTTGGCGCTTGATGATTGGCTGCTAAAAACATGAAGCACTGTCAGATGGGAGAAGTTGTTGGAGCTGGCATTAAAATAAACCTCTCATTTTGCTTTGCATAGGCAAATCAAAGGTTCCCTCTAAAACCCTGACACATAGCTCACTTGAAATCTCTTTCAGACTTTTAGCCATGTGTCAGATATACTCAACATAATAATTCTAATCAAATTTACTTGAATTTTCTTTTTCATTTTCTTTTATCAAGTGGTTTTCCTTTTTGGTCCAGTTATTTTGCAGTTGTCACACAAATTGTTGCCTTGCTGATTCAGCTCTTCTGTCTGCGTTGTTTCAGGAGATGTAGCTGTGAAAATGTTGAATGTAACTGCACCGACTCCTCAGCAACTACAAGCCTTTAAAAATGAAGTAGGCGTGCTCAGGTAAGTTTTAAAGTCTTTTCAACCCCCCCCCTCCCTTATTTATCAAACTTAAGATGTTGTTTAGAGGGCCTTACAGTCAGGTCCATAAATATTGGGACATCAACACAATTCTAATCTTTTTGGCTCTATACACCACCACAATGGATATGAAATGAAACGAACAAGATGTGCTTTAACTGCAGACTTTCAGCTTCAATTTGAGGGTATTTACATGCAAATCAGGTGAACGGTGTAGGAATTACAACAGTTTGTATATGTGCCTCCCACTTTTTAAGGGACCAAAAGTAATGGGACAGATTAACAATCATCCATCAAACTTTCACTTTTTAATACTTGGTTGCAAATCCTTTGCACTCAATTACAGCCTGAAGTCTGGAACGCATAGACATCACCAGACGCTGGGTTTCATCCCTGGTGATGCTCTGCCAGGCCTCTACTGCAACTGTCTTCAGTTCCTGCTTGTTCTTGGGGCATTTTCCCTTCAGTTTTCTCTTCAGCAAGTGAAATGCATGCTCAATCGGATTCAGGTCAGGTGATTGACTTGGCCATTGCATAACATTCCTCTTCTTTCCCTTAAACTCTTTGCTTGCTTTCGCAGTATGCTTTGGGCTATTGTCCATCTGCACTGTGAAGCACCATCCAATGAGTTCTGAAGCATTTTGCTGAATATGAGCAGATGATATTGCCTGGAACACTTCAGAATTCATCCTGCTGCTTTTGTCAGCAGTCACATCATTAATAAATACAAGTGAACCAGTTCCATTGGCAGCCATACATGCCCACGCCATGACACTACCACCACCATGCTTCACTGATGAGGTGGTATGCTTTGGTTCATGAGCAGTTCCTTTCCTTCTCCATACTCTTCTCTTCCCATCACTCTGGTACAAGTTGATCTTGGTCTCATCTGCCCATAGGATGTTGTTCCAGAACGGTGAAGGCTTTTTTAGATGTTGTTTGGCATACTCTAATCTGGCCTTCCTGTTTTTGAGGCTCACCAATGGTTTACATCTTGTGGTGAACCTTCTGTATTCACTCTGAAGTCTTTTCTTGATTGCTGACTTTAACACACATACACCTACCTCCTGGAGAGTGTTCTTGATCTGGCCAACTGTTGTGAAGGGTGTTTTCTTCACCAGGGAAAGAATTCTTCGGTCATCCACCACAGTTTTCTGTGGTCTTCCAGGTCTTTTGGTGTTGCTGAGCTCACCGGTGCGTTCTTTCTTTTTAAGGATGTTCATGACAGTTGATTTGGCCACACCTAATGTTTTTGCTATCTCTCTGATGGGTTTGTTTTGTTTTTTCAGCTTAATGATGGCTTTCTTCTCTGATAGTGACAGCTCTTTGGATCTCATATTGAGAGTCGACAGCAACAAATTCCAAATGCAAATGGCACACTTGAAATGTACTCTGGACCTTTTATCTGCTACTTGTAAATGGGATAATGAGGGAATAACACACACCTGGCCATGGAACAGCTGAGCAGCCAATTGTCCCATTACTTTTGGTCCCTTAAAAAAGTGGGAGGCACATATACAAACTATTGTAATTCCTACACGTTCACCTGATTTGGATGTAAATACCCTCAAATTAAAGCTGAAAGTCTGCAGTTAAAGCACATCTTGTTTGTTTCATTTCAAATCCATTGAGGAGGTGTATAGAGCCAAAAAGATTAGAATTGTGTCGATGTCCCAATATTTATGGACCTGACTGTATTTGTGGTGGACTTTTACGTTTAAGTTTAAATGAGTGAACACTGATGTTTTATGTCTTTTTTTTTTTTTTTTTTTTTTTTTGTGCAATCTTTGTTTTCTATATAAACATTTACCACTCGATAAAAGATCCCCCAGAGCACTATGTCAGTTTAAAGTCACAGCTGTAGCTACCTGCTTTAAGGCTGTCTGTCTTAGCGCTTTAAAAGGCATAATGGAAAACATATATATATATAGACATACAAACATGAGGTTGCTATAATATAATGTCAGTCACGTGGGGTATTCCATGATTTTGAATAACATAATATATCAATAAATCATAATACTCATAATGATAATGTAATATAATCAAAGTTGACATATCAAATATAATAATAATAATAAAATATTTAATACATATAATTACAGAGCATGATTGGTACAAAGTTAATAGTACAAATCAGCATATAATGTAAACATACATCCAATATGTGGACAAATGCATAATATTATAATTAAACAAATTGGAAATACATATTTTGGACAGGATTGTCTTGGCACCCTTCATTGGAAACTCTACGTGTTTCATGGCATTACAGACACTCATCAGGAGTAAGATGCGAGATTATACTAAAATGGTAGATGGATAAAATATATATTAGTGTGTGGTACCCTCTGGGGAAAAACACCAAAAACAGACAACTCCTTGATTACTTACAACTCAGCTCATAGGCTGTGCCCAGCCTCTGAACAGGAAAAATAGGTGGCCCTGGATAGGGTGTCTGTTATGCATTTGTCCGTATATTGGATGTATGAGTAAAGCCATGAATTTATCTTGTCAATCATGTTTACATTATATATGCTGATTTATATTATTAACTTTGTGTTCTTAATACCAATCGTGCCCTGCTGTTATATGTATTAAATACTTTGTTATTATATTTGATATGTCAACTTTGACCATTATTATTATGATTGAGTATTATGATTTATGATTATGAGTATTATGATATATTGTTATGTTGTTCAAAATCATGGAATACCCCATGTGACTGACAATAAATTATATCAACCTCGTATTTACATTGCAAATAATAATGCATGATATGTAGAAATGACATGCCTCAGGTAAAGTCCCATCATCTTTCTTTTTTCAATATAAACTCAATAGGGATGGAGGCATGCCTTTGCTGGTTGTCAGGTCACATTGATTTTTAGTTTTTAATAAGGGATGTCACCCCAAGAACCTTAGAGCCCCGTAAACACGCTTTTTACTAAATGAGGTAAAAAGACTGCAAAACAAAACATATGAGCCCTTATAGACTCCATCTAAAAAAAACTGAAAAAAATTCCTTCTGTTACTGACAAATCTCTGGTCACTCTGATATGCCTGGGTGGCCATCATGCAAGCAGCTTCACTGGCCGGTAAGAATGTGCAGGAGACTGGAAGGGGCAGGCCTGCTTTTGTGCACTATGATCCAGACACCCCTGCTTCACATACATTGACCTTTTTTTCTACACTGCACTTATGCAATACAACTTTATGATACAATTTTTTGTATCTGTATCAGGTGAGTTAACAAATAGTATCTTTATTGCACAGTACAGGACTCGACTAATTGACCATTGATTATAAATGCTGCTACTTTCAGGTGATCGGGCACTGTCAAAAGCTTTGCTGGGTCCACCCCCTTGTGTACCCATATAACCCTGCCCACTCCATAAGGCTCTAGTTTTATGCTGGTGTCCTAAAGTGATGGAGAACAATTTCCTATTTTTCACCAAGTTTAGTTTACCTCATTTGACACTTCTGTCAAGATCTGACTGCTTATTGCCTTCATGGCTCATTAGCAGTTTCCAGATCAGTTACCCTTGAGTACACCTTGGGAACCATTCCCAGACCATGTGGCAGTGGGGCCAACCTGTAATGTTTACTTCGGGCACTGGATCATGCACATGGTGAAACAATGTAAGTACAAGTACAGTTAGTCACAGTGCACTATTTTGGGTTTAGGGCCATCGTTCATTTCTATGGTACCCACACCCTGAAAACTCCTTTGAGGGTATGCCTACCATGGGAGGTGAAGCCTGGTCCCTGAATGGGACTAGAGACATGAATAAGGTAAGAAAGGGTTTCCCTATCCTCTTTTATATTTATATTTATATTTATATTTATATTTATATTTATATTTATATATATATATATATATATATATATATATATATATATATATATATATATATTTCCTAAATTTGTGTCTTAATGGCCTTGTCACACATGCTATTTCTCTATCTTACAAGACCTATTGCAGTGCCATGCACACAAGCAGTTTACAGGGCACATGTGTGAAGGTGTTTACACCCTTGGGAGTCTATTTGTCAAAAGTTCTGTGCGTGAATGTAACACACATTCGCGCAGCTCCAACAAAACTCACCCTTTTCTGTCTTTTAAATAAACTTCTTGCATGATTGTAAGCGCTAAAACCCCAAAATGGACAAATTTCTTTTCTTTTCTTTTTTTTTTTTTATCCTTGATTGGGGTATTTAGAAACATATATTACATTATGACCACTAGATGGCACTTACTATGATACGAGCTAGTTAGTTTCCTTTTTATACATAGACCTCTAATTGTTTTGTTAACTAGCTTTTAATTTTTCGCTATTCAGCATTATGGGTAAATTTTATTATCTGTTTAAATTTGGCTTTTTTTTTCACCTCACTACCACACGTTCCACTCCAGCTAATAAGGTAGTGCCTTTAAGACTCCTAATTGTGCACTTCCCGCTTCCGTTTTCTATCGACTATGCTAGATGATCTTTTTTTTTTATCTCCCTTTTGTCCGATTCATCCGAGGCACATCCATCGCCTGGGTAATTGCGTTTTCCTCATAACTGACACACTGAACCCCCTTAATCAATGTTCATTCTCTGAGCACATTGCAGGGGAAGACCCTCACTTTGCAGTAGAGGATTACTAGTGCTTGGAAGTGGAAGTACATGACATAGACTGTGGCTAATCTGCTGCAGGAATCTGCTTTCCTGAGGAAACTCCAAGTTCCTCTCAAGTTGATAGACAAGGTCTAACATTGACAGGGCTCCAGCCCTGACTCGGCTTTTTTACAGATGACCACCATATAGCTTGCCTGACAAAGGCAAAGTTTACTGCCATTATGTCTGATATATTCCAAACACTATTACCACTTCTGACATTGCTTTAGGCTGTCAGCCATAAACGAGCTCCTGGCTCTCCTCCCCTTGACTATATTCATGTGCCAAAACCAGAATTTCCTGGGTATTGCAGACCTTTTGGCAGAGGCGTTGTTTTTTTTTGTTTTTTTTCACCGCTACAATTTGGATAAGTTGCTCCTTTAGTTTCTTGCCATATGCTGTCTACTGTGGACTTGAGGCAGAGTGTACTAGTCTCTGAGTCTGGATAGATACTCCTAGGGCTGCACAGCCCACACATGCTCCCAAATGCACAGAAATTAGGGCATTTTGTAGAAAGCCTTTTCCTTCCTTCCTTGGACCAGGCAAGTTGGGCCTTATACATTGATTGGTCTTAACTCAGAGGTTGTTTTCTCATTCTGACCGCTTCAAAGCCTTGTATTCTATGGACGTAGAAATGGTCTATCCTCACTGTGGACCTGCCCATTCTTGCATTGAATGCTCAATCTACTGTTTCGAATGAGGGGTACGTCCTCCTTTAGAGATTAGGTGGATAGGTGTTTGGAGACCTTTTGAAGTCCTCCTTTGCCCTGGCAGGCCCTGCCCTACACTTGGTTATAGCCACCCCATCTGTCTCCCAGACTATGGCCAAAGCCAGCCATAGATGTATTGAATCCCTGCTGAACCAACTGAAATTCGATCCATCTATGGGAAGGCTGATCGTACCCAAGTCGAAGGGAAGGCTGATCGTACCCAAGTCGAAGGGAAGAAAACCAAAGCAAAACTATCACTATGCTAGTGGTAATAGAGGGAAGGAGAATCCATGAAAGGGGTAACCCTGTAGAACAGAAAGAGGACTGTGATTGGAAGAATCCTGCAGGTGACAAAGAGTCATTTTCAGCATTAAGTGCAAGGGCTAAGGAGATGGGGAGAGGATATACAAGGTATATCCAAAACTTATATGGTACAAAATGCAATTCTGTTAACCGTACCAGACAGAAGTACAGGATGAGTAATAGATGCTCTATTGGCCCACTAGCTGAAGCTGTCTTATCCAAAGTGATTCATGGCTCAGGACAGAGTCTGAGGGCTGAAAGCCAGGGAGGAATGCACCATAATAGTAAGGAGTAGCAGGGGCTATAGGTTGTGGAACTTCAGCAAAGGGGAGAAGGATCCAGGTACCTGAGTGTATTAAACTACATCAGGGCCATCTCAAAGGACAACCAGCATACATGTGAAGTAGCTTTACAAGGGTCTACTGAAAAGTGCCAAGTAGAAAAAATGTATTTACTTTTGAGCGTGGAACAGGTGTAGAGATGAGACTGTTGTTGTGCAGATGTCAGGCACATGGACCTGGGCACCCAAAGAATAAAAGGTTGGTGGAAAAACCCCCGAAGGATGCCTGCTCAGCTTCAAGGGAGTATTGTGAGCAGCAGCCAGGCATAAAATGCAAGACTTTAGGTTCAGGAGTCATGCGGTATCAAGTTTCCATAGTACCCTGGGATTATTCAGGGAGCATGGGAAGTTCAGTAGTTTAGCACCACAAAACATGGTCAAAATGAAAAATGTAATTCTGTTTTTAATGCAATGCTTATATGCATACGTGAACAGGAGGAGAATTTAACCTGTTACACTGTGTATTCCAAAAAGGGAGATAATCTCTTGCGAGAGAGAGCTAGTAGGTCTAAAGGAGACTAAGTAAAGCTTAAATTTGTGGATCTTGCTTCCCTGGTGCTCTTCTAGACGCCTAGTTTTCATTACCCCTAAGGTATGAGGTCAGGCATGCATATCTGCAGCTTTGGACATGACTACTCTTCTACTTACTAGGTTCACCCTGGAAATTCCTTCTCCCTATTCCATTTGGTTTTGTGGTCATTTGGCTTTTTTTTTTTTTTTTAAATAGAGCTTCTGCCCACAGAGAATGATTTTCTCCTCCTTTGCCCATTCCCACATTTGAGGTCTGATCTTTGAGTCTGGGCAACATCTAGAATGGGGACATCCCATGGTCTATGAAATGATTTCTGTGTCCTGTGCAGTACAATTGATACCTGTAAGTTCCATATTTTGGCGTTCAGGACACGGTCCCTCACCTTTTTTCCCTATATTGTTTGCTGAAAAAAACTAGAGCCTCACAGGGTGGACGGGGTTATTTTGGGTACAATAGGATGCAGACCGTGTAACCCTTTTTCCAGTGTCTAATCATCTGAACTTATAACCTATAACCGATGAATCTCTTCCTGTGCTATGTACTGTATGCAATTCACAGGTACATCAAAATTCCAATTTTTTGACACTTATAGGAATGCATGAGTGAATGTTATGTGTTAAACTGATCTATCTGTTGCAGGAAAACTCGGCATGTGAATATCCTGCTTTTCATGGGCTATTCTACCAAACCCCAGCTGGCAATAGTAACCCAATGGTGTGAGGGTTCCAGCCTCTACCACCATCTACACATCATAGAGACCAAATTTGAAATGATCAAGCTTATTGACATTGCACGGCAGACAGCACAAGGCATGGAGTAAGTTGCCCATTGTATCTGGAATGTTACAACAGGTCTGGCTAATCTGTGGCCTGCTGCTTGTTGAAGGCCTTTTAAAAAGAAGTGTGGTTTGGCATTAGGAATATACCCCTTGACCTCAGATGCCAGCATGGTTCGTCACTATCAATAAACCAAAGATGACTGCTTTCTGTATCGCTGCTAAAAACCTTTTTATTAAAACAAAAAAAATGGCACAACACAAAGGTTCTGATGTTTTCCCACAGCACTCAGTGTTTTCTATTTAAAACCTCAGAGTGCATTGTGAAACTAGTTCCATCCTTTGTCCTGTGCTAATTATTTTATTTAAAAAAAAGTTATATTAGCAGTGATACATTGGTCTTTTTGATTTATGGACATTTGCAGTTAGTGAGCCTAACCTGCATCCTGCCAAGCTGGAGAGTGCGGACTAAGCTGAAACTCAATAAATTTTTTGATACTTCACTATCCTGATTGGGCAGCATACTGGTAACCATGGTAGCGGGCAGTGGAGTCTGCATCTTATTCACTACCATACTTGTACCTCTGGCTTCTATAGAGTATAATGGCTTGCTTGTGACCATCTGTATGGGCTACGTGATGGCAGGGAAAGGGACTAATACCACCACGCACCCAATGGCCTGGACACATTATAATTGGGTGTATATGCTTCTGTTACTAAGCCCCAAAACATTGCTGGCTGTTTTTATGCCCCTGATTAAAGTATATCTAGCCCTTTTTTATTTTATTTTTTTTGGGGGGGGGGGGGGGGGGGGGTGTTAATCAGCTTTTTTTTTCAGTTCATGTTTTAATTTAATCTGTCCTTATGTCTCAGCTATTTGCACGCCAAGTCAATCATCCACCGAGATCTAAAAAGCAATAGTATCCTTTTCTAACATGGCAGCTTCAAGATTGTCTGGTACCATTTTGGCGCGTATATACCAACAGGTGTTTCTGCTTGTTGTTAGAATTGCTAGTTACCGAACCCTATTTGTGTTTTAAGTATTGATAGCCTAATTAGAGTGCCAAACTAACTTCCAAGAGTCCAGAATTTTTTAGTGATAAAATCCATTCACAGCAGACAGCACTCTATAAGCACTCAGTAAAAGTATGTAACTAAACAAATGCTTACAAAAATCCTTCAACTTTTTATATATTGTCGCCATTTTTCACTCTGCCTCTTTCCTGCTTGTTCCCCCCCCCCTCCTCCCCCAACAGCCAGCGTCATTATTATTACTATTTGTATTTTTTTTTCTTGTATCCCTGTTCTGGCTCATTGATGACATTTGCCCTTCAGCTGTATTGTCATGCACATAAATGAGATAAATCACATGACATCATGTACCTCATCCTACACATGCCCTCTATAACATTACAATAATTTGTTGGGGGAAAGAGAAGCCTTTTCCAAGATCTCACCAATAAAATATATATACAGTACTGTGCAAAAGTTTTGGGCAGGTGTGAAGACATGCTGTAATGTAAGAATGCTTTCAAAAATATATATTTTAATTGTTTAATTTACAAAATGCAAAGTGAGTGAACAGAAGAAAAATCAAATCAGAATTTGGTGTAACTACCCTTTTGGCTTCAATTCTTACACTTGCACACTTTGTACACTAAGGCCCCTTGCGCACTTGTGCGACTTGTCCTACGACTTGGGACTGCAAAGTCGCATGACAAGTCGTACCCCATGATTTCCAATGAAAACCATTCATATCTGTGCGACTTCAAAGTAGTCCCTGCACTACTTTGGTCCAACTTTGATGCGACTTGAGGTCCATAGACCTCAAGATTACACAAGCATTGCTTCAAGTTGCATCAAAATCGCGTGACTTTCAGGTCGCACAAGTGTAAAAGGGGTTTTACACAAAGTCAAGTGTATGATTAACCAGTTATACCAAGCAGGTGCCAGTAATCATCAATTTCATGTAGGTTGAAACACGGTCATTAACTGAAACAGAAGCAGCTGTGTAGGAGGTATAAAACTTGGTGAACAATCAAACTCTGCTACTAAGGTGAGGTTGTGGAAGACAGTTTCATGTCACAGGTCATGCACCATGCCATATCTGAGCACAGCAACAAGACACAAGGGAGTTATACTGCATCAGCAAGGTCTCTGCCAGGCAAAGATTTCAAAGCAGACTGGGATTTCAGGATGTGCTATTCAAGCTCTTTCGAAGAAGCATAAAGAAATGGGCAATGTGGCCAGAAGTGGACTTCGTTGAAGAATTGTGTCCAAAAAGCCATACTTCTGACATAGAAACAAGGCTATACAACTCAACTATACTCAAAGACACAGAAACTGGGGTGCAGAAAAATGGCAGCAGGTGCTCTGGGCTGTGTCAAAATTTGAAATATTTGTAGCAGAAGGCAGTTTGTTCGCCGATGGGCTGGAGAGCCGTACAATAATGAGTGTCTGCAGGCAATAGTGAAGCATGGTGGAGGTTCCTTGCAAGTTTGGGGCAGCATTTCTGCAAACTTAAAATATCAATATACTGTATATGTAAAGCGCTGCGTAAATTGACGGCCCTATATAAGTACCTGTAATAAATAAAATCATACCATACCACCAGGGAGGCGTGTGATTGGCCCCAAATTTATTCTGCAGCAGAACAATGACCCCAAACATACAGCCAATGTTATTAAAAATCGTACCACCCGCTCACAGAAGCAGAGGGGCACATTGGGACAGCCCCCCCGCCCGGTCCCTCAATCCACACCTACTTTGCACAGCTCCCTACACCCACGCCGCTGGAGGCGAGCAACATGGCGCCACTGCGCCCTTCACAAACATCTCTCCCAAGGCGCTGGGCTTGAAGTGGGTGGCCACGCCTGAAACCACCGGCGCTCTCTTCAGTGGCTTGCTACCACATAGCAGCCCTGGACTCTTCTCCAGCTTCCTTAGCGTCTTACGGGCTGCATCTACAGCCTCACGTGGACCAGGCTCCTCCATCTTGCCGGGCAAAATCCGGGACAACACAGAGGTCCCCACAGGTGAGCACTTCTGCCCCCTCACCCACTAGGGACTCCCTCTCCATCCAGGGAACCTCGCCGGCTTTCCACAACTTGGGACTCGCCCAGGCCACTCCCAATCCTTGCCGCAGCCTGCTCGCTTCACTACCCAGGCATCATCCTCCCTCCTGGGTTCTCCTCCAAAGTCCTTTGCTCATGGAAATCTAGCACTGTCAGCCTAGATGCAGCCACCCCAGCAGTTATTTTCTCTCCTGCAGACCTAAGGGCACCCCTCTCACTCTCCAAGTCGCCCACTCGGATGAACGAGCGAAAAGAGTGGTTTGAACCATGGGACTCACCCGTAAGGGCATCAGTTCCCACCCATCCCCTCTCCAGGATTCCCCCCCATCCTCACTGCAGGCACACTGATCTCTTGGCCTGAGCAACTTCACTCTTTACCAACTAAAGAGGACTTTAAACTGTTGATATCTGATGTTAAAGAAATTTGCCGCAGTGAGATTAAAAGCTTACAAGCGGATCTTCATCGGCTAGCCACCCAGGTGGAGGATATAGAGGAAGATCTGCAATCTACAAAACTCAAAATGCATCTTGTCCAGTCCCAACAGGTGGACTACATTCTTCGTTATATGCAACGCCATTTAGAAGACCTAGATAATCGTAATCGCGGCAATAATATCGGGGTCCGAGGCCTCCCAGAATCAAAAGGTCCTGAGGATCTGAGAACTGTTCTTCAGACTGTGTAATAGATAGTAGAAACTACCAACCCACGCAAATGGAAGCTGGTTAAACTAGTATAGATTAAGGAGCAGCACGTTATAATGGTGATTGAAAAATGAAAAACGATAATTAATGAATTAATTGCAAACCGCACTTCCTGTAAAGTGCTAGTGCAGATGATACACTCTAATGTAAACAAAGTAAATGTAGTATATATATATAGTGTCAATAGTGATACTCATAGGTAAATATCACCTAAGTGAAAACGGCAAATAATCAAACATCAAAATTTGAAAAATCAAAAACAAAACCAAAACAAGTGAAAGCAACAGTTCAAATTCAAAATGAGGTCAAAAAATTAAATTCAAAAATTATATTCAAAAAAGTGTTCAAATACTGTTGAAATCGGACTCCTGGAAGAATCCTCCTGGGGTTCAGCAAGGCATCAGACAACAGTAATCCACCACCATCACCGGCCACACAGCCTACTCACCAGATTGTGGTGACTCCCATGACAGGAGTCAAAGAACGCTTCAAGAACAGCCAAGGAAGCTCCACACGATCACGGCTTTGTTCAGGTGCTGGAACTCAGGTAACACTGTAGCTGCTTAGATGCATGCAAACGAACTCCTGGATAGAGATGGGTCATTAAAGACCATTAGTGCCGGTTTCCAGAAGATTCTGCAGACAGGAAGAAGTGACTCAGCGGAGATGAGGAATCGCACATGGCTCCCGCTGGGCCACATACTTTGGGGGTTTCAAAGAAAGGTTCCTTAGGTCCATTTCAACATTGTTTGAACACTTTTTTTTTTTAATATAATTTTTTAATTTAAATTTTTTGACCTCATTTTGAATTTGAACTGTTGCTTTCACTTGTTTTGGTTTTGTTTTTCATTTTTCAAATTTTGATGTTTGATTATTTGCTGTTTTCACTTAGGTGATATTTACCTATGAGTATCACTATATATATACATATATACTACATTTACTTTGTTTACGTTAGAGTGTGTCATCTGCACTAGCACTTTACAGGGAGCGCGGTTCGCAATTTGTTGCTTTACATTGTTCTTCAGACTTTCTTCAATAATTTATTGGGCGTCCCCATTTCTTCACATATTGAGATGGATGGGGCTCATAGGGCTCTAAATCCCAAAGGCCCACCATCAAACCCTGGAGATGTCATCAGAGTACACTCGTTCACCTTAAAAGAGGACATTATGCGTAGAGCTCGAATGACTAAACCTATCTTACATGAAACTACCCCAATTCAGTTATTCCCTGATCTTTCCTGGATTACTCTCCAGAAACGCAGGCTACTCCAACCACTTCTTAATATCTTACAAGATTAGAACATTCTCTACCGTTGGGGCTTCCCCTTCAGACCTTCAGCTACGCACAAAGGGAAGACCGCAATCCTCTGAGTACCTGAGGACTTACACATCTTTTGTGAGACTTTGGAGATTCCTATCCCAGACCTCCCAAGTTGGGACATTATTCCTACCTCCACCAACGGTCTGGCAAAAAACTCCTTCAAAGAAGCGGATGCGACCTCCTGAATCACCTCGTAAGAGCCCGAGCTTAAAGCCGGCCTGAGGACCCCCCCTGTTTTGCGATTCCCTCCTCCCTGTTACTGCGTATGCATGGCACGACAGCAGATGAACACTTTTATCTACCACATTCAGCCAAAGCCGGAATCCTTATTTGTTTATTTTAGGATGATCCCTCCCCCGGCTGCCACATTTTTACTACACTGGCTGGACTTTATAATTTTAGAATTACAGGCTTGTTGAACTGTCTGCTGTGGCCCGAGCCGAGTGGCCTGGGAGTTTTGGTTCCTTGGTCCCTCGGCCCGAGCGTGTTGCATTGTATATGTTTCTAACACTATTTCCTTCTCTATGATCTTCCCCTTGCTCCATTTTTTGCCTTTTAGCAGGTCCCTGATGTCCGAAGGCAGTTCACGCTTAGTTTCTGACACCTGAACAGGGCAATGGTGGTAATACGTTTGGTTTATTGTTGGACCTCCAAATTTCTGTTTGGTGGTCTCTGATTTATTTTCATTTTTTTTTTTTTTTTTTCTCCTATTTTTTGCTTTTTCGGCTCCTCATTCATGGGCTCATGGATCTATTCCTCAAAGATGGAGTTTACCCACACCCCCGAGGGTGGCTTCCCTGGTCTCCTAGGCTAGATAAGTATTGTATTACATGTCATACACCTCCACTTCGCTACTCGTCCACCTTACATATCCATTATGGTACAGGTATATTCACTTAATGTCAATGTCCTTAATTCGAATTTCAAGAGGCAGTTGGCACTGAGGACCTTCAGGAACTCCCAGGCGGAGGTGATATTCATACAGGAAACGCACTTTGTCAAAAAAGGCACTCTGGCTTTTGCATCTAGATTTTTTCCCTATGGGATATCTAGCCTCTAACCCTAAAAGAAAGCGGGAGTGATTAAAAAGGGATCCCCATTTACACCCACGACCTCCTATGCTGATCCCCAGGGACGGTTTCTTATTCTCAGAGGCACATGGCAGCAATCTGATATAACCTTTTGCAACATTTACGCCCAGAATATGAATCGGACGTACTTCATTACCTTGAGTATATGATTGTTTTATTTAGAACTTTACACACCTTCCTGGTGGTAGTGGGGGACTTCAATTACTGTTCTCCCCGACAGTGGATAGAACATTTCTTTCTAAAAACGTACTCCCCCCTCGCCTGTCCAGACAATCCCAACAGTTCCGACAGATCACCCGGAAGTTCACCCTGTGTAATGCATGGTGTGTTGCTCATCCGACGGAACGTCAATATTTCCATTATTTCCACCTTTTTCATACCCACGCGAGATTCGACTTTTTTTTTTTATAAACACACCTTCCCTGAGGGCACTCAATACAGAGTATGTTCTTCCTATGTCCTGGTCAGACCATGCTCCAATTCTATTGAAATTAAATCTGGAGGTTTCTAAGGTAAAACGCTACCACTGGCAACTTATAATAATTTTCTTTTAAAAGATGTGGTCCACCAGGACCAGGAGAAGGTCTTAAAACTCTATTTTACAGAGAATTGCACCCCGGAGATTTCTATAGGGACCCTTTGGGAGGCACATAAATCTGAACCTCGTGGACAGAGCATAGCCATTTCTACTGCTTGGAAGAAAAAATACCAAGCTACTTCAACGCCAAACTGAAGAGAGGCTTCGGGCTTCGTGAATCCCGACTCGCCTCTGCTCCCTCAATCCATCTTTTCAGGGAAATAATACGCCTTTGCGCTGTCCTGAAAAGTATTGAAATAGGTAGGGTTGAAAAAGCCCTCCAATAACTGCGCCATATATTATGATAAAGGCAGCAAAGCCCATACCCTGCTAGCACGTAAACTCCAAGAGCAGACTCATGCGTGGCCCCCCCCCCCTCCTGGCCCTAATGGCACCATGCACTCACATCCCGATTGCATTACCCACATGTTTCTGACCTCTATAACAACCCCTCCATACCACACTTACCAGTTCAGGAAAGCCTTGGTGACCGCATCCAAACTTGTGTTACGAATAGTGGAGTGACCACTTTGCTGACAACTGCTTTACAATCCCTTAACTCCCCGATTACTGAAGAGGAGGTGATGGATACCCTTAAACTTTTGCCAAATAACAATGCCCCAGGGCCTGATGGCCTTCCTTATGAATATTATAAGACCTTCCTGATCACCCTACTCCCATACATAACTCGCTTATTCAACGGATTTATGCAAAAGAATGAAATACTAAGGGACATGCAAACTTCTTGCCTAACTTTATAACCTAAACCTGACAAGGATCACACATGCATGAACTCTAGGGCCAAAACTTTATTAAATTCAAATTTAAAAATCTTCACAAAACTGCTATCCCTTCGTTTTAAATGAGGTCCTCCCTTCTCTAATCCACAAGGATCAGGTAGGCTTTGTCCCCGGGAGACAGGCAGGGGATAATACCAGAAGAGTTATTTATTTAATAGATATAGTTAACAGACAGAATACAGAGGCACTTTTGCTCAGCCTAGATGCTGGGAAGGCCTTTGATAGGCTTAGCTTGCCTTTCATGTTTACGACTCTTGAACATCTTGGCTTCCGGGGTTCGTTCCTTAGGGCAATTAAACACCTGTATTTAATCTGCCTCCATTAAAACTCCCTTTGGCAGCCCGGAGCCAACAGGAACCTAATAATGGTTAGGGGATGTGGGTTTAAAATCTTTGTTTGCAGATGACATTCTCCTTACCCTGACATGCCCCCGAGTGACCTTGCCCAATCTCCACAAAATATTAACATAATATGGGGCTTTGTCTGTCTACAAGGTTAACTCTGCTAAATCAGAAGCTCTCCTGCTTAATATACCTTACCCAGAGATCCAATACCTGTCAGAAAATTTCCCTTATGCATGGAAAACTTATGCCATTAAATATTTAGGGGTATACCTCACCCCACGATATGAGTCAATCTGACACAAACTTTAAACCTCCTCTTTGCATCTATCAGATCCCTCCTGACTAAATGGAGACACTATCCAATATCGTGGTTGGGACGTATGTCGTCGGTCAAAATTACGATTCTGCCGAAGATCCTGTACCGTTTCCTGAACTTGCCAGTGCCCACTCCCTCTATCTCTATACAGATTAGGAAACTTCAGGCGGACCTCTTAAACTTTACATGGAACTATAAGCAACATAGAATAGCCCATTCAACACTTTATGCTTCTAGCAATGAGGGGGGGTCTGGCTTTTCCGTATTTATTCCGCTACTACTATGCTACCTATTTGTGGGCCATAGCGTCATGGACTACCCTTTCGACATATAATCGCTGGACCCAAATTGATAAGTTATGGATAGCTCTGCTCCACCTGAACAATTTATTATGGAACACTGATGCAGATGTCCCCTCGGCCTCTTTGTTACACACCATGAACCTGGTCCGCAATATCTGGCGACAACTAAAACGTACCCAATCTCTTCAATCTGAAGCCTCTCTACTAACCGCTTTTTTTTATAATCCTAAACTTCCATTTAGGCTTACTCGTCAGCTGATGATTTCTCCTTGGTCATAGAGGAACCTCTTCCACTATGGCCACATAGTGAGCCCCGTAACGAGAGTATTACCTTTCGCGGATCTCAGGGAAAAACATGACTTGCCTCGTAGTGCCTTTTTTCGCTACCTTCAAATTGGGCAATACGCCCTTACTTTCACATCCAACCTGCAATTTTCTAAACTATCCCCATTTGAATGCTTATTTTTGTCAGGCCCTTCACAAAAGGGATTAACTTCAGACATATATGAACTTCTAAATTCTTATAACATAGATTCTCAGGGGAAACATGGTTACATGCTTAACTGGGAAAGGGCCCTTGGAGAGGAAATCTCCCCGGAACAGTGGCAATCTAGATGGTCCCGGGCAGCCAAAATCTATATTTGTACACTTTATAAAGAAAATACTTACAAGGTATTTTCATGGTACGTAACGCCATCACGTTTGCATACTATATATATCCATCCGCCTCAGATCTCTGCTGGAGATGTTTTAGAGATCTGGGCACTTTAGTTCATGTTTATTGGAAATGCCCGTCCTTGCAGCCTTATTGGCGCTCGGTCCAGGATCTCCTCCAGTGGCTATTTGAGACTGATGTTCCCCTTCACCCAAAACTTTATTTATTAGGACTTCTCTCCCCTAAATTATCCAGATTAGCCAAAAAATTAGCCACCCAAATTCTTACGGCGGCTAGATGTCTGGTAGCCCTTAATTGGATAAAACGGGTGCCACCGTCTTTAACTGATCCTTAAGCTAGGATCAAAGATGTGGACATTATGGAATCCCATGACAGCCCAATTAGCTGATAGGGTAGACTGCCATAATGCGATATGGGAACCCTGGTACCCCACGATAGATCTTTTATGATTACTTAAGCCCTCTTTCTGACCGAAGGGTGAAGCCCTCTGGCCCAGGAGTGATGAGCCTGATTGACCAATCTACTTTTTTTATTTATTTATTTTTTCTCTCCATATTCACTGGTTTACCAATACAGGATGTCAGTTCATTATTAGTATGTTATAGACCAGGAATATGCAATTAGCGGACCTCCAGCTGTTGTAAAACTACAAGTCCCAACATGCCTCTGCCCCTGGGTGTCATGCTTGTGGCTGTCAGTCTTGCTATGCCTCATGGGACTTGTAGTTCTGCAACAGCTGGAGGTCTGCTAATTGCATATCCCTGTTATAGACTGTGGTTCCCCCCCAGAGCCCCCGATCTCATCATGGAGTCTGCATAGACAAGAGGATTTGAGGCAACCTACATCCACAGAAGATGATCTGTGATTAGGTCTCCAAGATGTTTGGAACAACCTACCTGCCGAGTTCTTTACAGCAGAGGTGTCCGACCTTCCTGAGCCACATTAGAAGAAGAGGAATTGTTTTGGGCCACACATAAATAACACTAGCAATAAGGCCCCATTCACACTTCACAATTTTGAATCGCCGCAATTCTGCCCATGATTACAAATTGCACTGCAATCGAGGCAAAGCACACCACATGTGTTTGGGTGCCACTCGTTCCTAAAAACATGGTGCAAGTGTGTCGCGATTTTCGTGCACCAATTGTTGCAAAACTCCTTGCCCAAAAGATGCTTCTGCTCCTTTTTAGGTGAAAAGGTTTACACAATGTGTTTTGCCTCGCAACTGAAATCTGGAAGGGTACAGCCCACCCGAACACTCCCCTAGATCCGGCCATGTGGCACTGATTTGGCTGGTGCTAGCTAACAGGGGTCCTTTTAATGTGCCGCTGGTGCTTCTGGAAAAACTTCATCCCCGACATCCCTTCAGAAATTTCTGGGCCCTGCTTGTCTATGGCGTCCACCACAGCGGGTGCTATGCCAAACACGGCATCCCTCCCAGTTGTGAGCATTCATAGTCGTAAGTTTACAATTTTGTGCCAGGCCGCATGCATAGCTGCGGGCAGCTGGTTGGACACCCCTGCTTTACAGCATTTCTTCACACCAGACTAAAACGTTTGCACAGTACTGTATATATTTTTTTTCCCAACAGATTATTGTAATGTATGGTGCTTCAAGAGAAAAGGTGCATGTTATGCTCTTCATCTTGTGAATGCACAGTATGACAATACTGTAAGAGCTCGCAGTTTAGGAGAGAGCTGATAATTTGACCCATTGAAAATCAGTATCTAGTGCTTTGTTTGCATACATTTTTGTTTTTTGAAGTAGCAGGAAGACCTCATACAGCCACAACAATTGGTGTAGGAAAAGGGATGAGACCTTCTGAAGCTACCCTGGTTGGTCAGGGAGGATGCATGGGATCTCCTCTTTAGTCTAGCATTTAGCATTCAGCCAACTGTTAGGAACATGGCTTGTTCCTCCTTAACCTTCCCTAGATATTTTTCTTCATGAAGACCTCACGGTAAAGATTGGTGACTTTGGTCTTGCCACAGTGAAATCGCGGTGGAGTGGCTCACACCAGTTTGAGCAATTGTCAGGTTCCATTCTATGGATGGTAAGATTGTCCATTTTCTGTTTTTTGGCAAAATATATTTTGTAATCCGTACGTAAGCTTGGAAGTCCTGAACTTTTTTGGTTTTTTTTTTTTTGCTGTTTTTGGGGGGGGGGGGGGGGGTTTGTTGTTGTTTTTTTTTTTTGTTGTTGTTGTTTTTTTGTTTTTTTTTGTTTTTTTTTTTTTGTTTGTTTTTTTTTTTTGTTTGTTTTTTTTTAATTTTATTTCTGTGCTATCATTCACCACAGAATTAAGTCTGTTATCATTACAACAGGTGCATACTATCAAGCGTTATTATGAGTCTGTTTCTATTGTATGTCTTCTAGCAAGTTCTGTTTTTTTTATTAAAATGGTAACTTCAGTTTCATGATACACCTTTTAGGCTCCAGAAGTCATCAGAATGCAGGACAAAAATCCTTACAGCTTTCAGTCCGATGTTTACGCATTCGGCATTGTCCTGTATGAATTAATGACTGGGCAACTACCATATCAGAATATTAACAACCGAGATCAGGTAAGTTGTCCTTTACAAAAATGCAAACCTTTGTTTTCACTATGTGGGCAAAAGCAGCAGTAAATGCTGACCTCCACAGCTGCTGCTCTTCTTTTTTTTTTTTTTTCCTCCTCAATTGGCCAATGCTTTCATGTATTGGGGCATGTCGATCACTACCTTTCCTTCGTCTTGGAGCTGTCACAGGTGTTTGGTGGGGGTTAGGGAAAGAAGCACAAAGCGCCACTCTAAGTGCAATTAATTAGAACAATTTATTAGGCAAAGGATGCATATATACTCACAAGAGTATGTTAAAAATAGGCATGCCTTCAAGGGCCACACTACAGACTTTATGGACTGTATAGAGTCATTTATTTTGCAATTATTATCGTCATTTTTTTCCCATTGTTTTTTGTATTCTAAAGTGTATTATAGTCGGGTGGATCTCCACCAAGTAGATGCAAGCGCCAACTTTTTTTCCTACTGTTTGGGGGGGGGGGGGGGGGGGGTTAGAAACCTCACCCCTCACTGGGTAAGCAAAGAAAAATACCCAGTACTTCTGGGTATGAGGGAACATGTGACTTACTCCTCCCCTTCCTCCCATATAACCGTGCTAATGTCTGGTATTGTGACCCAGTGCTATTTGTTCATTGAAAGCTTTACCTCTTGACTTGAGCTTACACAGGTAAGGCAAGTTTTAATGTGATTGTAAACATTCAAATTCTCTTTGTTTTTAATTAAACATTTTATACTTGCCCATTCTGTGCAATGGTTTTGCACAGAGCAGCCCTGATCCTTCTCTTCTTGGGTTCCCCGCCAGCACTCCTGGGTCATCCTGCATTCCGATTGTCCCCAGAGCAAGCTGCTTGCTATGGGGGCACTCCAATCCCCAGCTGGACTGAGTGCGTCTATTGACACACACAGTGTGGCTCAGCCCCACCCCCAGCTCCCTCTTCACAGGTTTTTGTTTGACAGCACCTGCTGCTGCATCTGAGTCCTGTGAGGAGGGAATGCACGAAGGTGTAAAAAACCTTCAGCCTGTAAAACCAGAAAGTCCAAATGCAGCTTTTACATACCCTTGTTTTCTGGTGTCTGGCGACATAACAGATCCTTCTCGTCCTCCTGGAGTGGACAAATACTAAATGCTGTTGAAAGCAACACCATGTAATGACCTGGCAATGCCCACTGCAGCATTCTCCTGGGAGGCCAGGTAAGGGGGAAAAGCCCTGATGCCCTGGGCTCACAGGAAGTGGGTTGAGCGATGCAAAACGTTATTCAACTCGGAAGACGAGCGTATGGAATGGATCAGACTGTGAGAGCAGCTTCGTAGGGGAGGTGAGTAAAGAAAACAAAATGGCTTATCTTTATTCTTACAGGCTGCCCGGGGTTGATTTTTATCTTTTATATGACAATGCTAGAGTAGGGCTATAAGCAGCTGCAGGGACAGCCATAAATTGTACCTGTTGATTTGCCCCAAATGGTCACATTATCTGTAGTTGAGTGGCTATAGGCGGCTGTTATGTATGTGCAAGTCTTGAAAATTCCCAGTAAAATTTCAGCTTGATCCTACTTCTACGCCTGTTATTGTGATGGCTTTACTGACCAATAGAAAGGCTGAGGAGGTGAAGGTGGGGTCATGCTCAACCCCTACAGTTAAGAACTTCAGCTGCCCTTGTTTTTGGATTTACTGAGTTTTTTGACATGTGGTATTCACTAAAGCTGCCACCTGCTTATCTTTTGATTTCAGCATGTCCTGGGTTTAAATTTTTAAGTTTGAATTTCTAGGTCTGAATCGAATAGAAGTTTTTTATCGTGACATTGCATGCTTATAACATTTTACTGTTCTGTTCCTCAAAGCTTTTTTTCTCCTAATCTTGCCAGATCATATTTATGGTCGGCCGAGGTTATCTGTCTCCGGACTTTAGCAAAGTTCGGAGTAACTGTCCCAAAGCGATGAAGAGGTTAATGGCGGACTGTCTTAAGAAAAAGAGGGATGAGCGGCCCCTGTTTCCACAGGTAAAGTAACTTCAGCTGGAACTGAAATTAACTGGAAAGAGCTTTCAGACAGTGGAAGTGTCCAGAGTCTTGAGTGAAAGCAATTTAATTTTATCCTATTCTGTAGTCTACAGAAAACTTTTAAGCAACCTGTTGAACTGCAGATCCAGTAAGGCCCTGCTCAATCCTTGCAGAAAAAGATTTCTTAAGTTGGCTAGAGGTTTTTTTTCTTCTACTCATTTGTTTCAGGAAACAGGTGCAAGCTACCCCTTGTCTTCAAAAACCTACTATAAAAGCATGATTTGGGGAGGGAAGATCAATTGATGTGGGAGGCTGAGTCTAATGTTTAGCTTAACTTTAATTGCATTTATTGCTCAGTTGTTCAAGAAGTGGTTCATTTAACTGGACACTTTTACCCCCTTCCTTACAAGGCCAATTTTCAGATTTCAGCGTTGTCACACTTTGAATGACCATTACTCAGTCATGCAACACTGTACCCAAATTAAATTTGTATCAATTTTTGAGTTAGAGGGAGCTTTCTTTTGGTGGTATTTAACCACCACTGTTTTTTTTTATATTTTGCTATATAAATGAAAAAAATACCAAAAATTAGCTGTAACCAATCCAGATCACACAGTAGTAAGCAAGGCATTGTAAATGACAGCCTTGCTTACCACTGTAACTGATCTCCATGATTGGTCACAGTGATCACATGGCACCAGGGCCATGATCAGTAATCCGCTGTGTTCGGAGAAAACATATCAGATGTTTAAATTTGAGAAAATTTACCATTTAAAGAAAAAAAATTGGTTAATTTTGAAATTAAGGGCAGCAACACATCTCAAAAAAGTTGGTAAAGGTAAAAAAAATTGTGGCAAAGTAAGTGGTACGAACAAGGAACAGCTGAAAGAACATTTTGCAACTTATTAGGTTAGTTAGCAATAGGTCAGTAACATGATTGGGTATAAAAAGAGCATCTTAGAAAGTCAGAGTGTCTCAGAAATTTAAGATTGGTGAACCTCTACCTATCTGTGAAAAGCTGCGTCTAGAAATTGTCGAACAATTTTGGAATAATGTTCTGCAATGACTTTTTAAATATGACCTCATCTACAGTACATAACATCATCCGAAGATTCAGAGAATCTAGAGAAATCTCTGTACACAAGGAACAAGGCTGAAATGCAATATTGGATGTCTGTGATCTTCGGGCCCTCAGATGGCACTGCATTAAAAACAGGCATAATTCTGTGATGGACATCACTGCATGGACTCAGGAATAACTTCCAAAAATCATTGTCTGTGAACACAGTTGGCTGTGCCCATAAAGCTCTATTATGCAAAGAAGTCATATCTGAACACGATCCAGAAATGCTGCCGTCTTTTCTGGGCCAAAGCTCATTTAAAATGGTCTGTTGCGAAGTGGAAAACTGTTCTATGGTCAGACAAATCAAAGTTTGATATTCTTTTTTGGCAACCATGGACACTGCGTTTTCCGGACTAAAGAGGAGAGGGACCTTCTGGCCTGTTATCGGAGCTCAGTTCAAAAGCCTGCATCTCTGATGGTATGAGGGTACATTAGTGTGTATATAATTTGGCAGCTTGCACATCTGAAAAGGCACTATCAGTGCTGAAAGATGTATCCCAGTTTTAGAGCAGCTTATGCTCCCATCCAGACAACATATTTGTCATGGAAGGCCTTGCATATTTCAGCACGACAAAGCTAAACCACATCTATGACAACAACATGGCTCTATAGTAGAAGAGTCCGTGTGCTTAACTGGCCTTCCATGAAAAAAATACATAGAAGTCCCTGGACAAGTGAGCAGTTTGTATCCTCTTATCAAGCAAGAATGGGACAACATTCCTCTCCCAAAACTCCAGCAACTTGGTCTCCCAGACATTTACAGAGTGTTAAAAGAAGGGATGCTGTAATGCGGTAAACGTGACCCTGTCCCAACTTTTTTTTAGGACGCGTTGCTACCATCGATTTAAAAATTACCTTATTTTTTCTCAAAATGGTACATTTTCTCAGTTTAAACATTTGATATGTTTTCTGTTTTCTATTGTGAAAAAAAAGTATGGGGTTTATGAGATTTGCAAATCATTGCAGTTTAGATTTATTTCGATTTTTACACAGCATCCTAAGTTTTTGGGGTTTTTTTTGGAATTGGGGTTGTACAACCTAATCGGTAAAATATCATATACATTTTACAATGTTCATGTTATTTCAAAAGTCATGTTCAATATTTTTAAAACTGCAGTTTTCATTAAAATAACACCTGGTAATCCTGCCATTAAAGGTATAATTAAAGGCAAAACCTTTTTTTTGTTTTGTTTTGGATAGAGTGAAGATGGATTTAAACACCTGTCAGTTTTTTTTATTTCTGTCTGTGCCCCCGTTCAGGAGATTTTTCCGCTTTTATCATTGAAAGTAAAAGATTCCCAAATTTTGGATTGTCCTCAGGAAAGTAATAGAGGGAAAATCTTCCAATGGGGAAACTAGTTCTGGTGACCTGGGGGTCCCCAAGGAATTCCCTTAATTTGCACGGATTTCATCTCACTTCCTGTTTGGCTATGGGACAGGAAGTAAAGGCAAATCTGCCCAATGGGACACAGACAGCGAAAAAGAAACCTGACAAGTTATAACCCTCCCTTACTCCAAAATGGAAAAAAAAAATGTTGCCTATAGTTCTACTTTCAGATTGTTGTGCGGGCATTTCCTGTTATAAGGTGACAACATCACACGGAGAATAGAAGTGGCTATTTCAACACAAATTCGCAGGCATGGTGCACTATTGTCCTTGTCAGAAAATCTACCACACAGCTATCATTGAAGTGCATGTAGACAAAAAGTGGCTTCAAATAGGCTGCTGGAGATCAGCAGCACTGAGATGTAATACAGGTTAAAAAAAGTACTTTACTAAACTAAAAGAAAATGGTAATTGTTTGATACACAATGCTTTAGCAAAGTGTTGCTCTGTTATGTGTTTTTTTTTTTGGGGGGGGGGGGGGTCTGCTTAAAAGGAGAAACCTGCATCATTGATATTTTCCTATTAGCTGTCTTGCACAAATCGACAAACTTTGTCTCTCTTCATTAGATTCTTGCCTCCATTGAACTCCTGGCCCGGTCATTGCCAAAAATTCACCGCAGTGCATCTGAGCCATCGTTAAATCGAGCCGGCTTCCAGACAGAAGACTTCAGTCTGTACGCTTGTGCTTCTCCGAAAACGCCCATCCAGGGTGGCGGTTATGGTGGGTTCGAGAATCACGGCTTGCTCAGCTGAGCTCCCCCCCCCCCGTTCCAGATACTAGTGCCCCTGCTGGCAGGAGTCTGTAAATGTCTGCGTGATGCTTCATTGTACACACCACGCACCAATAGCTGTATAGTCTGTCTTTGTAAATATTCCATTAATTATTTGTATATACACTTCTGAAGTGCTGGCTGCCTTCAGTTTTATTGTATTTAGATTATTCAGGTGTCTAATGGTAATGAATAAAAGAAATAAAAATAAAAATGACTTGTCCCTTCAGTAGGTTTAGTTGACTTGCATACCTCGTCGCATCTCATCCACGACATTTTTATTCCAAATGAAAATTTGCAAGGGAACCTGTCTAGGGTAGATAAACTGGACTAGGTGCATTTGCAAACTTGTTTTCCTAGCTGTACAGGAGAGGACGCAGGCTTGTGAACCACTTGCTTACTGGGCACTTAGACACTCTTCCTGCCCAGACCAATTTTCAGCTTTTAGCTCTCTCACACTTTGAATGATAGTTGCGCTCTCATGCAACGCTTTACCCTAATGAAATTTTTATCATTTTTTTTTTTCACACACAGAGCTTTTTTTGGTGGCATTTAATCACTGTTAAAAAAAAAAAAAGAAGAAAAAAAAAATACAATTTTGTAAAAAAAAAAAAAGTTTCATAGTTTATTATAAAATTTTAATTATTTGTAATTTTTCTCCTTCATTGATGTGCGCTGATGAGGCTGCACTGATGAGGAAGCGCTGATCACTGATGGGTGGCACTGGTAGGTGACACTGATAGGCAGCACTGATCAGTGGCACTGGTAGGTACTGATGGGTGGCACTGGTGGGCACGGATGAGGCAGCCGCAGCTCTGTGCTATGTCCCTCAGACAGAAGCGGGTGAATCAGCTTTTTTGTTCACTCATGCTAACAGCGTGAGGAGGAAAAAAAAAAGATTACCGATCTTCTGTTTACGTCACGTGATCAGCTGTCATTGGCTGACAGCTGATCACGTGGTAAGGGGCCGGGACCGGCCTCTTACTCCGATCTGTGATCATCCGAGTCTCAGATTTGGAGATCACTGAGCTCGCTGCAGGAGCACAGGCAGCTCACGCATGGGAGGATGTCATGACGGCCTCCGGCAATTAAGGCCTGCGCTGTAGCCGTCATTCGGCTATAGCACTGGCGCGAGGTGGTTAATCATTATGACTGAGTTACCTGCATCTACCTTCATGTAATTAGACACTGGTAAAAAGATATATATCTATATCTATCTATCTATCTAGAGATAGATAGATATATTCATCTATCTATCTCCCACTCCCAGCTACGCTTCTTTTTTTTTTTTTTTTTTTTTATTCCAAGGTATTTTTTCTTTTAGTCGAATGCACCATAGTCATTGTTGCTCCTCCATACAGCTTCTGGATCAGTTGATTCTTCAGCAGAGCCTTGGGGTGGACCATACCTGGACCCCACCGACTTGTAATTTTGCTTTTTTGCACTGGACCGTGCTGTGGGCACTCCCCTTGGTGCGTAGTACAATTCTTAGAGTTGGCCACAAGATGCTTTACAGTTTCAGGTTCCTCCTGGAGCAGAGCCCTGTCCCTGAAGACCCCTGTGGGGGTATGCCCGTCCTGGAGGGTGGAGCCCTCACACTAATGCATGAATGGATTGGCATATACACTTCGCCAAATCTCCAGGGTGAGTTTTCTCTCAATCCACATGAGCAAGATTCCTGGTGCTTAAAGTATAAGGGCAAATTTTTCTTTAGTTTTGGATAGAGTGGAGATGGATTAGAACCCCTGTCAGTTTTTTTTATTTCTGTCTGTCCCCCCATTAGGGAGATTCGCTATCCATTTGTTCTGTTTACTAAGTGAAAGTAAAGGAAAATCTCAACTTTTTGGGTTGTCCCAAGAGGGGAAATCTTCTAATGGAGACACTAGTTCTGGTGAAAGATTCCCTTAATTTGGAGGGATTTCCTCCCAATTCCTGTTTTAGTTATGGGAAGTGAAGGTTAATCTCCCCATTGGGACAAAGGGCAAAAAAAAACATTACAAGGGTTATAACCCTCCCTTACTTTATCCAAAATGGGGAAAAAAATATTCTATAGTTCTACTTTAAATGCTGGTCAGCTGAGCCCCCATGTAAGAAATACCTTGAGCGATTATCCTTTAAAGTGGAACTCCAGGCGTTTCCTAAATATTCTTAAACTTGTTCCCACCCCCATTGTATCTCCATTTTTTACTACCCTGTGAAAAGATGTGAATACTTACCTGATCTGAGGGTGCTCTGGTCTGATCACTTACGGCGGCTTCTGGGGAGGGACAGCTGACATTGTTGGCAAACAAAAAAATTGAGGTTAGCTGCAATTAGGAGGGGGTTATATAGGGGGATATCGCTGCAAACTCACCTGAAGGTAGTTGCACATAACCCAGTAGTAATGGTTAAAGAGCCTGTGTCCTGTCCTGTCCTGTCCTGTACTGTACTCTACAAAATGAAATTCACCCAGAGGCATCACCCATATCCTTGCTTCTAAATGTAAGAGCAAGCATGCAAATGGGGATTTCCAGCTTCACTGGCTGCATATTTGTTTCAGGTCAGTGACCCACTAAGGCTACTTTCACAGAAAAGCTGAAAACCACCTCCCATTCATTGCCATGTGTCTGTTCACACTGGGGCGGTGAGCTTGCGGGACGTTACGAAAAGTCCTGTAAGCAGCATCTTTGGGGTGGTTTGGGAGCGCTGTAAATGGCGCTCCCAAAACGCCCTACCCATTGCAGTGAATGGGCAACGCTTCCAAAGCACCTGAAAAACTGGACTATTTACCTTTTTCACCCAAAAAAAAAAAAAGCTGCAAAAATAAGCGGCGCTTTAGTGCTAACGGCCAGACGCTGCCAGTGTGAAAGGGGTCTAAGCAGTTAAGTGATATCTAAACCTTAGAACACCTATGTAATATATTGCAGCTTATCAGTCCTTAAATGTTTTCGTTTTCTTTTTTTTTTTTCAAGCCAAGTACATTTTTCTGCAAATATAAAAAAATACCTGTTGATCCTACCAGAAATACAGTGTCCAGTGTTATTAACCTTCCAGCTATCTTCTGTAAACTACAAAACCCTACCTCCCTATACCCTATGAAAGCAACCCAAGGTGACAATGCTGCATGTGGTCAACCTAGGCAAAGCTGTGCTACTGGCAAGATCACCACGTGAAAAAAAAAAAGAAAGGTAAAATAGGCAAATAAAGCAGCCACCACATCTAAGGACTGGTAAGCTGCAATATATAATGTATGTTTTTGGGTTAATATACCCTTCAAAATAATTTTAAATAGAGAAAGGATAATGAAGGTGTTTATTGTTTCTGGGTCTCCACTGTCACATGAGCGAGTAATTTAGAGGAAATGCAAAGTGTTACATTTGTCACAAGAAGAGGAAGTGTGGTCATGCCTTCCAGTAGGGGTATCTGTTTCTGTGACAACTAAGAAGGGATTTCCTCTCCCTTTCTGTTGAGTCTCAGGGACAAGGAGTGCAGAAGAAATCTTATAGGGTCACAGGCAGCAATCTGATAGACATCTAGCCCACAATCTACTATTTATTTAATCACTGACATGCTGTAATTGACTGTTTCCGTTGCTCCCTTGACTCATTATTGCACACTTGCTCCTTAAAGTCTTTTACAAAATATTGATGTAATAATGATGACCGATCTGCATTGGTGCTGTTTTTAAATGCCTAGAGCTCACCTTTAAATACTGACTGTTTATAGGGTACAGAGCTAAAACATTTAAAGTAAAGAGAAACTGTTTTTAAAAACTGCTCTGCCATTGCAAGGGTAGACCAACTACTGTATATTGTTTGTGTTCATTTGCAATTTACAATTCATTCACAATCCTAATCACCCGTCTTTTGGAGATCTTTACATTTTGTACATGTTTGTATGTTCTTCATCTCTGTTGTACATCCTTCCATCACTAACCTGTCTATAACTTTCTATTTAATACTTCTCAGACTTGCATCTTCTTTTAATAAACTTGTGATTCTTTTGTACTCCCTCTGCAGGAGAATTTACAGCCTTCAAGTAACTGCACAGTCACCACAAGCACCTCTGTTACTACTTTAAGTCTCGTGTTCCTCTAGTTTCTTAGCACTGGGACTACATACAAAAAAAAAAGCAGATAAAACACCCATATTAAAAGCGAGCAGCATGAACCATCAATGAAACAAAAGGGGTAGAGGGTTGGAGAGGGACCAGCAGAAACTTCTGTACACCCCTACCAGTGTACACACAGCAGAGGAGAGGCGTGGCCTTGAGAACGAGAAGGCGGATCTTCTTCACTGCAGAGACTGTGTTTTCTGACTCTTAAGATACTAACACTGGGGCCTTCGTGATCTCTCTGGATTCTGCTCCAATCATAACAGGACTGTCTGCTTAAATTATTTCGATCTTTGGAAAATAAAATGCTGGATCTCCTTAGCCCCCACCATTACATCTTACTTTCATGTCCATTTTTCTCCTATTTTAAGGAGTAAAGTAACGCAAGGAGCAAACCTGGGGATTGGAGTGTAGTAACCCATAGCAACTGTATCTGTTTTCCATTAGACAGATCTCTAAAAGCCGAACTCTGGTTTGAGCGCTTTGCTTTTTATCTTATTGGACAGCAGTGCTGACCACTCGGGAATGACTTTGTCTATTGTCAGACAGTGTGCATCTGAAAATGTAATAGGTCTTAGGTAATTGGGTACATTATAAAGGGTAAATCCATTTAAAATCAATTACTTTAGTCCATAGTATGGAGTGTTATGTCCCCAGGTTCCCTCTTCCCTCCTCAACCAGAGCCTACCCCAGGAGTTATGGTTTTATACCAACCCTGCTGGATTCTTCACAGGAATAGACAGTAATCTGGCTATTCTAGCTATTGCATAGCATGACCATAAAATAAATAAGGTGCGACAGACCATAGTTTGAGTGCAGTCCAGATCTCTTGGGGGAGAGGACATTCTATTTCACCACAGTCACTAGACACTGTTAGATGCTGGTGGATTCGCAGCCCAGATTCCTCTGATCATACCCTTTAACAATTAATTAAATTGAATAATATTAGTATCTGTATAAGGAGAATAATGGCATTTATAGAGAGGAGATTAACTTTGCCTGAGTTGGTTGCTATTGCTCTGATCAAAGATCACTGTGGATGCGCCAACCTTGCTCAACCCATCCTAGGCAAGCACTGACTTTGTCTGTGGCTAGTCTTAAGCTGGGTACACGCTATTTAAATTTCATGTGGCTCTTGAGGTACCCAAATTCACTACATGTATGGTGCTTTTTGCCACCTCCAATGAGATGCTGCTGTCAGATTGCAATAGTCACATTGGAAAATGCTTCCATCAGTGCTGTATAGTGTGGATGGGAGAATTTGTTAGATTATTTTCATTCAGCCTGCAGGTTGTGTGTGTACCCATCTTTAAGTTTGTTTAATAATGCATCCTCTATATTTGAAGGTAATTTATGAAAAGCCGAGTTAGGTCAATTGTTTCATTTTACCAATGCAAAGAACGAGAGATTAAACTTGATTAGTTTCTGTGAGCAGGGATCATTTCTCCATTTCCTTGAGAAAATCTTTGCAATAGATCGGCATGATCATTCACTTGGGATGTGGGTGACTTTTTTCTGTCAACCTTGTACAGAATTCCTCTGTATGCAGACAGAAGCTGGAAGTGTATTTCAGAGCAACCAAAAATCCAAACCTATCAATTGAATTTTATAAATGCATAATAAAGGCAAAGGGAGAAATCGCTAGAAATTGGAAAAAAAAAATGCAGTTTTTCGGTTATGCTGGTCATGGAATCGTGGTTGTGAATTGGAAGCAATTCAGCTTGCTTATTTATTCCAGTAGTAAATTTGAAAGTCTTACCCATAGCCAACTGCTATTGTGTTTTTATTTAAAAGATAAAAATACAAGACCGTTTGTGAAAATTGGAGAGGATAAAAAGAGGGGTTCTATCACAAACAAGCCCAACCCATCCTCAATGGCCTTCTCCAAACTGTAATATTGAAAACAAGATATGAAGCGGCACACAAAATAAAAACTTGAAGGCACCCAAAAATATCTGTGAGCTGGTAAACTCACCTGTCTTTATTTTCTTAAAGACCCTGATGGCAATGTAGCTTACCAGCTGTTTCCTGACTATTGGCCATTCCAGAGCAAAATGTTTGTGATCCCAATGGTGGATTATCTGTAGTGAAAAATGATTTGATATAAAAAATGCAACATCGAAGAGGTGACACTCTTGTGATGGGCTCAGTGGAGGAGATAGTTGTGAATCAAGAAGGGAAGGTTATGAGGGGGGTTCCCAAGAATTTAGACATTTTAGAGAGTTGTATAACTTGTCAGTGTCCATCCAGCACTGGAATTTTGAGTTTTGGGTAGACCTACGCTAAAATTAGTTATTTAAGAAGACAAAATCTGAGCAAAGATATTAATTAAGAATATACCTTCCATTTAAGTGAATTATGTGAAAAATAGTTGGAATGGGCCATGGAAGTTGAAGTATAATCAAGTCAAGAGCAAAGACACGTCAATATAAAAAAAATCACTTATGTGTATTCATGCTTATACATTTTAATATTTTTAAAGTTGCACAAAATCATCTTTTAAAATTGTCTACTCCCCGTTTAAGATGCAGCCTTGGAGGATGTCAATCTGCAGAGGCTCAAGTTGGTATCATGTGATGTAGTTCCATGACACTGGAAGGAGATTTGTCCTGCAAAGTAGTCATAACGGAAGGTGGTTCTGTGCTGTCATTCAGCCTCTGTGGGCAGGGAGAAAGCGGGAGATAATGCTTGAGGGTTCCACCCAACCGCGGTGACACCGAAAGTGTTAGAATCTTTTTATAGAGGTACCACCACTACAGCCTGTAGAAATTGTTAGCCAGATCATAACTAAGATTTGGTGACCAGTGTATCAATAATGCTGACTGTAAAGCAATAATATAAAAAGTAAGGCACACTGATTAGTAATAGGGATTGCTACAGCTGAAAAAAAACCCTGGCTTCCAATTAAATTTCTGCTAAAAGTTTCATAATTTTTGTCCCCTTTTTTTTTTTTTTTTTTTGCTCGGTGCACTACTTAATATTGAAATGCTTCCACAGGACGCTTGAATTTAAAAAAAAAATCAATTTTCTTCATCCAGCCATTTAACAAGAATTTAATTTTTTTTAAGGAAGATTCTGCATTTTATTTATCTTTCCAGCTCTGTTTTGCTAATTTGGACTGTCCACTTCTACTCCTTCCCTACAGCTTGTCCCTTTTCTGTTAACTCTTTTTTTTTTTTTTTTTTTTTTTACTTCTATTGGATACAGTTGTGGACCTTCTATCCCACAAATCTCCTCTAGCATTTAATTCCTTTTGGTGAGGCCTTGCATGGACTAAATTGGACTTATTGTGTTTTCAGATTCAGCTCTTTAAACTCTTTACAGTGCATTTCCATATCATACAGAACGGATGGCTGGCTCCCGGAAAGAAAAAAAAATGGTTTACATTCCATGCTAGATAGTCACATTCATTGCATTATTCTTTATTTTTGATTTGACTCCAAGACTTCTGCTCTGCGTCTACAGACTGTTTGATGGAAAGAATGGTGTTTTTGTTATTGAATGCTCACAGCACTCGATGTGCAGGTACTACATTCGAGTTAAATGATGGCTCTGATAATGCAGGACATTGTGGATCTTTTGCATGAAAGTGTCTGAAGAATCAAAAGGTTCTTGTGGGATTGTGTTAACAGGGCAAATGTGTGATCTGCCCTAGCAACAGACAGTTCCTATATCTGCCCTGTATGTATACTATAAAATGGAAGCATTTTATATCTGCTATGACATTGGAGTAAAAGAGGTAGGTGATTAACTGAACAAGCCCAGAGTTGATCACATTGCCCTTTTGACATATTCAGACTTCAGTGTGTTTTCTTTGTTTTTTTTTTAATTTGTATAGTGTGATCAATTCCACTAGCCCATAAAGCAGAGGTTCATAAACGAACATACCACCAATAGATTGTCCAATATGACTCCATATTCCCTTCACCAGACTGTCAAAATCAGCAGTACTCCTATTGGGTACCAGTATGACTTCTAAAGATGTCCACAACTTGGTTTTACTTTACATAAGGATATCTATGAGCAGAACAGCTGAAAGATGATCATAATACTTTTATAAGAATGACAAATCGCAAATACACAGTCTAGCTACAGCTAGTGAGAGTATTGCTGTTAATTTTGTGCAATCAAACGATAGAACTGAGGTCCAGTTAATTAAAATGTTAATTGCGTGTCATTGACACATCTGGCTGATTTTTTTTTACTTTCAGGTTCAGTAATGAAGATAATCCCTTTTCAGTTTTTGTTATTCAGTCCCATACCCCTGATTTAAGAATCCCTATGATAAAAGATATAGATTAATTCCATCAGTCTCCATCTCAGAGTAGATAAAATATTTCCCTACCATGGTCTTTTGACTTGTAAGGCCAACCAAGATACATTAAAGTTTGCCTATCAGAGACTCACAAACACAACGAGAACTTACAGCATCTCTAGTTGAAATGAAGTCCAAGACTCCAGCTTTTTATGGATGGGTACAAACCACCAAGGGTTCCCTTTTTGTTTCAAGCACAGTATTAGGCAATGCAAAGGTGCTTCTGAGTGGTTACTATAGCAATAATAGATGGATGCCGTTTATTTCCAAATGTATGTGTTGCATGTAGCAACCAGAAGCTCCCAATCATGTTCTTGAACTGTGGCAAGGCAATGAAGGTAGAGGCCCACACAACTCACATCAGTCTACTTGTGATTTATTTTATGTTTTTAAGTGTTTCTTATAAAATATTATTGCACATTCAGGGCAAAGTGACCCTCTTTCTAGTAACAATAACTTTTCCCCCTCTGATATTCTTTTTTCCCATGCTGCCCCTGTTGCTCCATTGGAGCTGGGAATCTAAAATTTGTGTAAGCTCCATATCAGATGATGTCAGAGCTCGCACAAGGCTAACTTCTTTCTCCTCCTGGGTTGGCGACAGTGTTCAGGTCTGGTGATTTTGTCTATTCAGGCCTGGATACTGCATCCTGTGAGGTGGTCACATGCTTCCTCCATACCAGAAATCACTGGGGTCTGTATGAAAATGAACAGCTTCCATATGTGGTCTGAGGGACATTAAAAGTTAAATCTCTGGTAAGCTGTGGAGGATGAAAGCAAGCAGTTGGTTGTTATGTGCAATAAGAGACCTTAGTTATAAGGCCCTGCTTATGTTGCCCCTAGTAATCAACTCGCCATACATCCACCATTGCTGGACATCCCGCCCCACCTGGCTCTTCAGACACTTTCACAAAAGGCCCAATATTCTTCCAGTGTGTTTTTTATTTTTTTTCGCTTTTTACAGGAAAAAAGTTCGCACACTGTAACAATGTGCAAATGCTGTCTGGACCAACAAAATGATCATGGTCACATCCCAGATTATTTATGTATGTGTGTGTGTATATGGTTATATGTTTAGCTGCTGGTTCCACCAATAAGACTAAATATTTATGACTCCAAAGCCAGGCCAGTAGCGCACAATGAGGTCATTTCTTTTTTTTTTGTACATTCAACACTTTTTCATGCTATTTATTTAATTTATTTTGCTGGAGAGCAAGCTTGGATGCGGAAAGCCGGAAGATACATTCAATGAATCCTCTCTTGTTTTATTCTTGTTTGTTTTCACCTTTTGTATATTTTATCATGTGCCGTCTAATAGATGGACACTGTACTGCGGTCATTCGGTAATCGACTGGCAACTGCAGAACTTATTTTTAGCAATTGTACATATCATTAGGCGTGTATATGTAGGATGTTCAGATGCGGCTGCTTGTTTTGAAATCTTATTTAAAGATTACCTGTCATACGTGCACACTGAGGGGCCATTTTGTCCCGGAGAAGGCAGCCTAGCAGTTTGTGAAAGTAGTTTCCAGTAAATAGAAAAAGATTGTTGCATGGACAAGATGGCTGCCAACACTGAGCATGGGTGACATGTACACCTTGAAGGGTCTGTCCACCTGTAATGGTGGGTACCAGTAGGCTGGGTCACCTCTTTTCTTTTTATACCTTACAGTGATGCCAGTTTATGATCTGCCTGCCAGGCTTTACAGCTCTACCCACTGCATCGTTGAGTCTCAGCAGGCAAGCTCCCTGGTTATATCCACAGCTTGTAGGTGGAGCTAGGAACCTGCAGAGATCGCACCATCAGAATTCCTGACAGATACAGAAAGTCAGAAGATGATTCAGATCGCTGGACCCCAAGTGGACTGACCCTTAAAATCCTAAAAGCTATGTATTTGCTTTCTGGTTATTGGGTCATTCTAAGGAGCCCTGATTTCTATTTGTGTATTGGTTTTAACTGTAAAATTTATCATTTGTATTTTTCCTACTTTTAGGAATATGTAGAAGTCTAAACTAAAGTAACAAATGCATTTAGCAATGTAACATACACTGTAATTTAGTTTAATGCATTTCATTGCCCCATTTTGTCACAACGCATAATACACTAGTGTGAAGACTCTGGAAGATGGCGTTCCCTGACTTTCTGGGCTGATTAGTTCCAGGGCATCGTTCACAGATGACCAATGAAGTTGTGGCAGCTTTTATGCTCATCACTAATGTATTTTGACAGATTCCTTAAAATGTGCATAAGTCCCATTGAGCAGTAGAGGATGCACAGTATTGGATATCAGTGTAGCTGTAGTGTGGACTACCTGTCATAGGTACATTTGTAAAGGTCTTTTTTTTTTTTTTCCTTCATAAAACTCTGTTCCTTTTTTAGCCCAACTGACCTAAATCCAGGTCTTCTCTACAATACAGAGAATTTAGGGCCTGTTCCCATCAGCGAGTCAAACAGGCCCTTATAGGAGGTAGTATATAATTGGCTGTCCTGTTTATTTTGAACCTGTAAGAAGGGACCCATGTTTTGAGAACTGGTAGGATTGTTGGGAGAGAATTCACCAAAAGATAGAGTGAAAATATAATCTGTCATCCACAAAACCTCCCTTTTAAGTGATTTGACAATTGCAATCTGTAGATAAACATTCTCAGGTCCAGTCCCCTGTGCTTAGAGATTATTAATGTACACCCTACCTGTGAAGTAAGAGCACACACCTGCCTTTGACAGCTGCAAGTCCAACAGATGATAACCAGTCAGCTTGGTTTCTGATCAGTGTGCCAGCCAATCGTGGTGACCACATGCAAGGAGGAGGTTTGTTTTGCAGACATTTGCTATGCACAGAGAAAGTATATAAGAAATAATAATGATTTTTAGTTAAAAAGATTGGCCTCAGCGGCTCCCTAGAATCACCATAACCTTTGTTTCAGGTTGTTGTTTCTGCCTGTGTTCGACAAGTCTCCGGCACCGAGTCTTTTATCCGAAGGTACATCCACACTTTGAGTAATGCTCACAGATTGCCCCATGATATGTTGCTGTACATACTTTCAAGTCACTGACTTACCAGTGATCATTCAGGTTGGAAATGTTTGGGGGTAATGTATAAAAGTGGTGTATAAATTATAATAAAGACCATATTTATAAATGTTTACATTGTGTCCATTAAACCACTTTTTAAAATGCAACTGTCAATTTTAAAATCTTTCTTAATATGTTGGTTCTAGAAATGTTTTCTTCCATTAGCAAATTTTTTATCTCCTTCTTAGTAACTTAAAATGAAAGTGTTTCTTACTGTACATACTGTTGCATGCCTTTAACCACTTCAGCCCCGGAAGGATTTACCCCCTTCCTGACCAGAGCACTTTTTACAATTTGGCACTGCGTCGCTTTAACTGCTAATTGCGCGGTCATGCAATGCTGTACCCAAACGAAATTTGCGTCCTTTTCTTCCCACAAATAGAGCTTTCTTTTGATGGTATTTGATCACCTCTGCCGTTTTTATTCTTTGCGCTATACACGGAAAAAGACCGAAATTTTGAAAAAAAATGATATTTTCTACTTTTTGTTCTAAAAAAAATCCAATAAACTCAATTTTAGTCATACATTTAGGCCAAAATGTATTCGGCCACATGTCTTTGGTAAAAAAAAATGTCAATAAGTGTATATTTATTGGTTTGCGCAAAAGTTATAGCGCCTACAAACTAGGGTACATTTTCTGGAATTTACACAGCCTTTAATTTATGACTGCCTATGCCGTTTCTTGAGGTGCTAAAATGGCAGGGCAGTACAAAACCCCCCCAAATGACCCCATTTTGGAAAGTAGACACCCCAAGGAAATTGCTGAGAGGCATGTTGAGCCCATTGAATATTCATTGTTTTTGTCCCAAGTGATTGAATAATGACAAAAAAAAAAAAAAAAAAAAATTACAAAAAGTTGTCACTAAATGATATATTGCTCACACAGGCCATGGGCATATGTGGAATTGCACCCCAAAATACATTTAGCTGCTTCTCCTGAGTATGGGGATACCACATGTGTGGGACTTTTTGGGAGCCTAGCCGCGTACAGGGTCCCGAAAACCAATCACCGCCTTCAGGATTTCTAAGGACGTACATTTTTGATTTTACTCCTCACTACCTATCGCAGTTTTGAAGGCCATAAAATGCCCAGATGGCATAAAACCCCCCCAAATGACCCAATTTTGGAAAGTAGACACCCCAAGCTATTTGCTGAGAGGCATGTTGAGTCCATGGAATGTTTTATATTTTGACACAAGTTGCGGGAAAGTGACAATTTTTTTTTTTTTTTTGCACAAAGTTGTCACTAAATGATATATTGCTCACACAGGCCATGGGCATATGTGGAATTGCACCCCAAAATACATTTAGCTACTTCTCCTGAGTACGGGGATACCACATGTGTGGGACTTTTTGGGAGCCTAGCCGCGTACGGGGCCCCGAAAACCAATCACCGCCTTCAGGATTTCTAAGGATGTAAATTTTTGATTTCACTCTTCACTGCCTATCACAGTTTCGGAGGCCATGGAATGCCCAGGTGGCACAAACCCCCCCCCCCAAATGACCCCATTTTGGAAAGCAGACACCCCAAGCTATTTGCTGAGAGGCATGGTGAGTATTTTGCAGCTCTCATTTGTTTTTGAAAATAAAGAAAGACAAGAAAAAAATGTTTTGTTTTTTTTTTCTTTTTTCAATTTTCAAAACTTTGTGACAAAAAGTGAGGTTTTTTGCCACCTGGGCATTCCATGGCCTCCGAAACTGTGATAGGCAGTGAAGAGTGAAATCAAACATTTACGGCCTTAGAAAGCCTGAAGGCGGTGCTTGGTTTTTGGGGTCCCGTGCGCGGCTAGGCTCCCAAAAAGTCCCACACATGTGGTATCCCCCTACTCAGGAGAAGCAACAGAATGTATTTTGGGGTGTAATTTCACATATTCCTATGGCATGTTTGAGCAATATATCATTTAGTGACAACTTTGTGCAAAAAAAAAAAAAATTGTCTCTTTCCCGCAACTTGTGTCACAATATAAAATATTCCATGGACTCGACATGCTTCTCAGCAAACAGCTTGGGGTGTCTACTTTCCAAAATGGGGTCACAACATTTAGAAGCTTATGTCACACATCACCCACTCTTCTAACCACTTGAAGACAAAGCCCTTTCTGACACTTTTTGATTACATGAAAAAAATATTTTTTTTTGCAAGAAAATTACTTTGAACCCCCACACATTATATATTTTTTTTAAAGCAAATGCCCTACAGATTAAAATGGTGGGTGTTTCTTTTTTTTTTTTTTCACACAGTATTTGCGCAGCGATTTTTCAAACGCATTTTTGGGGGAAAAAACACACTTTTTAAATTTTAATGCACTAAAACACACTATATTGCCCAAATGTTTGATGAAATAAAAAAGATGATCTTAGGCCGAGTACATGGATACCAAACATGACATGCTTTAAAATTGCGCACAAACGTGCAGTGGCGACAAACTAAATACATTTTTAAAAGCCTTTACAGGTTACCACTTTAGATTTACAGAGGAGGTCTACTGCTAAAATTACTGCCCTCGATCTGACCTTCGCGGTGATACCTCACATGCATGGTGCAATTGCTGTTTACATTTGACGCCAGACCGACACTTGCGTTCGCCTTAGCGCGAGAGCAGGGGGGACAGGGGTGCTTTTTTTTTTTTCTTTATTATTTTTTTGCTTTTTTATCTTATTTTTAAACTGTTCCTTTCTTTTTTTTTTTTTTTTTTAAATCATTTTTATTGTTATCTCAGGGAATGTAAATATCCCCTATCATAGCAATAGGTAGTGACAGGTACTCTTTTTTGAAAAAATTGGGGTCTATTAGACCCTAGATTTCTCCTCTGCCCTCAAAGCATCTGACCACACCAAGATCGGTGTGATAAAATGCTTTCCCAATTTCCCAATGGCGCTGTTTACATCCGGCGAAATCTAAGTCATAAAATGCTCGTAGCTTCCAGTTTCTTAGGCCATAGAGATGTTTGGAGCCACTCTGGTCTCTGATCAGCTCTATGGTCAGCTGGCTGAATCATCGGCTGCATTCTCAGGTTCCCTGTTGAGACAGGAGAGCCAGAGAAAAACACGGAAGACGGTGGGGGGGGGGCATTCCCTCCCACTGCTTGTAAAAGCAGTCTAGAGGCTAATTAGCCGCTAGGATTGCTTTTACATGAAAGCCGACTGCTGGCTGAAAAGAATGATACCAAGATGATACCTAAACCTGCAGGCATCATTCTGGTATAACCATTCAAAGTCGTGAATGGCGTACCTGAAGACAAAAAAAAGGTTAACGATAAAGCACAGTAAACGGTAAAGTATAAAAAATTGCATACCTGAAAAGCAAACATGATAAAACATAACAACAATAAAACATTGCAGAATAGAATACAGTAAAAAAAGAGCAGCACGAGAGAGCGAGAACAATAAAACGACAACTATTTTTTTTTTTTTTTACACTTTTTTTTGTAACTGTAACTTTTATAACGGAAACCGGTTCCAAGTTCGGGTCTCTCAAAATGCGATGGCATCTTGGGAGACCCTGTGAAAGTGTGCCTTGTCTGTGCAATGCTGTACCCTACGCTAATACTCAACTAGTGTATGGTAGCGTTCAAAACATTCACCAATGCAAAGACCAGGATTGTCAGGACAGGAGGGACAATAATAGGTGGTGTCATGCCTATATCCGCGCTTGCTGCAGACACAACATCTTTTTTGGGGGGGGTCGTTGGGTAGGGGTACTCGGGAGGACATAAAGAAAATGCCTCTCTTGCAGCTGACTGCATTTGGTTGGGGATGTAAATGGGGGAAGTACGGGCGCTGCAGAAGTGGTGGGTTCCCAATTAGGATTGGCGAATGCAGCAGGAAGGGCATTATGGGCACGACGGGCCTGTGTTTGTCTTTTTGGTGGCAGCGGGACACTACTTGTGCTTGCCACCTCACCAGCTTGAACTGCACTTATGGGACTCGCCACGTCACCAAGTGTTACTGCAGTGCTGGTTTGACTATGACCGGGGTGTACTAGGCCGCTGGTGCTTGCCAGTTCACCAAAACGCTACCAAAAAAACTGTTAGCGATCACAGGGATCAGGCCTGACTCTGCGAACGCTGCAGTTATGCGTTTAGTGTTTTGTAAGTGACAGTGATCGATCGATCGATCGATACTGCACTTGGGTGGGCTGGGCCGGGCGGAGGGGCAAAACGCAGGTGCTAGCAGGTATCTGGGCTGATCCCGCTAACACTGCGTTTTTGGGAACCCTAAACTGCTGGGGACGCCAGTATAGATCTGATCGGATCAGATATTGATCCGTTCAGATACTATACCACTAAGGGAGGTGTACGGTGCGTGCGTGGGTGTTAGCGGTACTGGCGCTAATCTGACGCTGCCTGGGGCTGGTGCTTGCCAGTTCACAAAAACGCTACCAAGAAAACTGTTAGCGATCGCAGGGATCAGGCCTGACTCTGCGAACGCTGCAGTTATGCGTTTAGTGTTTTGTAAGTGACAGTGATCGATCGATACTGCACTTGGGTGGGCTGGGCCGGACGGAGGGGAAAAACGCAGGTGCTAGCAGGTATCTGGGCTGATCCCGCTAACACTGCGTTTTTGGGAACCCTAAACTGCTGGTGACGCTAGTATAGATCTGATCGGATCAGATATTGATCCGTTCAGATACTATACCACTAAGGGAGGCGTATGCTGCGTGCGTGGGTGTTAGCGGTACTGGCGCTAATCTGACGCTGCCTGGGGCGATGCATATCACCGTCGGGCGATCAGGGGGCTAAACCTTTATTCGGTAATAAACGGCGGGTGCCCTGACACTATAAAAAATAAACAAACTAACCAGCGTCAACCGTAACGGTTATACGGTGATCAGTGGTGAAAGGGTTAACTAGGGGGCAATCAAGGGGTTAAAACATTTATTAGATAGTATATGGGGGTCCCTGACGCTATAAAACGCTGACGGCGAACCTAAATATTTACCTCCCTAACTAGCGTCACCAGCGACACTAATACAGCGATCAGAAAAATGATCGCTTAGCGACACTGGCGACGGGGTGACCAAGGGGTTAAAACTTTATTAGGGGGGGTTAGGGGGGTATCCTAGACCTACAGGGGGCTAACACTCGCTGCCCTAACACAGTAACTGTCACAAACTGACACCATGCAGTAATCAGAAAAAAAAAAAATAATAATACTGCTTGGTGTCAGTGTGACAGGGAGGGGGGAGGGGTGATTGGGGGGGGATCGGGGGTGTAAAGTATGCCTGGCATGTTCTACTGTGTGTGTGTGTGTGTGTGTGTAGTGTTTGTGCACTCACATGTCTTCTCTCCTCGGCGCCGGAACGGAAACTGCCGAGCCGAGGAGAGATGACATCACATCCTCTGCCTGTGTGTACTACACACAGGCAGGGGAGGATTCCCATTGGCTGGGAGCGATCGCGAGGGGGGGCCACGATCGGATGGCCTCCCCCTCGCCTCTCAACGCTCCCAGACAAATGCCGACCGGACCCCCCGCCCGCAGGAGGCAGATCACGTACAGGTACGTGATTCTGCCTGCCCGTGCCATTCTGCCGACGTATATCGTCGTTAGGCGGTCGGCAAATGGTTAAAAGACATCCAGCCACAAGGCTTATGCGGGTGTTTAAAGTGGTTGAGACATTCCCATCCAGGTAATCAATGTACATTGCAAGGATTTTAACAAACTTTGTTGCAGAAACCTACCTTTTTCTGAAGAGAAAGCTGTTTTTCCACCATGTCCTTTGCAGACTGAATCTGAATGATAGGGTCTGGTTCACTATAATCTTAATGTCCTGGTGAGAAAAGCTGAAGGTTCTGCATCCCTTTAGCAGTATTTAACCTTTGTAGAGTATCTCACCAAAATAAAAAATCGTATTATAGGTGATGCCTAAAATCTGACTTGTATCTTAGTGCAGCCTTCTGGGAAAATCATTGAGCCAATCGCACAAGCATGAAATGTCATTTCTAGGGGCATTCTGTAAACCAGTGGTTCTCAACCCTGTCCTCAAGTACCTCCAACAGGCCATGTTTGCAGGTTTTCCTTTATGTTGCACGGGTGCTTTAAATAAGAGTCAATGACTTGGTATTTTGAACAGCTATTGTTTATAAGAGAAATTCCCAAGACATGGCCTGTTGGGAGTACTTGAGGACAGGGTTGAAAACTACTGCTGTAAACCAACGGTGTACAGAACATCTCCAAAACGCAAATGTTTTGCATTTTGCCAAAAATTACAGAAGATGTAGATCAAAAATTTAAGGTAAAATTCAATAATATTAAATTACAATATGGCTTGTGTAGCAATTGTATGTAAAATTTTTTTTTTTTATTTGCTAGATTTTTTGCAAAAGTGAAGTTATCCTTTAAAGTCGTTATAAACCTCAAACATGAACTCGTATCCCTCAATAGCAGCCATCAATTAATGGCGGAACGTGATCTGCACATGGCGCAAGTGCCGATCCTGTCCGGACTGTCAGCCCACCAGACTAAAGTGCCAGATCCCTGCTGCTCAGTCGTTGGTTGTTGGGACCGTGGGAATCCCAGCAACCAATGATGTAGCGTGAGAGCCCTGCCCCCCGCTATCGCTTTTGGTTCTGACTCCATGTCAGGTGTGCACCCCATCCCTTCAGGCAGGTTCTCGGCGCAGCTCGCTACCTCTGCCGTCTCCTGCTTCCTGTCTGCCCTCAAGAAATGGTGTGTGGGTATGTCAGAGATTTGCAGGGGCACTCTGATGGGCACATTTTATGTTGGGTGGCACTCTGATGAGGACACCTAATGTAAAGGAGCATTCTGATGGGCACGCCTGATGTGATAGGGTGTCACTATCAGATTGCCCAATGTAAGGGGGCACTGTGATCGGGGGAACCTTTATATAATGGGAGACACCAGATGTAAGGGGGCCTTTGGATGCTGAAACGTGATGTAAGGACACCTGCCGTAAGATTGCACTCTGATGGGAACGCATTACTTAAGGGGGCACTCTGATGGTGACACCTGATATAAGGGGGTATTCTGACAATGTAATAAATTACGCTGGTAGGGGAACCTGGTGTAAGGGTGAACACTGATGGGGACATTTTTCATTACATAATATTACCAGAGTGTTTGAAGGAAACCGTAACAAAAGCGTCAGAGCATGGCTTGCGCCAAATAAAAAGGAAGGTATATGCGTAAAATCTTTCTCATAGCGCAGACTTGAGATTCAAACCTTGGCCAGAAGTAAATTTTAGTGATCGGACCTCCTTGAATTTTAATTCAGTACCCCTGTTGTATAGTTTGTAGTAGTGTGTCATTTCTGTTTGATGCATGTTCCTCTGCATGATACGTTTCCCTGACACCAAGAGAAAAAAATGTGACAGGAGAGGATTTCTAGCACACAGCCTAAGCTCTGTTCTGTGAAGGGAGGGTGGGGGGTGTCCCTCCCCTCCCTTTCCCTCCAATCAGCTCTCGGAGCTCTCCTCACCAAGCTCTGCAGTATGTAACTTCAGCTCCCCAACCACTTTAAATATTTGGTTTGAAATGATTATACTTGTACAGCTTTACTTTCGGTTTGTTTCTATCTACAACCCCTGGCAAAAAGTATGGAATCATGGAAGCTCTTGCAAAATGTTCATTCATTCAATTGTGTAGAAAAAAAAGCTAATCTCAGACGTGCCTCAAAGCTATTTTAATTTCACATTCCAACATTCTGGCTTTAAGAAACACTTAAGGAAAAAAAAAAGAAACCTGTAGTCAATTGCAAGAGTTTTTGCAGATCAAGCAGAGGAAAAAAAATATGGAATTGCTCAATTCTGAGGATACTATGAAATCACTATGTACTTTGCAGTTCTAAAACAAACATCTGCTAATTAGTCTGCAGTTAAAGAGTGCTTGCACACCTTGGTGAGCTGTTGCACCAACCTGCTTCACATGAATCATGGCTCCAACATGAGAGATGTCAGTTGAAACAAAGGAGAGAATTATAAAACCTGTTCAAAAAGGTAAATAATCACGGAATGTTGCAAAAGATGATGGTTGTTCCCAGTCAGCTGTGTCTAAAATCTGGACCAAGTACAAATCAAATGGGAAGGTTGTAAAAGGGAAGCGTACTGGTGGTAGACCAAGGAAGACATCAAAGCGTCAAGATAGAAAACTTAACCACTTCAGCCCCAGAAGAATTGGCTGCTCAATGACCGGGCAATTTTTTGCGAAACGACACTGCGTCGCTTTAACTGACAATTGCGCGGTCGTGCGATGTTGTACCCAAACAAAATTGACGTCCCTTTTTCCCCACAAATAGAGCTTTCTTTTGTTGGTATTTGATCATCTTTGCGGTTTTTATTTTTTGCGCTATAAACATAAAAAGAGCGACAATTTTGAAAAAAACACTAATTTGTACTTTTTGCTGTAATTAATAGCCCCAAGTTTTCTTAAAAAAGCTATTTTTTTTTCCTCAGTTTAGGCCGATATGTATTCTTTTACATATTTTTGGTAATAAAAATTGCAAAAAGTGTATATTGATTGGTTTGCGCAAAAGTTATAGCGTCTAGACAACGGGAAAGATTTATGGCATATTTTTTATTAATTTATTTTTTTTGCTAGTAATGGCGGTGATCAGCAATTTTTTTTTTTTTTTTTTATCGGGACTGAGACATTATGGCAGACATATCAGACACTTTTAAAACATTTTTGGGACCATTGGCATTTATACAGCGATTAGTGCTATAAAAATGCACTGATTACTATGTAAATGTCACTGTCAGGGAAGGGGTTAACTGTGTTCCCTATGTCTGTGTTCTAACTTTGGGGGATGGGACTGACTATAGGAGATGAGAGATCGTGGTTCCCAGCTCTTAGGAACTCACAATCTCTATCTCCTCACAGAACTGGGATGTGTGTGTTTACATACACACGCATCCTTGTTCTGCCTTGTGCCCGGCAGTCATCGCGACCGCCGGCCACGAGCATCGGCACCCCCGCAGTGCAGAGGGCGCACGCCTGCTATCACGCTTAAAGGAACCAATGTACAGCTACGACCGTTTGCGGGATCATGCCAACCTGCCACAATATAATGACGGCAGCTGGTTGGCAAGTGGTTAAAGCAATATGCCTTGAAAACAGAAAATGCACAACAAAACAACTGAGGAACAAAAGGTCAGAAACGAGTCAATGTCTGTGCCCGAACTGTAAGACATTGCCTAAAGGAAATGGGATTTACATACAGAAAAGCCAAACAAAACCATTAACATCTAAACAGAAAAAAACAAAGTTACAGTGGACTTAAGAAAAGCAACATGGACTGTGGATGGCTGAGTGAAAGTGATATTCCGTGATGAAGCACCGATCTGTATTGGGCAGGGTGATGATGCTGGAACTTTTGTTTGGTGCCATTCCAATGAAATGTATGCACAACTGCCCGATGAAAACATGCACATTTTTACAATCCGTCATGGAGTTGCATGTCGAGTAAAGGTACAGGGGAGATGACAGTCATTAAATCTTCAATAAATGCACAAGTTTATATTGAGATTTTGGACACTTCTTATTCCGTCAATTGAAACAATGTTTGGTGAAGATGATGTTTTTTTAGGATGATAATGCATCTTGCCATAGAGTAAAAGCTGTGAAAACTTTCCTTCAAGAAAGACATATAATGTCAATGTCATGGCCTGCAAATAGTCCGGACTTCAATGGAAAATAGTCCATGACAAACCTCAAACCTGCAAAGCTGATCTGGCAACTGCAGTAAGAGAAAGTTGAAGCCAAATTGATGAAGAATACTGTTTGTCGATTTTTTTTCTTTTCATAATTCCATTTTTATTCCCTCTGCTTGATTTGCAAAAACCGTTGCAATTGACTACAGTTTTCTTTATTTTTTAAGTGTTTCTTAAAGCCAGACGGTTGGAATATTAAATGAAAATAGTTTTGAGGCATGTCTGATTAGTTGATTTTTTTTCTACACAATTGAATGAACATTTTCCAAGAGTGGCGATTCCATACTTTTGGCCAGGGGGTTGTAAAAGCTTAGAAACACCTGCAATGTGTTTACATTAGAGGGCTGGCGGCCTGCCAAGATTATGCTTCCATAGAAAATAGCAAAGAAACTGTCATTTTAGTGCCTATGTTGTGAACTTGGAATATAAATTTCTTATTGATTATTGCTACAGAAGCTACGGCCTAGGTACCATGTAATTGCTGTGACCAATCACAGTGATCATGTGTTCCCTAGTATACAACTGTCATGACTGGCATCCGTTCTTCATAGCATTGTTTGCTATTGTGACCTACACAGCAGCCCTGTACCATTTGATAGCTGTTGCCAGTCACAAACAATCACAATAATAAACAATGAATCATGAATAAAAGCCACTCAAGACAGTTAAAACAATTGCTTTTACAGTGATCATCCCTGTAATAAGCAAAGTATATATAAAAAATCTATATATAATGTTTTGCTTATCTTTATGTGGGCTTAATGGAAGCGAGCTGGGGAGTGCCTTAAAGGAATTAAGGTGATGTAATTTTAAAGTGAACCTTAGGACAAGAAAGTGGCCAAAAGAAAAGGATCATTCTTGAGTGTCGCTAACAAGACATTTGAAGTCTTAAAGACAAAAGCTATCTTTGACCATACAATATTTATAAGGTCAAGGAGTCCAGGTGAGGGCACACCCAACTAAATTTAAAATAAGAGAAGAGAAAATTAGCATTATAGGGTTGGAGGGAGAAAATTATTTTTGAGATGTTTATAAATTTTTTTTTTTAGTTGATTTCTAAAAGACATTGGTATTGTTGAGCATTACAGCGTTTGTTATATTTTATATATTTAAACATTAATCTCTTATTAACAAAATGAGCTTGACCATTTGTGTGATTACACCTACCAAACTGTCTAATATCAATAAACAGATCCATCCAACATGCTGGAAAATATGCAAATCTTCACATATAACCAGTTAAAGTGGAGGTCTGCTGAAATTTTTTTTTTTTTTTTTTTAAAGTCAGCAGCTACAAATACTGCAGCTGCTGACTTTTAAAATAAGGATACTTACCTGTCCAGGGTGCCCGCGATGTCCGCACCCGAACCCGATCACGCTCTCGGGTGCTGCCGCCGCCATCTTCGGTAAGGAAATCAGCAAGTGAAGCCTTGCGGCTTCACTTGCTGGTTCCCTACTGCGCACGCGCGACCCCATTCCCTGCTGTTTTCTGGGACCTGTGTGTGTCCCAGAAGACAGCAGGGGGGTGACGGAGGAGGCATCGGACGTGGCGTAGATACCTGTAGATAATGTGGCTATCTATGCCCCGAAGTGGGAGCAAATACCTGTATTAAACAGGTATCTGCTCCCCCCTGAAAGGTGCCAAATGTGACACCGGGGGGGGGAGGGTTCCGAAAAGCGGAAGTTCCATTTTTGGTTGGAACTCTGCTTTAAGTGACTGGCCTCAGGTGATACACAGAGATGAAATAAAACCTCCTAGTTGTAACTGTTTATCTGCAGTCTTATCTTCTTTACATGCATTTAAAGTCCAGACTTGCTAAAGCTTGTCTGAGCATTCAATAAAATGGGGCAGAGAAGTTGCACTCTGCAGAGCTCAGTGAGAAGTATGACAGCTGATTGGTAGAAAGGGACACACCCCTTCACACAGGAACAGAGCTGAGGCTGCCAATCTGCTGGCTAACTCTCCCCTATAACCTTTTTTCTCTTGGTGAAAACCTGTGAGAAGTGATTCATGCTGATAGCGGAGGAACGAAGCATCAGACAAAAATTACACTTAGTGAGTAATTGTCTCAATTAGGAGCACTATCGAAGTATATGCTTTGTTCATATTTTATGTCTAAGGTTTACAACCACTTTAAATGTATAACCTTTACATTATAGAGGTCATATACAACTTTCCATGGTCCAGGGATCTTAACCAAAGTCCACTTCCTCTTAGTCGCTCAAGGCAAGCAAAAATAAACTACATAGAAAGATGACGTTTATTAAAACCTTAAAATGGCACTCACATTCATAAGTGCATCATTCCTCAGTGTACATATGTAAAGCACATCAATAAAAGCACTTCCACTCAATGTACAGCATGTAGTGGTACATAAACTTGCACTTCCAATTACTTCTACATCTAAGATGACTTCATCCAGCTCCGCTCAATGCATTTGATCACGTGACTTCTTCAGGAAATCCAGATTGGGTAACAGCATCCATCTTTCAGAACCCTCAGGTTACTAGAGTTACTCTGATGCCATTTTATTGATGATTTCACCAATTTCCTGCACAATTAATATGTATGCTAATCAGACCATTTAATAATTGGCAACCATTTTTTTTTTAAAGCCCTTGGGTAATTAAAGTGCGAAAACCTCTAATTTGGGATTTTTAGGGCAATAAAGATTTTTTAGAACAAAATTCTGTTTATGAAAAATGTATTAGATATATAAAAAATATATAGAAATATTCAACATGTTGCAATATGATGCAAAAATTAAAAACAATGCATGATGTATTGGAGAAAACTTTGAAGTGGTATTTCCCAACGAATTGCTATGTAGCCATCAGTAGAACACAAAATGGTCACGAGTAGAGTGATATCAACGCGTTTCGAGTAATAATTGCATAAGCAGAATCTTCCTCGGGATTAATACCACTTCTGAAAATACAAATTATAACGTTTTAGAATTCATATCAAGATCATACAGAATGCACATCCACAGTGGCTGCAAGCCTATAATATGAACACTTACATTCCAAGTACATATTTGAAAAAACTTGACAGAAGCATTTCCCATATCTTTGTGGAGAAAATGCCAAAATCTGCATAAAATGCCCTTCACCATGTACAGAACTGCTGGATATTATCCAAATATATAGCACTCAACATCGCAGGGTGACCCCAGACTACAAAAAGAAAAAGGAAATGGTCCCAAACAAAGGGATACATATTAGGAACTATATTCCTCACATTCTGAATCAATCTATCAGAGTGTGAAGATCTCTCTAAAAAGAGCGTTTATACTTACTATTGAGGCCATTTTCTGTACACTCAAAGGGGTTCCAGAGCAAAAGTTGCACCGTCAATATTGGCACAGCTCCACTGAATTTTGGCTCCTCCAACTGCCATGTGGAGGAGAGGAATGGCGCCAGCTGCAGTCCCCGGCGTCTCCATATAAAGCGTGTCCGCACCGTGATGATGCCAGATGTACCACTGGCGTGATCTGCGTTGCCACGTCACTTCCGGTCTATCAGATGACAACACCTGGAGACCTAGTTTGGCGGCCATATTGGAGACAAAAGCTGCCGACACATAGACCTCTAGTGATTGGATTCCCAATACATCCAGAGGAAAAAACAAAGGCCCCGATGTAGAAACATAGGGGTCTTTGTGTACAGAAGTGAGAGCTCGCAAACAAACGACATAATCTGCACCTATTGGAAAATGCCTCTGCCATTACACAACAAAATAACATAATTACTGTATATGTCGCCTCCTCCCCTAACCCTTACATGTGTCCCGATCCCACATAACATGAGAAAAGACACAGGCGACTGCAGAGGGGGAAACGGCATTCATAATATTAGAAAAAGGGGGAAAAAATAAGAAAAAACCCAAGGGTGTGCCATCAATGATTAAGTCGCCAAAGTATAAAAATAAGACTCACGGGGGGGAGGGCTAGAAAAGAGAGAAACCACTCCCAGTTATATTCACAGAAACCCTATCTATGAAGAAGTAGAAAAATGGAAAGAATAATAGAAGGAAGAAAAACACCTATTTATGAAAAATATCCCACCATTAGAGTGGTGGAATAAATTTGTCTAGGACAATATAGTCCTTATATATCCATATATGGACTCCCATCAAGTTCCCTGAGGTTAGTCATTTTTTCCTGAGCTAAAGCCCTCCAAAAAAGGCCTAAAGCTTTCCATCTCATTTAGGCCTGGAGGGGTTGTAGCCTTAAGATAACTAATCCGCCGCATTTCTCGTTGTAACAGAGTCTTGTTCCAGTCACCTCCTCTAATGGGAACATGCACCCTATCCAACACTGTAAAATTAATATTAGGTGATCTGTAGTTATCTCTTCCCAGGGGTAAGTACAGATTACCAATTATCATACTGTGCATATGTTTCTCAATGCTTTTACCCAATTCCTGCCATATCTTGCCAATATAAAAGGCACCCCACTGACACTGCATGAGGTAGATCACGCCCTGTGTTTTGCAATTAGCAAAATGTCTAAGGCAAAACCATTCCCCATTAGGCAGTGTCAGTGAGGTCCTCTTGCCAATAACTGCACATTGTGAACAGGATCCACAGGGATATGTACCCCAGGTCTTACAGGGGTCCTTCCTGGAAATTTTGTATTAACTTTGTGTCAGCATCCCACCAATGGATCCTGCCTTCCTATATGTAATTTGTGGACTTTTCCCCATTCATCTTTCAGGACAGCACCATAGAGAGACACCGGCTCCTCCCCTCTTAGGAAACACCACCTTCCGATTCGATATTTAAATCTCATCCTCCCACCGGCCCCTCAGTTCAGGTGTTTCCTCCGGTGGGGAGACACTGCTTGGGAGCCGTGGCGGATCAGTCAGGGAGGCTGAAGCCAAAAGAATCTTTCTGAGGAAGAGGGGGAGTCGGGTCTCTCTAGCTCTGTTCCTCTACTGTCTTTTTATTCAGTCAGGTAAAGGCTGGGGAAGCCATACTTACCTGCTTTTAAAACTGAATTGGCGTGCCTCAGCCTCTCTTGGGGAAAGGGACAGCTGGGGAGGTCCGCGTTTCTTCTGCCCAGGGGGGCGCTGTGGGAAGTGCCTGAGTCTCTCCTGTTTATTCAAGCAGCCAGCGTTTGAAGCTCTATGGCCGGGTCGGATGACGTGTGACGTCAGTTCCGGCGAGGGCGGGCACTTCCGACGATTCCACGTCTTCCGGTTCCAGACGCGGGGAGAGAAAACGGACCGAGCGCTCGGCTGGTGCGACCCTCTTGTTTGCTGTAGAGTCAGCTGTCGGAGGAAGCGTTCGACCACCATCCTCAGCGGACATGTCGGAGACAGAGGTCTCTAGAACTGCTCCAGGAGACAGTAGCACCAGCCATGCTAAGGTAAGTGGAACCCTGGGGTGGTGTTCCCTTACCTAATCCCGATAGCTTCACGGGTGTTCTCCCCTCACTGGTGGTCGGGGGGAAGGGGAGTCTGGGACCCTGGTGGTGGTTGGTCCTGGGGGGGGGGGCACTCCTGGTGGTCCTCTGTTTAAGCACTGGTAGGATTGGGCATTTATGGCGACTCTCCCTCTCTTTCTTTTTCAGAAAGCCACAGAGAAAAGCAAGTCGCCTCATGGTTCAAAGAAAAAATGCCCCTCTTGTAGAGTTAGTATGGGGGAATCCTGGACCAAGGCACTTTGCAAGGAGTGCATTGATGGATTAGTCAGGGAACAGGCAGCAGAACAGGGTACAGATCTTGCTGCATCCGTCAAGGAGCTTTCTAGCACCTTTCAGTCCTTTAAAGCACTCTTTTCTAGCTTCCAGTTGCCGCAAGCCCAAAGCAGTCCTTTACCAGTGCAGCAGAGTGTTGCACCTAGCCCAGTGGATACTCCCTCTGTTAGTGGAGAGAGACCAGGGGGCTCCAGAGTGGAAATTGAGGAGGAGCCAGATAGCACCGCTTCAGATTCTCAAAGGGAATCGGATGTGGAGGAGGTGGATGGGGAATCCACAAAAACCTCTCGCTACAAGCTTTCCCTGGACGAAGTGGAGGAGCTCTGGGGAGCTATTCACACCACTTTGGGAATTCAGGAAGAAAAGAAGGTGTTATCACTCCATGACCAAATGTACAAAGGTCTTGGGGAACAAAAAAGGACGGATTTCCCAGTCCATGATGTATTGGTTGAGGCCATAAAGAATGAATGGAAAGATCCCGAGAGAAAACCTTTCTTTTCAAGGCCTTTGAAGCGAAGGTTTCCTTTTGCAGAAGGGGAGTCTCTAGCCTGGAATAAGACCCCTAGGCTGGATGCTGCTTTTTCTCAAGTTTCCAGGCAAACAGATCTGGCCTTCGAGGACATGGGGGTTCTTGCAGACCCCATGGACAGAAGGATGGACTCTCTCTTGAAGAAGTCCTGGGATTCATCACAGGGAAACCTTAAGCCTGCCATGGCGGTCACAGTAGTTGCCCGCAACATGGAATATTGGCTTACTCAAATAAAGGCGCACATTGAGGCAGGAACGCCAAAAGAGACTATTTTGGCTTCCTTCCTCATGCTACTTAAGGGTGTAGCGTATATTGCGGACGCTTCCGCCGAATCAAAGCGCATGTCCGCAAGGTCTTCAGCCCTCACTAATTTGGCTCGAAGGGCCCTATGGCTTAAGACGTGGCAAGGAGACAGCGCGTCTAAAGTTAAACTCTGTGGAATTCCTCTCACAGGGGATCTCTTGTTTGGCCCAGGGTTAGAGACCGTTTTGGACCGGACGGCCGATAAGAAAAAGGCCTTTCCCATTAAAAAGAAGTTTGGGGAGCAGGCTAAAAGAAAGTTTCGTCCTCAGAGAAAGTTCGAAGCCCCAAAAGGAGAGCAGCAGAAAAAAGCTTGGGGGCAGAAGGGCAAGGGGCGGGGAGGGGCGATTTTTTGCCCTCCTGAACAGCCCAAGAAGACCCAATGACGGGGTAACCACGGTGGGAGGAAGATTGGGGGCCTTCCTCCCACAGTGGGAAATGATCACCTCCAACCAGTTTGTGTTAGGGATCATAAGAAGAGGTTACCAGCTAGAGTTCTCGGAACCTCCTCAGCACAGACTTCTGGTCACCGAGCTAAAGCCAAAGTGTGCAGAGAAATCGTCAGCTCTTCTATCCTCCCTACAGGAGTTAGAGGAACAAGAGGTGATAGTGAGGGTTCCTGTAGAGGAGACAGGCAGAGGCTTTTACTCCCACATTTTTGTGGTCCGCAAGCCTTCGGGAACATTCAGGCTTATCATGAATCTGAAGCCTCTGAATGTCTCAATTACCTACAGGAAATTCCGGATGGATTCTATCTATTCGGTGAAAGCGCTTCTTCCCCCAAATTGCTTCATGGTGTCAATAGACTTAAAGGACGCTTATCTGCACATTCCAATCGCAGAAAGTTACCAGAGGTTTCTCAGACTGGCGGTGAAAACCGGGGAAGGAACGTTTCATCTACAGTTCAAAGCACTCCCCTTTGGACTATCCTCTTCCCCCCGCATCTTCACCAAAGTGATGGTGGAGGTCCTGGCTTTCTTGCGGCTCAGAGGCATCTCTGTAGTCGCGTACCTAGACGACCTACTCCTGTTTGCTCCTTCCCCGGAGCAGTTGTACCAGGATCTTCAGGTAGCAAGAGACAGCTTAGAAAACTTGGGGTGGCTCTTGAACCTGGAAAAATCCAGTTTGGTTCCGGCCCAAAAGGTCACCTTCCTGGGCTATGTATTGGATTCGACAAAACAAAAAGTGTTCCTTCCAGTACAAAAAATCCAGAAGGTGGACAGAGCAATATTACTGCTCCAGGGCAGCAGTCAGATCTCAGTAAGAAAAGCAATGTCAGCACTGGGCTTACTGACTTCCACGCTTCCGGCAGTTCAGTGGGCAGGGCTGCACTTTCGCCCCCTACAGCTGTTTATTCTGAGTGTCTGGGACCACAGTCCAGCATCTCTGGACTCCCTTATATCTGTGCCAAGTCAGGTCAAGAGGTCCCTCTGGTGGTGGAGGAAAGGGTCCAATCTCTCACAGGGCCTGGAGTGGGTCCTTCCAGTGTCCAGAACGGTTACGACCGTTGCGAGCGGCACAGGGTGGGGAGCACACCTAGATTCCAAGATGATGCAAGGCACCTGGGAAAAAGAAGACGCAAAGAAGTCCTCGAACTGGAGGGAACTGAGAGCAATAGAGTTGGCTCTCAGAGCTTTTCAGAGAGAACTCCTGGGGCAGCATGTGAGGGTCCGTTCGGACAACTCATCAGCAGTGGCCTACATCAACAGGCAAGGGGGAACCAGGAGCAGATCCTTGTGGGGTCTGGCAGAATCCATCCTCAGGTGGGCCGAAGGGAGCATTCTCTCTCTTTCTGCAATACATCTGAAGGGGGAGCAGAACCAAGTGGCAGATTTTCTGAGCAGAAAAATGCTGAAGGAAGGCGACTGGGTCTTGAACCAGGACATCTTCGAGATGATTACTCGGAAGTGGGGGGTCCCCTCTGTGGATCTCTTCGCCTCAAAGGCGAATACAAAAGCTTGTCTGTTCTTTTCCCTAAACAGATGGGACGGAGCAGCCGGGGTGGATGCACTAGCTCAGAGCTGGCGTTTCTCAAAGTGTTATGCCTTCCCCCCTCCCGTAATGATTCCAGCAGTTCTGAGAAAATTTCGGTCAGAAGACACAACCCTCATTCTGATAGCACCACACTGGCCAAGGAGGCCGTGGTTCTCTCTCTTGAAGAGTCTGACAGTGGAACCTCCCTGGATTCTGCCTATCCAGGAGGATCTTCTCTCACAGGGTCCAATCTGTTGCCCTCAGGTGGAGCGATGGAACCTCGCAGCGTGGCTACTGAGGAAGAATTGCTGAAGGGCAAAGGTTTCTCGGATCGGCTAGTGACAACTCTCCTAAATTGCAGGAAAAGAGAGACGCAAGCCATTTACCTAAAGGTGTGGAAACGCTTTAATAGTTGGTGCACAGAAAGCTCCTTCAATGTACGAAGTTCTGTAGCAGTATTAGAGTTTCTGCAGGCAGGAGCGGACAAAGGATTAGCCCTTAGCACCTTGAAAGGACAGGTATCGGCACTAAGCGTATTCCTGGAAAAGCCGCTAGCTATAGATCCTTGGGTAGCTAGGTTTTTTAGAGCTTTAGGCAGACAGAGGCCAGTTAAAATTTCCCCATTCCCAGTGTGGGATCTTTCTTTAGTTTTACAGTCTCTTACAGGGGATCCTTTTGAGCCATTGGAATCCTGTACCTTGAAGTTGATCACCCTCAAAACGGAGTTTTTGGTGGCGATCACCACAGCAAGCAGAGTAAGTGAACTCGAAGCCCTTTCTATTAGGGCGCCTTTTTTTCAGGTTTTTCCGGACCGTTTGATTTTTAAAACAGATCCGGCCTTTTTGCCAAAAGTGGCCTCTAGTTTTCATAGGGGGCAAGAAATTATTTTACCTACCTTCTGTTCGAATCCTGTGAGGGAACAGGAGCATGTTTTTCACAAACTGGACGTTAGAAGGTGCGTCCTTCAGTACTTAGATAGTAAAAAAACAGTTTAGAAAATCCGATTCTTTTTTTGTATTATTTTCAGGGGCTAGGAAAGGGTTCAAAGCCTCTAAACGATCAATAGCCAGATGGTTAAGGTTGGCCATTAGCCAGGCCTATGTAATTGGGGGTTTGGAACCCCCGGAGGGTATTAAAGCACATTCCACCAGGGCAGTGGCAACTTCTCAAGCACAGTGGGCTGGTGCTTCTCCGGAGCAGATCTGTAGGGCAGCAACGTGGTGCAGTTTTTCCACGTTTGTGAAGCATTACAGATTGGACCTGCTGTCAGCCAAAGACCAAGCTTTTGGGCGTAAGGTGCTGCAGGCAGTGGTCCCTCCCTAAGGTAAGGTGCTCGCTTATCCTCTCTATGGTGCTGTCCTGAAAGATGAATGGGGAAAAACCGAGTTACTTACCGGTAACATCCTTTTCCAGGAATCTTTCAGGACAGCACTAGTACCCACCCAGGTTATTGATTGTCCATGAGAACTCATCGCATGAGAGCGTCAGGTAAGATAAAGATTTGAATGACGTATTCTTGTGTCTCCCCAGCTGGCCGGAGGAACTCTTGAAGAACTGAGGGGCCGGTGGGAGGATGAGATTTAAATATCGAATTGGAAGGCGGTGTTTCCTAAGAGGGGAGGAGCCGGTGTCTCTCTATGGTGCTGTCCTGAAAGATTCCTGGAAAAGGATGTTACCGGTAAGTAACTCCGTTTTTTGTCACTAGATTTTCCAAAACGGGATTCTCAGTCAGAATGGACCAATGTTTAGTGAGGATTTTCCTCACTTGATTGTGTTCATTGGAATATTTTATGATAAACCTAGTAACGTCGTCCTCCCTCTTTTTGCCTTTGGGTTCGAATATAAGGTCCTGTCTCTTGGTGTTATTAACCCGGTTAAAAGCCTTTCTTAGAGCAGACCTAGTGTACCCTCTGGCCAGTAGTCTAGTGGTGAGCTCATCAGATTCCCTCTGAAAATCCTCAACTGTAGTACAATTTTGCTTAATACGTAGAAATTGACTAAAGGGTACGACTTCTTCAGAGGTTCAGGATGAAAACTATCTGCGTGCAATAATGTATTGCCGGCAGTCTCCTTTCTAAAAAGTGTACTGGTGAGCCCACCATTTTCGTCCTTGAGGATACTGATATCCAAAAAATCTATTTTACATGAATCGTAATTCATTGTAAAAAATAAATTAAAACTATTCTGATTCATCAAATTGAGGCAGTCTTTAAGTCCACTCACTGGCCCATCCCAAATAATCAGTATATCATCTATGTACAAATACATAAAATAAATGTGTAGTGATAAGATACAGTATTTTGCAACAACTGATCACCCAATATGAACACCACTAGCATACAAGATAATAAATCCTCAAAAAAGAATAGATAGATATTCAAAACCAGTCCAGTGAAGTGAATAAAAGTAAATTAATCTTTCTGTGCAGATGAAAAAACACAGATAATTGTGAACCTCCACCACACACAATGCGCACTTTGGGTGATCAGTTGTTGCAAAATACTGTGTCTTATCACTACACATTTATTTTATGTATTTGTGCAGCTTTTTCTTTTTCCTTTAATCACTGTGTTTGTATATATCTTACAAATTTAAGCTGCAGCTACTTATTTTTTATTTTATTTTTTATTTATTTTTTCATTTTTAGTTTAGCGCTGTATTCATTTCCTTTTTTTTTTTCCTTTTATTAAAATGTGGCGAGTATACATAGATGATTGTTTTCCTGACAGGAAATCCTCCTCCCACTCCCCCAGGTATAGGTTGGCATAGGAGGGGGCACAACAGGTCCCCATGGCCACACCATGTACCTGGAGGTAGTGGGAGCCCTTAAAAAGGAAGACATTGTGTCTTAAAATGAAATCCAACATCAGTAGGACAAATTGGTTTAAACTTACATTCTTGTGTTTCCCTCTGTCGGAGTATTCGTCCAACAGCTGCAACCCCTAGATCATGTGGAATGCGATTATATAGCAATTTCACATCGATCAAGACTAATATGGCTGAATTTGGGATTACCAGATTCTCTAGGATCTGCAATAAGTGAATGGTGTCTTTTGTATAGGATGGCAGTTCCATTACATGTGGCCTGAGGTGTTGATCTATGACCTGGCTGATTCCCTCAGAAATACATCCATTATCCAAAATGATCGGTCTTCCGGGTGGATTATGTATGTCTTTGTGCACTTTAGGTAGTGCATACAGTGTGGGCAATCGGGGATGTCTAGTTCGGATAAACTCCCACATATCTCTCGTAATGAAACCCTCATTGAGGGATTCATCCACGAGAGAATAAATCTCCTGGTTGAATCTATCAACCATGGTAGGGGAAATTGTGCTGTAACATTTACTGTTGTTTAGGATTTTAAAACACATATTTTCATAGTTCTCATTGTCCAATGGGACTATGGTACCCCCCCCCCCCCTTGTTATATGCCTTGATAGTTATCCTAGTGTTATCTTTTAAGGATCTGAGTGCCTGTTGATGTTCAGGACTCAGGACAGAGGACAGATTTTGATTGGTGGTATAGTTTTTCAATACTTCTATCTCCTTGGTGGTTTATCTTACAAAGAGCGCTATTGCTGGATTCTGATTTAAAGGAGGAAATCTGTGTGAGTTCCTCTTAAATTTCTTAATTGGATTATCTCTCATCACTTTCCTCACTGTCCAGATCATCCTCCCACATGCCATCTAGAGACTAATTTTCCTGTAGCAGCAGATTGAGGTCTCAAAGAGCCCTAAAGTCCGCTGCTCTAAGGTAAGGAGCCACCTCTACCTCCTTGGTAGTTTGTTTGGCATACATACTTTTAAATAATAGTTTTCTGGCAAATAAATTTGATGTCTTTAATGATTTCAAAATAGTCTATGCTGCTGTTTGGACAGAAGGATAGACCCAATTAAAGTACATCCTGCTCTGCCTGTGTCAGGACAGATTAATGACATTCAATCCAGGCTCTATTCCTGTTTGTGTCAGGGTGATTGGGTTGCATTTGTTTTGTCTAAAAAAAAAATCATCTAGTTGAGTTTGCGGTGTCCTTGGAATAGCTCCAAGGTCTCTTCTGGTTTTACCTTGTGTTGAAGTACAATTTTTTATATTTCCATCAGGTGCACTACTTCTCATAGTATTGTACCACCACGTGATGTTTCCATATGTTGAATTTCCATTGTGCGCTTATTATACTGTTGGATTTCTCCTTCCATTTCTTGCTGTTTTGGAAAAGGGTCCTTTCTCTTCTCAAAGAGACGGCCAGTGTGGGAAGAAACTGAAGAGGAAGAATTATGCCGCGTACACACGGCCGGACTTGCGAACAGGCTAAACTCTGTCGGCATTTCCGATGGAAAGATATCTGAGTCCGACCAAAAGTTCCCATCTGACTTTTTCTGTCAGAAAAGTCCGGCCGTGTGTATGCGGCATAAGAGGGTGTATCTGATGAATAATCATTATTTTTAGTAGTGCTCGCTTGCCCCGTATTTTTTTCGGCTCTTTTTTTGATGTTTTTTTTTTTTATCTTGGTTCCATCTGTATGCTCGACCTTCACTGAATGCATTTTTGTCTCTCCAGTATTTTTTCTCTTTTGTTATGAGTATGGATTTGCCAAAGGCCTCCAAGTGCTCTTTAACCACTTGCCGACCGCCTCACGCAGATATACTGCGGCAGAATGGCACGGGCAGGCAAAATCGCGCACCTGGTACATGATCTGCCTCCCGCGGGCGGGGGGTCCGATCGGACCCCCCCCGATGCCCGAGGCGGTCGGCTTCTGTCCGGGAGCGATCAGATGTGAGGGGGAGGCCATCCATTCGTGGCCCCCCCCTCGCGATCGCTCCCAGCCAATGAAATCCTTCCTCTGCTGCTGTATAGTAAACAGCGGCAGAGGAAGTGATGTCATCTTTCCTCGGCTCGGTATTTTCCGTTCCGGCGCCGAGGAGAGAAGACATCTGAGTGAGTTGCACAACACACACAGTAGAACATGCCAGGCATACTTTTCACCCCCCATCACCCCCCCCATCACCCCCTCGTCACAGTGACACCAAGCAGGTTTTTTTTTTTTCTGATTACTGCATTGGTGTCAGTTTGTGACAGTTAGTGTGGTAGGGCAGTAGTTAGTGTTAGCCCCTTTTAGGTCTAGGATACCCCCCTAACCCCCCTAATAAAGTTTTAACCCCTTGATCACCCCCCCGTCGCCAGTGTCACTAAGCGATCATTTTTCTGATCGCTGTATTAGTGTCACTGGTGACGCTAGATAGGGAGGTAAATATATAGGTTCGCCGTCAGCGTTTTATAGCGTCAGGGACCCTCACATACTACCTAATAAAGGTTTTAACCCCTTGATTGCCCCCTAGTTAACCCTTTCACCAGTGATCACCGTATAACTGTTACGAGTGACGCTGGTTAGTTAGTTTATTTTGTATAGTTTCCGGGCACCCGCCGTTTATTACCTAATAAAGGTTTAGCCCCCTGATCGCCCGGCGGTGATATAAGTTAGGGATATAAGATAGGGTCTGCGTCGCCCCAGGCAGCGTCAGGTTAGCGCCAATACCGCTAACACCCACGCACGCAGCATACACCTCCCTTAGTGGTATAGTATCTGAACGGATCAATATCTGATCCGATCAGATCTATACTAGCGTCCCCAGCAGTTTAGGGTTCCCAAAAACGCAGTGTTAGCGGGATCAGCCCCGATACCTGCTAGCACCTGCGTTTTGCCCCTCCGCCCGGCCCAGCCCAGCCCACCCCACCCAAGTGCAGTATCGATCGATCGATCACTGTCACAAAACACTAAACGCATAAATGCAGCGTTTGCAGAGTCAGGCCTGATCCCTGCGATCGCTAAGTTTTTTTGGTAGCGTTTTGGTGAACTGGCAAGCACCAGCGGCCTAGTACATCCCGGTCATAGTCAAACCAGCACTGCAGTAACACTTGGTGACGTGGCGAGTCCCATAAGTGCAGTTCAAGCTGGTGAGGTGGCAAGCACAAGTAGTGTCCCGCTGCCACCAAGAAGAAGACAAACACAGGCCCGTCGTGCCCATAATGCCCTTCCTGCTGCATTCGCCAATCCTAATTGGGAACCCACCACTTCTGCAGCGCCCGTACTTCCCCCATTCACATCCCCAACCAAATGCAGTCGGCTGCATGAGAGGCATTTTCTTTATGTACTCCCGAATACCCCTACCCAACGAACCCCCCCCAAAAAAGATGTGTCTGCAGCAAGCGCGGATATAGGCGTGACACCCGCTATTATTGTCCCTCCTGTCCTGACAATCCTGGTCTTTGCATTTGTGAATGTTTTGAACACTACCATACACTAGTTGAGTATTAGAGTACAGCATTGCACAGACTAGACACACTTTCACAGGGTCTCCCAAGATGCCATCGCATTTTGAGAGACCCGAACCTGGAACCGGTTACAGTTCTAAAACTGCATATTCTGTGGGTGGGTCTGTTGTCTGGAGCTTGGTGGGTGGAGTCGTGATGTCAGTAGACTCCCCGCCCACCTCTACACTCCCCTTGTCAATATGCATTTTCTCCTGTGTATTTCTTACACTGAACTTCTGCTATGATCTCTAACATCCAGTGAAAAGACAGGAAAGTAATCACATGACTTCAGCATGCCAAATCATGCTGAGGTGTGGAACAGCCAATCCTTGCAGAGCTGCTGAAGAAAGGAGTGGGGGAGGGAATTAAAAAATAATGCCTGTGTCTTAGGCTGTCACTCACAGCAAGGGGGAGGATTTGACAAAGTTTTTCTCAGTTTGTCAAGATTTTTCTCACTGAACAATAAAAGAGGATTGCTCAGAGATGGATTAACTCTGTGAGGCAAGACTGGGCTCAAATGATAGGAAATCTTATACTCTACAGTATGATATAAAAAAAAAAAAAAAAAAAAAATGTCGGGTTTACATCCACTTTAACCATTTTTTTGTTTTCAGGTACACCATTTAGCTGCAGTGCGGATTTATTTATCTTGACAGCAACAGCGTTTGCTCCCACAATATATAAATCCATGACTCCAGCGGAGGTGATATATGCCGAAGCGTGGGGGCAGCAGTGGGCGGAGGAGCGATTTGCTCCTAACTTTTGCGGGAGGATGCCCCCATGCTTCGGCATATATAAATGGTGCATGTATGCCCATCATTAGAAGTGGGTGGATGAAGGGAGGTATTCTAATGGTGGGCATACCCACCAATCAATATCTTTTTTTCGTTCAGCCCACAGGCTGCATGAAAAAAAAAGATTACAATATATGCCCAACAAGAACCAGCAACATACTGGTATGTTGCTGGACTTTGAGTGGTTATACCAGAATGATGCCTGCAGGTTTAGGTATCATCCTGGTATCATTCTTTTCAGCCAGGGTTCGGCTTTCATGTAAAAGCAATCCCAGCAGCTATTTAGCCTCTAGACTGCTTTTACAAGCAGTGGGAGGGAATGCCCCCCCCGCCACCGTCTTCCATGTTTTTCTCTGACTCTCCTGTCCCAACAGGGAACCTGAGAATGCAGCCGGTGATTCAGCCAGCTGACCATAGAGCTGATCATAGACCAGAGTGGCTCCAAACATCTCTATGGTCTAAGAAACCGGAAGCTACGAGCATTTCATGACTTAGATTTCGCCAGATGTAAACAGCGCCATTGGGAAATTGGGAAAGCATTTTATCACACCGATCTTGGTGTGGTCAGATGCTTTGAGGGCAGAGGAGAGATCTAGGGTCTAATAGACCCCAATTTTTTCAAAAAAGAGTACCTGTCATTACCTATTGCTATCATAGGGGATATTTACATTCCCTGAGATAACAATAAAAATGATTTTAAAAAAATGAAAGGAACAGTTTAAAAATAAGATAAAAAAGCAAAAAAATAATAAAGAAAAAAAAAAAAAAGCACCCCTGCCCCCCCCCTGCTCTTGCGCAAAGGCGAACGCAAGCGTCAGTCTGGCGTCAAATGTAAATCGCAATTGCACCACGCATGTGAGGTATCACCGCGAAGGTCAGATTGAGGGCAGTAATTTTAGCAGTAGACCTCCTCTGTACATCTAAAGTGGTAACCTGTAAAGGCTTTTAAAGGCTTTTAAAAATGTATTTAGTTTGTCGCCACTGCACGTTTGTGCACAATTTTAAAGCGTCATGTTTGGTATCCATGTACTCAGCCTAAGATTATCTTTTTTATTTCATCAAACATTTGGCAATATAGTGTGTTTTAGTGCATTAAAATGTAAAAAAGTGTGTTTTTCCCCAAAAAATGCATTTGAAAAATCGCTGTGCAAATACTGTGTGAAAAAAAAAAATGAAACCCCCACCATTTTAATCTGTAGGGCATTTTCTTTAAAAAAAAATATATATAATGTTTGGGGGTTCAAAGTAATTTTCTTGCAAAAAAAAAAAATATTTTTTTCATGCAAACAAAAAGTGTCAGAAAGGGCTTTGTCTTCAAGTGGGTTAGAAGAGTAGGTGATGTGTGACATAAGCTTCTAAATGTTGTGCATAAAATGCCAGGACAGTTCAAAACCCCCCCAAATGACCCCATTTTGGAAAGTAGACACCCCAAGCTATTTGCTGAGAGGCATTTCGAGTCCATGGAATATTTTATATTGTGACACAAGTTGCGGGAAAAAGACAAATTTTTTTTTTTTTTTGCACAAAGTTGTCACTAAATGATATATTGCTCAAACATGCCATGGGAATATGTGAAATTACACCCCAAAATACATTCTGTTGCTTCTCCTGAGTACGGGGATACCACATGTGTGAGACTTTTTGGGAGCCTAGCCGCGCACGGGACCCCGAAAACCAAGCACTGCCTTCAGGCTTTCTAAGGGTGTAAATTTTTGATCTCACTCTTCACTGCCTATCACAGTTTCGGAGGCCATGGAATGCCCAGGTGACACAAACCCCCCCAAATGACCCTATTTTGGAAAGTAGACACCCCAAGCTCTTTGCTGAGAGGTATAGTGAGTATTTTGCAGACCTCACTTTTTGTCACAAAGTTTTGAAAATTGAAAAAAGAAAAAAAAAATTTTTTTTCTTGCTTTTCTTCATTTTCAAAAACAAATGAGAGCTGCAAAATACTCACCATGCCTCTCAGCAAATAGCTTGGGGTGTCTGCTTTCCAAAATGGGGTCATTTGTGCCACCTGGGCATTCCATGGCCTCCAAAACTGTGATAGGCAGTGAAGAGTGAAATCAAAAATTTACACCCTTAGAAATCCTGAAGGCGGTGATTGGTTTTCGGGGCCCCGTACGCGGCTAGGCTCCCAAAAAGTCCCAGACATGTGGTATCCCCGTACTCAGGAGAAGCAGCTAAATGTATTCTGGGGTGCAATTCCACATAGGCCCATGGCCTGTGTGAGCAATATATCATTTAGCGACAACTTTTTGTAATTTTTTGGGGGGTTTTTTGTCATTATTGGGACAAAAAAAAAAAATATTCAATGGGCTCAACATGCCTCTCAGCAATTTCCTTGGGGTGTCTACTTTCCAAAATGGGGTCATTTGGGGGGGTTTTGTACTGCCCTGCCATTTTAGCACCTCAAGAAATGACATAGGCAGTCATAAACTAAAAGCTGTGTAAATTCCAGAAAATGTACCCTAGTTTGTAAACACTATAACTTTTGCGCAAACCAATAAATATACGCTTGTTGACATTTTTTTTACCAAAGACATGTGGCCGAATACATTTTAGCCTAAATGTATGACTAAAATTGAGTTTATTGGATTTTTTTTTATAACAAAAAGTAGAAAATATCTTTTTTTTTTTTCAAAATTTTTGGTCTTTTTCCATTTATAGCGCAATATATAAAAACCGCAGAGGTGATCAAATACCATCAAAAGAAAGCTCTATTTGTGGGAAGAAAAGGACGCAAATTTTGTTTGGGTACAGCATTCCATGACCGCGCAATTAGCAGTTAAAGCGACGCAGTGCCAAATTGTAAAAAGTGCTCTGGTCAGGAAGGGGGTAAATCCTTCCGGGGCTGAAGTGGTTATGTTTTTTTTCTCCAAATTGGCATATTCCTTTAGTGAAGAAAGTCTAGCATACAGAGAATCTATTTCCTTGTCCATAATAACCAGTTGTTGCCAATATTCATTCTGCAACAACATCACTGAATTTCTTGAACAATCATTAAATTTACTTTCCCAGTTCTTTTAAAGATCATTAGTAATATGTTCTAAAATAGGGAATGTACTTGGAATGTAAGTGTTCATGTTATAGGTTTGCAGCCACTGTGGATGTGCCTTCCGTATGATCTTGATATGAATTCTAAAATGTTATAATTTGTATTTTCAGAAGTGGTATTAAAGTGGTGTTCCGGCCGAAATTTTACTTTTTAAATAAAAATACCCCTATAATACACAAGCTTAATGTATTCTAGTAAAGTTAGTCTGTAAACTAAGGTCTGTTTTGTTAGTTTATAGCAGTAGTTTGTTATTTTAGTCACTTACAGCAGGCCGTGGCCATCTTAAGTGTGGGCATCTGAAGCCAGACTGTATTTCTTCCTGGATCTCATCCTTGCAGATCTCGCACATGCTCAGTGCAGCACAAGCAGTTTAATAGGTTTCAGGTCAGGTTTCCATAGCAACGGTAGTGTCAGAGGAAGTTGCCGCCCCTTCCCAGAAGGCATTGCAAACAGGAAATGATGCGATGGGCCACGGCCAGGGAGGAGGAAGTGAAAAATGAATACAGCAGATATACAGTAGGTGCTGAGAAAAAAATAAAAAAATATCCAATTTGTTTACAGTGCACAGTTTAGTGAGGGATGCTGAAGAGTTGTAAAAGTGGGTGGAACTCCACTTTAATCCCTGAGGAAGATTCTGCTTATGCAATTATTATTCGAAACTCGTTGGATATCCCTCTACTCGTGACCATTTTGTGTTCTACTGATGGCTACATAGCAAGTGGGAAATGTCACTTCAAAGTTTTCTCCAATACATCATGCATTGTTTTTAATTTTTGTATCATATTGCAACATGTTGAATACCTGAAATCCAATTCGGCAACCCTCATTGCGGCTCGGTTAAAAGTCACACTCTTTAGCCCGGGTTCACATTGATGCGATTTGACATGTCAAATCGCATGCCAAATCAGCAGCAATGGCAGCGAATTGGTGCGACGCCGCACTGATTCCCAAAAGTAGTTCCTGTACTACTTGTGGCAATTTTGGGGTGCGATTTTCATTGACATCTGTGCAGAAAACCGCATAGATGTCTCTGAAATCGCCCCCGAAGTCGGGACTGACGAGCGGGAATGAAATTGTGCGAGTTCAGCTGAACTCGCACAATTTCATTGCCACAGTCAGTGTGAACCTAGGCTTAATGTGTAAACAGAGGGCTGTATTATTAATCATGTAATTGTCATTGGCAGCAATATCTGAAGAACAGGTGGTTAATGTGTAAGAAAACTTCTCAGCAATGCTTATAAACAAGCCAAACTTGAAAATATCCAGTACTCCAAATTCCAGCAACTCTCTATCACGACATCTCCAGAAGTAAAGTCATGATGGTGGTCTTGGCCCTTTTGCTGAGTGTCACTGTGGCAATGGCTGCCCCTCAAGGTAACTTTAAAGGGACAGTATAATTTTTTTCAGCCAGTTCGTATTTCAGCTATTATTGCAGTATTTTCCTTTTCCTTTCTCCTTAAAGCGTATCTAAACCCAAAAACAGAAATGTAAAATAATGCAACTTGCTGGTCCTTATATGTGGTGGCTGCATTTGGTTTTTTTGTTTCGATTTTTCCTTTTATTTTCACCAGTTAATCCTGCAAATAACACATTTCCTGTACTTGCTGAAAACATTCTTTGTTTGAAAAAAAAGAAAACCAATGCAGCCACCACATCTAAGGCTCAGTAGGCTGTAATATATTATGTTTTACTTCTTGGGTCTAGTTCAACTTCAAAGTTCAACTTCAAAAGTAGATTTTGATTACCTACAATCTTTTACATGCTTGCATTTCCATATATTGATTATATTAGTATAAATTAAAAACTTGTAGCTATTACTGGAAGAGTAGTTGCACTGCTATAATGGTTCTGCCTGACTGTTTAACAGCTGCTGAGGTAAGATAACCATTGGGAGACATTAACCCCTCGTGTTGATTGAGCATTTGTAATCACATTGATCAAAAGGATCTGCTAAGTAGATTGAGTGTGTTTCAACTCTGGGTGCCCTGATTTGTTTTTACCTTGCGCAGTGGTGGTCAAGGTTTAAAGGACTTGAACACACTTCTATCTTTTTTTTTCAGGGACATGCAGTCATGGGAGGCAGGTAAGGAAGAGCCTCACCTGCCATGAACATATTAAAAAAAAAAAACAATCAAGGGTTATAGCTCGGCAACCTGGGGTCACAGAGAATTTGCGGGCTCAGTAGCCAAAGACCTGCCCCACCACTGGTCAAAATTTGGGGCTCCTGGGACCTATGGTTTTGGAGATATGGGGCTCCTTGTGCAGCCTGGCAGAAGCTACATACAGAGCGGCCAATTGAAATACAAGCTGGCACACTGTTTGCAGCAAACTGAGAGGAGTGAGCTCACAGTGCCTCTCACTTCTTGTCAGGGACCCGGATGCATCCAGGAACAGCCTTTCCGGAGAAAGTCTTCTCTTTTATTCCTCTTTGCAGACCGCATCTGCTCTACCCTGAGTGCGGACGGGCTCATCTTGTTACTATATTTAATATACGCCTTATCCTTAACTCCTTCGATTCCGGTCCTGGCTTGTTAATATCCTGGCATCCAGTTAGGTATACAATACACGAGTGCTTACCTACTGGATCCATGCTTACTTGCTGTCCAAACTAACAGGACTTTACTCCCGGATCCCTTCTTTACCTACTTCCATCTGGTATAGGTATATATGGTATATACCCATTTTAGCCTTCACTAGTGTTGTCCCCCTAAATTTTTTCTTATGTGGCTTCCTTTTTCATCGCTCGCATCCTGTTTCACCCCCACATCCTTCCCTGAGTTTTCACATTCTGTGCCCCAGCACATTATTGCCACATCTCCTCATTCTTCTGGTAACCTTGCCTGGCCTCTGTCCCGGTATTAGGATCCATTCCACTTTTTCACCTTTTCACCTCTCACCTTTCTCTTTTTCCTTTTTCATCTTGTTCTCCTATCCCTTCTCTCCATTTCCATCCCACCCTCACTGGTATTCCACATACATCCCCCCCCCCCTTTTTTGATAACCAAGGGCATCATCTTATATCATATTACTTCATTTAGACGCTAGGTTCCTGTGATTTTCCCTACCTGTCCTCCCCAGTCGCAGCGGGAGATCTTGCCGGGTCGGTCTGGGCGTTGCATGCGCAACATGGGTAAGCAGCCCCTTTAGAAATGTATGTATTTCCTTTTCATCTTTCCTCCCCATCATGTTTTTTGCAATAGTGTCTATCTGCTCCTTTTTTAAAATTTTGTGTATCTCACTGCATTGTATTTCATCTATAGATACATTTCCTGATGAAGCGGTTTTTCCGCGAAACTGGTCGAAACTCCATGTTATCTATGCATAATTTTAGTACTTTTTATATCATTTTTGTCTGTTGTATTAATAAATCTTGTGTTCTATGTACCGAAATAGTCTGCTTGCAATCTTGTCTGGTGAGTTCGGAGTTGGGGCCCTTACTCCCATATCTCTATCCCAATTAAAATCGGATGATGGTACATTGTATTAATTTTAACATATTTCATGTTGCTATGTGAGGCCACTAAACATTTTCTTTTCAGAGGCACTGAGCTCAATGGACAGCTTGGAGCCTTGGACCAATGGTAAAGTACCATTGGCCCCAATAAAAATGCTGCAGTGGAGGCTCTCCTCTCACTGCAGTGTCATAGAAGAGGGCATGTGTCTAAAAGACAAATACTCTCTTTCAGCCCAGCCCTCTTAACTACAAGGAAAAAAAACACATGAGTATAAGATTTACCCATAATCCCATATTTTTTCACACAGTTAGGAGGGAGAATGAGAACCTTCTGCTGCTGAAAAGGTACTGTTTTAATCAAGCTAAATCATATAATATTATGCTATATGATATAACATAATTTTGCTATTTATCTATTTTACTGTGAAATTACTGTAGTTTTTAAATTATTGAAGTTATAACTTTAGTAATTTTGTCCATTAAGCCACCGGTTTAAATACAGATTTTGAAAATACAGTAAATTACCTTAAAAACAATATATAATAATTATTTGTAAATTTCTTATGGTAATAACCACTTGCCACCCAGGCCAATTCTGACACCAATTTTTCAAATGCGTTTTTTTTTGGAAAGAAACTTGCATGAATAAAGAAAAAAAAAAAATAGTAAACGCTAAAGTCCATTTTTTTTTTTTTTTTTGTATACTATGAAAGATGATGTTGTGCCAAGTAAATCAGGGCTGTCTTTAATATTGATTGGATCCTGGGCAAACAGTTTCCAGGGGCCCCCCTGGCCCAACACCACCACCCCCCGGCCCCCACTATGCAATTTCTCTCTCCACCTTGCTCTGAGACCTACAATAAATAGCAGGTAGACTCAAAATCTGTTTACTGCAGCAGATCAGATTGCAATTGGTTGTCAGAGGTTACAGCATATCATTACCACTTACTGACTGACTAACTGCTAGAGGTTACTGCACATTATTACTGCTCACTGATTGATCGATAGAGGTTACTGCACATTCTTGCTGCACATTGATTGGTTGATAGAGGTTACTGCACATCATTACTGCTCATTTCTTGGTTGCTAGTGGTTACAGCAGATTATTACTGCTCACTGATTGGTTGCTAGAGGTTACTGCACAGCCTTACTGCTCTCTGATTGGTTGCTTCATTATAGATAGATTATGCTACAAATGCAAAGCAGTCCTAATGCCAGATTAAAAGTGTTGTTTTGCATTGCAGCAGAATTTGGGCAGAAAAGATGGGGTTAATGAAGCTGACCAAAATTACATTCAAAAACAGTACTGTCAATGATCATAGCAAGCAGAGATCAGTAATCGTTTAGCTGCTAAAGAAGTGAAAGTTCAACTCAGCAGGCCAAGGCAAATGAGCAAATTCAGTTTGTAAATCACACAACATACCAGCTGCCCGGTTATCCATGGCAACCAGTGTTATATATACGGGCTGGTAATGTTGTTAAAAAGCAGAGAGGTAAAGAAGAAGAGCAGTAACAGATTAACAGCTTAAACAGTCATGCTCATGTTCTCATTCTAGATCGTAACTCTCACTGCCCACCGGCTTTTCTCATCCATGCTGCCTTAGGATTGTCAATGCCTCCTCGCTGCTATCCTCTCTCACTCCCAGTCCGACCCCTGCCACTGCTCATTTGTGTGTCTCTCCACTCGGCCAGTTCTGCTGCCAGGCAAGGACATCGCCGCTTACTGTTTCACTTTCCCTGCAGCTGCACTATGTGACAGGGAGCAATTATGAGTATGTTGGGCCCCTCAACAATGACGGGGCCCTGGGCAGGTGCCCTGTTTGACCCGTCTTAAAGACGGCCCTGGAGTAAATAGATACCTAACATGTATCTCTTTAAAATTGCGCACACTTGTGGAATGGCGCCAAACTTCAGTACTTAAAAATCTCCATAGGCGACAAATTTTTTTACAGGTTACATGTTTAGAGTTACAGAGGAGGTCTAGTGCTAGCATTATTGCTCTCACTCTAACCTTCGCGGCTTATATAACCTGTGTGTATCTGGCCTCACCAGCCACTGACCTCACCACACGTCCCTTAATGGATCACAATGGATTCATTAACACATGGGGACTTTTAGGTTTATGGTATTAATTGTTTAGATTTTATGTTTAATCATATACAATATGTTATAGCGCTGCAAGTTTTTTTTACACAATTAGTGGAAGTTTAGTATCACAATTTTTTGTTTACTTGCATGTTTTCACCTAAGCGCAGTGATTTTTAATTTTTTTAATGTTTTAAAAGCCCCTACAGGTTTAGAGTTAGCCCTGAATAATTGTCCTAGAATAATTGCTGTCACACTTGTGTTTTCAGAAGTGCCCCGACGGGTGTGTTTACTTTTGAACATGCTTGTTTGTGAGAGCAGGGCAGGCTCCTTTGTCCCCTTTGTGAAAAAATGTCTTTGTGACAGGCTCTCTTTAATGAGACATTAGGGGATTTTTAGACCCCTGATGTCCCAACTGCCCTAAATTGAAGCCAATGGCTTCCTCCCTGGCCAGAGAAAGTGACACCAGAAACTGGAAGTGATGTAAGGGGAGATCAGAGAACCAATGTTTGGGGGGGGGTAGAATTAGGCACACTTCTGGGGGTCTGGTATACAGCCTTCCCATCCTTTTAATGAGAAAGCCAACAGTCAGTTTGAAAGATGAACACTCCTGGCAGTGTAGAGTTAAAAGTGATACTAAAGGTAACATTAAAAAAAAAAAAAAAGTTATACTTACCTGCTCTTTGTAATGATATTGCACAGAGTGGTCCCTTACCTCCTCTTTGGTGGTCCCCCACAGGCACTGTCATGGGTGTCCCTTTCAAAATATGGAATTCCTTCAAATAACATGCTTAGGGGATGCCTTAAAGCCCTAGTTCACACCTATGCAGGTTGCAGTTTGCAGCATTTTGTGTTTTTCAATACACGCTTTTGATCCATTGAAGTCTATGGAACCAAAAACCAGAAAAAAGTCCCTGGCCCTTTCCATAAAATGCACAAATGTGAACTACACCCATAGGGAACCGTGTTAAATGGACTAATATGTTTCTGCAAAACTGAAACTGCAATAAAAAACGCATATGTGTGAACCAGGCCTAATGCCTGGTTCACATCTACAGAAATGCATTGGCTATTTTTGTATAACTTTTTATGCCAACATACCAACTATCACCCTGACCCTGTGAACGCTCCAACCCACCTGGCACTCTGGGTTCAGACATCTTTTTTCCCAGGCACCTTTAAATGACACTCAACACAAGTCAAATATATATATTATCTTCACTTTTACTAAAGCACAGTTTTGTGTGTGTGTGTCATATATATATATATATATATATATATATATATATATATATATATATATATATATATATATGGGCAATTGATCAACTGAGTTCTGGATAAATGCCAAACTCAGAGGAATGAAAGAAGACAGCTTACCGTATTTATCGGCGTATAACACGCACTTTTTTCCCCTTAAAATCAGGGGAAAATCGCGGGTGCGTGTTAAACGCCGATCCCCTGCGATCCTGACCTGTCAGAATTAAAAAAATCGCTGACCGCGATTTGAAAATGGCGCCGCCGGCGCCGAAATACACAGTGCCGGTCCTCGGCTCTTCTCGGCGGCTTTCGGTTTCACTCGAGCGCCGCCCGAACCTAGCCGAGTATACTTGGCTAGTTTCGGATAGCTCCGCTCACCGTCCGAGTGGAACCGAAAGTAAACGAGAGCCGCCGAGAAGAGCCGAGGACCGGCTCTGTGTATTTCGGCGCCGGCGGCGCCATTTTCAAATCGCGGTCGGCGATTTTGAAGCTCACAGGCTTCAGCAAGGCTGGACTGGGGCAAGGCTGGACTGGGGCAAGGCTGGACTGGACACTGGGGAAGGCTGCACTGACATGGCTGCACTGACATGGCTGCACTGACATGGCTGCACTAGCAAGGCTGCACTAGCATGGCTGCACTGACATGGCTGCACTAGCAAGGCTGCACTGACATGGCTGCACTGGCAAGGCTGCACTGGCATGGCTGCACTGGCAAGGCTGCACTGGCATGGCTGCACTGACAAGGCTGCACTGGGCAAGGCTGGACTGGGGCAAGGCTGCACTGAGAAGGCTGCAATGATGGGCATTTAAATGTAAGTTTTTTTCCCTTCAACTTCCCTCCTAAAAGTTTTTTTTCCTTAAAATTCCCTCCTAAATTGAGGTGCGTGTTATACGCCGGTGCGTGTTATACGCCGTTGCGTGTTATACGCCGATAAATACGGTAATTACAATTCAACATTACAAAAGCACAATATACATATATGTACTGAGGAATACCAACTAGAGAGTAAACTGGAAGGATTATAAAGAATCCACTATTTATTGCAATGAGTTACCACAATAAAGGGGAATCCCAGGCCAGCCTATTAAACCTTTATATCCTAATGAGAGACCAGACAGAATAGGAGCAGGATATAGGGCCCTTTAACCAATAACAAGAGCAATGTCCAGAATTCAGGCCCGCAAGTCTTCACCAGCAGTGGAGCTCATTAGATTATATCCACATATGGCACAGTGATTTGATGAGGAGCAAGAAAGCTTAAACAGGCTAGTGATATTCATTGAAGTAGTTTAGGGTAAGGATGTCTATGTACAGTGTATTATGTAATGCAGTAAAGTGTTTCCATGGGCAAGGTGTCTGTTCAAGCAAGATAACCAGATAAGGATTGCAACCGCTAGGCAACTCCCTCCTCACCAATGACAAGACCGGATAGAAGCCTCTGGAACAGCGACCCTGGATGGGATGTCCTTGGGAAAGACTAACAGCGATGACCCACCAGCTGCAGCATACAGGCGGTCGTTGGGTCTTTCTGATGAGTTGATGCCGCGTGGATGTCTGACGAACAGCAAGCAGAGTTGTGTCCTCCAAGGCCGGGTTGGAGTTACTCGATCAACGCGTGGTAGGCCAAAGCCCTCTCTCTTAGCAGCAGAGAGGTGTGCACTTGGTAAGGCCCAGAAAGAAGCAACCGCGGGGCTGCTGATTCACTGACCCTTTTCGTAGTTCCTCCCAGAGGTCCCCTCGTGTTGTGCAGGGGTATCTGGAATGTGCAGTCCGGGGGTATTATCACAACATCCAAATGGCTGATCCAAAACTACACAGTCCTCCCTGTTTGGCTCACAGATATGATGACAGTTACTGGAGCCCAGCACTAGAGGGACATTGGAATGGATAGATAATGACGGGGGTAGTCTGTATAACTGGTAATTGCAGTCAGCTGTCGCTACACTACTGTTGCTCATCAAGGGAAGCCTTGGGGTATTGGAGCTGCCTTTATCACAGGCAAAGTTTCACACTGAATTACTGCACAGATCTGTAAGAAACCGTTCAGGGTGCCCATGCTGACCTGTGTCCACAGCCAAATGCTACTATAATAGGCACATGAGCACTAGAACTGGAACACAAAGCAATGGAAGAAGGTGGCCTGGTCTGATGAATTCAATAATGTTTTGAGGAACACAATGATTTCAAGGTGTCGACTTGACCTCCAAATTCTCCAGATCTCAATCCAATCCAGCATCTTGGGTATGTGCTGAAAAAACAAGTCTGATCCAAAGAGGCCTCACCTCACAGCAGAAATTAAAGGATCTTCTACTGATAGCTTGGTGCCAGATAGCCCAGCATACCTTCAGAGGTCTAGTGAAGTCCATGCAGAGGCAGAGGTAGAACCTTAAGAGCCCCCATGCAAGAAACCATGAAGGGCCCCCCTAACCCCAGTGGAACACTTTCACATGTTCTACAGCGGGCCCCTTTCCTGCCGTCTTGGAGCCCCCCCGCGATGGCAGAATGCCAGGGCCGGTCACAAGTGCCACCTTTATGACCCTGGTAGTTCCCACACTGGCGCAGGTCCTAATTTGACAGGCATGTGGGTGCCCCAAACACAGACACTGTGTATTCAGGGCCACTCACCTGTATCCTCACACCTGTCAAATTAGGACATGAGGCTGTGTTTGTACAGCCGCTGCATCCCATAGACTAACATGCAGCTCCAGCTGCACAAACTGCTCATTCATGGGCCAGAGAACCTGTGTAAATGAGCCCTTAATTTTTTTAATTATTTTTTTACAATTTTAACTATTTTAAAATTGGCAAAATTTCAGGGGTCTAATTAGACCCCTGAAGTCTCAATTTTGAGACAGAAAAAGGGATGGAGGAAAGACATTCCCCAGTTTCTTTCGGCAGTCTCAGCTGCACAGAATGAATGAACAAGAAGAACTCTGCACAGCCTTCCTGTTCATTCATAAACTGAAGTATAGTAAACAGGGTTTACTGTGCTCATTAGCAAAAGGGAGGGGCTGGTTGTGACAGACCGCCTGGCACCCAGCCTGGGTGCCTCCACCAAGATACATCTTCCTCCCCTCTGGAACAACAAATCATGTTTTTTTGTTTTGTTTTTTTTAAAAAAACCAGTGGAGTGCAAAACACACCCAAAAACTTCCACCTTGTGCCAAAAAAAGTGAACGCACATAAAGAGTGACACACAAAAACGTGAAACGGTTGTTACACTGATCCTCCACTAGGGAAGGACCTTACCTTGATTCCCCGGGGCGTTAGGCTTCAGACGGGGACTGAGGTACTTCACATGGGACAATCTGGCCGAAACCAGACGGACCCCTTTGGAAGGTCTGCCGAAACAGACCCACCCAAGTACTAGGTGGGACTCCCCCAAAGGGAGACCCCATGAGAGAGGGCGAACCAAGCCAGAAGGCCTATGTCCACCCCCTCCCAAGACTTTCAGAGTAAGCCTGAGGACCCACACCCTATTCATCACACTGTGACAACGTGCAACATCAACCAAAAAAGACAAAAATAGTGACAAACACGGGGATAAATAAAAAGAAAGTGGGGAGAAGGAAGTGGGAGAGAGTGAAACGTGACCATTGTGTAATACAATGGCTGGCCCTCCGGCCAGGAATAAAAATTTCACCTCGGCACTAGAGGCAGGTGCGAGAAACGTGTGTTGTGGTGAAGTGACCATGGTGCCATAAATCAAGTGCCTAAACACTGTGACTGTATGGCACCCCTGAACTGCCACTTCAGGGGCACATTCACCACTGGCTTTTCATGCAACCCAGACCACAGCAGCCCCCACCCCAGCCAGGAAGGCCTGAAGTTCTGGAAGCTTGGTGAGAGCCCTTTACCATCAGGCCTCACCGTCGCTCCCATCCCTCCTACCTAATTACATTCGGGAAATACTAACTGCTCCCCCGGTGGGAAAGAGGAGCCAGTGTTCTCTCCCAAAAAACTGATCAGAGCTAGAGCTACCCCAATCTAGGCCAGAAGGCCAGGGACCTGACCCTCTGGCCAGACCCAATGGTTCTCCATCCCCATCAGAAGGCTTCCCTTTCGGCTACGAACTGCTCCAGGTTACCTTTACACCAGCAGGTTTTGCATAGCCTCCGCCATCCCTGATACCACCTCGCCGTAGATCAGGGACAGAAGCACGCGCCACCTCCTGGCAACTGATAAGAACAGATACTACACTTGATCTTAGCTAAAAACCTTGAGAAGCAAGGACTCAGGTATTATAGCTGAGAATTAGCTTAGGTGCAAACTGAAATTGACTTTATTGTAAATTCACACAGAATATATATCACACAATATCGGGTAAGAGCTTGATCACCTTATACTAAATAATGCAAACCATAAACAGCAATCTAATCAACAATACATCTAATAAACAGTAAACATAAACAGTAATCTAGTTCAACAGTAAGCTAATTAACAAGCCTAGGTGACTCAGATCATTGCCCACCTAGACAGTTCGGCACCAGCCCCACAGATACACAAAGTACATTACACATGCTGTTTGGCTTTTACTGGTTTAATCTGTCCACTACAAAAGTAATCATAAGACAAAACTCATACAATGTTCCAGCAGTCTTAAAAAGTGGAATCAATTTATCTTCATAAATTTTTTGAAGGATATTGTTAAGTATTTCTGTCCCAAGTGGAGAATCTTCTCCAACTCAGTCTGCAGGGGGGCGACCATATTTCCTCTGACCATTCACTTGTACATACCAGTAATATTACACCGTTCCATCCACTCCAAAAGTAAAGCTTTATTGTCATTCTGAGAATCAATCCAAGCCTCGCTCTGTATTCATCACGTTGTCCATCATTAGAGAATGATCTGCTCTTTCGATGAAATCAGAGATGAAACTGAGCTGTTTTCCATGCTTTGACTGGGAGAAACAGAAACAAATCCCTGGTCTCCTCCAAGGGCCATAATCAGAGAGTAGAAGGCTAGCCCCTAGTCCCCTCCAAAAGCCCCTGTCCTGGTTGTGTTTGTCACATCAGTAAATTACATATTTATCAGACTCTTCCCCACTTTCCATCCTGAAAAAATCCCCAGCAGCAGCTGGTGGGAGAGAGAAGGGGTGAACGGTGTGGTGGGGGGCAATTAGAGGAACTGATCCCCTGAATGCAACAGCTGAAAGGAGGGGGAGGAGGAGAAGCTGGCTTTCGGCTGCTACATACAGGGGATTGGTTCCTCTAATTGCCTCCCGCCACGTAACCTAATGTGACAGGGAGACTGCACGGACCCCCAATCCACACAGCGCATTAGCCCGAACATACAGTGTTATTCAAAAAGATGGAGCAGATTTCAACTTTTTATTTCAAACGAACTGTAAGGGATAGGAGCACATTCCGTACATTACTGGATAGAGGAAAGTTCAAAGTTAAAAGCCCACCTAGAAGTTCCATTCAATGCCACACAGTGGTGCTGTTTCTTGCTTATAGGAAAATGGCGACGCCACAAGAGAAATTATTTTGTGTGCTGCAGTTTGCAAAGTGTGAGTCTATTGTTCAAGTACATGACTATTGCCATCGGTTCAACAAACAGCCACCTCGTCATTAGCAAATTTACGATTGGCTCATAAAATTTGTTGAAGATGGTTGCATATGCAAACGAAAAAGCACTGGTCATTCTTGCATGTCAGGTGAAAATGTTGAGCGTATCTGAGGTGCGTTTGAAGAGAGCCCTAGGAAATCCATAACACAGGCAAACGTTAAACTTGGAATTCTTCAAACAGTGGTATAGCATGTTCCTAAAAACGTCTGCATATGAAGCCATACAAGTTGCAGTTACTGCAGCTATTGCATCTTGGTGACCATAGCAGAGGGTTCAAATTTTACACTGCAATTCTGCAGGATATGGAAGAGGACAATTTTTCTGAACGACTCATTTTTTTGGATGAATCAACATTTCATCTATCTGGTAAGGTTAATCGCTTTAGTGTTAGAATTTGGGTAAAGATCCTTGCATTGTCGTCGAACTTGAGAGACTCACCGAAGGGGGGTACATAAAATAAAAGTGTTTGTCCCACCTATGCCCGCTACTTTTCAAGATCTGAGACATTGAAATGTTGAAGTTGTCATTTCAATTACACTAGTTTCCATTTGATTCATGTGTGGCAAGAAACGCTCTACCGTTTTGATGTTTGTTGCGCAAACCATGGTGCTCATTTTGAGTGCATACAATCTCAAGGACCATAAAGTTTTGTACCTTCCTCTATCCAGTGATGTATGTATGTGCTTCTATCCCTTATGCTGCATACACACGAGCGGATTTTTCGACCGGACTGGTCCGACAGACTGAGTCTGGCGGACAATTCGACCATGTGTGGGCTTCATCGGACCTGCAGCGGACTTTTTCAGTCGAAAATCTGACGGACTTTAGATTTGGAACATGTTTCAAATCTTTATGTCAGAACTCCGCCGGACCCAGTTTTTAGCGAAAAGTCCGCTTGTCTGTATGCTAGTCCGATGGACGAAAACCGACGCTAGGGCAGCTATTGGCTACTGGCTATCAACTTCCTTATCTTAGTCTGGTCGTTAGTTATCACATATGAATCCATTGGACTTTGGTGTGATCGTGTTTAGGCAAGTCCGTTTGTTCGGAAAGTCCGTCGGAAGTCCGCCGAAAGTCCGTCAGATAGACCATCGGACCAGTCCGGTCGAAAAGTCAGCTCGTGTGTACACGGCATTACAGTTTGTTTGAAATAATCTGCTCAATCTTTTTATATAACTCTATAAATTTTCTGCTGTGATATAAAGGCTTTAAGGCCGCGTACACACGGGCATACTTTTTGACCGGACTGGTCCGACAGACTTTCCAGCGGACTTCCGATGGACTTTTTAACGAATGGACTTGCCTACACACGATCACACCAAAGTCCGACAGATTCGTACGTGATGACGTACACCGGACTAAAATAAGGAAGTTGATAGCCAGTAGCCAATAGCTGCCCTAGCGTAGTTTTTTGTCCGTCGGACTAGCATACAGACGAGCGGATTTCTGGGTCCGGCGGAGTTACGACGTAAAGATTTGAAGCATGTTCCAAATCTAAAGTCCGTCAGATTTGCGACTGGAAAAGTCAGCTGAAGGTCCTGTGAAGCCTACACACGATCGGATTGTCCACCGGATTTGGTCCGTCAGACAAGTCCGTTCGAAAAGTCTGACTGTGTGTACGCTGCATAACCTTCTAAAATTTCACAAAGATGTCACTTAGATCTCTTCTAACAGTTGTTTCATACATGCTCTTCAGAAGTGACACACTGAGTCGTTTTATATAAGGGCAACCATAGTTTTTTCATTTTTTGTTCATGTTAATAATTTGGAATCCTGGTTCTTTCCTTCAGAACGATGGGTTAATGATTATGACCAACCTCTCAATTATCAGTGCCCAAGCCGGCAGAGCATCAAGATGATCATCAGGTAAAAAAAAGTCTCTTATTGCAACATACAAGAATTGTCACGGAGGTTGAGTCCAATGTTTGATGATGGCAACTTTCTAAGGACTCATTCACGCAGGCGCTCAGCCCCGTATAGCATAAAGAGTGTGTTTTTCTTGCATTCTAGTAAATTAAAAAGCATTGGCTTCATATACTCACCAGCTCAGCCGAGTTTGACAGGTACACAGTAACTGGTGCACACACCCCAACACAGAGGGAGTTATTTACGAAAGGCAAATCCACTTTGCACTGAAAGTGCACTGAAAGTGCACTTGGAAGTGCAGTCACTCTAAATCTAAGGGGTAGATCTGAAATGAGTGGAAGCTCTGCTGATTTTATCATCCAGTCATGTGCAAGCTAAAATGCTGTTTTTTATTTTCCTTGCATGTCCCCCTGGGATCTACAGCAACTTTACTTCCAAGTGCACTTGCAGTGCAAAGTGGATTTGCCTTTCGTAAATACAGTAACCCCCAGAGTCTGTACTTTCAGGTTCATGCACCCATCCCTCTACAACTGTTAAACTCTGCTGTGCAGATGAGTTCATACACCCGATGCTTACTAATATAGCCCATCTGCAAATAGCTTTCTGCAAGTACAAAAATGCAAACACACAGCTCTTCACACTATAAGGGGCTGAGCAGCTTTGTAAATGAGCCCTTAGGGCTCATTTAGACATGTTTCAAAATGTAGCATTTTGACACTTTTTTTTTTTAAAGCAAAGAATGCCAATCAAAGCACCTCTCACTAAATAAAATGGTGAGTTTACAGTCCTGTTTACACCTTGCGTTTTCTTTGCTTCAAAAATGTTACCCCATATCACTTTCTTGGTGCGTCAAAGTGACAAAGCTCGCTCACAGCACCTGCAGCTTTTGAGGGGCTTTTATGCAGAGTTAGTTACGCTTTGTGTTGGAGGTATTGCAGGTATTATGACATATGTCAGTATGCACTGGGAAGCCAACAACTGACCTGGAAAGACGTCATCAGCAGTCACTTCCGGTTCATGTGTATATACAGTATTCTGGAAGTGTCTGGTGAAGACCTCACATCTGGTGTGCAGCGTGGAACAGCAGGAAGGTGAGTGGGTCTGAACTGGAGCATAGCAACTAACAGAGGGCACACGTGGTTTGCAACATGGGAAGGCTATAGTGGAAGGTAAGTGTGGGGACAAGAGAGAGAGAGCATTGAGCGGCGGAGGATGAAAAGAGCTGGGGGACTGGAGCAAGAGAGACTAGCAGATGTCACATGCGATGCACAGCGTGGGAGGTCAGTGGGGACCAAAGAGAGAGGAGGATCTGCAAACCAGAGGATTAGCTGGGCTGGGGTTACTACTGGGGGGGGGGGGGGGGTCAGCCAAGCTGGGCATTACTACTGTGCAGGGAACTAGCAAAGCGGGGGATAAGCCAAGCTGCAGGTTACTACTGAGCTGGGGATCAGCAAAGCTTGGGGTACGGAGTGGGGCATTAGCAGAGCTTGGGGTACTACTGAGTGGGGCATTAGCAGAGCTTGGGGTACTACTGAGCAGGGGGTCTGCTGAACGACGATACTAGTAAGCTGGGGATCTGCTGAATGAGGGTACCAATGAGCTAGGGATCTGCTGAACAGGGGTACTAATAAGCTGGGGTTCTGCGGAATGGGAGTACTACTGAGCCAGAGTTCGCCTGGGCCCCTTTAAAACAAATATAAAATCAACACTCACACACACAGCATATGCCATGCTTTATTAAAGCTTAAAAAGGCATCACAGAAGCATTAAAAAAGCATGTTGAAGCAGTGGGTGCTCTTAAGGTTTTGTTTTTGTATTTTTTTTCTTTTACAGATAATATTCTTCTGCTGCTTGAAGTCAAACATCTCCCTTGAAACTGGTACATATCCTCTCTAGACAGAGAACATGTGCTCCAACTAACCGTTTTTTATTTCTTGATACTATTTGTATACAGTATAAGGAAGGACCATACATTGACTTTCTGTTTCATCTCCTAGCTCGCATGACAATAAGCGTGAAGACCGTGTTTGGGATTTCAGCTGTCAGAACACTTTCAGCAATGCAACTTCTTGTTCCTGGACCGGATACATCAATGATTTTGACCTAGAGTTCAGTTACATCTGTCCATTCGGCTCTGTCATAAATGGCATGTACAGCTACCACGATAACACGAGAGAAGATAGAAGGTGAATCACACTAGTAATTAAGGATAATTATATTTTATCGTCATTCCAAAAACATGTTAGTATATATGAAAGGAACAAAATATGTTTTTTTGGTAAAAATGTACACAGAGTGCCACTTCTAACCCTAAATCCCTATCTCTACAGTAGCGGTATTGCCCAAAAAAGTGTACAATATAGTGAAATGTGTATATAAAGTGATACTGTATTCAGAAGGTGTCTAAAGTGACATAAATTATCTATAAATATTCATAAAAACAATTTGGCACAATTGTTTGTAGTAAATAGAGCACAAGGGTGTGAAGACGTTTTTCTGATTTTTACTTTTTTTTTTAATATATATAATCTTTATTCTGATCTTTACTTTTAACACATTTATCTCCTTGCACAAGAACTATAATTTTTTAATCAGGTACAGACTTCAGTACCAAGGGTAGCATACTTGTAGGTGGTATGCAGTGCGGTAGGATAGAATAACATACTCAGTCCCAGTGAAGAACTTGTATTGAAATAATGCAGAAACAGTTCACAAATAACCCAACAAGGAAGTGTAGCCCAACAAGGAACATTTACAGTTCCAACAGAGTATAGAGAGCAGAGTGCAGCCGGACTGTCACGTCTGTAGAGAGGGGAAGAATGCAGCCTGGTCATCTTGTGCCCAATAGGCAGGTGTCAAGAGAAGTTGCGAGTCCTACGCTTTCCCTCTTCATCAGAAACCTTTCCCTGCTGTTAGTACTGTCACTATCAGGTGGGGTACCTGTCTGTACTCTACCAACTCACAAATGCACGACAAACCTAGGAGCTAGGGCCTTAGGCTCTGCCTGACCCAAGATGGCTGCCAGAGTCACATGGGACCAATTGGATGTGACCCAGGAAACCATAGAGAAACTGACTTCCTCCTGACTTCCTTTCCAACTGCAGTCCAGCTGCAGAAGAGCACCACCTGCAGTGGAGAAAGTGTACTGCACCTGCCTACACACTTCAATGTTTTCAAAAAGTAAAGTCCTTGATAGGCCTTGTACACTATGCTGGTAGCATAGGTTATTAGAGATGTACAACCCCAGATATTTAAAGAAAAAGATTATCTCAACAGCTGCACCCCTAATATAGAGAGAAGGGAGAGTGGTGCCGTTCTCCCTAAGGTCCAACAACAATCATCTCTTTTGTATATTTTATATTTTGTATATTTTATGTTAATGAAGAAATTGTTAACTTTGCACCTGACTTCCAAATTCTACACTTCCTGCCTGTACACGTACTTCCTGCCTGTACTACTGCTGTAACATCTGCAAATTTCATTAAACTTCTCAGATACTTGGTAGCAAATGGGGGATAACTGTGTGTACAGTAAGGGGCGCAAGATGCATCCCTGGAGAAGCAGATATTGAGGATGATGGAAGAGGATGAAACATGAATTCTAATAGACTGTGGCCTATTTGTTAAAAAGTCTAGTACTCAGTTGCACAAAAATTCAGCCTATTCTTAGTAGTGTCTGTTTATCGAACAGATTTAGTAACAGTATTTAAGGCAGCTCTAAAATTAAAAAAAAAAAAAAAAAAAATCTAAAATAAGAGTCTTTATCCTTTACGTATATTGATGGGGTTCCACTCCGAAGTCTATAGTCTTCTTGATATCTGCCACATCCAGCCTTTAAAAGCACTTGATAATTATTGGGGTTAGTGCTGGGCATTGGTAATTCAGACTTAAAGCGTTTGTTAAACCAAAAAAAAAAAATGGATCTTGCTCCTTTAAATCATGTTATATGACACAGTGCTTGTCCTGAGTCATTTAGCCCCCTGTAACACCTAAAAAAACCTGTCTGATCCTGCCAGTTTCTCCCCACCCCTCTGTAAACTGACCACGGTGTATCATCGCTGCTGAGACCAGAGACCGTGGTCAATTTACATGCCTCCGTCATCAGCAGCCTGCTATCTGCTCTTCTCTCTGCTCCTGTGTCCTCCTCCCCCCTCCCCTCTCTGTCTGTGTGTGAGCCGCCCCTCCCCCCTCCTGCTGTTCTCATAACACTAACCTGTATACACCATCAGCACTGCCTCCTATTGCAGTGTCCCCCTCTGTGAATGATTTATAAATATAAATGCTGTAAGTACCTCATTTAAGACTCGAGATTGCGGGGCATGGCTTGCGGCTGATGGAGTAGGCAGCGTGGTGTGCTAGCTCCGCCAAGAATCTGGGCTTTTCTCCTGTTATTGCCATCCTGATACACCAGTTTTACTCCTAACCTGCTCTGGAGGGATCCCTTCATCATTCCCGGACCAGTGGTGCTGCAGAATCGGCAATCCAGCGGCGTACATGTCCCGCAAGGGGGGAAAAGACTCTCTGCCTGCAGCAGAGCATGGTGGGCAAGATGGCACCCGGGCCCAATGCTCAGCTAAGGAGGAGGCCATGAAGCTGTTCGGCAAATCTCTGGGAAAGGACACCCTGCCCAAAACGCCATCCCTCCTCCTGGAATCTGCTGACCAGGAACCCCTGCTAGAGGACCCGGAGACTGCATGGCCAGAAGACTCAGAGCTTGCCACATCATGGGACGCAGTGAGTACTCCAGCCCCTGCTAACACAGCCAAGGCTCTAGAAGGCCAGGAGCTGCATGTCTCTGAACCGACCCTTAGAGACATTTTTACAGCAGTCACCTCCTGTAACATGTCTATTACTACCCTGACTACTGAGATTAAAGGGATAAAACTGGAGCTGAATCTAGTTACACAAGATATGCACAAACTGCGCAACCGTACTGCAGCCCTGGAGGACATAGTGAGCAATGTGGAGGATAATGTGCCACTGTAGAGAGAAGTTTGCCATATGCAATTGGTTATCACAGGCCACTCAGCCCATTTGGAAGACATGGAGAACAGGCAGAGATGCAAAAATGTCCATGCGGTGGGCATATATCAGAGAAGACAGAGGGGAATATCCTGTGACGTTTATGGAAAACTGGCTCCTTAACACATTTGGCAAGGACTCCTTCTCCCCCATGTTTGCTGTGGAAAGGGCTCATAGAGTCCCACCCAGGCCGCCTAAACCTGGAGATCCTCCTAGGCCATTCCTATTCAAATTGCTTAATTTCAAGGATCGGGATGCCATACTATATCAGGCCAGAACCAGAGGTGCCCTCGTGAAGATGGATAATGTACGCATATCATTCTACCCTGATTTCTCTGTTGACCTACAGCGTTGCAGGGCCAAGTTTACTGCAGTGAAGAAGCGTCTCCACAGATATGATGTCACCTATGCTATGTTGTATCCTGCCAAGCTTAGAAATACATCGAATTGCGAGACACAATTTTTTGATAATCCTGCTAATGCGTCCAACTGGCTGGATCGTATGGAGCACACCCTTAAAAAAGCACCAGCACCCTAATTGTGTTTTATTTTCTACTACCGCTGAGTGAGAATACCTTAGAAGAAGATTTGAGCATGTTGCTCTAATTTTTTCAGTCTTTCCTTTAAGGTAGAGGGGAATACATAAGTTGTTTGCACTACATTTTACCAATAACTTGGATTTGCAAGTCCCTTTGAATCAGAGTTGAACTGAGACATTGGGGCCCCCCTAACATCGTCCTGCGTGGACATGTACTATGTTACCTGGCTTCTTAAGGATGCAAAGGCCTTTTTTCCTTTTTTTCTTGGTTACCTACTGTTTTTCTTTTCTTTACCAACACTGACACCTGCTGGTTGCAGGGTGGACATTCTGCTTTTTTGTGTTTGTCCAACTGAAATTGGCTTTTCTTTTTTTTTGGCAGACAATGTCACCTAATCACCTGGACTTTATCTGGGGAATCCTTTTGCTCACAGCTACTAAGTGGAGATGTGCAGAGTCCCCTGATGACTTTCTGCACCTGGAACTCTCCCTACAAGTTACTTACCATTCTGTTGTCCTATGTCTAATGTGTGTTCTTTGATTTCGTGGAATGTGAGGGGGCTGGGTAATGGAGTGAAACAGGTGGCATTTTTTTCTACAGGGAAGGCCCACAAACCTGCTGTGGTGTGCTTACAGGAAACACACTTACGAGCTAACTCCCTATCTACACTTAAGCACCATAGTTATCCAACCCAGTTCCACTCTACTCACACAGCCTTCTCATTTCGCATACTGTCTCCTTTCAGTTGCTGCACTCCCTGGTTGATGATCAGGGATGGCACATATTTTTATTATGCAAGCTAGCAAGGTTGACATGTATTATTGCAAACATCTATGTCCCTCCACCCTTCCCCTTTGACAGCCTGAAATGTCACAGTGGCTGCGTTTGATGGGCACAGTGGCTACGTTTGATGGGCATAGTGGCTGCGTTTGATGGCACAGTGGCGGCAATTGATGGGCACAGCAGCTGCATTTTACGGGCACAGCAGCTGCATTTTACGGGCACAGTGGCTGCAATTGATGGATTTTTTTTCAGTTTGTTTGCGCCCCCCCAAAAATTTTGAGCACCAGCCGCCACTGGTTGCCAACGTAGACACTCTAATCTGAAGTTGGAGGATTCCACGTTCTTGAAGTCCATATACACTGACCCTGAGAAAAAGAGTATCATCTCTAGAATTTATACCCATCTACTATCACATATATAAGCCTCTGACCTTTTACCCTGCAAGGCGGGATGGGAGAGATATCGGTCCCATTGATGGTGAACAATGGAATCAGATTCTTGGAGTGGGACCATTGGTGTCAATATCCACGGCGCAGAGGCTGTCACACCTGTTTATAATGCTCCGAGTTTATCGTACACCTGTACAGCTACATAAATGGGGTAGCCGAGAGAATTTCATATGTCCAAAATGTCAGGCTCACCCGGTTGACCTCATCCACGTGCTCTGGAGATGCCCCAAATTGGTGCGATATTGAAGCAGAATTGTCACCAAAATCAACAATGTATACCAGGTTCAGTTGGCGGTGAACCCGTTGATGTCTCACTGGGGAACTGTACCCCCCTCTGGTGTATATCACTCTCACAAGGCTCTTATACTTAGCTAGGAAGCTGATTACCCGACTTTGGCTTTTGGCACAGGTCCCCACAGAGGCACAGTGGATCCAAATGGTTAATACTATCCTTATCCAAGAGAAAAAAAACACCTATTATCACAGGAAATCGCCTAAAAAAAATTATAAACATCTGGCAGAGTTGGTTGAACTCGCCAGATGTGGCACCACCGCAGCTGGCTCTAGACAGGTTACTAATGGGCTAGATGGTTTTCTGCATTAAACTTTAAGTGACCGTATGAGACTATAGGTGGCCTGTCGGAGGGGATTTGCTTTATGCGATACTTGACATTAGTGTGATGATCATACACAGAGGGGGATACTACAATAGGAGGCAGTGCTAATGGTGTATACAGGTTAGAGTGGCTTAACAACCACTTTAGGGCTTCATGTACATTAGCAGCTCCTAAACTTGAGTTTAGGAGCTATTGGCATTTTTTTTGCCAAAGTTCCTAAACTCAACTCTATAAAAGCCTATGTGTCTATGTACACATAGGCTTTTAGGATCGTTTAGGAGCTGCTGAGGTTAGAGGAGGTTCAACCTCCACTAACCTCCCTCTCCTGAACGTGGAAGAAGTGCATTCAGGATAGGAACGTTTTGATTGCCAGCTGAAAAACATGCAAAATCGCGGTGCCATTTTGCAGCGTTTTGCGTTTTCCTGTGACCGGCGTTCAAAGTAGTTCAAGTGTAAATGAAGCCTAACACTGTTTTGCTCTTTGGGACAGGGACAATTGTATTAGTCTTAAGGCATGTAGGGACACCTGAGAAAGGAAGTTATTACTTTCCGCAGCGACCTCCTCACCTCTCTTCTGGCCGTCATTAAATGCTAACAGAAACAGTTTTCAGTAACAATTTCAATAACCATACTGTTATGAGGGTCATGGTGGTGGTATTTACAAAGACGGGCTCATCAACACAAAATTGATACCAAGTACTCTGTGTGGTTAACTTGGGTAAACTTCCTTGAACTTCTGCTCTTCCACATAATTCTTTTTACATGTCCCAGAACAATGGTAACATCTTTAATTTTTAGGTGGAAACTCTTTTGCTGCCAAGGAGAAGCACCAGTTACCCGTAACTGCAAATGGAGTGCTTACGTCAATGACTTTGATGCCTACTTGAGATGGGATGCGCCTCCCAATGCATACCTGACTGGCGCACACAGCTACCATGATAACAAAAGAGAGTATGTATTTTACTCAGCTTCTAATCATAATACAGTTCTTGCTAAGATGATGAACTCTACTAAAGAGAGCTATTGAGCATATACTGAGTGTACAGGCCCCTAGGAGGCTCTGGTTTGATATATTTGGAGATCCCTTGAGCAGTGGCAGATTGATATCCCACCTACAATGGCCACCAAAGTAAAGGAGGCAACGTCTCACTGACATCCACTATAAGCAGTCACGTTTACACTGATCTCCAATCTAATGTCGCGTACACACGATTGGGATTTTGGTCGGAAAAAGATATGATGGCTTTTCCGACCGTATTCCGCTCAAGCTTGCCTTAGATACACACGGTCACACAAAAGTTTGCTGAATTTTCGACCGTCAAGAACACGGTGACGTACAACACTACGACAAGCCGAGAAAATGAAAATCAAACCGAACAATTGAGTACGTGCTCTCAATCTTTTGCTGGCTGGAATTCGCCAGCAAAAGTCAGATGGAGCATACACACAGTCGCATTTTCCAACCAAAAGCTTTCATCGGTCTTTTGCTGGCCAAATTTCCGATCGTGTGTACGTGGCCAATGATTATCAATGGAACATCAACACCGACAGCTGGTTATAAGGCAAGTCCAGTAACGTGTGCATTATTCTTGGTAAGAGTCAAAAGACAAAGCAAACACAATTCAGAGGGTTCACTCCCCCTTCTTCAGGGATGAGAAACAAGACAGCACAAAATAATACAAGTCAGAATAACTAAAAGCTGTGTGCACAAAGCCCAGCTTCTGTGTTTACAAGTGACAGCGCCCTTCTCCCATCGGCTCCACACAGAGTGCACTGTGGGAAAAAAAAGATAATAGAGTCGGGGTGGATGCTGAATGGTGAAAGGTATGTGCAAATGTAGAAGATGGTTGAGCTTTGAAAGGGGGGGTTAAAATGAGGGCAGTGGAGAGAGGGGGTGTGTGAAGAGGTAAGGCCGGGGTGGAGGGGTGATGGTGTAGAGGTCAGAGCTGAGTAAGGGTACAAAAGTGAAATGTGTGTGGGGATGTAGAAGTAAGGAGCTGTGGAAGAGGATTAAACTCTGCACCCTGTGCGTAATGCACTCATGAGCCTTGAACTCCATGCGTAACACGCTCTTGAACTCTGCACCCTGTGCATGATGCCCTGAGGCGTCAGGGTGGAGAGTGACAAGGAGGGGGAGTCATTGGGGTGCGTCAATTCCTGTGCCTATTTCGGAGTTTATGTATTGTAACCCTAACCCCATAGCTGATCCCCGACCACTCACACCTACTTCTCACTCCAAAAGCTGTGCTTTTTCAAACTCCCGATCTTACAACTAGTGGATAATAGTCATTTAAAGTCCCAAAGTAAAGCTAAATAGGGGCACACAAAATATTTCATGATCCTGGTTAGTTGCAATAAAGACTTGAATATTCAGATTTCTACCTACGCCCAATGGTGATTTAGTTCTCTTCAAATAATAATCTGTATTGGTTAAGCTGAACTCCAGGCAAGGAGCTAAATACACCAAATATATACATATACAGAGCTGTCATTTCTGCCAAAGGATTTGTATTTGTCCAGTCCTGAGACTTACACAGTCCTGTCACACAGCACAGCCTTGTCTGGCAGGGCAGAAGATTTTTCTCTTCTGCAGTTTGGTAACACTTACAGCATAGCTCCCAACTGTCCCTGATTTCAAGAGATTATCCCTCATTTAGGACAAAGTCCCTCTGTCCCTCTTTCGTCCTCATTTGTCCCTCATTTTGGTCTGATCCATATAGCTGTATATAAAATGCACTATTTATCTCTCAAAAATTGTTTCACAGTGCTAAACTTTTTTTTTATCCAATTTCTAATTTGCTGAATTTGTAAATTCCAAAAGCCAGTATAAAGGAATAGTAGCAGTAAAAAAGCACTTGTGGGTTTAACTAATCATTTTTCTGTATAATTCTCCTTTTAACCGCTTCAGCCCCGGACCATTTGGCTGCCCAAAGACCAGAGCACTTTTTGCGATTCGGGACTGCGTCATTTTAACTGACAATTGCGCGGTTGTGCAACGTGGCTCCCAAACAAAATCGACGTCCTCTTTTCCCCACAAATAGAGCTTTCTTTTGGTGGTATTTGATCTCCTCTGCGGTTTTTATTATTTGTGCTATAAACAAAAAAAAAGAGCGTCAATTTTGAAAAAAACGCATTATTTTTTACTTTTTGCTATAATAAATATCCCCAAAAAATATATAAAAAAAATTATTTTCCTCAGTTTAGGCCAATACCTATTCTTCTACATATTTTTGGTAAAAAAATCGCAATAAGTGTATATTGATTTGTTTGCGCAAAAGTTCTAGCATCTACAAAATAGTAGATAATTTTATGGCATTTTTATTAATATTTTTTTTTTTTACTAGTAATGGTGGCGATCAGCAATTTTTATTGTGACTGCGACATTATGGCGGACACGTCGTACAATTTTGACACATTTTTGGGACCATTGACATTAATACAGCGATCAGTGCGATTAAAAATGCATTGATTACTGTAAAAATGTCACTGGCAGTGAAGGGGTTAACACTAGGGGGCAGTGAAGGGGTTAATGTCCTAGGAAGTGTTCTAACTGAAGGAGGATGCGGACTGTGTAGGGGAGATAACAGATCGTCTGTTCACACTCTGTATGAACAGAGTATTTGTCAGTTCTCCCCTCAGAGAACCGGAAGCTGTGTGCTTACACACACAGCTCCCAGTTCTCCGTGTGCCCCGAGCGATCGCGGGAGCCCGGTGGTGATCGAGACCGTCGGGCACTAGCATCGGCTCGGGGGGCGGCCTCCGGCGGCGCGCACGTGCCCCCTAGTGGCCACAGGGCGAAGCGACGTTACATAACGTCGCTTCACCCAGCAGTGCCATTTTGCCGCAGTACGACTGCGGCGGCTGGGCGGCTGGGCGGCATGTGGTTAAGGGGGGCGTGGAAGAGGGGGTGCCCTATGCCTTCATATATTTGCTAATAGGTGTCCCTCATTCCCATCTCAGAAAGTTGGGAGGTATGCTTACAGGCCTGTGACTGGACACTGCAAGGAAAAGGAACAGACTGATGATTTCTCTGTCACTTTGCTCTCTCCTCTTATCAGCATGCCCCTTGTTAACATATGATCATGGCAGCACAACTGGTTGGCTTCTTGTGCTGCTTCTACCTCTCCCAGGTTAATGAAAAAGAAAAAGTAGAGCTAGCCTAAAATGGGTAGAGGTGATACTCAGTCCCCAATAGTATGCACACAACAAAAAACAAAATTGCCCCTGGGACTTTTAAGGAGCACACCTCAAGTAAAATGTATAAATGATGTATTTAACAGACATTTAAAAACAACAATTAATACAGAAGAAAAAAAACATATTAAATATCAGCATGTAAATCAAATTTGCATTTTTGTCATAGACCTTTCCCTGAGATCTGAAAATGTCATGCAGATAATTGTCAGTAGTCTAGGATGGCTGTGCTAGGTCTCGACGCATTTCGCGAGAGGAGTCTCGCTTCTTCGGGAGAAGCACAAATAGATGTGATTAATGGAAGACTCCTGGCCTATTAGCTGGTATAGATGACTCTTTTTAATTATCAAAAAATGAATGAATATAAATAAGTGGGTATATTACCCTAAACTTATAAAGAAGATTTCAAAAAAAGAATGTCCATAAAAGTAAATGGATAAATGCATACACTGCCGGTCATGCCACAAAGCTACCGTGTTTCCCCGAAAATAAGCCCGGGTCTTATATTAATTTTGGCAATAAAAGACAGTAGGGCTTATTTTCGGGGTAGGTCTTACCATGTAATGTGATGTCTTCTCTCCCCCTCTCCTGTCAGGAATCCCCAGTGTGAACTGAGTTAAAATGCTTGTAAAATCCTATAATCCACTCTGTTACAGTAGTACATAATGTACAATGTGTGTGCTTCTGTAATAAAATTGTGCCATATACCTTTGTTATAGCTTCCGTGACCCGTCGAAACTCTCTTCCCCGCTCCGAACCCTGCGTGGGGGGGGGCGAGATCCCCCGCTGACAGCTGGGAGAAGAGGAGGAGAGCAGCGGGAGGTCAGCTTATATTACAGAAAAACTCACATTGTACATTATATAATACTGTAATAGTGTGGATTATAGGATTTTACAAGCATATTAAACTAGGGCTTATTTTCGGGGTAGGGCTTATATTGCAGCCGTCCTGGAAAATAACGCTAGGTCTTATTTTCGGGGTAGGTCTTATTTTCAGGGAAACGCGGTAGTCTTCCCCGGGAGCTGTGGAAGGGCGGGGAGATGGAAACCAGTGGGAAGCCACAAAAAACCCGGAACCGGAGTGGAAGATGTAAATTCCAGAATGCCCACACCCTGTGAGGGAGAAGCACAGACACAACAGTGACCGATACCTGGCAGGCTGCTTTCCCAGGTTAATCTCTAATAAACAGGGAATGCAAGATACCAGGTCAATTGTAGGTTGAAAACATGCATAGAATCATGTGTTAATAAATACAGCTTCCAAAGTCCTTTCCAAAGGGATTTCTAATAGAATTACTCTTCACTGATTCAACCACAAATTGGGGGAAGGGTAGCATTCACATTTTACATGTATTCATGATTGTATTGTGTTTTTAGGGACAGACGCTGGAAGTTCTATTCCTGTGAGAAGAGTGTTTGAGCCAAAGAAAATACTGTCCCAAATATGCCGGCACAACTTGAACCTTGCTCACAGATGTAATACCACCTCTAGCCTCCTGGTGGTGCAACAATTTCTTCTTATCGTGAAATAATCCCGGCGTGCTTCTGTGTTATATAATGTCATTTGAATTTTAAATATGATCACTATCTTACACTATCTTAATCACGATTCTTGCTTAAACCGTGTCATTAAAAGTTCCTAAAAGGTATCTGTGTACAATACGTGAAGGTGCTGGACTGATTTTTTTTACTTCGTACAAGCGAAGGAGGTCTAAGAGTCAACTGGTTATATCTCAGAGTGCTTTGAGTACTTCTTCCTCTTAAAGTAAATGTATTATTACAGTTTTGTGTCTTACCAAATACATCTAAATATTGCGCTGTACCTAAATAAATAAATAAAATGCTAAAAATAAATAAAATCGATTGTCCACATGCTAACACCTAAAGTGTAGACAATTGGGTTTGTTTATTTTTAGCACATTTATTTAACGGTACAGTGCAACAATATTTAGACATAAATTGTGCACTTGTTTTTTAGATCTTTTTGAGTGCTGCTGTGAACAATTACTGAGACTTTTTTTTTTTGAAGCACTAAGCGCAGGTGCTTAGGAGCCAGGAGAGGGGATTAGGGAGAGAATTTTGTGCTGGGGGGGGGGGAGATTTGTGCTCAGATGGTAAATTTGAAGGGTAAAGGATTTGTGCTAGGAGGGGTGATTTTTGTGGGGGGGAGAAGGAGGATTTGAGCTTAGAGGGGGGAGACAAAGATTTGTGCCGGGAGGAGGGGAAACTTTGATTACTGCTCCGTATTTTTTTTTTTGGGGGGGGGGGGGGGGTGATTTTTGCTGACACATGATGCTCTCATACGTTTTGGCGGGGGGCGCATTTTGGTATGTTTGCCCTTGACTCTAGATGACCTTGTCCCAGCACTGACTCATACATACGTGCATATGTGTTTACGCAGCATCTTGTTGGCAGCAATGATTTGGCAGCTGTGCAGCTGGATCTCGACCTTTACTCATTCTGCACCTGCATAGCTGCCTACTCATTGTTTGTTTTCATCTCTACCTACCTTACCTAGGCTGTTGTGGCTGTGCATTAGGTAATGTTCCTTTACATAATGCATATATAAATGTTCACACAAATGTTTTACATGCATACTGCATCAAATATGGTCATAATTAGTTCTAGCAGATTTTTCTACTTTGCTTTATGCAGCTGAACACAAAGTATTTTACGCTCGTTCTTAAGAGTCCTAAGAAATTGGCCATTTTTTAGGAAAACATGAGTTATCAGACCAAACATATTTTTGTGTTAAAGGATAAGTTCACCTTTTGACAAAAAATAATGCAGGTAAAAAAATGCTAATTTTTTAAATTTTTTGTTGCAGGATCATGTAAAGCATTGCACCAGTGAGCAACAGATCACTGTAGCCATGCAGGTCTCCTGCAGACCTGTCAGTGTATCTGCTTGCTCGTACCTCGTACGAGCAAGTTGATACACGCTGACAGGAAGACTCAATGAACTACCACAGCGTTGCTAAGGCTGTCAGGACTTGTAGTTTTCCATTCACGGAACGTTTTTTTTTTTTTTTAATTTGTGACAGCTTGCGGGGGAGAAGATCCCTCGCTTGCTGTCAAAGCGGGGGTGGGGGAGCGGGGTCTTTTCATAACACGTTACATGTTACCAGGGCTTTTTTTCTCAGATAATAGGTGCAGGAACTCCCTCTTTCAGAGTTATCCCTTGACTCCACCTGCACCTACCTCTGAGCACCATTCCTTTGTTCCACCCTCTGCCCACCTTCGAGAACACTGTTCCTTGGTTTCACCCCCTACCCACCTCCAAGCACCGTTCCTTGGTTCCACCCCGACCCACCTCTCAGTACCGCTCCTTTTAAAGAATACAGAACAAAGCAACAGTAGATCCCACCAGCAACAATGGACACCCTGCAACAAAATACTCCCCAGCAGCAACAACAGAACTCCACGCAGACAGCATCAATAGACCCTCCTGCAGCCAGCTACAATAGACTGCTCCCTCAACAGTAGATCCCTCCCAGCAACAACTAACTATCCAGCAACATAAGACCAACTCCAGCAACAATAGACCTCCCCAGCAACAAAAACTAAAAAATATACCCTTCAGCAACAATAGACCTCACCAGCAACAATAGACCTCCCCTCCCTGCAAAAATAGATCTCTTCCCGCAGCAGCAACAATAGACCTCCCCAGCAAAATACCCCCCCCGCAAATATATCCCCTCCAGCAACAATATATCTCCCAGCAGCCAGCATGAATGGACACTGTAGCAAAATCCAGCACCCCTTGCCACTACATACATTCAGTTCTGGAGGTGCCGGAACTGCGTTCCCCTGCATTTCCACTGAAAAAAAGCCCTGCATGTTACACCCTAAATATGGGTGCAACATGTTATGAAAGGTGAGAAAGAAAAGAGCAATAATTAAACAAACTATAGCAATAAAATGGTCCCCTTCAAAAATGTGCAGGTCCATAGTCCTTAAAGCGAAGCCTCACTCAAAATGGGAAGTTCCACTTTAAGTCCTCCTCCGCCCCCTCCTCTGCCACATTTTTTTTTGGGGGGGGGGGTACCTCTTTTGACAGTACTCCCACTTCTGCTCAGGTCACCTAACCTAGGCAATCTCCCCCCTCCCTCCCCACAGCTTTTTGGGACACATCACAGGTCCCAGAAGACTGTGGGACCATTCACAAAGCCATAGCTTCCAACTGTCCTTGATTTTGAGGGACTGTACCTCATTTGGAACAAAGTCCCTCTTTCCTCCTCATCAGTCCCTCATTTTAGTCTGATCTATATAGTTATATATAAAATGCACTACTTATCTATCAGTGTTTTACAGTGCTTAATCTTTCATCCAATTTCTAAATTTCTGCATTTGTAAATTCCAAAAGCCAGTATAAAGGATTACCAGTGGTAAAAATGCACTTGCAGGTTTAACCAATCATTTTTTTGAACAATTTCCCTTTAAGGGTTATGTGTCAGGTGTCCTATGCCTACATACATTTGCTAAAAGGTGTCCTTTGTTCCCATCTCAGAAGGTTGGTAGGTATGACAAAGCACAACACACCTCTCACATGTGCAGTGGACAGCTGGCTGTGAAGCCGCAAGCAGCACAGCTGGCTGCCCACAGTTAAGATGCCTGTCCCGGGAACTCAAAGGTTAGTAAAAAAACAACGCTTAATACCTGGACAGGTGAGTGTCCTTTTATTAAAAGTCAGAAGCTACCCCCTTCCTGCCAGGCCAGTTTTCATCTTTCAGAGCTGTCACACTTTAAATGAAAGTTGCACGGTCATGCAACACTGCACCCATAAGAATTTTTTTTTCACACAAATAGAGCTTTCTTTTGGCTGTATTTAGTCACCACTGGGTTTTTATTTTGCTAAATAAACAAAAAACACTGAAAATTTCGAGAAAAAAAAAAAGCATTTTTCTTCATTTCTGGTGTAAGATTTTGCAAATAAATAATCTTTTTTCATAAATTTAGGCCAAAATGTATTCTGCAACATTTCTTTGGTGGAAATAACCCAAATTAGTGTTTATTATTTAGTCTGTGGGATCCACAAACTATGGTATATATCTGAAAATCTCATTTCTCGAGGCCTGAAAATGGCAGAAGAGTACAAATATCCCACAAATGACCCCTTTTTGGAAAGTAGACAGTCCAAAGTATTTAGTAAGAGGCATGGCTGGTTGTTTTGAAGTTGTAATTTTTTGTCACAATTTTTGGGAAAATTAGGAAATTACTTTTTTTTTTCAGATTTTTTTGTTATTTTTTTTACATACTGTCACCAGTGCAGTACAGACTTGTCATATGGTATGGTGGTGAGCACACTATAATTGCTTATGGCAGTGCATTTCACCTTTATAATCATGCATTTGTACTAGATGAAATAGATTTATTCAGTGTGTATTGTTGTGATTAGCTATGATTGGCCACAGCTAATCACATAGTACAGATGGACTGTGATTGGCCCTGCTGTACCATGTGGTCACTGTGACCAATCACAGAGATCAACACAATAGTACACAATAAATGGCATAATTCAAAACCATTCATTGTATTCAATTGTCATGTGATCTGCTGTGATTGGTCACAGAAATCACATGGTACCGGCAGTGGGCCGGTACACTGATCTGTCATCCATTGTGTCCTGGAGCGTGGCCTGTCAGGTCCAGGCAAGGAGTATTCTGGGGAGAACATCATATGACATCCGCTCAGAACAATAGGGTTCCCACTCAGGGCAACTGGAATAATGAGGAAGGTAGGTTTAGACATCCATGCTCAAGACATTGATCAGCAGAGTGCACAGCTTAAGTCTGCACCCAGTGGTTAGCAGGAAAGGCATGCATGTCCAAAGGGATTTCCTGCTAAGGGTCCATGCACAATAGCTTAAGAAACGCTCCTAGCAGAAGCTTTTGAGCTTTTTTTTTCCCCCTCGCCATCTTTCAGGACAGCCACAATGAGAGACCTTGGCTCCTCCCCTTCCTAGGAAACTGCGCCAGCTCATAAAATTCCACTTCCCCCTGCTGGACTTCAGTTGTTTGTGTTTCTTCCTGTGGGGAGACACTGTTAGGAACCTGGCCAGATAGTCAGGGAGACTGTGGCTATGTAGGGGAGGCCAGGGCGCTCCCAGTGATGCAGCAGGGTACATACCTGATCGCACAGTCTGCCACCCCACCTTCGCTGAGTGCTGATGGAGGATCCCCCGGCCCACCATCGCATTCACAGGGATGCAGCAGGGAGGCAGCTCCGCTCTCCCGGTACACTGGTGCGGGCGGAGTGGTGGATGACGTAATTTCCAGTGGAGGACGGATGCTTGCCTTCCCCGCCACTTTCAACCCAGTTCTGGGTTGCAGTGCTGATAGCGGGCCGGACGCAGGCTGAAGAGGAGTCGGGTACGCGGCACAAGCAGCATGAGACTCCACAGCAACCACAAGCGCAGCCATGTCTGTAGCGGATGCCCAGACAGGGCACAACAATGCTAGCTCCAGCCATCCCAAGGTAGGGGTACCCTGGGGAGGGGTCCTCTTCATCCAGGATTTTCCCCCTTCATGGATGGTTCTTAGTAGTGGGGGGGGGGGTCCCTCTGGGTGGTCAGAGGGGTGGAGGCTTAGGTCCTTACCTTTTTAAAGGCCTGCAGCACTCCCCAGGGTTGTAACCTGTTTGAACGAAGGGGGGCGAAAGGTGATGTTATTTATATGTTCTTACATGTATTTCAGAAAGCTACTGATAAATCAAGATCCTCACATTGCTCTAAGACAAAGTGCGCCTCTTGTAGGCATACCCTAGGGCAGTGATGGTGAACCTTGGCACCCCAGATGTTTTGGAACTACATTTCCCATGATGCTCATGCACTCTGCAGTGTAGTGGAGCATCATGGGAAATGTAGTTCCAAAACATCTGGGGTGCCAAGGTTTGCCATCATTGCCCTAGGGGAATCTTGGACAAAAGTATTATGCAAAGACAGTATAGATGCATTAGTCAGAGAAAGGGTATCAGAACAGGAATTGGGATTAGCGGCTTCAGTGAAGGAACTTTCCTCCACCTTTCAGTCACTTAAAGTGGAGTTCCACCCAAAAATGGAACTTCCACTTTTTGGAATCCTCCCCCCCTCCGGTTTCACATTGGGCACCTTTCAGCGGGGAGGAGGGAGCAGATACCTGACCTGTGTAATACAGGTATTTGCTCCCACTTCCTGGCATAGATCCCCGCAGTGATCGCGGTGACCTATGCCACCCGGGCGCCTACTCTGTCCCCCCCCGCTGTCTTCTGGGAGACGCACAGGTCCGATAAGACAGAAGGGACCAGTGAGGACATGCAGCGCGACTCAGCATGCGCTGTAGGGAACCAGGAAGTGAAGTCGCAAGGCTTCACTTCCTGATTCCCTTACCGAAGATGGTGGTGGTAGCACCCGAGAGCCGACGGACAGATCGGCTTCGGCTGCCGACATCGCGGGCGCCCTAAACAGGTAAGTGTCCATATATTAAAAGTCAGCAGCTGCAGTATTTGTTTTTTTTTTTTCTTCTTTGTTCTAAATTCTCTATTAAATTTTCTTTCAAGTCTTAACAGTTAAAAATGAACATATAAACATTATCTTCATGTAGCACACTACTCCCTTGGGAGCTGCTGGGTGTGTTCACACCTTTCTGTTAACTGTTTCCATTCTTCCACCCCTGCACGAATGACATCAGCAGACAGTTCAATAACTTTTAAACAGAACTTTATTTGCTTGCTTGCAGTAGGTTACAGGATTGCTTGGGGAAATATGAGCTGCCTCTTAGTTTCTGGTTCCTTAGTGTATTCAAAGTCCTTTCCCATAATGAACTGACCAATGCCCTTCTGAAAGACATTGTGGTATGTGGATGCTGGAAGCCCCAGGCCTCACCTGCCTATCTTGACTTCTGTAGTCCTCCCGCGTCAGTTCAGGAAAGTTCTGGATGAATTGAGTACCGCTGGGTTGCACACCCTTGCTCTCTCCCACCAACAGTCCATGATTTCCACAGAAAACCGATCCCAGTCTACTCCCTCCTTTTGGCAGCTACTTCCCGCTCCGCATGGTCCGGTGCATCCCAGGTTGATATGCCCGGTCCACTTCTCCCGGAATTTCTTGTGGTGAATTGGTGTTGTTGAACCATCCAGCGCTGAGGTCTCTGAACCCTCAGGCCTTCAGGTTTTGTTCCTGCTGTCCAGCGCTGGAGGCATTGCATCTCCAGGCCTTCAAGCCTGCTCTTTGCTGGTTACATTTCTGCTGCTTCTCTGGATTCAGTTCCCATCTCCAACTCCCAGGAAGAATGTGACCTTAGTTTTTATATGGTCCCACCTCTGTCCAAACAAAACAATGATTGGCTCAGAGCGGTCTTCATGAACTACCTTCCACTCTGCTGCCCAGTCCACCTACCTTCCAGAACCTTTTAGGGAAAGTAATAGGGCGTACACACGGTCAGACTTTTCGGCTACAAAAGTCCAACGGACGCCGACGGACCAAATCCGGCGGACAATCTGATCGTGTGTGGGCTTCCCCGGACTTTCAGTGGACTTTTCCAGTCGCAAATCTGACGGACTTTAGATTTGGAACTTGCTTCAAATCTTTACGTCGTAACTCCGCCGGACCCAGAAATCCGCTCATCTGTATGCTAGTCCGACGGACAAAAACCCACGCTAGGCCAGCTATTGGCTACTGGCTATCAACTTCCTTATATTAGTCCGGTGTACGTCATCATGTACGAATCCGTCGGACTTTTGTGTGATTGTATGCAGGCAAGTCCGTTCGTTAGAAAGTCTGCCAAAAGTCCGTCGAAAGTTTGTCGGATGGGCTGTCGGACTTTTGTAGCTGAAAAGTCCGACCATGTGTACGCCCCATAAGAGAAATCCTTCAGGGCAGAGTGTAGGTGGCCACACCCTCCTCTATTCTATCAAATCTCCCAACTAAATTAACCAACCAGGCCTGAACAAACAGGGTAAGGCACTGGCAATTTACCTAACACTTACCTACTAGCACCCACCTAAAAGTGGTGGACGCTACATTCACAATAGAATTAATAAATCATCAAGAAATAAAAACACATTGTGCTAGGAAAAAATAAGATGAGAGACAGAGACCAAAAGGACCAAAGAGCCCTTTTATCCCACTCACTTCACCTATTTCCAGTATTATAAACTTAGCGTTGCTCCTTAATTCCTCCCCTCTTTTCTACCCCTCCCATTACCCTTCAAGTGGTCTCATAGATAAATTCATTGATCAAATCGCTCCGTTTCTATAATTTCACGTGCTTTACATTTAAGATTAGCAATCTTATTACATCTAATTTTTCTGGTATGTATTTTTCCTGTCAATAAATCTAATTTTTGTTGATCTCCAATCTATTATTCGTTTTTTCACTCTATAGGAGGGAACCCATTTTTTCCAACCAACGCCTCCACATCGTATCAAATTCCTTGAGATTGCCTCTCCTTGTGTACACTGCTCTTTCTTTACAGATGGTCTCGTTTATTTCCCTGATCCAGTCTCTTATTGTAGGGGGCGTTCTGGATTGCCATCTAGTTGCAATAATTTTCCTGGCTTGAAACACACACCTTAATATTGCAATTGTGGTACTCTTCCTCTCCCCCCGTTCCTTCCTATACCCCAGTATGCATAATACAGCATCCATCTTCAGTGTTATTTCAAATATATCACTTATGATATTAAGCACTTCCTCTCAGTACCAAAACACCTTGGGGCATCTCCACACCATGTGTATGAGATCGCCGGTTCCCTGACATCTGGGGCATTTGTCATCTGATCTTCTGCCAAACTTAAACAGCCTCTTGGGGATATAAGCTCCATTTATCAACATCAGGTGGGATACCTTCTGCGGGGGTGAGACCGATACCATCGGACCCATCTCTAGAATTCTTCTCCACTGCTCCTTTGTTATTACCCCTCTATCCTCTTCCCAGGATTTTTTTTCCGTTGCAGAGTTTCCACTCAGTATTGGCTTCTTTGCTTATCTGTCCATATAATTCGGATATAAGTCCCTTAGTGGAGCCTACCTGGAGTATACTATGAAAAAGGGGCATTTTATTCAACACTAGGGGTTGTTTTCTAAATTGGGCTTCAAGGGCATGCCCCAACTGTAAGTAGATATAAAATGAGGGTTGAGGTATGTTGAACTCACGTCTCAAGTCTGAGAATGTTTTAAAAGTATTACCCACATACAGTTGACTCAGCCTTTTAATGCCATGTATTTCCCATTCTCTCGCTTTTCCTATCGGGAGGATTTACAGCAAATTGCAGTTATTCCAAAGTGGAGTATATTCAGTTAGCCCATTGTATCCCATCTGTTTTTTAACTGTTTTCTATATTTTAGTTATCATTTTTATTGTTGGATACCTATAGCAAAAGGAGTCCGTCTCTAGTGCATCAATAATTGTGTTATGTAAAGCACCAGTTAATATTATTCTCCCATTAGGGGTACCTCCTCTCGGAACGTCACATCCCATTAAGTGCTGCAGCTGTGACGACAGATAACGCTCAGGGTGAGGTAATGCCAGACCTCCTTCCCCTGCCGGGAGCTGTAACATTCGTAGTCAGAGCCTGGCTTGTCCCCCATTCCATATTAGTTCCCTGAAAAGGGACTCAGTTTTGTTGAACCATTTCTTACATACCCAAACTGGAGAATTATGCAAGAGACACAAAATTGGGACATCCAGATCATCTTTATAAGGCTACATCTGCCTGCCACCGACAATGGAAACCGTTTCCAGATGCCTATTTTTTGTTTAAATTTGGACAGCAATGGTATAAGATTTTTACTTATAAATTGATTAGGGTCTTCGTCAGGGCTATCCCCAGGTATTTCAATGTATCCACTACTACCAGCTGAGGCATTCCTGGTATTGTTAACTCAGTAATGGGATCCAGTGGTAGGAGTTCGGATTTCTCCCAATTTATCTCTAACCCTGTAAAGCTACAAAATTCCTCGACTATGCTCATTGCTTTTGTCAAGGATTGCCCCGTGTCTCCCAGGTAGAGAAGGATATCGTCCACGTATAACGCGATTCTTTCATCTCCCGTCTTCCTCTGAAACCCAGTTATCTCAGAGCTTGATCTCATAGAAATGGCAAGAGGTTCCATTGCTAGGGCGAAAAGCAGGGGTGACAAAGGGCACCCCTGTCTCTTCCCCTCTCAAGCTCAATCTTATCCGAGAGTTCGTTATTAATTCTAAGCCTACCACTGGGCCTGTGATAGAGCATCTTTATCCAACCGATGAAGAAGGTAGTAGTATTTGTAGCTGCTGACTATTAATATTTTTTTTTTTGGTGGAACACCGGTTTAAATCCTTGATTGAAGGGTTTCAGCTTCCTACAAACCCTTCACCTGCACCCCAGATTACAACCCTTTTACAAGCACAGGGCTCAGCACCTTTCCAACTGGCCACCCTTGCCACCTCCTGGGGCCTCCAGGTAGGAGACTAGGGAGGAGCTGGATAGTGTGACCTCAGGTTCCCAAGAAGAATCAGAGGGGGAGGACCGGGACGGGGAGTCCAGGAAACCATCACATTATAAGCTTTCCCTGGAAGAGGTAGAGGACCTCTTGGGGGCAATTTACACCACCCTTGGAATTCAGGCGGATAAGAAACCCCTGACACTCCACGACCAGATGTACATGGGCATGGCGGAACAGAAAAAAAAAGTTTTCCCAGTCCATGATGTCCGGGTGGAAACAGTAAAAAAAGAGTGTCAGGATCCTGAACAGAAACCTTTTTTCTCTAGATCTTTGAAAAGAAGGTTTCCGTTTTCAGAAGATCCATCGTCCCATTTGGAATAAAAACCCCAAACTGGACACTGCCTTCTCACAGGTTTCCAGACATACAGATCGGGCCTTTGAAGATATGGGAACTCTAGCAGATACTATGGATAAAAGAATGGATTTCCTCCTAAAGAAAACATGGGAATCAACCATAGGAAATCTGAAACCGAAAATGGCTGTCACAGTAGTGTCCCGTAACCTGGAGCACTGGCTTTCCCAAATTCAGGCTCATGTTGAAGCAGGAACCGCCAAGGAAACTATATTGTCATCCTTCCCTACTATTCTGCGAGGAGTGGCATATATAGCGGATACGTCTGCAGAGTCTGTCCGCATGTCTACCAGAACCATGGCCCTAGCCAACTCGGCCAGAAGAGCCTGTTGTTTAAAGAGAGGGTTTCCCTCTGTTTTAGTTTAGAGTGCACTCTACCAGTACAGTAAGAGCTTCATGCGCGGTGCATTATCAAGCCTTTATGACTCAGATTTGCAAGGCCGCAACTTGGTCGTCTGTGCATATGTTCACTTATTTCTATCAGGTGAATGTAAGATGGCAAGAGGATGCCGCTTTTTGGCACAGTGTGCTGCAGGCAGCAGTATAGGTCCTCACGTCTGATGGCGGTCTGCGTTATTTGTGTCTCCCCCCCCTCTGTAGGCATTGCTCTGGAACATCCCACTTAGTAATTACTATGAGGCTCTGTGTCCCGTGATGTACGATAAAGAAAAAGGGATTTTTATTACAGCTTACCTGTAAAATCCTTTTCTTGGAGTACATCACAGGACACAGAGCTCCCGCCCCTCTTATTGGGATATATATATATATATATATATTGCTTGTGGGACACTTATTGCTTTTCTACAAAAACTGAGGTGCTCCTGGTATGGGAGGGGTTATATAGGGAGGAAACTTCCTGTGTAATTGATTACACCAGTGTCCAGCACCTGAAGGTGAAATATAATCCACTTAGTAATTACTATGAGGCTCTGTGTCCCGTGATGAACTCCAAGAAAAGCATTTTACAGGTAAGCTGTAATAAAAAATCCTATTTTTCCAGTAGTCTTTCAGGACAGCACTAATTATCCACCCAAATTTATAGAGGGTCTTGAGGAAGACCTCAACACAGGCATAGTAGTAATATGTGATGGTATGTTATTAATGTGTTCTTGTGTCTCCCCAGCTGGCCGGAGGTGCTCTTAGAAAAAAAACTGAAGTCCGGCAGGGGGAAGTGTAATTTTATGGGCTGTCGCGGTGTTTCCTAGGAAGGGGAGGAGCCAAGGTCTCTCATTGTGGCTGTCCTGAAAGACTACTGGAAAAGACGTTACCGGTAAGGCTAACTTTTAAATTTTTTTTTTTTTCTGCTTCAAGAAGCAAATAGTGTTATCTTATGTGTCCATGCACACTATTTAAGTCTAAAAGCATTTTTGAAGTTTCAACTTTTAGGAGCAGAAAAAAAAATTTTTTTTGCATTTTTGAGAGCGATTTGCTGGCAGAAAAAAATGCTGAATGCTCCTGTTGCTAAAAACTGGCACAAAAACGCTATTATGAGCGTTTTTCATCCAGCATTTTTCTGCCATTTTTTAGCTTATAGTGTTAATGGAGCCTTAACCACTTCCGGACTGCCAGCTAGCTACCATAACCCCGGTATCCTCTTCTTCAGTGGGCAGTCCGCTTTCCGATAAAAATGATGGTCTCTGCGGCGGATTCCCCGCCAGATCACTTTTATCGGCGGCGGGAGAGGGCCTTGAGGCGATTGGGTCCTTGTTCCTGCTTGGCATGGAGACGAGTGAGGGGAAGATGGCCACTACCCGTCTCCATATCATTGCAGGGCGGAAGCGACGTTTTGACATCGCTTTCGCCCAATGCTCTTAAAGAGACTTTTTTTTTTTTTTAATTACTTTTAAAATTTTTTTTTTTTATTGCATTTTAGTGGAAATATGAGATCTGAGGTCTTTTTGACCCCAGATCTCATACTTAAGAGGTCCTGTCATGCTTTTTTTCTATTTTCTAATAGGGATAAAAATTACCCTTTTTTTTTTTTTAAAAGAACAGTTTAAAAAAATAAAATAAAAGGTAAAATAAATAAGAATTTTTTTTTTTTTTTTTAAACACGCCCCATCCAGCTGAGCTTGCGTGCAGAAGCGAACGCATACATGAGCAGCGCCTGCATATGAAAAAGGTGTTCAAACCACACATGTGAGGTATCGTTGCGATCGTTAGAGCGAGAGCAATAATTCTAGCCCTAGACCTTCTCTGTAACTCAAAACATGCAACCTACAGAATTTTTTAAATGTCGCCTATGGAGATTTTTAAGGGTAAAAGTTTGTCGCCATTCCACGAGTGGGTGCAATTTTGAAGCATGACATGTTGGGTGTCAATTTACTCGGTGTAACATTATCTTTCATAATAAAAAAAATTGGGCTAACTTTACTGTTGTCTTATTTTTTTAATTCAAAAAAGTGTATTTTTTCCCGAAAAAGAGCGCTTGTAAGACCGCTGCGCAAATATGGTGTGACAGAAAGTATTGCAACGACCGCCATTTTATTCTCTAGGGTGTTAGTTGCAGCTACATATCAGTGGCCATGACGGGTCACACTGTACTGTGGGTGGTAAATCCAGTGAGTGCAGTACAAAGGCTCCTGATAATAGGGTCAGCAGGACGGCTCCAGGAGGATGGCGGAATTGAAGAAAGGATCGGAGAACTGCAGCACAGTCTGAGTGTCTGGTGAATTTTGGACGGGACCAAGTGACCGGAGACTTGATCTGACCAATCGTAGGATGGCTCTGAGCCACAAAGGACTGTTTGGTCCAGCCATAGATTCCTGAGGGGGTGCTGGATCCAGGGGCCAGTCACAAGGCATGCTGAGACTTTTAATTCCTCTACAGTTGGAGTCTAGTAACAAGGCATGCTGGAATCTCTAGATCCTGCCTCCCCTGTACTGTGCCCTCCAGCCCCCCCCCGCCCCTTACGGCTCCTTCCTGCCCCCCCTGTACTGTCTTCCTACTCCCCTGTACTTTGCTCTCCTGCCTTTCCCCACCCCGTACTGTGCCCTACTGTCCCCCTGTACTGTTCCCTCCTCCCCTATGCTGTGCCCTCCTTGTACTGTGCTCTACTGCCCATCTGTACTGTGTCCTTCTGCCCCCTATTCTGTGTCCTCCTCCCCCAAATGTGCCCCTTTGCTCTCCTACACTCCCCATCCTGTACAATGTCCTTCTGCCCCCCCCTCATTCTGTATCCTTCAACCCCCCCCCCCCCCACACTGTGCCCTACTGCTCATCTATACTCTGCCTGTCCCCCCCCATACTGTGCCCTTCCTCCCCCCATACTGCTCCTTCATGCCCTGCCCCCCTGTACTGTACTGTTCCCTCCTCCCCTTTGTACTTTGTCCTCCTACCCCGACCGGACTGTGTCTTCCTACCCCCCCTTGTACTGTGCCCTACTGCCCACCTGTACTGTGCCCTACTGCCCACCTGTACTGTGTCCTTCTGCCCCCCCTATTCTGTGTCCTCCTGCCCCCCCCCCATTCTTTGTGCTCCTGCCCCCCCATTCTGTGCCCTCCTGACCCCTCATATCCTTCCATGTCATACTGATTCCCCTGCATATTCCCCTCATACCTTCCATGTCATACTGATCCCCCTGCATCATCCCCTATCACCTTCCATGTCATACTGATCCCCCTGCATCATCCCCTATTACCTTCCATGTCATCCTGATCCCCCTGCATGAAGAACTTGGTGGGTGGATTTGGTGTGACGGCCAGTGGTTAGGCCCTGGGGAATGTTGGTTGTCAGACCTGGGGGGCCCGGGCCTGAAGCTGTTCTGATGGCTGCCCTACTGATATGGACTGGGTAATGTGTTAGGAATGAAAGGATGCCACATCGTTTGATGGAAATTATAATTATCAGACACCTTGAAAATCAAAGTGAAAAAAACGATGCAGCAGGCTAGTCCATTTTGCTGAAATTTAATTGCAGCAACACAAAATGGTACTCAGTAGTTTGTATGGCCCCCATGTACTTGTATGCATGCCTGACAACATCGGGGCATGCTCCTAATAAGATGACGCATAGTGTCTTGGGGTATTTCCTCCCAGGTCTGCACTGCCTGCTGCACTTGTAAATGAGCCCTTAGTTGCATTCGGCAGCGGCACCACTAGGGCTCGTTCACAATGGTTGAACTGCAGTTTTACTGCCCCCAATCTCTACCTCCTTTAGCTGCTGAGGCAGCAACCAAAGGTGTACACATACTGCAGCAGGAATTAAATCTCCTGTTGCTTTTGGTAAGTGTTACTGCCTGCCAATCATGACCCATTCAAATAAATAGGGGAACTCTGCAAGTGCCCCGCAACTGCAAGCTTCTGCGGGGTCCAAAGGGTGAAAGCAGGTGGTGAGAAAGCAACACAATGCTGCCTGCTTTATCCCATTGTTTTCTGTACTGCACAAGGTTGCAGGGCACTTGCAGAGCAGCCTGATTCTCTTGAATGGGTCATGCTTGGTAGGTGCTACACCCACCAACCATGACAGGGAATATAACTCCTGCTGCGACATGTGTACACCCCTGGCTATTGCAGTAACATGTAAAAACACGTCTTAACTATGGGGGTTTTACCACACCCTAAGCTGCAAATGTAAATGAACCCTTACTGTTCTGAGCCCCCTAGAAGGCTGCTTTCACACTGATGCACTGCGGTTTACCTGCACCGTGGGTGCAGCGCAGTGAATCTGCTACTTTCCTGGGTTAGCTGCGCTTTGCCATAGACTTTTATTACATCCTGCAGGTGTGAAGCACTTTCTGATACGCACCAAGCCTGCAGGATATAATGGAAGTCTATGGTTAAGCATAGCTAACCCATAGGAAAGCTGCATCCGCAGTTTGGGGAAAACCGCAGCACATCAGTGTGAAAGCAGCCCTATACTATTATACCCAGTGTATTGATTTACACTGACCTCAACATCTCTTCTTTCCTGCTGCTGGCACCACTCTGGAGACAACTAGCCAGGATAACAGGAGTACAGTTGGTATAACTCCACATGGGACAGGAGCCAGCACTACAGAGGAGACATCGACTTATGTGGCACTTGCTCCCTACTACAGCTCCAACTTTACAAGTAGTCCTTCTGAATTGCACTATTGATGCTCTAGGATGGCTAGGAAGTCCAGACCACGATCGACTGGGTGTTGATCCCCTTCTAAATGAAATGTTTCAATTGTACAAGCCCACTGTATGCAGTAAGGACCCATTTACACTTTTGTGTTGCAGTAATGTACATGCAACATGCGTTACAATTAATTTGTTATGCCAGTCAGAGAGTTGTGATTTCCCAAGCACTCACAACTAGGGGCTAGTGGCCATTTGAAGTGTAAAAAAAAGAAGCTAAATACACTATGTGTGGCAGAAAACTAACACTGCACATCACCCCGAACACACCATCCTCACTGTGAAACACGGTGGTGGCAGCATCATGTTATGGGGATGCTTTTCTTCAACAGGGACAGGGAAGCTGGTCAGAGTTGATTTGAAGAAGGATTGCCAGAGCTACAATGGAATGGTTTAGTTCAAAGCATATTTATATGTTGGCCAAGTCAAAGTCCAGACCTAAATCCAATTGAGAATCTGGCAAGACTTGATAATTGCTGTTCACAGATGCTCTCCATCCATTCTGACAGAGCTTGAGCTATTTTGCAAAAAAGAATGGGAAAAAAAATGTTACTAGATGTGCAAAGCTGGTAGAGACATCCCCAAAAAGACTCGCAGCTGTAATTGCAGTAAAAAGTGGTTCTACAAACTATTGACCCAAAGTATTAGGGGCTGAATACAAATGAACGCCCCACTTTTCAGATGTGCCACTTTGTGTTGGTTTATCACATAAAATCCCAATAAAATGCATTTACGTTTTTGGTCGTTAACCACTTCCGGACCGCAGCACAACTATATACGTTGGAACTTTGAAGAGGGATATCTGTGTTATGGCAGCAGCTAGCTACCATAACCCAGATATCCTTGTCTTCAGCCAGTGGTCCGGTGGTTTCCGATAATGGTGGTCTCTGCGGCAGATTCGCCGCAAGATTACCGTTATTGGAGGCGGGAGAGGGCCACCCCCTCCCTCCGCCGCTTAGCGGAGCTGTCGGTAGCGGCGGAGGCAATCAGGTCCTCTCTGTGGCTGGGTATGGAGACGAGTGAAGGTAAGATGGCCCCAACCCGTCCCCATACCATAGCAGGGGGAAGCGACGTCACATTGTCACTTCCGCCCATAGCTCTTAAAGGGCCTTTTTTTTTCTTTTTGCATTTTAGTTCAAATATGAGATCTGAGGTCTTTTTGACTCGAGATCTAATACATGTTTACATTCCTTGTAATAGGAATAAAAGTGACACATTTTTTTTTAAAAGAACAGTATAAAAAATAATAATAAAAGGTAAAATAAATAAGAAAAAAAAATGTAAACGCGCCCCGTCCCGCTGAGCTCGCGTGCAGAAGCGAATGCATACGTGAGCAGCGCCCGCATATGAAAACGGTGTTCTAATCACACGTGAGGTATCGCCATGATCGGTAGAGCAAGAGCAATAATTCTAGTTCTAGACCTCCTCTGTAACGCAAAACATGCAACCTGTAGAATTTTTTTAAATGTCGCCTATGGAGATTTTTAAGGGTAGAAGTTTGTTACCATTCCACAAGCGGGCGCAATTTTGAAGCGTGACATGTTGGATATTAATTTACTCGGCGTAACATTATCTTTCACAACATAAAAAAAAATTGGGCTAACTTTACTGTTGTCTTATTTTTTAATTCAAAAAAGTGTATTTTTTCCAAAAAAAGTGCGCTTGTAAGACCGCTGCACAAATACGGTGTGAAATAAAGTATTGCAATGACCACTATTTTATTCTCTAGGGTGTTAGAAAAAAAAAATGTATAATGTTTGGGGGTTCTAAGTAATTTTCTAGCAAAAAAACTTGTTTTTTACTTGTAAACAACATACCTGAAAAAGAGGCTTGGTCCTTAAGTGGTTAACATGGGAAAATGTGGAAAATTTCAAGGGGTGTGAATACTTTTTCAAGGCACTGTAAACCCAATGGCAACTAGTTCTCTTCAGTAACCTCCAGTTAAGGCTGAACTTCAAGCAAAAAAGTACACAGATGAAATGCATATATGGGAGTTTTTATATTCTTATGTTGCAGGATTATTATTTCTGTCCATCTAGTCCTAAGATTTATGCCCCGTACACACGATCGGACATTCCCACAACAAAATCCTAGGATTTTTTCCGACGGATGTTTGCTCAAACTTGTCTTGCATACACACGGTCACACAAAGTTGTCGGAAAATCCAATCGTTCTGAACGCGGTAACGTAAAACACGTACGTCTGGACTATAAATGGGGCAGTAGCCAATAGCTTTCATCTCTTTATTTATTCTGAGCATGCATGGCACTTTGTGCGTCGGATTTGTGTACACACGATCGGAATTTCCGACAACAGATTTTGTTGTCGGAAAATTTTATAGCAAGCTCTCAAACTTTGTCAGAAATTCCTATGGAAAATGTGTGATGGAGCCTACACACGGTCGGAATTTCCGACAACAAGGTCCTATCACACATCTTTCGTTGGAAAATCCGACCGTGTGTACGGGGCATAACACAGCACAGCCTTGTCTGGCAGGAGAGAAGTCCTGATTTTCTCTCCTGTAGTTCAGTAATATTTACACGTCTTGTCCCTCCCCCAGCCTGTGATTGGACAGTTAAAGAAAAAGCAGCAGGCCGATGAACTCATCTCTCTGTCACCCTGCTCTCTCCTCTTATCAGCATGCTTCTTGTTAACAAACATGTAGTGTAGCACAACTGGATGGCTATTTCTGCTGCGCTCTCTCTTTCAGATTAAAGTACAACTATAAGCAAAACTTATTTTTTTTAATTGTGAATAGAGTGGAAAGGGATTAGAACACCTATTAGGTTTTTACTGCTGTCTGTGCCCCCATTAGTCCTGTTTACCTTTATCATTTAAAATAAAAGTAAAAGAAAATTCCATATTTTGGAATGTCCCCAGAAAACTAATACGAGGGGAAAACTTCTATTGGGGACACTATTTCTAGAGATGGAGAAGGGGTGTCCCGTCCACGAGGGATTCCTGTAATTTGCAGGGATTTCCTCTTACTTCCTGTTTTAGCTATGGGACAGGAAGTGAAGGTAAATCTCCCTAATGGGACACAGATGGCAAAAAAAAAATCTGACAGGGGTTATAACCCTCCCTTACTCTATCCAAAATGGAAAAAAAAAGTTTTGTATTGAGTCCTATTTTGAGCTCTGCTGTACAGGGACTGCAAGAGGCAGATACCAGGTCAAATTCTGGCACTTACACTGCAAAAGAAATAGATTGAAACATGGATTAATGACTACAGAGATGCATTCATTTGTATTCTATATCTGCCTGAAGCTCATCTTTAATGGAGAAGGCCTTACCACACAAATTTCTAAGCCCATATAGTTACACAATGGACTCACACTGCACAGAACTCAACCACATCGTGGGAAAAGAGGTGGATGCATTTGTTGCTTCTTTATCATTTGCCACAAATTCATCTTGTGTTGTGTTTTTAGGGACAGACGCTGGAACTTCTACTCCTTTGAGAAGTGTTTGAGCCAAAGAAAATACTGTTTCAAACATGTCGGCAAAACTAGAGCCTTACTCAGGAGATGTAATACCACCTCTAGCCGCCTCCTGGTGGTGTAACAATATCTTTGTGAAATAATCCTGCGGTGTTATATATTGTGACTATGACTTAAAAATATGATCATTATTTTGTTTACCTCTGTTTTTCCTTTTACGTCCATTCTTCCCCCAACATTGTGCCATTCTTTTACCTATTAGGCCCGGTTCACACGGGTGCGACATGCACTCCGACTTTGGGAGCTCATGTCGCATGACATGTAAAAATCATTGTTTCCCTATGAGAGCTGTCTTAACTGGTCCGACTTTGGAATAGGTTCCTGCACTACTTTGGTCTAACTTCTGACCAATTTCAGCCCATAGAATTGAATGAAAGTAACACCCTCATCTTAATTGATGTGATTTGGATCAGACATTACAGAAGGATTACACAGGCATTCCCTGTAGTTGCTTCTAAGGTATGTCAAATTCTCACCAAAGTCAAATCGATGTCGCACGATATTCACATTGGAGCAGTGTGAACACGGCCTTACTCGGGGTGGAGTTCAGTTGAATTTTTGGAGTAGAGACATTTGCACCTGTTCAGCAAATGGGTTCATTTGCAAAGCCCATAGGGGCAACTTTCTGCGCTGGCACTGTCAGCAGGGACTCTTTCCATGTCTATGCGAGCATTGAGATACTTGCTAATATTTTCAGAGACCCTGCATGGACACCACTGGATCTATAGGTAAAGTTGTATTAAGATGTGTGAGCGTGTTTGTTCCTTCTCACACCCCTGTGTTTGGAGAAGACAAAAGATTATACAGTAAAATCACTATCCTACACTTCCAATCCTAAATCCACATTCTTGCTAAAATCCATGTCATTAAAAGGTCTTAAAGGATATGTGAACGTGCTGGACTTTACATTAGCTGTTCTCTCAGTGCAATGAAAGGAGGTCTGAAGCCTCACGATTGGACTTCCATTGGACTTTTCTATGGATTTTTGTCCAAAGGGGCGTTGGCCGTGAACTTGGTATGCATACACACGGCAGAACTTTTTCAGCCAACATTCACCAAATTACGTGGTTTTTCAGCTCTTAACCGCAACCCTTTGGGCAACTTCTGCTATTGCTGCCTGATGTTTAGCATTGGTTCTGAGCATGCATGTTTGTACTTTGGATTTTAGTCCGATGGACTTGTGTACACGCGATTGGATGATCCTCCATCGGACATTTGTTGTCGGAACGTTTGAGGGCATGCACAGCGAACATTTGTCCATTGAAAAAACGAAAACAATTGGCCAATGGAGCATACAGACCGTCGGATTGTCCGATAAAACACGTCCGTCGGACCGTTGTCGAAAAGTCTGATCATATGTATGGTCCTTAAGAGTCAACTGGTTGTAGCTCAGAAGACTACAAGTACTTCTACCTCTTAAAGTAAATTCATTGTTACAATTTTGTGTTTTAACAAATAATACAGTTGTGCTCATGTGTGACAGGATATTTAAGGCCCTATGCATATATGCTTACGATGGATCATGGTAGCAGAAGTCAATGATTAGGCCTACACGTTATTTAGGTTTACAGCTCTATCTTCATTAGCCTGTGGTGGTGCAAGATAGAGCTGGGGAGTTCAACCTACAACCCAAGACAGCTTTAGATGCAGCCCAACACAAAATTGTAAACTTACTTAACCACTTCAGCCCCGGAAGGTTTTACCCCCTTCCTGACCAGAGCACTTTTTACAATTCGGCACTGCGTCGCTTTAACTGCTAATTGCGCGGTCGTGCAATGCTGTACCCAAACGAAATTTGCGTCCTTTTCTTCCCACAAATAGAGCTTTCTTTTGATGGTATTTGATCACCTCTGCCGTTTTTATTTTTTGCGCTATACACGGAAAAAGACCGAAAATTTTGAAAAAAAATGATATTTTCTACTTTTTGTTCTAAAAAAAATCCAATAAACTCAATTTTAGTCATACATTTAGGCCAAAATGTATTCAGCCACATGTCTTTGGTAAAAAAAATGTCAATAAGTGTATATTTATTGGTTTGCGCAAAAGTTATAGCGCCTACAAACTAGGGTACATTTTCTGGAATTTACACAGCCTTTAATTTATGACTGCCTATGTCGTTTCTTGAGGTGCTAAAATGGCAGGGCAGTACAAAACCCCCACAAATGACCCCATTTTGGAAAGTAGACACCCCAAGGAAATTGCTGAGAGGCATGTTGAGCCCATTGAATATTCATTTTTTTTGTCCCAAGTGATTGAATAATGACAAAAAAAAAAAAAACAAAAAAAATTACAAAAAGTTGTCACTAAATGATATATTGCTCACACAGGCCATGGGCATATGTGGAATTGCACCCCAAAATACATTTAGCTACTTCTCCTGAGTACGGGGATACCACATGTGTGGGACTTTTTGGGAGCCTAGCCGCGTACGGGGCCCCGAAAACCAAGCACCGCCTTCAGGATTTCTAAGGGTGTAAATTTTTGATTTCACTCTTCACTGCCTATCAAAGTTTCGGAGGCCATGGAATGCCCAGGTGGCACAAACCCCCCCCAAATGACCCCATTTTGGAAAGTAGACACCCCAAGCTATTTGCTGAGAGGCATGGTGAGTATTTTGCAGCTCTCATTTGTTTTTGAAAATAAAGAAAGACGAGAAAAAACATTTTTTTTTTTTCTTTTTTCAATTTTCAAAACTTTGTGACAAAAAGTGAGGTCTGCAAAATACTCACTATACCTCTCATCAAATAGCTTGGGGTGTCTACTTTCCAAAATGGGGTCATTTGGGGGGGGTTTTGCCACCTGGGCATTCCATGGCCTCCGAAACTGTGATAGGCAGTGAAGAGTGAAATCAAAAATTTACGGCCTTAGAAAGCCTGAAGGCGGTGCTTGGTTTTTGGGGTCCCGTACGCGGCTAGGCTCCCAAAAAGTCCCACACATGTGGTATCCCCATACTCAGGAGAAGCAACAGAATGCATTTTGGGGATTGTGACCAGATGGTACAGAGTACCATCCACTCTTCACAGGTTTCTCCCGCAGGTGCCGGATCTATGTTGGCGTTGTGGAGCAGGAGAGGGAACAATGTTGCACATTTTCTGGGACTGTCCCAAGATTAAACCGTTCTGGAAAGAGGTGACGGATACGGTCGAACATCTGACGGGTGTCGCACTGGGGGGAGACCCCGGGGCCTGTTTACTGCACCTTTCTAGAAGTTCAATTAAGAAATATAAAGCCTCACTCACCATACATCTGCTTAATGCGGCCAAGGCCTGCATCCCTCTATTTTGGAGATCGGTAATCTCACCAACGAAGATTCAGTGGTATGCAAGGGTCAATGATATGCGGGACATGGAAGATCTTACGGCCACCCTGCACGACAGGGAGGAAGCCTTTCGGGAGACCTGGCGCCCCTGGCAACACTTCATCTACACCGAGGCCTACCTCCGGGAGATGACTTAATGCAGACACTCCTTGATACGAGGACCCTGCCTGGCTGGAGGGTGACACCGCCACCCTCCTCTCTTTACCTCTCTCTTCCTCTCCCCCTCCACTTCGCCTCTCATTCTCTCTGGCCTCTCCCCCCTTACTGTTTCCCGCTTTTCTCCCCTTCCCTCCCCTCCCCCCTCCTCCTCTCTCCCTAGGTTCTCACACAACCCCCTATATGTTTTCGGTTAAGGGAAGATTAGATCAGATATGTTGAATATCATGGTATTCATTACTCTACGTTAGTTGCCCCTTGCCGGACTCTACTGATCGGCAGGGAATATCTCCACCCCCGGTCAGTGGAGAGCTTCTCAAGAGAAAAATCTTTGTTATCTTGGTTTATCTATATGCCTGTTGTCTAAGGATAAATACACGAGCCTTTAGTTTAAACGAGACATATCTCAGGGAACTGCTTGCAAACGGATAGTATGATAATCATAACATCAGACTTTCCCATACACTCAGGCTCTGTTTTCTTTATGCAGACCGTGTAAACTAGAGGAATGAATATGTGTTCACGTCTTTAGTCGACGGTAGTTTTCTGTTAAAGTCCTCTTCATGCCTCTGTTTTATCTTTTTTTTTTTTTTTTTATCACTTACTAAATGTTATAGATCTTGATAACATGTATATCACACTGTAACAAGCATTGTTGAAATAAAATAAAGGAATTTAAAAAGAATGCATTTTGGGGTGTAATTTCACATATTCCCATGGCATGTTTGAGCAATATATCATTTAGTGACAACTTTGCGCAAAAAAAAATAAAAAAAATAAAAAATTGTCTCTTTCCCGCAACTTGTGTCACAATATAAAATATTCCATGGACTCGACATGCCTCTCAGCAAATAGCTTGGGGTGTCTACTTTCCAAAATGGGGTCATTTGGGGGGGTTTTGAACTGTCCTGGCATTTTATGCACAACATTTAGAAGCTTATGTCACACATCACCCACTCTTCTAGCCACTTGAAGACAAAGCCCTTTCTGACACTTTTTGATTACATAAAAAAATAATTTTTTTTTGCAAGAAAATTACTTTGAACCCCCAAACATTATATATTTTTTTAAAGAAAATACCCTACAGATTAAAATGGTGGGTGTTTCATTTTTTTTTTTCACACAGTATTTGCGCAGCGATTTTTCAAACGCATTTTTTGGGGAAAAAACACACTTTTTTCAATTTTAATGCACTAAAACACACTATATTGCCCAAATGTTTGATGAAATAAAAAAGATGATCTTAGGCCAAGTACATGGATACCAAACAAGACATGCTTTAAAATTGCGCACAAACGTGCAGTGGCGACAAACTAAATACATTTTTAAAAGCCTTTAAAAGCCTTTACAGGTTACCACTTTAGATTTACAGAGGAGGTCTACTGCTAGAATTACTGCCCTCGATCTGACGTTCGCGGTGATACCTCACATGCATGGTGCAATTGCTGTTTACATTTGACGCCAGACCGACGCTTGCGTTCGCCTTAGCGTGAGAGCGGGGGGGACAGGGGTGCTTTTTTTTTTTTTTTTTTTTTCTTTATTATTATTATTTTTTTTATCTTATTTTAAAACTGTTCCTTTCATTTTTTTTTTTTTTAAATCATTTTTATTGTTATCTCAGGGAATGTAAATATCCCCTATCATAGCAATAGGTAGTGACAGGTACTCTTTTTTTGAAAAAATTGGGGTCTATTAGACCCTAGATTTCTCCTCTGCCCTCAAAGCATCTGACCACACCAAGATCGGTGTGATAAAATGCTTTCCCAATTTCCCAATGGCGCTGTTTACATCCGGCGAAATCTAAGTCATAAAATGCTCGTAGCTTCCGGTTTCTTAGGCCATAGAGATGTTTGGAGCCACTCTGGTCTCTGATCAGCTCTATGGTCAGCTGGCTGAATCACCGGCTGCATTCTCAGGTTCCCTGTTGAGACAGGAGAGCCAGAGAAAAACATGGAAGACGTTGGGGGGGGGGGGGCATTCCCTCCCACTGCTTGTAAAAGCAGTCTAGAGGCTAATTAGCCGCTAGGATTGCTTTTACATGAAAGCCGACCGCTGGCTGAAAAGAATGATACCAAGATGATACCTAAACCTGCAGGCATCATTCTGGTATAACCACTCAAAGTCGTGAATGGCGTACCTGAAGACAAAAAAATGGTTAACAATAAAGCACAGTAAACGGTAAAGTATAAAAAATTGCATACCTGAAAAGCAAACATGATAAAACATAATAACAATAAAACATTGCAGAATAGAATACAGTAAAAAAGAGCAGAACAATAGAGAGAGAATAGAGAGAGAGAGAACAATAAAACGACAACTATTATTTTTTATTTTATATTTTTGCTTGTGTTTTTTTTTTTTTACACTTTTTTTTGTAACTAACTTTTATAACTGTAACCGGTTCCAGGTTCGGGTCTCTCAAAATGCGATGGCATCTTGGGAGACCCTGTGAAAGTGTGCCTAGTCTGTGCAATGCTGTACCCTACGCTAATACTCAACTAGTGAATGGTAGCGTTCAAAACATTCACCAATGCAAAGACCAGGATTGTCAGGACAGGAGGGACAATAATAGCGGGTGTCACGCCTATATCCGCGCTTGCTGCAGACACAACATCTTTTTTGGGGGGGTTCGTTGGGTAGGGGTACTCGGGAGGACATAAAGAAAATGCCTCTCATGCAGCCGACTGCATTTGGTTGGGGATGTGAATGGGGGAAGTACGGGCGCTGCAGAAGTGGTGGGTTCCCAATTAGGATTGGCGAATGCAGCAGGAAGGGCATTATGGGCACGACGGGCCTGTGTTTGTCTTCTTGGTGGCAGCGGGACACTACTTGTGCTTGCCACCTCACCAGCTTGAACTGCACTTATGGGACTCGCCACGTCACCAAGTGTTACTGCAGTGCGGGTTTGACTACGACCGGGGTGTACTAGGCCGCTGGTGCTTGCCAGTTCACCAAAACGCTACCAAAAAAACTGTTAGCGATCACAGGGATCAGGCCTGACTCTGCGAACGCTGCAGTTATGCGTTTAGTGTTTTGTAAGTGACAGTGATCGATCGATCGATCGATACTGCACTTGGGTGGGCTGGGCCGGGCGGAGGGGCAAAACGCAGGTGCTAGCAGGTATCTGGGCTGATCCCGCTAACACTGCGTTTTTGGGAACCCTAAACTGCTGGGGACGCCAGTATAGATCTGATCGGATCAGATATTGATCCGTTCAGATACTATACCACTAAGGGAGGTGTACGGTGCGTGCGTGGGTGTTAGCAGTACTGGCGCTAACCTGACGCTGCCTGGGGCTGGTGCTTGCCAGTTCACCAAAACGCTACCAAGAAAACTGTTAGCGATCGCAGGGATCAGGCCTGACTCTGCGAACGCTGCAGTTATTTGTTTAGTGTTTTGTAAGTGACAGGGATCGATCGATACTGCACTTGGGTGGGCTGGGCCGGGCAGAGGGGAAAAATGCAGGTGCTAGCGGGTATCTGGGCTGATCCCGCTAACACTGCGTTTTTGGGAACCCTAAACTGCTGGGGACGCCAGTATAGATCTGATCGGATCAGATATTGATCCGTTCAGATACTATACCACTAAGGGAGGTGTACGGTGCGTGCGTGGGTGTTAGCAGTACTGGCGCTAACCTGACGCTGCCTGGGGCTGGTGCTTGCCAGTTCACCAAAACGCTACCAAGAAAACTGTTAGCGATCGCAGGGATCAGGCCTGACTCTGCGAACGCTGCAGTTATTTGTTTAGTGTTTTGTAAGTGACAGTGATCGATCGATACTGCACTTGGGTGGGCTGGGCTGGGCCGGGCGGAGGGGCAAAACGCAGGTGCTAGCAGGTATCTGGGCTGATCCCGCTAACACTGCGTTTTTGGGAACCCTAAACTGCTGGGGACGCTAGTATAGATCTGATCGGATCAGATATTGATCCGTACAGATACTATACCACTAAGGGAGGCGTATGCTGCGTGCGTGGGTGTTAGCGGTACTGGCGCTAATCTGACGCTGCCTGGGGCGACGCATATCACCGCCGGGCAATCAGGGGGCTAAACCTTTATTCGGTAATAAACGGCGGGTGCCCTGACACTATAAAAAATAAACGAACTAACCAGCGTCACCCGTAACACTTATACGGTGATCAGAGGTGAAAGGGTTAACTAGGGGGCAATCAAGGGGTTAAAACATTTATTAGATAGTATATGGGGGTCCCTGACGCTATAAAACGCTGACGGCGAACCTAAATATTTACGTCCCTAACTAGCGTCACCAGCGACACTAATACAGCGATCAGAAAAATAATCGCTTAGTGACACTGGTGACAGGGGGTGATCAAGGGGTTAAAACTTTATTAGGGGGGGTTAGGGGGGTACCCTAGACCTAAAGGGGGCTACCACTCACTGCCCTAACACTGTAACTGTCACAAACTGACACCAATCAGTAATCAGAAAAAAAAAAAAAAATACTGCTTGGTGTCAGTTTGTGACAGGGGGGGGGTGGTTGGGGGGGGATCGGGGGGCGATCGGGGGGGGGGGGGGGATCGGGGGTGTTTAGTGTGCCTGGCATGTTCTACTGTGTTGTGTGTAGTGTTGTGCACTTACATGTCTTCTCTCCTCGGCGCTGGAACGGAAACTGCCGAGCCGAGGAGAGATGACATCACATCCTCTGCCTGTGTGAAACTACACACAGGCAGGGGAGGATTCCGATTGGCTGGGAGCGATCGCGAGGGGGGGGGCCACGATCGGATGGTCTCCCCCTCGCCTCCCAACGCTCCCAGTCACAAGCCGACCACCGCTGGCACCGGGGGGGGATCCGATCGGACCCCCCGCCCGCGGGAGGCAGATCACGTACAGGTACGTGATTCTAACAAAAACATAAGAGACAGAGTTCTCTAAAAGAGGGTCAGCAGGGAACACTGATATTGATACAGATCAGCTTTATTTATTACCAAATAGTAAACCAAATTAAATACAAAAGAAAGTGAAAAAACCAGCAATAATGACTGACAGTTACCACAAACCAGTTAAAATGGGACAACGTTGTCACAAGAGGTAATTAAAAACATATGGGAGCCGCGGCTTCACATCCACTCATACACGTCATACACATCTCTAGGTTGTAAATAAGGTATAATAAGCTAAATGATATAATGAAAATTAAGTTTTGCTGCCCTATTAAAGTACCAGTCATATGTAGCAGTTGGCAAAAAAGAGTTTTTTTGAAAGTCCTGTATAATGGGGGCAGGTCATATATCAGTAGCAGAGATGTGGGTGGATGGACAATCTGGCAATTAATGAGGTATATTGTGGTTCAATTTAGATGAATCAATCTGCTAAGAGGTAAGCAATGTCCAGTTATTGCACACATTGTATGTATAGCAGCTGTTTAGATGGCAAATCAGATCATGTCCCGGTTCCAACAGATAGATATAAATTGTGCAGTTCAAGTAGCAAAATATATGTCCATGGAGACAAGTATAGGAGGTGCAAACAATACTGACATACTTTTATAAAGACGCTGAATGAAATGGAAGGATCTCACCAGCCTCAGTAGCTCTGTCGTCAGGTTTGCAGTAAGTCCTCAGTCCGCAATTCCTAAGTCTCTACATGGATAGGTGCCGCTATAATAAGCGGATAAATGCCAAGATGAAGGAACCGTTTGTTGATGAAGCCGCCGTAAGGTAGGTGTCTCAGTATAGAGAGATGTTGATAGAGGAGACAAGCATCAGCTGTTGAATTGTGCAGGAATAGACCGGATCCAATAGTGCAAGTCAAATTGCCAAGTCGAATTACCAGATCGAATAGCGCGTGGCTCCCGGTGACGTGCTGACGTCACACCGCTGACGCGTTTCACCAGCCAATGGACGCTGGTTTCCTCAGAGCGAGGAGGGGTCAGTGGTGAAGGGTTTAAATAGCCATTTAAGGGATGCAATTCCCATTTTTATCCATTAGATGTCACCATCTAGACCACTCACATGAAAGACATTCAGCAAAGGGAAAGGGGAACAAAGACGTGCATATCAAGCACAAAAATAAAGCAAGTGAAAACATCGATTGAAAGAGGCTAGGATGAAGTGACTTAAAAAGATTGGCAATAGAAAGAGTGAAGAGGTTGATTATTTATGGTAATAGCTATATTGAAAATTAGTTCTAGGATTTTACGGACAGGGTATCATTGTTCTAGGAAAGGTTGAAAGCTACATTCTGTGTTTAACCCCTTGGGGGCTAAGGAGTCTAAGTAGTACGTCCACATTTTCTCCTTCTGAAGGAGAATAGTGTCAAAGTCCCCTCTTCTGGGGGGTAAATTCAGCACATAGATCCCCTTAACTTTAAGGCCCTTTGGATTACTGTCATGAAATTTGGCAAAATGTACTGGGATAGGTCGATCGTCTTCTTTATTCTTTTTTTTATTCCTAATGCCACTGATGTGCTCACCAATCCGGGTTCGGAGTTGGCGTTTAGTCTTACCTATGTAGTTTTTATTACAAGGGCACGTGAGCATGTATATAACGCGTGTCGTTGAACAATTAATAAATTGTTTGATTTGATAATGCCTACCTCCTCTCGGATTGGCGAACTCATCAGTGTGATCCACATATTTGCATATGTTACAATGTCCGCATGCATGCATGCCAGAGGGGGGTCTTCTTTCAGTGAGCCAGTTTTTATTGATGGTTCTGGTGTATTCTGAGTGGACCAAAAAATCACCCAAATTCTGTGCCCTTTTAGCTGTAAGTAGTGGTTTGGGGCTAATTAAATCTGTAATTAGAGGTGCTGATTTAAGAATGTGCCAATGTTTGTTGAGAATCTCTTGGACTTTTGTCCATTGTGCACCGAACCTAGTGATGATTCTCGGAAAATCATTTTCTAATTTTTCATGTCCTTGAGTGTTTTTCTGTATAATTAGGAGATCCTCACGTTTTCTTTCTAATGCATTCTTTTTAGCTTTTTTAAGGCAATTGTGTGAGTATCCTCTTTTTCTGAACCTGTTGTACATCTCATGTGCTTCAGATAGAAATTGTTCATCCTCTGAACAGTTTCTCCTGATCCTTAAAAATTGTCCCGTTGGTATCCCTTTTATTAGGGACTTCGGATGATAGCTCTGTGCCAGGAGGAGGGTGTTGGCTGCTGTTTCCTTGCGGAACGTACTAGTCACTATCCTATCTCCGCATCTGGTGATTTTTAAGTCAAGGAAGGAGAGGGCATCAGCAGAATAGGAATAAGTTAAATGAATATTCCTTTCATTATTATTGAGTTGGAACATAAATTCCTCGAGTTGTTCCGCTGTGCCCTCCCAAACCATGAGTATATCATCGATGTACCTTGACCACAAAGTGCAGTGGTCAAGGTACATCGAGGATTTGTAGACTTCCTCCTCCTCCCAAAGGCCGAGGTGGAGACACGCATATGAAGGGGCCCATGGGGCACCCATACTGGTGCCTCTCACCTGCTGGTAAAATCTTCCAAGAAATTGAAAAAAATTGTTGTTTAGCATGAATTCTAATGTATCAATAATGAACTCATTATGGGCTCCCAATAGGGGGAAATGGATGTCCAGAAAGGTTTTGGATGCTTGGATACCCCAATGGTGGGGAATCGATGTATATAAGCTTTCAACATCTATTCCCACCAAAAGGGCATTTGATGACAAGGAAAAATGGGATAGTATAGAAAGTATGTCTCTGCTATCACGGACAAAAGACCGTAGTTTTGTTACCATATCCTTGATCATCGAGTCCACAAACTTGCCTGTTCTCTCAAGTGGACCATTGATAGCTGAAACAATTGGCCTTCCAGGAGGGTTTGTGAGTGATTTATGTAGCTTTGGGATTATGTAGAAGGTTGGGATAGTAATGTTATCAGCTCGGAGATAAAGGTATTCCTTTTTAGTGAGTAGATTGGCTTCCATAGCTAGTTTTAACTTGGTGTTAAGAGTGTCTATCAGGGCTGGGAATGGGGTACAAGCTAGTTTTTTATAAGTAGATGTATCATTCAGTAGTCTGAAAGCTTCATCCTCATAGAGTTTTTCACTAAGTAGGACCACATTTCCACCCTTATCACTTCTCTTTATCACCAAGTTTGGGGCCTCCTGTAGTTCTTTTAATGCTTTTCTCTCAGAGCTGGTTAAATTACTTGATCCCAACCATTCCCAGTTGATCTTACCAAGATCAAGTTTAACCTGATCTAGGAATAGTTGAAGCCATTTGTGCTTTGATAAGGCTGGCATTTTTGTAGACTTGATCCTCAGATTGGATTTCCTCCTGATTGGGTGGCTATTTTCAGTTTCAGAGTCGCTATCGGCATTTTCCTCTAATAAAGAAATTAAGTTATTAATAGCCTCATTTTCATCCTTGTCAAAATTGGAATTGGGGATAGGTTTATTATTGGAATCATTTTGGTGCCACAGTCTAAAGAGAACCTTTCTAAGGAATAAGTTTATGTCCTTAAACACTTCGAATTCATTCATGGGCGCAGTGGGGGAAAAAGATAGTCCTTTTTGAAGGAGTTTTACATGATTGGAATCCATTTGGAAATCAGATAGATTAATAATGCTCATATCCGTAGAGGCTGAGCTAGAGACTCCGTTTAGCGTCTTTTCTGGCTCCTTAATCGCCCACTGCGTCGATGCTGAGTTATGTTTCGATCCTTTCCTCTTCCCTCTACGTTTACGTTTCCAATTTCCCTGAGATGACTCTTGTCTGTTAGTTGTTTTGGGCAATCTGCTACTAGGTTGCCCTGAGGTTCCTCTAAAAAAGTGACAGATTTAGTAGGAATATCCTTATCAAGGTCACTATCTGAGGAGGAACCAATTCTATTCCTACTGGTACGTTGTGAGTATCTAGAATTTCTTGAGGAGGATCTACTTCTGTTTGGCAAGGTAGGGTTAAAAATATCCCCCCCCTCAAAATCACTAAGATTTTGTCTGAATTTTTCCTGCTTCGTGTATTTAAGATTTTTTTGTATTCTTTCTATTTCTTTTTTGATGAAGTCGTTATTTTTTTCAAAATCAGGTTCGCCTTTATGAGGTTCCAGGGCTTTTGCACTTATTTCTAATTCTCCTTTGATTTCCTCAAGTTGTCTTTCTTCTTCCAGAACTATAATCTTCATTAAGGCTAGGCCTCTATTTAAACATTCCTCTTTCCACACCTCCAAAAAACTGGGGGTGTGGAGGTGTTCTGCAGGGACAATTCTCTCTCTTAGACCTCTAGGAATAATATTGTGAGAAATATGAGATTTTAAGGAGGAGATGTCCCATTTACGGTTTAAAAATTTAATCATAAGCTTTTTATGATTTTTAAAAAGCTTACGTGTTAATTCCCCATTTTCTTCACTCTTTCCATCTGTGGAGAAGGCCGTATTAATTTCGTCATCCAGTTCTCGATCAATCATATATGCCATGTATGTGCTTGTATGCACGGTTTGTGCTATTAGACCGTCAGTCAGTCTGCTGAAACACTAATATTAATACAATAGTGGTGGGATCCTCAAGGCAAAGAAAGGACAGAAGACGTCCCAAATACTGAACAAAAAATAGGGGATTGTTGCCTGGATCAACCAATAGGTTAGTTAAATAGATGGTCGTTTTAACGGATAAGTATCAAAAAATCATGCAGGAAGAAGTCTGCATGCAGTTCCAAGATGCCCTATGAATCATATAACAAAAACATAAGAGACAGAGTTCTCTAAAAGAGGGTCAGCAGGGAACACTGATATTGATACAGATCAGCTTTATTTATTACCAAATAGTAAACCAAATTAAATACAAAAGAAAGTGAAAAAACCAGCAATAATGACTGACAGTTACCACAAACCAGTTAAAATGGGACAACGTTGTCACAAGAGGTAATTAAAAACATATGGGAGCCGCGGCTTCACATCCACTCATACACGTCATACACATCTCTAGGTTGTAAATAAGGTATAATAAGCTAAATGATATAATGAAAATTAAGTTTTGCTGCCCTATTAAAGTACCAGTCATATGTAGCAGTTGGCAAAAAAGAGTTTTTTTGAAAGTCCTGTATAATGGGGGCAGGTCATATATCAGTAGCAGAGATGTGGGTGGATGGACAATCTGGCAATTAATGAGGTATATTGTGGTTCAATTTAGATGAATCAATCTGCTAAGAGGTAAGCAATGTCCAGTTATTGCACACATTGTATGTATAGCAGCTGTTTAGATGGCAAATCAGATCATGTCCCGGTTCCAACAGATAGATATAAATTGTGCAGTTCAAGTAGCAAAATATATGTCCATGGAGACAAGTATAGGAGGTGCAAACAATACTGACATACTTTTATAAAGACGCTGAATGAAATGGAAGGATCTCACCAGCCTCAGTAGCTCTGTCGTCAGGTTTGCAGTAAGTCCTCAGTCCGCAATTCCTAAGTCTCTACATGGATAGGTGCCGCTATAATAAGCGGATAAATGCCAAGATGAAGGAACCGTTTGTTGATGAAGCCGCCGTAAGGTAGGTGTCTCAGTATAGAGAGATGTTGATAGAGGAGACAAGCATCAGCTGTTGAATTGTGCAGGAATAGACCGGATCCAATAGTGCAAGTCAAATTGCCAAGTCGAATTACCAGATCGAATAGCGCGTGGCTCCCGGTGACGTGCTGACGTCACACCGCTGACGCGTTTCACCAGCCAATGGACGCTGGTTTCCTCAGAGCGAGGAGGGGTCAGTGGTGAAGGGTTTAAATAGCCATTTAAGGGATGCAATTCCCATTTTTATCCATTAGATGTCACCATCTAGACCACTCACATGAAAGACATTCAGCAAAGGGAAAGGGGAACAAAGACGTGCATATCAAGCACAAAAATAAAGCAAGTGAAAACATCGATTGAAAGAGGCTAGGATGAAGTGACTTAAAAAGATTGGCAATAGAAAGAGTGAAGAGGTTGATTATTTATGGTAATAGCTATATTGAAAATTAGTTCTAGGATTTTACGGACAGGGTATCATTGTTCTAGGAAAGGTTGAAAGCTACATTCTGTGTTTAACCCCTTGGGGGCTAAGGAGTCTAAGTAGTACGTCCACATTTTCTCCTTCTGAAGGAGAATAGTGTCAAAGTCCCCTCTTCTGGGGGGTAAATTCAGCACATAGATCCCCTTAACTTTAAGGCCCTTTGGATTACTGTCATGAAATTTGGCAAAATGTACTGGGATAGGTCGATCGTCTTCTTTATTCTTTTTTTTATTCCTAATGCCACTGATGTGCTCACCAATCCGGGTTCGGAGTTGGCGTTTAGTCTTACCTATGTAGTTTTTATTACAAGGGCACGTGAGCATGTATATAACGCGTGTCGTTGAACAATTAATAAATTGTTTGATTTGATAATGCCTACCTCCTCTCGGATTGGCGAACTCATCAGTGTGATCCACATATTTGCATATGTTACAATGTCCGCATGCATGCATGCCAGAGGGGGGTCTTCTTTCAGTGAGCCAGTTTTTATTGATGGTTCTGGTGTATTCTGAGTGGACCAAAAAATCACCCAAATTCTGTGCCCTTTTAGCTGTAAGTAGTGGTTTGGGGCTAATTAAATCTGTAATTAGAGGTGCTGATTTAAGAATGTGCCAATGTTTGTTGAGAATCTCTTGGACTTTTGTCCATTGTGCACCGAACCTAGTGATGATTCTCGGAAAATCATTTTCTAATTTTTCATGTCCTTGAGTGTTTTTCTGTATAATTAGGAGATCCTCACGTTTTCTTTCTAATGCATTCTTTTTAGCTTTTTTAAGGCAATTGTGTGAGTATCCTCTTTTTCTGAACCTGTTGTACATCTCATGTGCTTCAGATAGAAATTGTTCATCCTCTGAACAGTTTCTCCTGATCCTTAAAAATTGTCCCGTTGGTATCCCTTTTATTAGGGACTTCGGATGATAGCTCTGTGCCAGGAGGAGGGTGTTGGCTGCTGTTTCCTTGCGGAACGTACTAGTCACTATCCTATCTCCGCATCTGGTGATTTTTAAGTCAAGGAAGGAGAGGGCATCAGCAGAATAGGAATAAGTTAAATGAATATTCCTTTCATTATTATTGAGTTGGAACATAAATTCCTCGAGTTGTTCCGCTGTGCCCTCCCAAACCATGAGTATATCATCGATGTACCTTGACCACAAAGTGCAGTGGTCAAGGTACATCGAGGATTTGTAGACTTCCTCCTCCTCCCAAAGGCCGAGGTGGAGACACGCATATGAAGGGGCCCATGGGGCACCCATACTGGTGCCTCTCACCTGCTGGTAAAATCTTCCAAGAAATTGAAAAAAATTGTTGTTTAGCATGAATTCTAATGTATCAATAATGAACTCATTATGGGCTCCCAATAGGGGGAAATGGATGTCCAGAAAGGTTTTGGATGCTTGGATACCCCAATGGTGGGGAATCGATGTATATAAGCTTTCAACATCTATTCCCACCAAAAGGGCATTTGATGACAAGGAAAAATGGGATAGTATAGAAAGTATGTCTCTGCTATCACGGACAAAAGACCGTAGTTTTGTTACCATATCCTTGATCATCGAGTCCACAAACTTGCCTGTTCTCTCAAGTGGACCATTGATAGCTGAAACAATTGGCCTTCCAGGAGGGTTTGTGAGTGATTTATGTAGCTTTGGGATTATGTAGAAGGTTGGGATAGTAATGTTATCAGCTCGGAGATAAAGGTATTCCTTTTTAGTGAGTAGATTGGCTTCCATAGCTAGTTTTAACTTGGTGTTAAGAGTGTCTATCAGGGCTGGGAATGGGGTACAAGCTAGTTTTTTATAAGTAGATGTATCATTCAGTAGTCTGAAAGCTTCATCCTCATAGAGTTTTTCACTAAGTAGGACCACATTTCCACCCTTATCACTTCTCTTTATCACCAAGTTTGGGGCCTCCTGTAGTTCTTTTAATGCTTTTCTCTCAGAGCTGGTTAAATTACTTGATCCCAACCATTCCCAGTTGATCTTACCAAGATCAAGTTTAACCTGATCTAGGAATAGTTGAAGCCATTTGTGCTTTGATAAGGCTGGCATTTTTGTAGACTTGATCCTCAGATTGGAACTATCCTAGAACTAATCCTAGAACTAATTTTCAATATAGCTATTACCATAAATAATCAACCTCTTCACTCTTTCTATTGCCAATCTTTTTAAGTCACTTCATCCTAGCCTCTTTCAATCGATGTTTTCACTTGCTTTATTTTTGTGCTTGATATGCACGTCTTTGTTCCCCTTTCCCTTTGCTGAATGTCTTTCATGTGAGTGGTCTAGATGGTGACATCTAATGGATAAAAATGGGAATTGCATCCCTTAAATGGCTATTTAAACCCTTCACCACTGACCCCTCCTCGCTCTGAGGAAACCAGCGTCCATTGGCTGGTGAAACGCGTCAGCGGTGTGACGTCAGCACGTCACCGGGAGCCACGCGCTATTCGATCTGGTAATTCGACTTGGCAATTTGACTTGCACTATTGGATCCGGTCTATTCCTGCACAATTCAACAGCTGATGCTTGTCTCCTCTATCAACATCTCTCTATACTGAGACACCTACCTTACGGCGGCTTCATCAACAAACGGTTCCTTCATCTTGGCATTTATCCGCTTATTATAGCGGCACCTATCCATGTAGAGACTTAGGAATTGCGGACTGAGGACTTACTGCAAACCTGACGACAGAGCTACTGAGGCTGGTGAGATCCTTCCATTTCATTCAGCGTCTTTATAAAAGTATGTCAGTATTGTTTGCACCTCCTATACTTGTCTCCATGGACATATATTTTGCTACTTGAACTGCACAATTTATATCTATCTGTTGGAACCGGGACATGATCTGATTTGCCATCTAAACAGCTGCTATACATACAATGTGTGCAATAACTGGACATTGCTTACCTCTTAGCAGATTGATTCATCTAAATTGAACCACAATATACCTCATTAATTGCCAGATTGTCCATCCACCCACATCTCTGCTACTGATATATGACCTGCCCCCATTATACAGGACTTTCAAAAAAACTCTTTTTTGCCAACTGCTACATATGACTGGTACTTTAATAGGGCAGCAAAACTTAATTTTCATTATATCATTTAGCTTATTATACCTTATTTACAACCTAGAGATGTGTATGACGTGTATGAGTGGATGTGAAGCCGCGGCTCCCATATGTTTTTAATTACCTCTTGTGACAACGTTGTCCCATTTTAACTGGTTTGTGGTAACTGTCAGTCATTATTGCTGGTTTTTTCACTTTCTTTTGTATTTAATTTGGTTTACTATTTGGTAATAAATAAAGCTGATCTGTATCAATATCAGTGTTCCCTGCTGACCCTCTTTTAGAGAACTCTGTCTCTTATGTTTTTGTTATATGATTCATAGGGCATCTTGGAACTGCATGCAGACTTCTTCCTGCATGATTTTTTGATACTTATCCGTTAAAACGACCATCTATTTAACTAACCTATTGGTTGATCCAGGCAACAATCCCCTATTTTTTGTTCAGTATTTGGGACGTCTTCTGTCCTTTCTTTGCCTTGAGGATCCCACCACTATTGTATTAATATTAGTGTTTCAGCAGACTGACTGACGGTCTAATAGCACAAACCGTGCATACAAGCACATACATGGCATATATGATTGATCGAGAACTGGATGACGAAATTAATACGGCCTTCTCCACAGATGGAAAGAGTGAAGAAAATGGGGAATTAACACGTAAGCTTTTTAAAAATCATAAAAAGCTTATGATTAAATTTTTAAACCGTAAATGGGACATCTCCTCCTTAAAATCTCATATTTCTCACAATATTATTCCTAGAGGTCTAAGAGAGAGAATTGTCCCTGCAGAACACCTCCACACCCCCAGTTTTTTGGAGGTGTGGAAAGAGGAATGTTTAAATAGAGGCCTAGCCTTAATGAAGATTATAGTTCTGGAAGAAGAAAGACAACTTGAGGAAATCAAAGGAGAATTAGAAATAAGTGCAAAAGCCCTGGAACCTCATAAAGGCGAACCTGATTTTGAAAAAAATAACGACTTCATCAAAAAAGAAATAGAAAGAATACAAAAAAATCTTAAATACACGAAGCAGGAAAAATTCAGACAAAATCTTAGTGATTTTGAGGGGGGGGATATTTTTAACCCTACCTTGCCAAACAGAAGTAGATCCTCCTCAAGAAATTCTAGATACTCACAACGTACCAGTAGGAATAGAATTGGTTCCTCCTCAGATAGTGACCTTGATAAGGATATTCCTACTAAATCTGTCACTTTTTTAGAGGAACCTCAGGGCAACCTAGTAGCAGATTGCCCAAAACAACTAACAGACAAGAGTCATCTCAGGGAAATTGGAAACGTAAACGTAGAGGGAAGAGGAAAGGATCGAAACATAACTCAGCATCGACGCAGTGGGCGATTAAGGAGCCAGAAAAGACGCTAAACGGAGTCTCTAGCTCAGCCTCTACGGATATGAGCATTATTAATCTATCTGATTTCCAAATGGATTCCAATCATGTAAAACTCCTTCAAAAAGGACTATCTTTTTCCCCCACTGCGCCCATGAATGAATTCGAAGTGTTTAAGGACATAAACTTATTCCTTAGAAAGGTTCTCTTTAGACTGTGGCACCAAAATGATTCCAATAATAAACCTATCCCCAATTCCAATTTTGACAAGGATGAAAATGAGGCTATTAATAACTTAATTTCTTTATTAGAGGAAAATGCCGATAGCGACTCTGAAACTGAAAATAGCCACCCAATCAGGAGGAAATCCAATCTGAGGATCAAGTCTACAAAAATGCCAGCCTTATCAAAGCACAAATGGCTTCAACTATTCCTAGATCAGGTTAAACTTGATCTTGGTAAGATCAACTGGGAATGGTTGGGATCAAGTAATTTAACCAGCTCTGAGAGAAAAGCATTAAAAGAACTACAGGAGGCCCCAAACTTGGTGATAAAGAGAAGTGATAAGGGTGGAAATGTGGTCCTACTTAGTGAAAAACTCTATGAGGATGAAGCTTTCAGACTACTGAATGATACATCTACTTATAAAAAACTAGCTTGTACCCCATTCCCAGCCCTGATAGACACTCTTAACACCAAGTTAAAACTAGCTATGGAAGCCAATCTACTCACTAAAAAGGAATACCTTTATCTCCGAGCTGATAACATTACTATCCCAACCTTCTACATAATCCCAAAGCTACATAAATCACTCACAAACCCTCCTGGAAGGCCAATTGTTTCAGCTATCAATGGTCCACTTGAGAGAACAGGCAAGTTTGTGGACTCGATGATCAAGGATATGGTAACAAAACTACGGTCTTTTGTCCGTGATAGCAGAGACATACTTTCTATACTATCCCATTTTTCCTTGTCATCAAATGCCCTTTTGGTGGGAATAGATGTTGAAAGCTTATATACATCGATTCCCCACCATTGGGGTATCCAAGCATCCAAAACCTTTCTGGACATCCATTTCCCCCTATTGGGAGCCCATAATGAGTTCATTATTGATACATTAGAATTCATGCTAAACAACAATTTTTTTCAATTTCTTGGAAGATTTTACCAGCAGGTGAGAGGCACCAGTATGGGTGCCCCATGGGCCCCTTCATATGCGTGTCTCCACCTCGGCCTTTGGGAGGAGGAGGAAGTCTACAAATCCTCGATGTACCTTGACCACTGCACTTTGTGGTCAAGGTACATCGATGATATACTCATGGTTTGGGAGGGCACAGCGGAACAACTCGAGGAATTTATGTTCCAACTCAATAATAATGAAAGGAATATTCATTTAACTTATTCCTATTCTGCTGATGCCCTCTCCTTCCTTGACTTAAAAATCACCAGATGCGGAGATAGGATAGTGACTAGTACGTTCCGCAAGGAAACAGCAGCCAACACCCTCCTCCTGGCACAGAGCTATCATCCGAAGTCCCTAATAAAAGGGATACCAACGGGACAATTTTTAAGGATCAGGAGAAACTGTTCAGAGGATGAACAATTTCTATCTGAAGCACATGAGATGTACAACAGGTTCAGAAAAAGAGGATACTCACACAATTGCCTTAAAAAAGCTAAAAAGAATGCATTAGAAAGAAAACGTGAGGATCTCCTAATTATACAGAAAAACACTCAAGGACATGAAAAATTAGAAAATGATTTTCCGAGAATCATCACTAGGTTCGGTGCACAATGGACAAAAGTCCAAGAGATTCTCAACAAACATTGGCACATTCTTAAATCAGCACCTCTAATTACAGATTTAATTAGCCCCAAACCACTACTTACAGCTAAAAGGGCACAGAATTTGGGTGATTTTTTGGTCCACTCAGAATACACCAGAACCATCAATAAAAACTGGCTCACTGAAAGAAGACCCCCCTCTGGCATGCATGCATGCGGACATTGTAACATATGCAAATATGTGGATCACACTGATGAGTTCGCCAATCCGAGAGGAGGTAGGCATTATCAAATCAAACAATTTATTAATTGTTCAACGACACGCGTTATATACATGCTCACGTGCCCTTGTAATAAAAACTACATAGGTAAGACTAAACGCCAACTCCGAACCCGGATTGGTGAGCACATCAGTGGCATTAGGAATAAAAAAAAGAATAAAGAAGACGATCGACCTATCCCAGTACATTTTGCCAAATTTCATGACAGTAATCCAAAGGGCCTTAAAGTTAAGGGGATCTATGTGCTGAATTTACCCCCCAGAAGAGGGGACTTTGACACTATTCTCCTTCAGAAGGAGAAAATGTGGACGTACTACTTAGACTCCTTAGCCCCCAAGGGGTTAAACACAGAATGTAGCTTTCAACCTTTCCTAGAACAATGATACCCTGTCCGTAAAATCCTAGAACTAATTTTCAATATAGCTATTACCATAAATAATCAACCTCTTCACTCTTTCTATTGCCAATCTTTTTAAGTCACTTCATCCTAGCCTCTTTCAATCGATGTTTTCACTTGCTTTATTTTTGTGCTTGATATGCACGTCTTTGTTCCCCTTTCCCTTTGCTGAATGTCTTTCATGTGAGTGGTCTAGATGGTGACATCTAATGGATAAAAATGGGAATTGCATCCCTTAAATGGCTATTTAAACCCTTCACCACTGACCCCTCCTCGCTCTGAGGAAACCAGCGTCCATTGGCTGGTGAAACGCGTCAGCGGTGTGACGTCAGCACGTCACCGGGAGCCACGCGCTATTCGATCTGGTAATTCGACTTGGCAATTTGACTTGCACTATTGGATCCGGTCTATTCCTGCACAATTCAACAGCTGATGCTTGTCTCCTCTATCAACATCTCTCTATACTGAGACACCTACCTTACGGCGGCTTCATCAACAAACGGTTCCTTCATCTTGGCATTTATCCGCTTATTATAGCGGCACCTATCCATGTAGAGACTTAGGAATTGCGGACTGAGGACTTACTGCAAACCTGACGACAGAGCTACTGAGGCTGGTGAGATCCTTCCATTTCATTCAGCGTCTTTATAAAAGTATGTCAGTATTGTTTGCACCTCCTATACTTGTCTCCATGGACATATATTTTGCTACTTGAACTGCACAATTTATATCTATCTGTTGGAACCGGGACATGATCTGATTTGCCATCTAAACAGCTGCTATACATACAATGTGTGCAATAACTGGACATTGCTTACCTCTTAGCAGATTGATTCATCTAAATTGAACCACAATATACCTCATTAATTGCCAGATTGTCCATCCACCCACATCTCTGCTACTGATATATGACCTGCCCCCATTATACAGGACTTTCAAAAAAACTCTTTTTTGCCAACTGCTACATATGACTGGTACTTTAATAGGGCAGCAAAACTTAATTTTCATTATATCATTTAGCTTATTATACCTTATTTACAACCTAGAGATGTGTATGACGTGTATGAGTGGATGTGAAGCCGCGGCTCCCATATGTTTTTAATTACCTCTTGTGACAACGTTGTCCCATTTTAACTGGTTTGTGGTAACTGTCAGTCATTATTGCTGGTTTTTTCACTTTCTTTTGTATTTAATTTGGTTTACTATTTGGTAATAAATAAAGCTGATCTGTATCAATATCAGTGTTCCCTGCTGACCCTCTTTTAGAGAACTCTGTCTCTTATGTTTTTGTTATATGATTCATAGGGCATCTTGGAACTGCATGCAGACTTCTTCCTGCATGATTTTTTGATACTTATCCGTTAAAACGACCATCTATTTAACTAACCTATTGGTTGATCCAGGCAACAATCCCCTATTTTTAGGTACGTGATTCTGCCTGCCCGTGCCATTCTGCTGACGTATATCTACGTTAGGCGGTCGGCAAGTGGTTAAAAATTTGTTTTTGTAAAAATGCATTTACACTTAGTGACCATATGCCCTCGAACAAAAATTTAACAGGTGTCTCTTTATTGGACTTTTATACGTTCTAAAAAATTAAAATAAAAAATATCGCTCTTCACAATCACGCTGTTATCAGTTTTCAGGCAGCACCTATATGTATTTGTAAGCAACTAATTTCAAGGATGAAGCACACAAAGAGCAAAATTAGAATCAAAGTATCTGATGAGTAACTTAAGAATAGGGGGTGGAAGTAGGTTTAGTTAGTATTCGACTATACTTCCACTTTAAGTCCTTAAGGCTGGGTTCACGCTGGAGAATCACCTTTACAGGTACGATTTCAGGGCTGAATTCGGACCTGAAACTGACCAAAAGACGCAAAGGACTCCCGCGCTATTCGCACTGGCTCCAAGGAGAGCCGGTCAATCTCCTGCTATGCGACCTGTATGGGGAGAAATCCGCAATAGTGTGAACCCAACCTTAGTTTCACACGCACACTGGACATTTTTACAGCTGCTTCAAGGGGGGTCTGCAGGCTTTTTTTTTTTTTTTCCTGCCCCTAAACGCCCCTTCCTGTTATATCACAAACAATAACCCAGTATAGAGCACCAGGGAAGGGTTATATATGGTAACAGAAATTAGATCATAATAGACCTTCCAGATGAAGCTACGCTATCCTTCCTAGTGAAACTCGTTGACGTCACAACCGTTCCATCACATGACGCCACCTTCGCAAGGCCCCCTGAGTTGAGGTTGCCAGCAATGTGAAGGAGATAGACAATCACGCACGGCACACAGCCGAAGACGCTGGGAAACAAACAAACAGGCATTCTCGGAGTGATACAGCCATACATTACCTACGGATGGGATTATAGAGGACTAAAACTTCATGCACAGGGCGGTAAAGTACTGAAGGTGAAGCCACAGGGTGATTAACACAAGCCCATGATTGGAAGTTTTATGCTGTAGTACATGTGTAAGTGAAGTTCCCCATTCCTATCCTGAAAGCAGTTGCTAACACCACTTATAGTGCACCAGGATGCTGGGACCAAAACCTATGTAGGCCATGGTTCCTATAGTGCTACGAATGTACGGTTTCTTATAAGAGGATTCATCCCAGCCCTCTATTACACTTCAAAGTACTTTCTACCTTAGTGCCATGACTTGTATGAGCTGCTTTATGTGAATACAATAGACTGCCACTTAATTATCCTTAATCTCCAGCTCTAACAGGTCACCAAGGCAATTCTGCCTTGATGAATAAGTCGGGATCATTCTCTCATTTCAGGTGGAACCATTGAGCTGCCCATGCGCTGCAGAAATTTTATTAACACCAGCTGGCATACCCTTTCCTATTCCTCTTTCCCACCCTTCCTTCCCTCAGGGCCACACACAGTCAGGTTGTCACCAATTGATACAGTTATTGTTATTTAACCTTTACTTCCAAGTTTTTCATCTGACAACCTGCACGTGTTGTTACATGGTGTCCAGACATCTTTTCTTTTAACTGTTATATGTAGCATGTGTGTGTGGTGAGTACTTCACAACGGAGACTTGTTGTTAGCTAATTACCATGAAACTGTTTTCTCTATTACTGGCCTTAGACTGTGCCGATTTTTGTGATATAATACATTCAGATTTTAGACTACTCTAGTATGATCTCATTTTTATTACCATATGTAACACTTCCCTGGTGCTCTATACTGGGTTATTATTTGTGATATATATATGCTTTTGGTTACGTTAATAGCACCCTCCGCTGTGAATGATCTAGGAGTGACCACTTCATGCAAGTGGATAAATGCTTGCAGTGCCCGCCTTTTGTTTTTCTTTGCCCCTTCACATTAGCTTTTGTGTCCATATACACATTCGATTTTAGCAGCAGTGGCAGGAGCTTTTAGAGGCAGGGGAAAAAAAAAATATATAGGAATTAACACCTGTAAAAGCTTTAGACAGTTTTACAAGAGTCAGGCATTTTTATTTTCTGCAAAAAAGCTGCTGGCTACTAGGACAGTTAACTAAATGTCTGGTGTGCATGAGGCCTAAGGTGCAAAAAGCCTCCGGGTCCTTTCATTTCATTGGTTGTCTAGCATGAACTGCATGTTTGAGATCTCCTCAAAATGGTTGAATGAGATTGAGGCCAGGCGATTGTAATTCCATTCCAGAACCTTCACTTATTTTGCTGCAGCAGCCACTGAAGGGTTGGCTTGGCCTTATGATTTGGACCTTTGTCCTGTTGGAAAGTCCCAAAGTATATGCCAAGTAATTGCCATGCACAGTTTCCAGGCTGATGAATACAAGTTTTTCTCCAGCATTTTCTGATAATATTCTTGCCATTCATTTTCACTAAATTCCCTGTACATCCCTAAAACAGAGATTTACAGTGGGGATGGCATGCTCCTTTTATATTGAAAAATCTCTAAACATAAAACATTTATGGTTTTAACTGGAAAATTACATTTTGGTCTCATCCTTGCAAAGGATTGTAAATTCAGAGTTAAAAAAAGTTTTTTTTGTTACCAACCATGATGGGGGAATGGAGTAATATAACATAACATACTAACCGGAGTCATCTTAAAAACAAAACGCCCCAAAGAAATCCACAAAACATTTGTGATTGGGGGTCCCCCAACTTTTGCATACATCTGTACAATAAAATGAATAAAATACAAAATGACATTTAAAAACAAAGGAAAAGAAACACTGGAAGTCTTAGTATATTTATTTACAATAAGTATTGTGACAAACGCATCAGAGTAGTTTCACCTAAAACAAAAACAAAAAAATAAATTAATAATTGGATAAAAAAGAAAAAAAACATTTCAATGCATGTTTTCACATAAGGCATGTAAACATTGCAATAACATAAAATCCACATACAAAACTAAAATATTGGTCTATAAAAAAGGCATTTAAACCCGAACTCCAGGCTGATAAATAAGACACCATTGAATACAGCTTTGTATTTTTTTTTTTTTTTTTTTTTTAAATACAAGCAGTATAAATACCCAAATCTGGCCTCTTGAAGTCCCTGTACAGCTGAGCTCAGACTGGGAAAGGGAGAAGCAGCACAAGGAGCCAATCAGTTGTGGTGAAGTACTCCTGTGCTAATAAAGAATAAGCTGATGGGAAGAGCGATCAGGTCACCAGTCTGCAGCTTCTCCTTTTACTTTACTGGAGGAAGGATAGGACCTATAAAAAAGTGTGCAGTTGCAGAGGGGGAAAAAAAACAAACAAAAAAAAAGGTCTCCTGCCCTGCCAGAGCATTTGGCAGGTGAAACAGACCCCCTATATGGTTTGCCTGGAGTTCAGCTTGTTTAAAACTGTAATCATCAGCTGCAACCAGTGTTTTAAATAAAATTATAAATTGAAAAAAAGAAAACAAAGTGCCAGCCTTTAAAAAACGTTTTTTTTTTTTTTTTTTTATTAAAAGGATTTATCAAAGCCTTAAATGTCCTTAAAGAGGCGTTCCAGTCAAGAAAAAAAAAAAAAAAAAAAAAAAAAAAAAAATTAAAAGTCAGCAGCTACAAATACTGCAGCTGCTGACTTTTAATTGGACACTTACCTGTCCCAGGGTCCAGCGATGCGGGGGATCGAAGCCCCGCTCATCTCCCCGGCGCCGGCATTGCAACTGTGGGCGCCGGGCTGTGGCTTCACAGCCTGGCACCCACTGCGCATGCGCGAGCGGCGCCGAGCGCCGTGATTGGCCGCTCAGTCACCTGGGACCTGTAATGGGTCCCAGATGATTGACAGGAGGGAGGGAGCAGAGCTGAGCCCTTCCTGTGCCGAGGGGGAAGTGATGTCACCAGCCCAGGCACTGGAAGAGGCAGACTACGAGGGACCCCCTAGCAACAGGCATTTAGAGGCAAGTTAAAAAAAATATATATATAATCCAAATGTTTTTTTGTAATTTTTTTTTAGGATTTTTCATGTAGTTTTTTTTTGTTGGGTGGAACCCCACTTTAAAGTCCAACTGAACTTTCAGTTTAAAAATCAGCTAAATACATTCTAGGTGCATGAAAAACAAAATGGTGTGCAAAGTCATAGTTTGTTTTCTAACAAAAACAGCCACAGCCTGAGCAGAGAAGCCTGTTCCCTGCCAGCAAGCTGCAGAGAAGGATTCTTGTTCTCGGTGTTAAATCAGTTGTCCCTCTGCAGAAGTCCAACATGCTCCATGCTAAGTAACAGGTAGAGCTCTCCATGCAGCAAAGCCTATGACTCCACAGGGGTGTATCTGAGCTCTGCACAGAGACCAAGGGTCCTTCTCTGCGGCACATAACAGGAAACAAGCTTTTCTACTAAGACTGTGGCTGGTTTTTATAGTAAATGAACTGCAAAACTGTTTGCACCTTTTGTTTTGATGCACGTGGAATATACAGTATTTAGCTGATTTAAAGCAGAACTAAAACCCAAATTAGCCTCTGTTTAGATCTGCAGTTGCCATCATGCTGCACCAGCTATTTGAGGGCTTGAAAGATTGGTTGAGATCTGACTGGCAACGGTAACAGCCATCATTAGAAGCATGCGTTCAATGTAACATACACTGCATGCAGAAAACATGATGATATGTATGAAAGCCCTACTCAAGGCCTAAAGAAAAAAAAAATTTACAAAAAGAAAAAAAAAACCAAAACCAAAAAAAAAAACAAAAACACCCATGTAGCGGGGCCCGCACTGCAAGGGATGCATACATAAGGTACACCTTACTACTTGGTCCAGCATGGCCCTTCCAGTGGTGCAACCAGTCCCCCCCCCCCCCCCCCCCCCCCCCGAGAACACAGTCGCACTCCTTTCTCTATGTACAATGCAGGGTTAATTTTCCTACATTGTATGCAGACACGCAGAGGGACCACCTACACACCAAAGCTTTAGGGAGAGGAGGAGAGTGCTGCTGTAGGCCAAGCAGGGGTTAGGGTAATATCCCCAGGCCTACAGTGGTAGAGGTCATCTCGCTGCAGCCTGTGTCTACAGTCTTCTCTCACTGTAACGAACAGGCCTTCCCATTTCCTGTGTGGTTATTGGAAATCACACTTCAGTTTATTATAAAAAAAATACCAAATTATAAGAATTGGATAGTGTGCTGGCCTGCCAACATCCTACATAGCATTAGAAGGAAGAAATGCAAGGAAATGCATTGAGTGGACGCCCCCTCGGACTTTGAAGGGCAGGAAGGAATGAATAGGGAGTAAATGAGTCTAAAAAGGCACAAAAGTGCCAACTTTATTAATATATAAAAAAATAGAAAAAGTGATTTTAAGAAAAGTTCAAGATCATTTACAGTACAAACAGTGCACCAATGGTAAAATATCAAATATTACACAATATATATCACCCAAAGCTGGTAATCCAAAGTGCTACTCATGGTGAGTTGAACTCAATTTGAATTTCACAGCATATATCCCGACATGTTTCGGAAAATCGAATTGGAGTGTACTTTTCCTTCTTCAGGGGAAATGTATAAATGGGTATATTATTGTTGTAACACAAATGTGTATCTGTAAAATACAAACATAGTATTTGTAGTAAAGGCATCAATACCGTAGTTTAGAGCCTATTGTATCGTATTACAAAAATAATTATGTACAAAGTACTTACACGTATGGTATTGATGCATTTACTACAAATACTATGTTTGTATTATACATATACACATTTGTGTTGGATACAATAATATACCCATTTATAAATTTCCCCTGAAGAAGGAAAAGTACACTCCAATGCGATTTTCTGAAACATGTCGGGATATATGCTGTGAAATTCAAATTGAGTTCAACTCACCATGAGTAGCACTTTGGATTACCAGCTTTGGGTGATATATATTGTGTAATATTTGATGTTACCATTGGTGCACTGTTTGTACTGTAAATGATCTTGAACTTTTCTTAAAAAAAAAAAAAAATCACTTTTCTATTTTTTGTATATTAATAAAGTTGGCACTCTTGTGCCTTTTATACTCGTTTACTCCCTATTCATTCCTTTCTGCCCTTCAAAGTCCAAGAGGGCGTCCACTCAATGCATTTCTTTGCATTTCTTCCTTATAAAGTTTTTATTATAGCAGCCCAGTGGGTTGATGGAGAATAAATGGGCCCGACACAGTCCAGACATACAGGCATCTATATCACAACAGCATTTAGTGTCCCAATAATGAAAAGAAGCATGATACACTTACTGTGAATTTAGAGATCTACTCATCTTCTGGAGGGATGCCCAGCTCTTCATCTGTCCATTGAGAAGCGTCAGGATAAGGAAAGTGGCCCTAAAACAACAAAATGTTTTAACTAAAGCAAGCAGCAGATCACAGGCTATTCAAAGCACTGACCCGATCAGACAATGGAGCTGCTCCCTGAATTCAGTAATACTACAGAATTCTTTCATATAAGCACATCTAAATCCACAAAATAAAGCATACAATATTACAGCCTCCCAATCCTTAAAGAAGAACACCACCATCTCACCTTACCAGTTATGCTGGAATCTCCTAAAAATGCACTCACCTGCCCAGTGGATCCAGTGTTGTCCTACTCTTCAGGTGTCACCGCCTGTGTCCTGTGCTGCCATCTTGGCCCTCTTCAGTTTGCTGCCATCACCAGCAGGGGTGCATAGGCCTAATTGCAGTTAAGTTCAGCTTTAAGGTGTTTTTAAACCCTCCATGTATAACATGATTTATAGTAGTACAGTACAGCCAAATCACAGGGGTGCAGTTCATTCTGCACTCCTGTAACCAGTTTTCAGCTGACAGCGGGCTGAAGCAAAGCAGACAGCAGTGACTGACAGTCACCAGCTCTCTGCTCACAATGCACTTGCTGAGAACTGAGTGATCAGCAGCGTCTGAATGCTTGGTTCTCAGTCTTAGAGCCGGCGGGGGACAGTTGCAGCATTGGACTAATGCTGCATCCACCTAGGTACGTATAATTTCTCCAAAAATAAAACAAGCCCCCCCCCCCCCCCCCCAAAACTTCTTTTGCCAACTTCAACAAGGTGTTGGAAACATGCCTCAGAGATTTTGGTCCATATTGACATGATAGCATCACACAATTGCTGCAGATTTGCCGGCTACACATTCATGATGGGAGTCTCCCATTCCACCACATCCCAAAGGGGCTCTATTGGATTGAGATCTGGTGACTGTGGAGGCCACTGGAATACAGTGATCTCATTGTCATGTTCAAGAAACCAGTGGTGAGATGATCTGCGCTTTGTAACATGGTGCATTATCCCGCTGGAAGTAGCCATCAGAAGATGGGTACACTGTGGTCAATAAAGGGATGGACATGGTCATTACACCACCACCATCCTGAACCGTTGATACAAGGCAGGATGGATCCATGCCTTCATGTTTACACCAAATTCTGACCCTACCCTGTTTCCCCTAAAATAAGACCTAGCGTGATTGTCGGCGATTGCTTCAATATAAGCCCTACCCCCCAAATAAGCCCTAGTTAAAGTCCTTGTAGGTCTTATTTTCAGGGTAGGGCTTATATTCGGGGAAACGGGGTAGGGCTTATTTGGAGGGTAGGGCTTATATTGCAGCCATCACCGACAATCACGCTAGGTCTTATTTTAGGGGAAACAGGGTACCAGCTGAAATCGAGACTCATCAGACCAGGCAACGTTTTTCCAATCTTCTATTGTCCAGTTTTGGTGAGCCTGTGTGAATTGTAGCCTGTTTCCTGTTCTTAGCTGACAGGAGTTACACCCGGTGTGATCTTCTGCTGCTGAAGCCCATCTGCTTCAAGGTTCGATGTATTGTTCATTCAGAGATGGTATTCTGCATACATTGGTTGTAATGAGTGGTTATTTGAGTTACTGTTGCCTTTCTAATACCTCGAACCAGTCTGCCCATTCTCCTCTGACATCAATAAGGCATTTATGTCCACATAACTGCCGTTTACTGGATATTTTCTCTTTTTCGGATCATTTTCTGTAAACCCGAGAGATGATTGTGCATGAAAATCCCAGTAGATCAGCAGTTTTTGAACTCAAAAACCATGCCACGCTCAAAGTCACCTAAATCCCCTTTCTGCCCTATTCTGATGCTGTTTGAATTTCAGCAAGTCATCTTCACCACGTCTAGGTGCCTAAATGAATTTAGTTGCTGCCATGTGATTAGCAATTTGTGTTACCAAGCAATTGAACAGGTATACCTAATAAAGGGGCCTGTGAGTGTATATGGACTTTAAAACAAATAAAGTCACCATATCCAAGGACTGGTAATCTGCAGCATATTCCATTTTTGTTTTTGAGTTTAGATATCTTTTCATTCTGCGTACAACACTGGGGCTTGATTACAAGGCGAGTCCACCTCCCCAGCACGGTTCCTGGCTTTGCTCCTCCCTATACTGGGGTTCTCCACTCCAGAAATGCTACCAATAGAGTACTGGAGAGATATCAGAACCCGTTGCCGGTGGTTGAACTATTCAGCATCTACTAAAAACTGGAATATGATTTGAACTGACCTTGAAATACAGAGGTGAACAATAGCAATAAAACAAAGGGGGAGTGCAAGCCTTCACATCCTTGGACTGTGGGGTTCATCTATGATCGGTTGTGCTGAAACATTTATACTCTTAGGAAAAAAAAAAACCCACTTACAAAAACATCAAGTGGCTCGTGCCAAAGATGCCACAGGATCCAAAACCACATAAAGCCACTGAGGAACTCTGATATGATAATCGGTTTTTTGGCCACTTCATTCAGTTGTCTGTAACGAGCTTCTGCATGGCCTCCAGCTCTACAAGAAAGAGAATACACATTAAAAGTAAAACCAGTTCCCTGGAGAAGGTCAGAATTCACTTATGCAGGCCCCCCCCCCCCCCAGGAAAAATAATTATTTACTTTTTACCTTGAAGCAATTTACACTTTAGAACATGCATAAGGACATGAAAACTACTGTAATGTACCCAGGATGTTGCTGGCAGGTACAATCCAATGTAACCCGATTAAATGCATACTGCGTAATATCTGTTCAGAATCTGGCACACAATTTTAGGTTTATACGCTTCAATGCCATGGGATACTTATGTATAGTCAGGCTGACCCAAAGTAGACAAACTACATCTATAGTGATTCTCCTGTTTAATTTTTAATTTTCTTCCCCCCCCCCCATCCCTATTTCTTTCCTCCTTTGCTGCTTCTCTTAAGATGTGGAATTTTTTAGTACAATTATTTTGATCAACTATACCCCCTTTAGACTACATTTACAGAAGCCCATTCTCTGAAAAAGCGATCCATGGTGGATCACCTTTCAGCATGCCTAAGCGATCCTGCCACCTCCTGAGTGCCGGTTCACACTACAACAACTTGGGAATCTGACTTGTCAGACCTCAAGTCGCCCCAAGTCGCTGGACATAAGAAATTCCACTGAAGTGAATGAGAGCTGTCTTAATGTACACTACTAAAGTTGCTCCGACTTCAGAAAAGGTTCCTGTAATACTTCAAGGCGACTTCTAGGCAACTTGTACCCATAGATTACAATGGAAGTTGCCTCCAAGTCGGATCTCCATCTATAGTGAAGCAACTTTACAGGAAAAAAAAAAAATAATAATTTACACAGGTATTTCCCACATTTACCCAGGCAACCCCCTCCCTGTCACAGAGCTGATTATTCTGTGATTGGCCACAGCCAAAGTCGCCTGTCCTGGAGGCAACTTTAAGTCACGTTGTAAGTTATGCAAAGTCGCCTCCAAGTCACCTTGCAAAGTCACGCTGTAAGTCAGGTTGCCCCTGTGTGAACCGGTGTCTTGCCGAGAAAGTTCCCTCGGCGGATAAGGTCTCCCCTGTACTGCGCAAGCGCTGCGCAGTACGAATGACTAGGAGCCGCCGAAAATAGCCGAAGATGAAAATCTTCAATCAGCTGTACACGGCGCCTGCGCCCTGGGTCCAGGCTGAAGCCCCACCATCCAAGTGGACCTAGAGGGGGAATAAAAAAGTGGCGAGCGAAGCGAGGCCGTGGCCGAAGCGTGGCGAGCGAATCGAGCCCACGAGGGGCCCTCTTACAGGCGCCGTGTACAGCTGATTTCTTCTCTATTTCGCTTCGGCTATTTCCACCGGCTCCTACTGCGCAGGTGCTGTGCCTGCGCAGTAGAGGGGGGTCCTTATCCACCGAGAGGAACTTTCTTGGCAGAACACCGGCACTTAAGGTCTTTTTTTTTTTTTTTTTTTTTTTTCCACAAAGTGTCAAATTTCCACAGTGCAAGCCAAGCATTTTTGCTTCACAATCCTACTGACTTCAATGGCCAAGTTTGACTGGCAGTGTTGCCTGTCAACTCAAAATGCAACATCAAATCTGCCACGGCATGTGAACAGCCCCCTCCAGCTGTATTGTAGACTTTAGGTGGGTGGTTAAACTGTGGCTCAACCACCTGTTTTTTGCCACCCATGTGAAAGAGGTCTTAATGTGAGTGGCATAATGCCCTTGCAGACCTGAGATGCTAATGTGCATAGACTTGCTGGAAAGACAAGTCAGCTTGCGCACTGAACATTTATCCAGAGGTGCTAAAGTGCATGTGCATACACTCAGACGGCAGTTCCACGTCCGTATCTGCTGATCCTTTCAGCAAACTGCATATTTATTTTATTAGTAGTGCATGTTACCTGTGTAGGTTTGTTATATTTACCCAGACTGATCAGCCATAACATTATGACCACTCACCCAATATTAAGAAGGTCCTCCTTTTGCCACCAAAACAACTCTGACTCTTCGAAGCATGGATTCCACTAGACCTCTGAAGATATGCTGTGGTATCTGGCACCAAGTGGTCAGTAGCAGATCTTTTGTGAGTTGGGGCCTCCATGAATTGGATTTGTTTTTAAAGCACATCTCACAGACGCTCAATGGATTGAGAGCTGGAGATTTTGGAGGCCAAGTCAACACCTCAAAGACACTTTCTTCCACTGCTCCATGGTCCAGTTCTGATGCGCATGTGCCCATTGTAGGCACTTTTGGCTGTGGACATGGGTCAGCGTGGCCCCCCGACTGATCTGCGGCTACACAGCTCTATACTATGCAACAAACTGCCATGCTCTGTGTGTTCTGACACCTTTCTATTAGACCCAGCGTTATTTTCAGCAACTTGAACTACAGTAGCTCTTCTATTGGAAGAAACAACATGGATCAGACTTCACTCCCCACGTGCATCAATCAGCCTTGGTCACCCATGATTCTGTGGCTGGTTTGCTTTTCTTGGACCTCTTTTTGGTCTGTCCTGACCACTGCAAAATGGTAACATCCCACAAGAGATGCAGTTTTGGAGTTGCTCTGACCCAGTCATCAAGCCATTAGAATTAGGTCCTTGTCAAAAGTTACTCTAATCTTTACGCCTGCCAATTTTTTCTGCTTTCAACACATCAACTTCAGGGACAACATGTTCACTTGCTGTATAATATATCCCACCCACTTTCAGATACCATTGTAACAAGATAATCAAGGTTATTCACTTTATCTGGCAGTGGTCACAATGTTATGGCTGATGTGAATACAAAACTATATTTTACAGTCACATACATGGGAGGGCTTACTATAACTGGAGCTGACAGAATCTAGAGCAGCTGTGCATAGTAACCAATCACCTTCTAGCTTTAGCTGGTTCTGTTAAGTTTTGAAAATGAAAGCTAGAAGCAGGTTGGCTGCCATGTACAGCTGCTCCAGTTATAGTGCAAACAATATAATGAGGGAAATTGTTTTGAAGGGAAAGTGAGGAGCACTAGGATGTCTCTTTTCCTTTTGGTAGATGATCTCTATATATGTTCGCACTTGTTTACTGTATCACAACTCATGCCTGATGAACATGTGTGGTGCCAAAACGTCACCCATGTGATCGTGCAATACAGAAGAGTTTTAACCACTTGCTTACTGATCACCTAAACCCCCCCCCTCCTGCCCAGACCAATTTTCAGCTTTTAGCGCTGTCACTCTTTGAATGACAATTGCGCAGTCATACAACACTGTACTCAAATTACATTTCTATCATTTTTTTCCCACAAATAGAGCTTTCTTTTGGTGATATTTGATCACCTCTGCGTTTTTTTTTTTTTTTAACAAAAAATTAAAGTTTAAAAAAATAAATGAATACAAAAACTGTTTTATATTTTGTTAATAACTTTTGCAAACAGGTAATTTTTCTCCTTCATTGATGTACGGTGATGAGGCTACACTGATGGGCACCAATAAGGCAGCACTGATGGGCACCACTGAAGGGCACTGATGGGTGGCACTGATTTGTGGCATTGACAGGCGGTAATGGTGGGCACAGTGGCTCTTCCTCTTCGGGACCGATGTCCCTTCAAACAGAAGCCAGTGATCGTTTTTTTCTTATCACGGTAAAAAAAAAAAAAAAAAACGATTACCAATCCTCTGTTTATATCACGTGATCAGCTGTCATTGGCTGACAGCTGATCACGTGGTAAGGGGCCAGGATTGGCCCCTTACTCGGATCTGTGATCACCTGAGTCTCATTGACTCGGGTGATTACAGCGAGCGCCACGCATGCCCTTCAGGGGGGCGTGGTATGCAGGCAAAGGGGAGGACATCAATAGACGTACTCCTGGCAAAGCAGTTCCGCGCTGTAGCCATCATTCGGCTATAGCGCGGATCTGAACCAGTTAAACTTTGAATCAAGCTTGTCGCTGACAACACATCTTCTCCTTGTTATGCATCCTCAGAAGCATATGGTTGATTCCATTATGCTGTGCGAAAAGGTATAGACTATTATATACCGAAAAGGTTAATTGCTTCCATGCGCCCTTTAGTGTGCCCCCTCCCACCTACAGCATGTTTCCCAGGTTCCTCTGTTCCATCTGTGGACCCAGGACCCCATAGGAATTGATACTGGGTAGAGGGGAGGGAGCAAACATCTGTGTGTTTTTACTGCACATCCCCATCCCCTCCCTCTTTAAAGTGTTACTAAAGTCAATAATTTTTTTTAAATTAAAATAACAAACATGTTATACTTACCTGCTCTGTGCAGTGGTATTGCTCAGAGTGGCCCCGATCCTCCTCTTCTCGGGTCCCCGGAAGTGATCTTGGCTCCTCCTCTTCTTCTTAGGACTACCAAAGCCAGCCTCTGGCTATGGGGAGATCGTAGACTGCACACTCCCGACCTGTGTGTCTATGTATTCATTCATAAAAATACAAAGCTTCCTCTGAATGACTGAATAGCATTCAGCCCAACTCAATTTTGTTCTGGGAGTGAGGCAAATAGTCCCTGTACTGCTGCCGGAACACAGCACTGTATATTGTATACATCTAGCGTAGAGGTTGACCGATATGAGTTTTTCTCTGGTCGATGCCGATATTTAGAAATTGCGGCGGCCGTTATATGATGCCGATTTTTTTGGGCCGATATGTTAAGCCGATTTTTTTTTTTTTTTTTTTTTCCCCCCTTTCATCTAATAAAATCTAACAGTCAGACCCCTTTCATAATGCGGCGTTTTTCAGGCGCTTTTGGGCTAAAAATAGTGCCTGTAGAGTGCCTGCAAAACAGCTCCCCTGCAGTCTCAGTGTGAAAGCCCGAGTGCTTTAACACTGAGGCGATGCGCTGACAGGATGTTAAAGTCCTGCAAGCAGCATCTTTGGAGAGGTGTATACCGCTCCTCCACCACTCCTGCCCATTGAAATGAATGCGGACCACCGCCAAAGCACCGGCAAAGCGATTCGGCAGCGGTGCTTCACGGGCGCATTCAACCCCTTCCTCGGGCGCTATCCGGGGTATAAGCTCCCCGCTAGCAGCCGAATAGTGCCGCTAAAATGACGGTAAAGCGCCGCTAAAACTAGCAGCGTTTTACCGTCAACGCCTGCCTGCTCCAGTGTGAAAGCAGCCTTAAGTAATAAGAGATACAGAAAATTTCTTACATTTAAACAGGTAATCAAAACTTTTGGACGAAAAGAAATGGGCTAACTTTACTGCTTCGTTTTTTTTTTTTTTTAATTGATTAGTGTATTTTTTCCCCAAAAAATTGCGTTTGAAAGACCGCTGCGCAAATGCCGTGTGACATAAAATATTGCAGCAACCGCTATTTTATTCCCTAGGGTCTCTTACAGAAGTCATTTGCAAGTCGCACTGAAGTTATAAATCGGCCTTTTTTTTATCAGCACAATCGGCGATGCCGATTAATTAAAAAACGCCAAATATCGGCCGATATATCGGTCGACCTCTAATCTAGTGCTACATAAAGTATATACAGAGCAGACAGCGGGTGCAGCATTTAGTAGAGGGAATTGTTTGTTTAGGCCAGCCTGACCCAAAAGGAACGGTATACAGTGATAGTAAAGCTGGCTTTAGGCTTCCCACCCTGGTAGTGAGTTGTTGGTTAACCACATGTATGCTACCATGCTGGGCAATCGGAAAATTCCCATAGTTAACGTAATTTTCCTTTCCTGGCACCAATCCATGGCAGAATACTGGCCTTCCCCAGGTTATTCCCAGCATTGTAAAGGAAATGGGCTGATGTGTGGGTGTCAACACTTTCTAGCTATGCACTGGTCCAGTGGGTGGAAGTAAGTGGGAATACTATCACATGTATGCTGCCATGGATTGGAGCCAGGAAAGGAAAATTATGACAAGTATTTGATACAATTTTCCCTTATGTAGGTGCCAGGCGAGAAGTGAAGGGGACTAAACACAGTGTCTTTGAGTGACAGTTCTGAGTCTGCTGACATCACATTCAAGATGGCAGCACCCAGCAGCAGTCTCAAGAATTTTAGATGTTTACACAAGGGAGGATTTTAAAAAGGTAAATACACTGCTTGAAATAGGTTATAGGAGAAGTAGGGCCAAGGCTCTTTAGGTCAATGTTTCTCAACTCCAGTCCTCAAGTTCCCCCAACAGGTCATGTTTTCAGGATTTCCCTCAGATTAAACAGCTGTGGTAATTACTAAGGCAGTGAAACTGATCAAATCACCTGTGCAAAATAATGGAAAGCCGGAAAACATGACCTGTTGGGGGTACTTGAGGACTGGAGTTGAGAAATATTGCTGTAGGTCTCATAAGTGCACATCAGTCTGCACTCCTGTGACCTGTTTTCAGCCGACAGCGGGTTAAAGTCTGTCGTCGGCTGAGGTCACTCAGCCAGTCCAGGCTTTGGATCAATCCAGGACTTTAATGTCATCCATCCAGATGGAAAAAAATGAAAGGCTGGATAGCCGCACTCCAAATATTCACCTTTATTGAAAAGTAAAATCAAGGCATCAAAGGTGGGTACAGACTAACTGCACTGCTGCTGACATTTTTCACACCAGGCATGGTAATTAGTCATAGCTTAGCTATGACTAAGCACCATGCCTGGTGTGAAACATGTCAGCAGCAGTGCAGTTAGTCTGTACCCACCTTTGATGCCTTGATTTTACTTTTCAATAAAGGTGAATATTTGGAGTGCGGCTATCCAGCCTTTCATTTTTTTCCATTATCTCTGTTGCAAACAGAGCCAGCACCCTGTTTAACTGTGGAGACAGCTGACCTCAGGAGAGGTAATCATTCTGGAGCGGTGAACACCTACATTCATTAGTCATCCATCCAGATGTCTGGATTGGCAGCTGGCTCACACTCTCAGTGCATAGCTGGGTGACTGAGCCAGGCGCCAACCCATCCCCTCCACATCTCGGCACTCCAGTGAGCCCTGGAGGGGCAGAGCAGAGAGATGGTAACTGACAGTCACTTGCTCACTCAAGACCAAGAGCTGAGTGATCAGTGGTGTTTTGTCGCTCAGTTCCTGGCCTTAGCCGTGATGGGAGACAGATGCCACATCCACCTAGATGACTATAAACTTTTGTCCCCAATTCCCAAACCCAAACTTCTTTGAAGTATTATATTCCTAATGCCATAACTTTATGACCATTGACAAGTAAAGTGAATAACGTTTATCTCATTACAATGGCATCTGAAAGTGGACGGGATATATAAGGCAGCAAGTGAACATGTTGTCCCTGAAGTTGATGTGCTGAAAGCAGGAAAAAAAGAAAAATGGCCAAGCGTAACAATTTGAGTGACTTTGACAAAGACCAACTTGTAATGGCTGGACAACTGGGTCAGAGAAACTCCAAAACTGCAGCTCTTGTGGGATGCTCCCAGTCTGCAGTGGTCAGGACCTACCACAAGTGGTCCAAGGAAGAAAAAGGCAAACCGGCCACAGGGTCATGGATGGCCCAATCCAATAGAAGAGCTACTGTAACTCAGATTGCTGAAAAAGTTAAAGTGGTAGTAAAGTCTGTATCTAAACTTGTACCTACGGGTATGTGCACCATTTAGGAGGTACTCACATCGGCAGTAGCCGATGTCACCCACGCATGTGCAGCGAGTGACACTGCATCCAGGGCATACAGTTTGCCGTGCAATGCAGAGTGCTGTGCCACGGCTCCAGCGTGTATGCACGGGAGTGACGTCACTTTTGCCCCAGCCATTAAAACAGCCGGAGCTTTGAACCTGGAAGGAAGAACGGGTGAGGATGGAAGTGCTGGGGGAGCCATGACAGCATTGCACTGGAAGGCTCAGTTTGCAGGCATATCTGTCATAATGTGCTAGTATAGGGCTCATACTAGCAACATTATGTCAAAAACGTGCAGGTGTCCCATTTATTTCTTTCTTTTTTTTTTTTTTTGGCCAATTTACTACCGCTTTAATGCTGGCTCCAGTAGAAAGGCATCAGAACACACAGTGCATCACAGTTTGTTGTGTATGGGGCTGTGTAGATGCAGACAGTCAGGGTTCCCATGCTGACCCGTGTCCACGACCAAAAGCACCTACAATGAGTACGTGAGCATCAGAACTGGATCACAGCGCAATGGAAGGAGGATCTGATGATTAACGTTTTCTTTTACAAAATGTTGATGGCCGGGTGTATGCGCGTCACTTACCTTGGGAAGAGATGGCACCAGGATGTACTATAGGAAGTAGGCAAGCTGGCAGAGGCAGTGTGATGTTTTGTCTAGTGGCATCCATGGCCTGATGGGTCAGGCCTGTTTTGATGGTAAACGGGGGACCTACGCAATATTGGGTTGGTAGTCATAATGTTACAGCTGATTGGTGTACAATCTTATGAGAAGACTGTTAAAGTCATCTGGTGACAGCATTTCATTAACCAGTTCAGCTCTTTGGGCGTACATACTACGTTATTATGTCTAAAGAGTGAACCTTTAGCAATAGCAGTCATCCGCTTGTGTGGGTTTTGTTCAGCCGCCTCCCAGCTTTAAAGTGAAAGTGACACGGCAGCTCCATAGCTGCCAATTACTTTCCCACAGCCGGCAGCGTGGTGCCTCCCTCTATGGTTACCGGCCACTCCTGCTATTACCGAAGCCTGGGAACACAGCCAGCTAGGGGAGAGAGACTGCAGTGAGACCGGTGCAAATGCACGCCTTGATCTCACCTGCAAACAATGAAACTGGAAGTGATGTCATGTCTAGTATCAGATGCCAGTAGACATCTAGGAGCTGATCTGTGCCCAGTTAGATGGTATTGTAAAGGAAATTTGTAAGCTCTGTCTATAAATTGTATTCTATTTTGTATGTTTTGCACACGGCACTAATAATGTTTTCAGTACATGTTTGCATTCTTTCGAGTCTTCATTAGAATTAGTCTGCCTATGTTACACCCTTTCTTACCATAAACCTAAAGCCTCTCCAATCCTATGACATGCCCTACCCCAATCTGTCCACTTATCTCCTACTCTATTGGCTTTTAGACGATCCCTGAAAACCCTCCTCTTCAGAGAAGCCTACCCACACCTAACAACTGGATTTTAAATTTTCCTTATCAGCTCACCCCCACAGTTATTACCTTTTTGTTTCACTTGACCCTCCCTTCTAGATTGTAAGCTCTAACGAGCAGGGCCCTCTGATTCCTCCTGTATTGATTTGTATTGTAAGTGTACTGTCTGCCCTCATGTTGTAAAGCGCTGTGCAAACTGTTGGCGCTATATAAATCCTGTATAATAATAATAAATAATAAACGTACAATTGTAATATTATTGTGATACCTACGCAATCATGTGTATAAAAACCTTCAATTGCGTCATAATAAAGCAGAACAGTTATTTGGAAAGATGCGGAGTATCTTTTGTGTCTATTACCTACTGCAGTAGTTATTCATTTGGAACCACTAATCAATATGAGGATAGGGGTTGCCCATCTATAAAATGGCCAGGACAGAATGAAGGGCAGGGGGAGACGTTGGGGACTATTAGATCCCTAATGTCTCCATAAAGAGTACCTGTCACCTGCCCAATTCTATCACATAGGGATTTATTAACCCCTTGTGATAGCAATCAAGAAAAAAAAAAAATTGCCGAAACCCCCATTGCCCTGCACACCTGCAAAACGCAAGCCCAGGAAGTGCAAGCGTATGTAAACCGCGGCTGCACCACACATGTGACATCACCACGAACGTCAGAGTGAGAAGAATAATTCTAAACACAAGAGCTCCTGGTTAACTCTAAACTGATGAGCTGTAAAGCCTTTTAACCGCTTGGCATCCGCGCTATAGCCGAATGACGGCTACAGCGCGGACCTACATTCCCGGGAGGACGTCCTCCCCTGTGCACGCTCCCTGCGCGCGCCCTGCAGGGCGCACGCCGGGCGCGTTGTGATCACCGAGTCACTGAGACTCGGCTGATCACCGATCTGTGTAAGGGGCCGGTCCCGGCCCCTTACCATGTGATCAGCTGTCAGCCAATGACAGCTGATCACATGATGTAAACAAAAGATCGGTAATCGTTTTTTTTTTTTTTTTACTCACGCTGACAGCGCGAGTAGAAAAAAAAGCCGATCACCGGATCGGATGTGAGGGACATCGGTCCCCAAGTGGAAGAGGCACATCTGCCTCATCAGTGCCCAATAAAAGTGCCACCTAACAGTGCCACCTAACAGTGCCCACAGTGCCACCTAACAGTGCCCACAGTGCCACCTAACAGTGCCCACAAGTACCACCTATCAATGCCCACCTGTAGTGCCAATCAGTGCCACCTGCCAGTGCTGCCCATCACTGCCACCCATCAGTGCCCATCACTGCCGCCTCATCAGCGTACATCAATGAAGGAGAAAAATTACCCGTTTAAAATTTTTTAAAACAAAATATAAAAAAAATAAACTTTTTTTTTTTTTAAAAATTCAGTTTTTTACATTTTTTTAATAAAAAGTAAAAACCGCAGAGGTGATCAAATACCACCAAAAGAAAGCTCTATTTGTGGTGAAAAAATGATAAAAATTTCATTTGGGTACAGTGTTGTATGACCGCGCAATTGTCATTCAAAGTGCGTCAGCGCCGAAAGCTGAAAATTGGTCTGGATAGGAGGGGGGTTTAAGTGCCCGGTAAGCAAGTGGTTAAAGTGTCACCTATGGTGATTTTTGGGCACCATAGTTTTTGACAATATCTCTGGCGCACTCCATTATAAGACATGGAATGTTTGGTACCCAATGCCGCATACACACGACCGGACTTTACGGCAGATTTGGTCCAGCGGATCGGAGTCCGTCGGACAATTCAGTCGTGTGTGGGCTCCAGCGGACTTTTTTTCCCCAAAAAGTTTGACGGACCTAGAAATGAAACATGTTTCAAATCTATCCGACGGATTCGAGTCCAGTCGAAAAGTCCGTTGGCCTGTATGCTAGTCCGACGGACAAAAACCGACGCTAGGGCAGCTATTGGCTATGAGCTGCCTTGTTTTAGTCCGGTCGTACGTCATTGGTTGATCGTGTGTAGGCAAGTCCGTTCATTCGGAAAGTCCGTTGTAAAGCCCATCGTAAAGTACGTCGTGTGTACGCGCCATCACTTACTAGATGCATCCTCATCTTTTATATTTTAACCAAAAATAGGTATATGGTGCGGTTTTGCACTAAAATTCATATCATTATATTTTTTCCTGGAAATTTGTGTTTAATAAACAGAACAGTCTCAGAAATATTGTGTGATCCAAAAATTGGCAACTATCATCTTTTTATTTTTCAGGGCCTCTGTTTTCAGAAAATGTATATTGTTCTGGGGGTTTAGGTCATTTTATTGCCAAAAATTAAGATTTTTACATGAATGCGGCAAAGAAAAAAAAAATGGCTCTGGAGCCGAACTGGTTAACAAGCTTCAGAAAATAAAACCTCCAGAAACATTCCCCCCCCCCGATCTCCATCATACAGGGACTGTGAATGAAAACCTGCCTGGGCCCAATGAGGACCTGTCACTCCCACACACACAAAGCTCTATGAGGACCTACAGAGCCCTCGCAGGGTATGCTGGGAATTATGGTCCCCCCACCGTCACTCACTGGCGGACTCCATTCTGTCTCCTCGCCACAGCCCCGAACAGGCGTCCTCCGGCCTTCAGAGCTCCCCCGAGCCGAACCAGAGACGCCATGACACCGGATCAATGTCACCTTCCGTGCGAGCGCGCTGATTGGCCCACTACTGCGCGAGCGAATCCATTATTACATGGGCGGGGGGGCACATGTCATTTCCATCGCAAAACAACCGCATTAAAAACACATTTTGCTGCCACATTTCCCAGCAATATGGTATCAATAAACCGCATTTACTGACCTATCCTTTTATTCTGAGATTTAAACTGCTACGGAAAAACAACAATAAGTCTGAAAAAACAAAAGAACGTTACTCTGAACAAAAACAAGATTGAATTAATAGATGGTTATATTTCTTTCTGTGCAGAATTTAGAATAACAGCCGCTTTTAAACTGAAGTGACACCCCTAAAGTTTGGGTGGTAGGGTCGGTTGCCATGGTTCTCAGGAACGCGGCGCACGATATACACACAGCGCATGTGCAGGATTCTACTACATCGCAGGGGGGGGTCATATAACTTTTAATACATAGCATTTGCATTGTAATTTTTAACAACCACGACGTCCTCAAAACCGAAGAAGATTTGAGGTCATTTATTAACGTATCGTTTTATTTAGAGAACAGAAATTAAGGGAAGCGGACAGATATTAATACAGCGTCTAGCTTTATCTGTGTCAGTATACAATACACGCTGTTAGGTGTAAATTAGATATGTATCTGTGTGCAGAAATGGCGACAACTAGCAGTTTATATAAATAGCTGCCCCCCCCCCACGCTGTGGTGGTAAAGTCGGTTGCCATGGTTTCCATGTAAACAGTGATCTATACAGAGAACACGTGGGTCCTAGCGCCGGGCGCGTCCATCCAGCTGCAGGTGAGTGAGCGGAGCTGTTACTTATTGTATCTAATGCAGAAAATGAGGTTATTTCTTAGTACAGTCTGCCTGTTAGGGAAGGAGGGGATGAGAGTGGGGCAAATCCGGGCGCCTGTGCCATAAATCACTAGCATTGGCCATATTATAGAGGAACTATGAGCTTTCTTTACCTTTATGGCTGGGTTATCCTCAATGAACATACTTTCATGTCCAGATAACCCAGCATTGTCCTGCACTCACCCACACCAGGTCCTGTATTGCCATCTTCTTCTCTGACATCATCAGGAGCCGGCTGTGTGCCCCTGGTTCTTGCGGCTGGCCCTCTGATGGCAGATTAGCCCCCCTCTCCTGGTGCTGTGCGGAGGACAATGCCTCCCGGGGTTGTAGAGGGTTGCAAGAATGCAAAATCCTTCTTGGGAGTGAAGAATTTGCCCCCTTAATGACCAGGCCATTTTTTGCGATACGGCACTGTGTTACTTTAACTGACAATTGCGTGGTCGTGCGACGCTGTACACAAACAACATTGACGTCCTTTTTTCTCCCACAAATAGAGCTTTCTTTTGGTGGTATTTGATCACCTCTGCAGTTTTTATTTTTTGCGCTATAAACAAAAAAAAGACTAACATTTTGGAAAAAAAAAATATTTTTTTTACTGTTTACTATAATAAATATCCCAAAAAACAAAAACAAATTTATTCATCAGTTTAGGCCAATATGTATTCTTCTACATATTTTTGGTAAAAAAAAAGCGTATATTGATTGGTTTGCGCAAAAGTTATAGAGTCTATAAAATAGGGGATAGATTTATGGCATTTTTTTTTTTTTTTACTAGTAATGGCGGCGATCTGCGATTTTTAGCAGGACTGCGACATATCGGTGGACAGATTGGACACTTTTGACACTATTTTGGGACCATTGCCATTTATACAGCGATCAGTCCTATAAAAATGCACTGATTGCTGTGTAAATGTCACTGGCAGGGAAGGGGTTAACACTAGGGGGCGATCAAATGGCTAAATGTGTTCCCTGGGAGGTGTTTCTTACTGGATGGAACTGACTGGGGGAGGAGAGAGATCGCTGTTCTTAATCACTAGCAGATCTCTTTCTCATCCCCTGTCAGAACGGGGATCTGTCTGTTTACATTGACAGATCCCTGCTCTGGCTCTCTTTTCCGCGATCGCGGGTACCGGTGTACCGGCCACGTGCATCAAGTCCCCCGCCGTGCATCGGCAGCGTGCGCACCTGCTATGGCTCTTAAAGGAGCCGACGTACACCTACAGCAATTTGCGGGAACGAGTCGACCTGCCCCAGTATAATGACGGCGGCTGGTCGGCAAGTGGTGAATCTGCTGTTCAAATTGTGGAGGGTTGCAAGAATGCAAAATCCTTCTTGGAGGTGAAGGTCTGCTTTAAAGTGGTAATAAACCCAAAACCAGAATTGTAATATATTGCCGCTTACCAAACATTAGACGCGGTGTCTTTTTTTTTTTAACTGACATATATTTAAGTGGAACTAAACCCGTTGATTTAACATATGAATATATTAGTGTTATCACCACAGGGTGGCACTGTGGACAAACAATTAGTAATATACTATGCCACATCCTAGAATTATCATGTATATACAGTATAGGAATTGGAAAGAATGACTTTTCAGGCATATTGTACTATTTGTTAAAAAATAACAATGTTTATTTTTTACAAATCATTAATGAAAAAAGACTAGAACAAGAATAAAAAACATTTACATAGGTGAATGTGATTTAAAAACATGTCTTAGTGAACAACCAGACAGTCCAGAGTTCAAACTGAACCTCCATGGACTGGGTTGGCAGTTTACAAAAGATTCCTACGCCTTTGACAAACAGAACCCTAAGAGGTAACAAGTGTATACATATAAAACAACCTAATTATTTGTCATACAGTGATCACATATGGAGGGGTTAGTAGAGCTAAACCGGAATAGATCAACTCAGCTTCAATATTCAAAGAGTACATTCAAAAATTGCTCAAGCCGTAGGAACCTTTTGTAATCTACCAACCCAGTCCATGGAGGTTCAGTTCTGGACTGTCTGGTTGGTCACTGAGACATGTTTCTAAATCACATTCACCTATGTAAAAGTTTTTTATGCTTGTCCTAGTCTTTTTTTTTTTCATTAATGATTTGTAATAATTAAACATTGTTACTTTTTAACAAATAGTACAATATGCCTGAAAAGTCTATTCTTTCCAATTCCTATATATACCATCGATTTAACAGTTTAAAAAAAACAGTTACGTCCCTGGAATGCTGAGATTGCTAACTGTCACATTTACTTTTGCTCTTAGGCTCGGTTCACACAGGGGCGGTATGACTTGCAGGTCGCCTCACAGAGGCGACCTGCACACGACTGCCACGGCGACTTGCAAAACGACTTCTGTATAGAAGTCTATGCAAGTCGCCCCAAAAGAAGTACAGGAACCTTTTTCTAAGTCGGAGCGACTTGCGTCGCTCCTATTAGAACGGTTCCATTGTACAGAATGGGAGGCGACTTGTCAGGCGACTAGGTCGCCTGACAAGTCGCCCCTGTGTGTACCGGGGCTTAACCAAACTGTCAAACCATTAAATGTCTGGTGTCATCACTGATCACATGTGCAGCACCATGGCAGTTGCAGATCAAACAGAAGCTAAGATGACAGCTTCCTTGGCTTCCAAGAGCAGCCTGTTTCGAAGGATGTCACCATTCATGTATGATTTCGATCAGCGACAGCCGGTCTATAAGGGGTGCCCCCCCCCCCCAATTTTCACGCACTGCCCCCTAATCTCCATACTGGGAGCCGGACGCATAGATTTCTACAAGTTTTTTTTTTTTTTTTTAGCACATGATTAGAGCCTGAGGCTTCAAAAAGGTTGGGCTCGGGCGCAGAGCACTGCACGCTGAGCCCACCCACTTGTGACATTAGCAAATCAATATTCGCTATTGTCTTCCGGCTCCAATCAGGACAGGAAGCGTGTCTTATGAACGGATTGGCTGGGAGGAGAAGTCGGGGAAGCCGCGACCTGGATGGGGTAAGTTTGGACCTGGCAGGGGGTTTGATTGTCAACCCCCCCCCCCAGAAATGGAGCATCAGCCTCCACTGATTTCGAAATAGAAAGTATGGTTGTTTCAAGGAGTGATGTAATTTCACCAAGACCCACTAGAGGGCACCCTGTGATCTGTGTGGAACCATAATTCCGCTATGATTCTGTAGCAGTCTCCAAAGCTGGAAGCATTGCTGGTATGTAAACAAACAGATCTACTAAACCAGAACGAAGTCAGGAAAGGTTAAAACCTCTGTCAGGTTTTTATTCTTTTTTTCTCTGTTGCAGAAATTATTTCCCTCTATTTTTCCAGATGACTATTGTCCAATATGCCAAACAGAATTCTACATTTTATATTTGTCACCACCACAGAAGGTGAGGGGAAATCTTCAAATGATAACACCCGGTGATAATTGTGGCAAACGGCATTTTCCATCACTTCCTGTTTTGTTCCGGATATAGGAAGTGGAGGGAAATTCCTCCAATGGGACATAGGCATCAAAAAAGGAAACTGACCAGAGATTTTAATCATTGCACACTAAAAAAAAGGATACTCTTTAATAATTAGGGATGAGGTTAAATTTTGCCACTGCCAAAGATTTGCCAAGAATCCCCAGGATTAGCAAAGTTGGTGAATAGCAAGTTCTTGTCATAAAAATTTGCAGGTTGGCAACCAGATATTAGGAGAAACCTATAATTCAGTGTATGGACTTATCTCTAGGCAGGTGAGTCACAACAGCCAATCATTTGAAGATTTTTTTTTTTTTTTTTTTCATGGGTGGGCATACAACTGCTGTTATAATGGGCACATGCACTTTGATTGTTTTGCATCAGTTGGCAGCACTGAGATACATTGTTCATGAATACAATCATATTTCAATCGATGAGTTTACATGGTGGAAACAGAGATGCAATCTGTACCTTACAATTGTAAATTATGATTGCATTTTTAAACTACTGAATGAAATCCACTTTCCTGCGTGTGTCAAATAGATTGAATGGGTTGTTGGCTACAGATTAATTATCCCTATTGAAAGAGATTATTCAGAAAATAATTTGATCACTCATTGAGAGCTGACAATTCTGTGTAGAGAGAGATATTGTATTTTTTAGTTCTATTTTTTGTATTTAGTTTAAATTAAGACATTGGTACACATCCCCATTGCAGTAAGTGGCTTCCCATGCCCTTTAAGTAGCCAGAATAGGAAAATTCACCCCCAGACTTTAATGGGATTCACTGCAAAGTTTGGGAATTTCAGACAAGATTCACAAAAAAGTTAATGTACTGAACCCAGGCAGATTCACGCATCCCTATTAATAAAACACAAACATATAGCTTTACTGCTACAAGGTGGCTCAGCTGTGCAGGATCACGTAAATATATGTGAGTTGCACTTCTGGGCAGGGGGGGGGGGGGGGGCGGGCGTTTGCGCGACAGCCCGTCACCCCAGCTGTGATGTCATTCACTAGAGCAAAAGCCGTACAGTGGGTTCCAGCCATTGATTTAACGGTCGAGCGAATGGCAGAAGAGAGCCCTGTGTTGGTAAACAACACAGGGCTCTGTACAGACAGCAGCAATGTGTCGTTTTTTTTTCTCCCTGCAAAGCTTAGTAAAACAGCACACAGTACACACACTAAACATTGTCAGGCACACATTTAACCCCCTTGATTTCCACTAAGTGTTAACTCTGATCCCAGCCAGTGTCATTAGTATAGTGACAGTGCATATTATTAGCACTGATCACTGTATTGGTGTCACTGGTGATGTTAGTGTCAGATTGTCTGCCGCATTATTGCAGACCCATTATAAGTCGCTGACACTACCATTATTAGGACAAAAAAATGAATGAATAAAAATTTAAGTATATACACCATAGTTTGGAGATGTTACAACTTTCACACAAACCAATCAATATACACCTATTGGGTTTTTTTGTAGGAGAATACATTTTGCCCTAAATTTATGATAATCTTTTTTTCTTTTTATTGGATATGTTTAAAATCCGAAAGTAAAAAAAATGTTTTTCAACATTTTTGGTCTTTTTTTATTTATATAATACACAATAAACAACCCAGTGGTGATCAATACCACAAAAAGAAAGCTCTATTTGTGGGGAAAAAAATTATATCAATTTTGTTTGGGTGCAGCGTTGCATGACCTCGCAATTGCCAGTTAAAGTAGCGCAGTGCTGAATAGCAAAACAATGGCCTGGTCATGAAGGGGGTAAAAACTTACAGAGCTGAAGTGGTTAAACATATCTTATAGACATGTGCAAGGTTGGTATTACCAACAATGGCAACTACTGCCAGACATACTGTAGTGCTGAAAATATAAATACATACAAAGTTAGATTTGTTTTTTATTATTTCATTGATATTAATATTGTTAATTTGTTGCAGAAAGTCCAAATATTTGCATTATATTTATTTTATATTAATATTATAAGTTTATTAGAATTTAGAGTGTACACTCTAAATTAATATTGTTATTTTTTTTTTTTTTTGCAGAAAATACAAATATTTGTATTTTATTTAATTTACATTAATATTTTAAAATTATTTAGATTTAGAGTGTAAGCTCTAAATAATATTGTTAATTTATTGCAGAAAATACAAATATTTGTACTTTATTTAATTTATATTAATATTTAAAATGTATTTAGATTTAGAGTGTAAGCTGCGAGGTACGGGGTCCTCTGTCTCTCTTTATATTGTAATGCCCTGTGCTGACTGTTGGCACTATATAAATCCTGTGTAATAATAACAATGTGATATCTCATGCAGCTGTAAAAAGTTAGTGATACGGGCAAAGAATGTTTGGTGAATAAAAGATTGTGTTGGATTTGTTTGTGTTGTATATTGTTGTGTTTTTGCTGTCCTCATAGAGACAAGCTATGAGTATTAGATGGTATTTACCATGCTGTCATATTCATGGATACGGTTTTGTTCTCTTATCAGGAGTTATGTCTGCTCCACTCCTCTCGAGCTGCTGCTGGTCTCCATGTCATGATGGCTATTCAGGCGGAGTCACCTTTGTGCTGGGTGCCCTGGATGGAGACCCTGTGAAGTTACATTTCTTAAAGGATTATGTTTGTAAAGCACTGTATAGTCTCATCCATGGGTTCCAAGCAACTGCATTCAATGTTATCCATTTCTCCCATGTGGTAAGTGCTCCCACCTCCCTCCTCCATTCACAGATCAGTGCTGGATTCAGGTGTAATCCATTGTTGTCACTCTCTGGAAGCTGGTCCAAAGACCTCTTGTCCATGTAGACAGGAAGTGGCTGAAAATTCTATTGTTTATGGTGCACTGTGCTTAACCACCTTAAAAAGATAGTAAAGGTTACATATTATTTTATTAGATTAAAAAAGATGTTATATTTACCTGCTCTGTGCAACAATATTGCTCAGAGCGGTCCCTTACCTCCTATTTTTCAGTCCCCTGCTGGCGCTGTCCTCTCCTCCTTCCTCTAGGTGCCCCCATAGTACGCCAGGTGCTAAGGTGGCACCTGTGCAGGCATATCCTGAGCCAGGCTGTGTGCCTCCATAGACACACACAGTGCTATATAACTCATATCCCTGCTCCCTCCTCGCGGGAGTTTGACTGACAGCAGCAATAGCCTATGGCTTCCACCGCTGTCAGTGTCTACTGTGAGACCAGGAAGTCAAAGGAGCAGTGCTAGAGCCAGGACAGCGCTGGATCGTGACTCAATCAGGTAAGTGTTTATATTAGGTAGTGGGAAGCTTTTTTTTATCTTAATGCAAACAATGCATTAAGGTAAACAAAAAAAAAATTAAAAAATTGAGTTTAGAGCCACTTTAATACGGCAACACTGTTAAAAAAATAAATCATAGTACCTCTGTACCTGGTGATTGCTGTGAACCAATCACAGTGATCACAAGTGTAAACCAAAAAAATGTCAACACAGCCCTTCCCTGTGGACACACAAGGCAGCAAGGGGACATATGGACCATAGAAGTGGCACACTGATGACCAAAGTTATGAGGAAAAAACATCACTTACCACCAACAGTTATGGAGGCACTTACCAGCAACCCCCCCACCATAGGGTGGAACTAACTCCTGACGGCTGAAATCTTCAAGCTCTGTCCATTGCATAGTTCAGCCCATTGCACCTCTGCACTCCTGTGACCCACAGGAGAAGTAGAGCTGAAAGAGCTTTGGCCCTACTTCTCCTTCAAGTACCTCTTGTGACATATTATTGTATTCACATTTTTTCTTAACTGATTAGATCTCATGCATGAATCAATCATGGTCACTAGGAATTTTTGCACTTTACAATACTGTATTCTTACTTCTTACTTTGTATGGCGAGTGTTTTTTTTTCTAAAAAAAAGAAGAAAAAGTCCAACTGTACTCACCTCTTATCCAGCGCTTTACTCTCCGTTTCCTCTTCTCTGTCACAAGATGTCTTCAGTCAACCCATTTTTCAGCCTGGAAGACTGAGGAGATACTGTGAGTACCTACCCTGAGTAGGTGTGTCTTGCAATCATAGTTTGATGCATAGTGACTGTGATATCTTGACCTCAGCATGCACCCTACATGATTGAGGACTGCCCACCATTGCAGAAGATGCAAAAAAGAAGAGGCGGCCGAGGCAAGTTGATTTTTAGAGAAGAGAGCAGTTGGGCTTTGAACAGCCACTGAGATAAGATATCAGCCACACAAGGAGTGCATTGTTTTTATTGGGTGTGCAGGCTCATAGACTTGCATTGTGAGATTGAGCAGTTAAGCATGACTACTGTAGATTTGAACAAACATGGCTGCTTCCATGTACATATATATATATATATATATATATATATATATATATATATATATATTTGTGTGAAAAAGTACTTGCCCCCTTTCTGATTTTTTTTTTTACATATTTGTCACACTTAAATGACTCAGATCATCAAACAAATGTTATCATTATACAAAGATAAACCGAGTAAATACAAAATGCAGTTTTTAAATGATGGTTTCATTTATTAAGGCAAAAAAGCTGTCCAACCTGCCTGGCTTCGTGTGAAAAAGTAATTGCCCCCTAAACCTAATAACTGGTTGTGCCACCCTAGGCGGCAACAACTGCAATCAAGCATTTGCGATAACAGGCAATGAGTCTTTCACATTGCTGTGGAGCAATTTTGGCCCACTCTTCTTTGCAGAATTGTTTTAATTCAGCCACATTGGAGGGTTTTCCAGCATGAACAGCCTGTGAAGGTCATGATACAGCATCTCAGTTGGGTTTAAGTCTGGGCTTTGACTAGGCCACTCCAAAACCTAAATTTAGCTTTGTTTGAACCATTTGGAGGTGGACTTGCTGTTGTGTTTCAGATCATTGTCCTGCTGCATAACCCAAGTGCACTTGAGCTTGAGGTCACAAACTGATGGACATTGTTCTTTAGGATCTTCTGGTAGAGCTCAGAATTTATGCTTCAATCAATTATGGTAAATGGTCCAGGTCCTGGAGCTGCAAAGCAGCCCCAGACCATCACGCTACCACCACCTTGTCTGACTGTTGGTATGATGTTCTTCTTATGAAATGCTGTATTAGTTTTATGCCAGATGTAACGGGACGCACACCTTCCAAAAAATTTTTGTCTCATCAATCCACAGAATATTTGCCTAAAGTCTTGGGGATAATCAATATGTTTTTTGGTAAATGTGAGATGAGCCTTTGTGTTCTTTTTGTTCAGCAGTGGCTTTGGCCTTGGAACTCTCCCATGGATGCCATTTTTGCCCAGTCTCTTTCTTATTGTTGAATCATGAACACTGATCTTACCTGAGGCAAGTGATGCCTGCAGTTCTTTAGATGTTGTTATGGGTTCTTTTATGACCTCCTGGATGAGTCGTCATTGTGCTCTTGGAGTAATTTTTGTAGGCCGGCCACTCCTGGGAAGGTTCACCACTGTTCCAAGTTATCTCCATTTGTGGATAATGGCTCTCCCCGTGGTACACTGGAGTTTCAAAGCCTTAGAAATGGCTTTGAAACCCTTCCTAGACTGATACGTACATTACTTTGTTTCTAAACTGTTCTTGAATTTTTTTAGATTGTAGCATGATGTGTGGCTTTTTGTGATCTGTTAGCGTGCTTCAATTTGTCAGACAGCTTCTATTTATGTGATTTCTTCATTCAACAGGTCTGGCAGTAATCAGGCCTGGGTGTAGCATGTGAAATTTAACCCTGCTTTCCAAAAAAATTGTGGTTAATCACATATCATTCATGATTCAGCATGGGAGGGGGCAATTACCTTTTCACATAGGGCCAGGCAGGTTTGAACAGCTTTTTTCCCTTAATCAATGAAATAATAATTTAAAAACTGCATCTTGGAATTACTCGGGTTTTCTTTGTGTAATATTTAAAATTTGTTTGATCTGAATCATTTAAGTGTGAGAAATATGCAAAAAAATAAAAAATCGGGAAGGGGGCACATACGTTTTCACATAACTGTATATGCAAACTACATAGTAACAAAGCTTTTAAAATCTTAACACATATCGATAAGTTTATTTACACCAAGTTGACCTATTTTTTTATGTATACCTTTTAAAAACTGATAAGACTATACTTTTCCTTTGCAATGGAGTTTCGGTTAATGTTTTTTTCTACTAGATTAGCAAGTGGTGCGATAGCGCTGTGACATGGAGGCCAGAGGCTGTGGCCCAAGCCGTTTCATGGACCCAAGGTCTGGCTTGCGGGTCCGGAGCGAGCCCTACTGGTGCCCTGGCTGCAGCGTTGGAGGATCCTGAGTGCAAAGCTGTATACTTAGTGATAGATGCCCTGCCGCCCAATGTGCTGACCAATATATACAGTTACCTATCCCGGAATGAGGGTGCCTGTGCGGTAAATGTGGTGTATCTAACAGAAGAGCCCAATGACAGCAAGGCAGAAGGGTCTTTCCGTGAGATAAACCTAAAGCCTTTCGGACCATCCAGTATGGTAAGTTACAGGAATGGACACCAGGGCAAAATGTTTTACAGGAATGGTCACCATGAGTGTTTGGGATTTTGCTGTAAATGAATCCCTTCGTGCTTGACTCTTAGGGTATCAGGAAGGAATTTTTCTGGAGCAAATTAGATCATGCTTTATTGGTTTTTTTTTGTTTTGTTTTATAGATAGTGTATATGGAGGTTTTCTATTTGTGTGTGTTTTTTTTTCTCTGTTGGTTGAACTGGATGGACTTGTGTCTTTTTTCAACCAGATTAACTATGTAAAAGTGATCGCTTAATCAGGAAGCCCACACGTTAACATACCCTTAAAGTCCTTGCCCCCATCGGCAGAAGGGGTTACAGTCATATTCAGTCATTTGATTTTTTTTGTTTTGTATAGAGTGGGGAAAGATTAGAAGCTGGTTCAAGTTAGTCTGCAATCCTGGGTTTATATTGCACCATCGTCATATGTTATGCTGTACAGTATAATACAGACAAGGATGAGTAAGACATATAATACAAATACATTAAACATTTCCATGCAAATGCATAGAACATTTATGTTTTTGGCGTATATATTTTGATAATTATAAGTGTGTCTCTAGCCAAAGGTTTTTTTTTTGTTTCTTTCTTTTTATTAGAGTAGGGAAAAGTAAAACCTTGCTCCGTTTTCTGTGTGCTGTCTGTGTCCCATTGGGGAGGTTTCTCTTAATTTCCTGTTAGAGTCACGACAGGAAATGAGAGGAAATCTTTTCAAAGTGAGGAGGATTCACCTTTTAGACAGTTTCAATCACCAGAACATTAGAAGATTTCTCCTCACCTCCCGTTGCAAGTGACATATGTAAAATTTCTGTCACAGTGACAATGGTGACCAGGACAAATAGAGAGATGTTTCCCCCCACACGGGGACAGAGACAGCAGGGAAAACATGACCGGGTATCTAAACCCCTTACCACTCTATCCAAAACTAAAATGTATTGGCTTTACATACATTTTAAGTGATCAAAGTGATGGCTTTGTTCAGAAATGCGACATAACAGTTTTTTAGAGGCTGCACCAGTAAATCAATAATTTGTGTGTTTTCGATTTTAGATAAAAAGCACTGAGATTACAACCATGAGTCACTGCTGTCGTACCCCTTCACCCTGCACTGCCTCTACAGTTCACTCTCTGGAGCTTCGGTATGTCTACCTCTATAGTTATATGTTAATGAAAGAAGGATTCTAGGCAGATATACAGAAAAGACACAAATTAATGCAACTCTGTACTTGTTAAAGTGTTACTAAACCCAGTAATATGAAAATGGTTCATCTGCCCTGCACAGTGCCCACAGCTTATAAATCTTCTTTTTACATTAAAATACTGCCACTATATACTTTTTTGGATGATCTGTATACCACGGTCAGTGATCAACTGCACAGTTTCTCCAGTGCTGAGAGTTCAGGAAGGAGGAGATTTGCACTGCAGCCTGTATACACGCCCACATGTGTGATGTCAATATCATGTGACCTGGCTAACTCTGAGAACAAGTAAATATTCTCTCCAACGTAAAAGACACAACTGAGCATGTGCAGGTTAGCTACTGCCTGTGAGTTAGCTGGCCTTCCCCAGATAGACAGTGCAGGAGGGGGAGGATTTATGCATACAGGATAAAACAGCCTTTTAATGCAAAGGATTAACCCCTTAAGTTCCACATTGAGTATAACAAGCATGCTATGCTGCATATACAGACAAATTTTAGTGTTGTGGGTTTAGTAACACTTTAATACATCATTAAATGTATGTTTTAACCACTTCAATACTGGGCACTTTCACCAAATTGCTGCCCAGGCCAATTTTTAGCTTTCAGCGCTGTCGCACTTGGAATGACAATTGTGCGGTCATGCAACGCTGTACCAAAACAAGTTATTTGTAATTTTTTTGAGACAGATAAAGCTTTCTTTTGATGGTATTTAATCACCACTGAGTTTTTTATTTTTTGCTAAACAAACGAAAAAAGACCGGAAAAAAATAATTATTTGTTTCTGTTATAAAATTTTGTAAATAAGTGATTTTTCTTCTTCACTGATGTGCGCTGAGGAGGCTGCACTGATGGGCAGTGTTAGGCTGCACTGATGGTCACTGATGAGGAGGCACTAATATGCAGCACTAATAGGTGGCACTGATATGCAACACTGATGGGTGACACTGATGGGTACTGACAGGCATCACTGATGGACAGTGAGAGGCAGTACTGATGGGCACTGATTGGCATCACTGGTGGGCACTGACAGGCATTTTCGATGGGCAAGATCTCCCCTGTGAGGAAAGACGCTTATCGGCTCTCCTCTCCTCACGTGCTGTCAGTATGAGAAGAGGCATGCCAATAACCAGGATTTCCGAGGGACACACCGCAACATGGATCACCGTGCTGCGCATCCCCTTAAAGCCCCTGCCCAGCCGTCATTCTGCTATAGGCCAGACAGAAAGGTGGTAAATCCAAGCAGTGTAAGTACCTAAATTTGACCTGGTATCAGCCTCTAGCAGTACCTGAGAACCAGACTTATGAGAAGAGCTAGGAGACAATCACTTGTGCTGCAGTGTTCATGTGCTAAAAGCACCTGGATAGTAGGAAAGAGCAGCGAGACAGAGAGATGAGCTCAATAACTGTACAGTGGGGCTGGAGTGTGAGAGAAGGAAGCAGCACAAGGAGCCAATCTGTTAATATACTCACAAGAAGCATGCTGAGAGCAGGAGAAACCAGAGTGACATAGAGATGAGTCCATTGTACTGCTCATCCTTTCACTGTCCAGTCACAGGCTGAGGAAGGTACAAGATCTGTAAGTGTTATTAGAATAGTAATGTGTTACGCTTAACCAATAATTATAAAATATAAGTTATAAACAAAACATATAGTGGCTGGGCATAAACCTTAAATCTCAAACATAGATTTGGATATAAAAAATAGGCATTAATTGTAAATGACAAAATCAAGTAAATTGTCCACAAATAGTCCCATCCACAGGTGCAAAACAAGTGAAATAAAGCTTCTTCAAAGACCTTTTAGATTTGTGATACCACCAACAAGCACCTTCACCCGGAATGATAGTAGGAATGCTTGCTTACCAACTCCCCATGCCCCCCCTTCTCAAGGGTGGTCATAAAGCGCTTAAGCAATTTTCATGGACTCCAAGGTCTCCTCCTGGGCCACTTCTCTATCCACCAGGGTCAACGCTGATCAAACAATTGTTACGGAATTTTCAACTGTAATATTCATGTAAAGCAAACAAGAGGCCTCTCCACAGTGTAAAAAATCTCTTAAAACATTTACTAAACCAATAAATACACTAAAAACACTGCTCATGTAAAAAAAAGAACACCCAGCTGGCATAGAAAATCCACTTCCTGGAACACAATGACGTCAGTAGGAGGCTCTGCCCAACGCATTTTGCCATCAAAAGACGTGTTCCCGGGGTTATATTACTTGATTTTATTCAAGTTTATCATTTACAATTTATGCCTGTTTTTTATAAATCGAAATCTATTTTTGATATTTAGGCTGGGTTCACACTTATGCGAAATGGATGCGTATTTCTCCGCATCCAATTCGCATGACAGGAGAGTGTGACCGACTCTCAATCGAGCCGGTTCACACACCTCTGGGGCGGCTGTGGTCCGGATTTGGAAAGGGTACCGTGCGTCTTTGGCTCCGAATCAGGTGTGAATTCAAGCAGAAATGCGGACCTGATTTGCCCCTGAATCGGAGAACAGGGACGTACCGGACCTCCTGCTGTGAGCCGTAGCCACAGCATGTGTGAACCCAGCCTAAAGGTTTATGCACAGTCACTATATGTTTTGTTTCTAACTTATATTTTATGTTTATTGGTTAAACGCAACACATTACTTTTCTAGTTACATTTAGTAGAAAGGATATCTTCTCTGGTGTTTGCTGCTTTACTATCTTATATTTTTTTAATTTTGCACAGATGCACAGTTTTAAATTGAATCTCTGTGAGTGTTATTTAAAGTGGTTGTAAACTTGTGACATGAAATATGAACAAAGCATATCCCTCTATAGCAGGGATATGCAATTAGCAGACATCCAGCTGTTGCAGAACTACAAGTCCCATGAGGCATACCAAGACTTTGACAGCCACAAGCATGACACCCAGAGGCAGAGGCATGATGGGACTTGTAGTTTTGCAACAGCTGGAGGCCCGCTAATTGCATATCCCTGCTCTATAGTGTGTACTTGTCTCAATCCAGAGCACTAAGTGTCTGTCTGCTGTGTTGTTCCTCTCCTATCTGCATGAGTCACTTCTAACAATGGGACAAGAAAAAAGGTGATGGGGAGGGAGCTCTAGCACACAGCCTGTGATTGACAGCCTTAGCTTTGTTCCTGCGTGCTGTGTGAAGGGTGTGTGTCCCCTCCCTCCAATCAGCTTTCACTAAGCTCTGCAGAGTAACTTCAGTTCCCCACCCTCTGATTTCTGAAAGCTGAATTCTGAATGGATGTAGAGAAGAAAGGACGGCACATAAACAGGTACAACTTATGTATGAGGATTTGGTTATTCTCTGTGTATCACCTGAGGCTAGGCACTTTGGGTATATGTAAGGGTTTACAACCACTTTAATTGCAGCAGAGATAAATCAGGGCTCCAGACAGGGCTGTGTAAATCTCAGGACTGAATGGACAGAAATGCAAATCCTTTGGCAGGTAAATCAGTCTATATATACGGTATACAATTTGTGTATTTAGATGTTTGCCTGAAGTCCAACTCTGGTCAAAACATTGACAAAAACATTGGGGAATGTATCAGAGCAGACAGAATCTGGAGCAGCTGTACATGGCAACCATCCATGTTCTATCTTCAGTTTGTTCAGCTAAGCTTAGAAAATGAAAGAAGCATGCTCCAGATCCTGGATGATCCAGTTTCAATCAATTATCCTCTGCTTTAATTGATGATTAAAAACATATAGGTAGCTCTGTTCTACTTCTATTTTTTATTGATTGACCTGTCTTGTAGTGATGACTTCCCGCTAATACTAAACATATATTTTACAGCCCACCACCCAGTTGCAGTGTGACCTGCAAAAAAACTCCAGGACTTTATCTATCAAATTCAGCCCAAATTACCAAAACTCCAGCAGCTTTGAGTCTTCTGAGAGGGGCCCGAGTCCTGGCCCGCAGGGACAGAGATGGGCTGTATTACATGGGGCACATTGCTTGTGAAGTGGAGGTAAGTCATTGAACTGTGTTTAATCTCCAGGTTAAACCTGACCTTCAGGTGATCTCAAAACTTTTCCATCCTCCTTGCTTAACTATAGAACCTAATCTTCTGTCTCTTTGTCTTCTTTTACCAATCAGGGCTCTCCGGACCGTTTTCTTGTGGAGTTTGAAAAATGTTGCGTTCTTAAGGGAAAAGCTCAGTTCCGTATGCAGGAGACACCAATATGTGACATCATCCATTATGAAGATGCACGATGGAGGCCTTTAATTCCTGGAGATCATGTGTTGGCTCCACTAAATACCAGCATGGAACAGTATGGACCTGGAACCATTTTAAAAGGAGCAGAGAACCGAGAAAGAGGCTTGGGTATTGTTTTTCTTTTGAATTTAAAAAGCAAGAAGAGTATTTTCACAAGTGTCTTTGTTAAGAGTAAAGAAGGGACCTTAAAACTACAAAATAACAAAATGCTGTGATATAGAGATTGGATAAAACGTTTAATACAGCATAAACTTTTTGGTAGTAAAATAGTAAAATTAGTAGTAGTAAAATTGGACATTTTGTGTGGAGATGTATAGATAAGACAAAAAAGGCTCACAGGAAGTGGACTGAATGCTGGATGAAGGAACAATGCCGGCAACAGCACTGGAGCATAGGTTATGTAAATAGTGCTTTGCCATATTTTTTTATTATACTATTATATTAATAATAAAGGTAATAGTATGGTATATTATTATGCTAACTTCCTAAGCCCAAGTTTCTCATTTCACTTCACCGGATAAACTGAGTAGCGTTGGGCAAAAATAAGGTAAACCGTGTCTATTCAGCTGTTGGGTGGAAATTAAAGTGAATCTGTTGCTTTGTCCTCCTAAGCAAAGCACAGGTTCACTTTAGGCCAAGTACCTTTCTAATAGGATGAGGAAGAGAGTTCCAGGAAATGCGGTCTTCTGAAGAAATATCTTGTAGTCTTGGAAATATCTTGGAATGAGGTTGGGAATGATCAGAACATATTCAGATTTGTGGTGGAGCCAAAAATACCAGCTTGGAAACTATTTGTAGTTGAAACAAGAAATATTAATAGACTATGACTTCCAATGGCAAATGATAACCTGAATTGCATTCTCTTCTGTCTTAAAGTGTCAAGCCAAAAATGTTTTCTTTGTTTTAGAATGGAGAAGGATTAGAATCCCTATCTGTTTTCAACTGTTATCTGGGGCACCATCATTTTACTTCCTGTCCTTACTCTACTTATAAAGGCATCCTTATTTCTTCCCATCTTGCTGTTGGAGAGTTCCCATCTTGCTTTTGGTAAACTTTTGTCAACGGGACAGGAAGTGAGGGAAAAACTCTTTACAAATTCCTGGATAGCAGTAAAAAAACAATGGGGGTTCTAACCCCTCCACACTCTATCCAAACCTAGGAAATAAAGTCTTGGCTTGGCATACACTTTAAAGCATAACTAAATACTCGTTGGTGTGGATGAGCTGTTGCCATAATATTTGGGAGTGCAGAGCTTAATTGAACATTATGGCACACAAAACTCCTAATGTGCTTTCCTCTAGAGATGATGAGTCCAAGAACATGTTAGTGCCTTATCCTCCACTGGCACATATGTGCATGTGTTACATTGTCCTTAGCACTCAGCTCTAAATATTATCAGTAACTGGGCTAAAGGTTTTTTTGCAAAAGAGACTTTTGCATATCCTTCTGCTGAAAAATTCTACCTCCTCTCCTAGTGTTTTTTTTTTTGGCAGAACTTTAGTTCCACTTTAATAATAAAGTCTGTTTAAATAAAATGACCTAATGAAAATAACACCTCTAATACTCTCTAGCTTTTGATAGTAATGGAGTTCTCGTAGCATTCTGGAATGGAAAGACCAAACAAGTTCCTGCTGGCCTCGCCATCTGGATCCCACAGGATTTAAGTGACCGCATTACTCTGGAGCTCCACATCCCGCCAGAAGCCCGGAAGAAGCTGATGGAGTCTTGCCCCGGGTTCCCTTTCATAGGCACTGGTTATAAACATCACCAGTGTCAGGCTGAAGAATCAAGTCTTACACCTAGCTCCAATAACTGTTTGTATTGCCTTTCTGACGCTGATGTTTGCCAGAGGTGCCATGTACCGGAGGAGCTGTGGGCGGCTCTGAGAAACTCCTTGAATCACATCAACAATATGACTTCACCTAAGGAGAAATCGGCCAAAAAAGTGGGCAAGAAGAAGGACCTTAAACAAGACACTTCTCCAAAGACTGTCCACAGTAAAGAGAGGGTGAAACCTCAGCGGAGAGTCATACTAGAAAGGGAGGGATCCCAGCAACAGAAGCAGGTCAGTAATTGGATATATTACTGAGGAAGTAAACTCAAATGTTATTTGCTTAAGACAAATGTCCATGTCATTTTCATCAAGTAAAACAGGTGTTCTCCACCTCATCTTGTTGCTGTTAATATTTCCTGTGAAGACAACTGGTGTACAGAATTGTTGGGAATCCTGTGAATAGCAATTACTGATGATTAAAGTGTATCTAAACCTAAAAACAAAAATGTAACATATCAGTTCTTGGATGTGGTGGCTGCATTTGTTTTCTTTTAGGTTTCTACTCCCTTTAATTTCACCTGGAAATCCTTCCAATAACACACTTCTTGCTCTAGATTGACAACACTCTGTATCTAAAAAATGGGGGAGGGGAAATTGGGGCTTTAAATGAGGCCATGACTGGGTAAAGCCATGTGCCTCCATCCCTGTCACTATGACAATGAAAGCACAATTGCGGCAGGAGGCAGCAAGGAGACAAAAGGGTGGGACTTTAAATGAAGCTCATGATGACAAAATGAATCTATTGGTGGGAAATGAGATTGTTTAATAAAACATAAAAAAACATGTTTAACAACATTGAGTCATATATACACAAAGAAATGCACCCATAACATGGTGCCAATTTCAATTGGATATGAGCTAGTAATCACATGTTTACAAACAAGGATATTCATGATAATATTGAGGGGTCCACCATAATTCAAGGTTGGGTATATAAGTTAAAAGGGTAGCATCTGCACAATCAATAGTCCTTGGAACCCTATCAAGGTAGAAATTATTATGAACATATATCATGGTAGACGTGTGGCTGATGGACACAGTGTCAAGTAGCTTGACGCGTTTCGCAGCTTATAGCCGCTCTTCAGGAGCAGATATGTGGTATCTACAATAAGAGAATAAACTGGCTAAGTACATTGGTTATGTCAAGGTAGGGGAGGGTGGATAGATACACTCCCAACCAAAACCATTCTAGCAAGATAACTCACAGTTGTGTGTACACTAGGAGGGGAGATGTCAAATGCCGGAAGCCACCTGAGGACATCAGTGCCAGGAGCCGAGAGGGTATGTCCGAGGGCGGAGCCCACCACAAGCAACAGCCCAGGCGGATCCAGGCTACTTGAGCAACCCTGGTGAAAATGTGGGAAAGATGAGGTGTGGTTATGTCAGTGGTGTAAGGCTATATTAAAAACAATATTAAAACTAATATTGGGTGGCCTACAGCATTTGACATCCACCCTCCCCTACCTAGACATAACCAATTTACTTAGCCAGTTCATTCTCTTATTGCAGATACCACATATGTCTGCTCCTGAAGAGCGGCTATAATCCGCGAAACGCATCAAGCTACTTGACACTGTGTCCATCAGCCACACGTCTACCATGATATGTGTTCATAATAATTTCTACCTTGATAGGGTTCCAAGGACTATTGATTGTGCAGATGCTGTTCTTTTAACTTATATACCCAACCTTGAATTATGGTGAACCCCTCAATATTATCATGAATATCCTTGTTTGTAAACATGTGATTACTAGCTCATATCCAATTGAAATTGGCACCATGTTATGGATGCATTTCTTTGTGTATATATGACTCAATGTTATTAAACATGGTTTTTTATGTTTTATTAAACAATCTCATTTTCCACCAATACATTCATTTTGTCATCATGAGCTTCATTTAAAGTCCCACCCTTTTGTCTGCTTGCTGCCTCCTGCCGCAATTGTGCTTTCGTTGTCAACACTCTGTATCTGTAGAGGAGCAGTGTTGTCCTCTTATGCTGTGTACACACGACCGGACTTTCGATGGACTGAATCACGTCGGACTTTTTCCATGGACTTCCATCGAATCGGACACAATCACACCAAAGTCTGATGGATTTGACCATGATGACGTAGGACCGGACTAAAATAAGGAAGTTTGTAGCCAATAGCTGTCCTAGCGTCTGTTTTCGGCGATCAGACTAGCATACAGACAAACGGATTTTTCGACCGGACTCAAATCGGAAAGATTTAAAACATGTTCTAAATCTAAAGTCCATCACATTTTCGACAGAAAAGGTCCGCTGCAGGTCCGATGAAGCCCACACATGGTCGAATTGTCAGACGGATTCGTTCCGTCAGACAAGTTTAGTCGAAAAGTCCGGCCGTGTGTACACGGCATTAGACTGCTCTCCTGATTTGTACAGAAACCCACGTCCCACTCCTCATCTCCTTTTCAAAATAAAAAAATCCTAAAATGAGTACCTTGAAATCCCTTTTATGAAAAAATATTGCCTATTTCTTCCTAGTAGTAGTCAGGCACATTCAGCTGGACTTGTTCTGTAATGTTAAATGCAATGATTGTCCATGAACAAGATAGAAGGCGTGACAGTTTGTGAAACAATATTGTTTACATAATCCCATCTCATGAAGCCTTGAAGTCTGCAACATGTGTTCATTGTTTGAATTATATGACTGACAGTGTGAATTGTTCTTAGCTCGTTGGGGTTCATGGTGACTGGATAAAGATTAATCTATGAAGCTATCAGGACCCCCTCAGTCATTAGCACAAGCACATTCACAAGTACATGTACTTGCTTCTGAGCATGGAAATGTAGAAGGCCAAAAATGTACGCACATGCGTTCATGTTTGTGCCTCTCGTTGTGTGTATAGAAATGCATGCACCTCCACCTGAGTAATTATTGCCAAGCAGGCTATTTACAGTTCTGCTGGTGCTGAATGGTTCTTAACTGTACATCTGTGACCTGTGATTTGCAATTCTGCACTTGTACTTGACCTTCGTTACTGACCAGGCGTCTATCTGACCTGCCCTTTAAACGTCCCTTGTCTACCTATGTTTGACAATTATTTTTGGTACCAACCTCAGCCTGCACGCACCTGATCAAGATTCTGCTTGTCTACTCTTTACCTTGCTGTCTGCACGGTGCTGACCTCTGTGTGTTTCCAGCTTTGCATCTTCTTTTTGTTGGGATGCTTCACTGCTCATCCATTACTGACCCTTGTCTGGGACCTGACTGTGTCTGAGATCTGTGCATCCTTGATGTACTTACGGCTGTACTCCAGTACATATGATACTAGCATCCCAGAGTTCCATTCACCAGTTCCTGCACCAAGGTACTTGTGTCCTCCATCTTCCCTGCAGGCCCTGTCTCCAGGGGTGATCTGATGGGAATTGTGCATGAGGCCAACCTTGTCATTTTGGTGTCCTCATAGGGACAATTCATTATGTTCCCAACACTCACTTTATCTGAAGAAGCGACTTGGATAAGCAGGGAAATATCTTGAACATTACAGAACAAGTGAATGTGACTGTTACTAATTCTACCATGACATGGATAGATAAGAATGTTAAGACATAGTACCTTTTTTTTTTTTTTTTTTTTTGTTTGTTTGTTTACAGAAGCAACATGTTGTGTGTAACAGAGATACACAGACCGAAGGAATATTACGATCAAACATCAGTCCAATCAAATATGACTTACAAAAAACTGATGGTAATTATGTGTTTCTTATGTTTCCATCAATAGATTGTGCATATGTAAAGGTACCTTAATGTAATTGCCTTAACTGGAAAGTATAATGGGACATATTTATCAATTAAATTAGTGACACAATTGGTTGCAAATCAGGTTGCGTCTCTTTTTGCAAAGTTTCTGCAATAGGTTTACATACATGTGTATCTGTATTCCTGGGCAGTCAAGTGCGACAGTTTGCAAAGTTCTGAGATGGATTTATTACTCAAGGCAATACAGATGCATAATTAAATCAGAACTCAACTGTATCTGAGCACCAAATGCAGACAACGCTATTTAATTAATTTGTAATATTCAAAGCAAACTCACCCATCTGTTCAGGTCTCCATGCTTTATTTTGTTGAGAAATCACTTTGAAAAACAACCCCGTAGCATTTCTAGCTCATAATGAAACTTGTTTAAAGTGTAAGTAAACCCCCCTATCGTTTTCAGACAAGGAAGCTGCCATCTTTGCCTCTGTTTACTCTACAACTGCAATGATGCTGCACATGTGCTCAGTTTAGACACCAGCTATTGAATGGCTTGAGGGTTTGGTTGAGAGCACAACCAATGGTAGTGTTACATTTCCAGCACGTGCCGGAAATGAAACTGTTCTATGGGTGGGTTTACTTCCGCTTTAATATTCCATTGCAGTAGCAGGTCTGGATAAACATTTTAAGGGCTTTCAAACACATGTACAAATACAGTGCATCCAGGAACTATTCACAGTGCATCACTTTTTCCAATTTTTTTTATGTTACAGCCTTATTCCGAAATGTATTAAATTCATTATTTTGCTTAAAACTGGGATTTTGATTTTGCTTAAAGCTGGGATCTCCTCACACGCCAACAGTGTACACACAGCACTTTGAGTGCTGTGTGTACACTGTTGGCGTGTGAGGAGATCCCAGCTGTTAGCTGTATGCAACTAACCTTACCATATGTGATTTATTCTGCTGAAAAGCGTGAGTGAATTTTTACCCTTATTATATAGGGATTACATATCACACTGCCTGCGCAATGGTCTTTCTTTCTTTGTTGTTTCATACTGCGGAAGTTCTTTGAAAGCCAGAAGCCAGCTCATGCTAATGAGCAGCTGAATATATGAGCAAGCCAGCTATCACTGGGGATTGCTCATTGAAACCTGTCTATATTCATCAAATCACCAAAGACATTATATTTTTTCACAGCAGTATGCTGTCCTATTGAGATACCTGTGCACTGTGGTTCATTACATTAATATATCTTATCTTTATTTTTCTCTTTTTAATTGTGTTCAATAATTTATTATTACATTGATAGTTAGTTATTGGATTTTGTTATGGTGAAGGATGTTATGTTATTTATAATAGGCTCTATTTGATTATTTTGCACAGGATTCACTGATTAATCATTAAGAGATCACACCGTGTTATATTGGGAGGTTAATATTAGCGCATTATACATTTTGAATATATACAACACTTTTTGTGTGATATCAGTTCACATACACAATAATTGCAGCTATATTATTTGGTCATCTTCTAGTATTTGTCACTTATTTATTTATTTACTAGTTCATATCAGCGCATTAGTACACTTTTTACTTTGTCCCACAACCTGTCTATGTGGCCAGAGGGTAGTCCAGCCATGGATTGAACACAAATTGGATTCTTCTTTACATCCAGTGTAATCTGAACAGGGCTTTTACAAATGCATTGTTAAAGCGGAGTTCCAACGACATATAACAATTTCTTTTTCAAAATCCATCTATTATCATTACAGTATTATAATGTGGCACTCATTAGTCTGATCAATTGCGCCACAATAGTTAATATTTTATCTAAAAACTAACCTTATATTTATCCTTGATGTGCGTTCCCATCTTGCTTGCGGGCAGGCAAAGCCCACAAGGATAAACCTCTGGAATACGGTGCTGCTGAGTAACCAGCATGCACCGCCTTTTCTCATGCATGCGCAGTATGCACAACTCGCAGCTCAGAAAACTTCTAAATAACGCGATGCTAGCCCTTGGCGCTGCCCACTGACTCCTGAGAAAGGATGACACACATCTCCCAGGAGCACTGGCGCCAAAGGAAATTATGTCAATCGCCACAGAGAGGAAGTGGCAGACTACAAGGGATCCCATAGCAACAGTGCAGAAGGAGTGAGTAAAAGAAAATAAAAAAAATTCCAAATGTTGTTGCTGAAGGAGATTACAGTTGAATTATGTAAAGTACATTTTATGGGTGGAACTCCACTTTAATAGTTATTTCTGTGTTAGATGATGGAATGTCCACCTCATACAATCCCTCGAGGCCGACCAACATGACAAATCTCCAAACCACCTTGCAACGTATTAATCAGGCAATGAAAGAGGATCGAAAGGCTATGGAATCAGCTTTACTTGAGCGTCGACCCCGTTCTGCTCCTCTCAAACTGGTGGGTTAAAAACAAAAATGGAATTTTTGCTCATACACATATATTGCCTGTTTCGCTAAAAGGGTGAAAATGAGTTTACATCTTATTTTGGCCTGTTTTCAGATGATTTACAATGGAACCTGATTCACCAAATTTTTATCTAAACCCCAAAACGAAAATGTAATACATTGCAGCTTAACTCCTTCACGCCGACCGTACGCAAATATGTGGCCTCATTGGACTGGGCTTTTTTCCGTGGGGCCACATACCAGTATTTGCGTATCTCCCTTTATGGAGATACATTGTATCTTTCTCTGTCCTTGCAGAGATAGAAAAAAAAAGTGTGTGTAGAAAAAAATATATAATAAGAATTTAAATTAAAGTGAAAAAAAGTACCTAGCTCAAGGTTTAATCCAGGTCAGCCCCAGGGTTAGTGTTTGGGTCAAGGTCAGGGTCAAAGCTCAAGGTCAAAAAGCACCATTTTTTTTTTTTGGACAGGATTTTTTTTTTAATTAGTATCAGTGTCAGTGTGTTTTAGGTAGGATAAAAAAAAAAAAGCAAAATGCGCACTATTGTTTCTGGGCTGTACGACGGGAATAAATAACGACTAACATACACGTACAGTGGTATCGCTGTGATCGTCATGAGCAGAACATTTTTGTTTTGTTACCATTTTGGGCCAGTTTTCCTTAGATGATAAAAAAAAAAAAAAAATCAGGCGATGTCCATTACCATTTACCACCAAATGAAATCCCAATTTGTCCTGAATAAAACAAGGTATAATCCACCTGGGTGCACAAAGTAGTTGTGATGATATGTACGGTTTTACTAACACATATCAAAGTTGCAAAATTGGGCTTAGGCATTAAGATTTGTTTTACCCTTAGGCGCAAAGGGGTTAACAAACTTTTGGTGTGGTGGCTGCACTAGTTTTCTTTTTTCCCTTGATTTTTTCCTGTTGATCTTGACACTTCCTATCGTATGACAATGTTCACTCACCCTTCTGTATCATAACAACAAAACAAGATGGGACTACAAAACCCTGCCCTTCTCTTAGAGTCGGTTCACACTGAGGCAGCACGACTTGCAGCGCGACTGCCTCAGGCGACCTGCACACGACAGCAGCGGCGACTTGCAAAACGACTTCTATATAGAAGTCAATGCAAGTCGCCTCAAGTCGCCCCCAAAGTCGTACAGGAACCTTTTTCTAAGTCGGAGCGACTTAAGTCACTCCTATTAGAACAGTTCCATTGTAAAGAACGGGACGTGACTTGTCAGGCGGCTACGTCGCCTGACAAGTCGTCCCAGTGTGAACCGGCTATTACTGTCAAATTCACACATGGAAAATGCCTCTTACACCTCAAAGAACTGGAAACAATGTAATTGAAAACAGCACAGGCAGAGAGAATAGCTAGATTTCTAGCAACAGGTATTTTTAAACTTATCAGTCAGATATAACAAAATTCAGGAGGCTGTAGAGCACTGAGGTGGTGATGCCACCCCACCTGTCACCCCCCGTGGTGGTTCCTGGGGTGTCCAGAACTGCAGTGAACTTTGTCAGGATGCCGAGCGGGAGACGCTGCTCTGAGACTAATGAATCCAGAGGCAACAAACATTTAATCAGTTCCTGCGTTCAGAGCTGTCATTCCCCAACCACTGTAGCTGGGGAAGCAGCTATTCAAGCATGTTTTTTGCTTGATTAGCTACAGTGGAGAGCAGAGGTGACATTAGGGGTCCAGTCAACCCCTAATCTCTCCATATAGAGAACCTGTCACCTTTCAATGTTATCACATGGGGGGCTTGTTGGCTTCCTTGTGATAACAATAAACGTAAATGAAAAAAAAAATTAAAAGGAGTTTTAAATATTTTATGATAATTCTATTTTTTTAAACATTTAAAAGCAATCCTGTCTCCCCTCACACGTAAGAAAATGCATATGTGCACATAGGGTACACACAGGTATATAAACAGCAATGTGAGGTATCACTGTGGACGTCAGAGTGAGAGCAATAATTATAGGGCTAATATTCAAAATTAAAAAATTAATTCTAAATTGATAGCCGACAAAGGCTTTTAAATCCTTGCTATGTGCAATTTTGGTTATGGTAGATTTTTTCACAATTTCATGTCCACACACTGTTCCAAGGTTTGACATATTTGTTATGAATATTTTACTTAACTCAATACCATCTTTTATATTATACCAAAAATTGGGTATTCTACTGTGTTTGTGTGCACTAAAATTAATTTTAGTGTATTTTCTTCCTACAAATGTGTTTTATAAACAGCTGCACAAATATCATGCAACATAAAATTATAACTGCAACCTTATTCTACAGGACCTCTGCTTTAAGAAAATATATAATTATTTTGAAAATTTAAGACATTTTCCAGCAAAAAAATGCAGATTTTAATGTGTGTAAAAAATTGGCCTGGACTTTAAGTGGTTAAATATTCAATTGAAATCATTTTGATAACTGTTCAATAAATGTAAAAAATATGTGTTAATTTTGCTAGAAATCTTATGAGCTTATAACTTCCTGTTCTTCCTCACAGTCCCAGTTTGTGGTTCCATGCACACTGTACAAAAAAAACCCACCAATTTCCTTGGCACAAAAATGCTCATGTAGGTGCGTTTAGCATTTTTTCTGCCCAAAAACTCTTCTCAAAAACATGATCCAGAAGGTTTTTTTCTGTCTCTTAGGCTCCATTCACACTAATGCGTTTTTTGATGCATTTTGCAGAAATGCATGGGAATTTTTTAACATGGGTTCCTATGGAACATGTTCACATCAATGCATTTTTGTGCCTCTGCGTTTTTGGAAAGGGTCATGGACTTTTTTTCATGCAAAATGCAGCATTTGCATGTAATAGAATTCAATGGACATCAAAAACGCAAGTACAGCGTTTTTGCAACGTTTTTACAGCGTTTTGCGTTTTTTGCGTTTTTTTTTTTTTACACTGTATACAGTATAAAAACTAAAAAAAAAACAAAAAAAACTGTAAAAAAAAAAAAAAAAACGCAAAAACGTGGCAAAAACGCTGTTCAAAAAGGCGGCAAGCACCGCAAAAAACACTGCAGAAATGCTGAAAAGCAACATGCATAGATGTGAATCAAGCCTAAATGCTGAACTTAAAATATGTCTGTAAACATCCTAGTGTGCATTGACACATTGGATAACATTGAGCTGCTTCTACAGGCAGAAAAAAAATGCAAATCTCCTGCATAGGCAGCGTTTTTTAAGCCCAGTGTGCAAGGACCCTATGAGTTGTCCAACTTGCTGATAACCCGCCTATTTCTGTATTCATTTGGATGGTGTGAGTTCTTCCTTTACTCTCCTTGATCTTTCCTAAATTCCTTGCTGTTTTGCAACTGTTCCATAGCTAACTCTTTAATTCCTTTAGAATTACGAAGTAAAGGCACGGAGCAACCAGGAGCTGAGGGAGAGGAAGGAAGCAGAAAAGGCCAAACTATGGAAGATTCAGGCAGAAGAGAGACAGAGGAGGAAGGAGGAGAAATTCAAAGAGTTGGAAGAGAGAGAAGCCATACTGCAAGACAGCAGAAGGTAGAAAATGTGCTGCCAGCAACTCTTCTGCCTTTACTTTTAGTGTAGATAAGATGTGTCCTTTTTGGATATTTGTCAGACTCAAAAGTGACATAGGCTAGGTAATTTTTGCGAGAAAATACAATATTCCTTTTCTAGGCAGAAAATCTATATGACACTCCAATGACATCACAAATCCATTACTCCCCTCTCCTCCCGTCCTGAATTTGCTAGGCAGAGGGGTGCAGATTGCTCTTTCCAGTTGCCATGTCTCTTCATTGTAACCCATCGAATTACCCATACAGGGTAAAGCTTTTAATGCTTAAAGCGGGGGTCCACCTATCTATTGTTTTTTTTTTTTTTTTTTAGTTCATTCACAAACTTTTCTTCTCAGCATTACATACTCACATATTGTGTGTAATATGTCCACCTGTGTCAGATTTCGTCGGAAAGAATAACTTATATTATTCACTGCAGGCGGTTTCCATCTTCATTGTGGGCATTTGAAGCCCACAAGCATTTATTTCCTGGATGTGGTGAATGCTGTGCTCCCAGCATTCACCGCTCGTTCCCGCACATGCTCAGTGGCATCCTGGGAAGCCTGAGACTAGCTCCCAGGAGTCTAGGAGAGGCTAGAAACACGCCTACTCCCACGGGAGGAGAACCAGGAAGTGCAAAGAAGATTAGAAAAATAAACGGTAATTACGGCGATTTAAATTTTTTTAAAACGGCATGTCAGCATCTAGGCAAGGAAGAGAATACATACAGATATTGTTCAAAATTTGGGTGGAACCCCGCTTTAAGTGTAGAGTACTTTCATTGGTAAGTCAATGGAAGTCATGTGACATGGAGTTTATTTACTAAAGGCAAATATACTGTGCACTTTGCAAGTGCAGTTGCACTCACACATTTGATCCAGAGCTTCGTAAAGCCTGGTACACACTATCATTTTTTTTTTTTTTTTGTTCAATTTGCGGGCTGAATAAAAAAAACTGAAGAGCTTGGGAGGAGCTCACTTTACTAATTAGGTAACTTTATTGTACATAAAGTTTGCAAGTACAAAATAAAAAGAGGAAAGAGCAGACATTGCTCAGGTATTACGATACAGTATAAACAGAATGTCTATTTGGTACACTGTCAACAGGTAGTAAAGGAGCAGCTATATGACAGAAACTCATCTGAAGACATAAAGTACAGGTTACCAACAAAACAATGCATTTATGTATAGTAATCATGAAAGTCAGGAAGTGAACCCTAGCTCCAATCAAGAAAGTCAGGAAGTGAACCCTAGCTCCAATCAAGAAAGTCAGGAAGTGGGCCCTAGCTCCAAATGATAATACCTTAGGTATCAGGTGGTATAGTACGGTCCAAGTTCATCCATGGATCCCGAATCTTATGAAATTTCTTTGGGCAATCCCTGACCTCATGTTATTGTTAATTAACTTAGGCCAAAAGGCCACAGTAGGGGGAGCTGGAGATTTCCAATGCATAGCTATAGATTTCTGGGCATAAAAAACAGAACTAAGTGTAGAAAACGCCCGAAACTTCTGGGGAGAGTGTCGTCATCAATATATCCAAATAGGCATCTTAAGGGATTACATATATTAGGTATTTGAGTAATCGAACTAAAGAAAGCAGTGACCAAAATGCTCTAATAGGCGGGCATTCCCATACCATATGATAAAACGTGCCATCTGAAGAGGGACATCTTGAACAAACAACAGAGGGCAGCCTATTCAAATCGAAGAGGAGACAGAGAGTATAATAGGACTGGTAAAGGAACTTGCTCTGGATAACCTTATCCCTAGAGCAGATAACAGTGGGAACCTGTAGAGGAAGAATTTCCTGCCATACCTTCTCCGTAAGTTCTGAAATATCCAACGCCATTTAGATTTAGTGGGACCAAGTTTTAGAGTGAAGTAGGGAGGAGTAATATGTAAAAGTTGGTTTAGAATGAGAAGGGTCATCCAAAAGGCGTTCTGAAGGGGAGGGCTTAGAGATATATTACGCAGGCCAAATTGAGCCAGGCAGATGTTTTTATGGCATGCCGGTTCTACAGAAGCCGGAGGTTGGGCTGGCTTCTGTTGGGCAGGCTGTCATACGTACGGGCCGAATGTCGGCCGGTTTCTGTTGAAACGGACAATATCGGCCGATATTCAGCTTAAATGAGAAAGCTTCACTTTGGAAAGAATACCCAAGCACATGCAAGAAAAAAAAAAAATAACAGAATTTTTGCTTGCACATGATTGGATGATGGAAGTAAGCAGAGTTTTCCCTCATTTACTAAGCTCTGGAACAAATGCTCTTCCAAAGTGCACAGTCTATTTGCCTTTAGTAAATCAATCCCATTGTGTGTTGTCCATTTTACCTTCATATTTCAATTGGAACACCAAAGTAGAATATATGGTTGACATAAACTGTATGACCAAAAGTTTGTGGACAGTTGACGGTCACACCTACACTATATGGCCAAAAATATGGAGACAACCCTCCAAATTTTTTGTGTTCAAATGTTTCCAGTGCAGGGTACTGTTAAAGCAGACCCCCCGCCTAGCTAATTCCTGAAATAAAAGCCCATTTTACTTACTGAAATTGGTGGTCACATGATATGCCAAGTCCCAAGTCTCCTATCTTCTTCACTGCAGTGGGGGCCAATCCTTCTGGTGTCCATGTGGCTGTCTGGCTACCAGCACCATAAAGACATGGTTTAACCATTTCAGTGAGGAGGAACTCAAGTGCCTGCACAGAGCCCTGACCTCAACGATACTGAACACTTTTGGGATGAAATGTAGCACTGATTGCTAGCTACGTCATCTTGTATAAAATGCTTTTTACGTGAGTGGGCAGAAATTCCCACAGACACACATCACAATTTTGTGGAAAGCCTTCCCAGAAGAGCGGAAGCTGTTATAATAGCAAAGGAAGGGGAGGGGGAAAGCCCATATATTTGCCCATAGTTTTAGAATTGGATGTGAAACAAGCTCATATAGGTGTGATGTTGAGGTATCCACCAATTTTTGGACATATAGTGTTTATGTGTTATTATATACAGTATATAGTTATCAAAGGATTTGTCATTTTGGCCAGCCTTTCAAGCGACTCACACACCTTTACTTATCACAAATCAGTTCGTCACTATTTCAGCTTCCTGGTGCAGCATCTTTCTCATAGGACAAAGGCAATGATGCTAATTATGTGAAAATTATAAACAAGCTGTGCTACCGTCTATTGTGCACCTATACAACTGTGATACAGTGAACCAATTGTAAACCATATGCAATTTATACTGTATACATCAACCTCATAAAAACACAAGTTATGTGCAAAAAACGTGCAACACAACCAAGTAGATGTTTCAAAGTAAATTCTTGCAACAAAAAGACTGCTTGTGCAAATCCACTCCACTCTGAATATCACACCAAAGTCCTTGCACCACTCAGTTCCAGTGACCCTGGTCTCCAGGGCACATAGAGTGCTGAAGAGAACATCAATAAAATTTGACAGAGGATATGGAAATTCAACATTGGCCATTGATTTGTGGACCAGTAATAAAAGCGCAGTGAGTGTGGACCAGTAATTAAAGTGCAGTGAGACCTTCCCAAGTATAAGCTTAGGTGGTCATCGCCATCCGGTGAGTGTAAGCTCAGCAGGGGGCACTAGTGGTGCAAGGACTTTGGTGTGACATTTGGAGTGGAGTGGATTTGCACAAGCACAGTCACTTTGTTGCAAGAAGAAATTACATTTTTGAAGCTTTATATTTCAACTCTCACTTTATTTATAGCACTTTTGGATAATGCACTTTTATAAAGTTTTAGCACCTTTATAGCACGAAGCACTTCAGTTGGTTGTATTGCACTCTTTTGCACTTTACAGTATAAATTGCATATGATTTACAATTGATTCACTTGATCTCAGTTATATAGGTGCACAATTGAGGGTAGCGCAGCACGATTATAATTTTCACACCTTACATGGAGGTATATACCCCATATTAACAGCAGCAGCCACCCATACACATATCCCCTTTTTCCCCTTGTGCAGGTTGCTGCTGATTCACTGAACCATGAGCAGTTTGGGGACAGAGCAGTGACACTGGATGCTGAATTGCTGAACTAGGAAGATGAATTGATAAATCAGAAATTAAGTTTGTCAACTGTGCAATGTGGAAAATGTGTGTAAATCACGACTGTCTGTAAAGAATTATACACAGCCTTTGCCAGGCAAAATAATCTACATGTTTGAACTTCACCCTGTGTATTTGGCTTATATTTTCCAGAGTTTTGCTTTAAAGATCATATTCTATTGTTTAGGCTGTGTACAGAGCAAAGGATCCTACTTGACCTGGAGAGGAGACAGAACCAAGAGGGCTTGGAGGTCCAACAGGCTGAGACCCGCAGGGCAGTGACTGAAGAGAGGAGCAGGAAGAAGGATGAAGATAGGGAGAGGGGGTGGAGAAAAGAGGAGGACAGAATGAAATACTGGAGAGACATCCGGCAGCAGAGAGAGAGCGTAGAGGTGGAGAAGAGCCAGAAGCTCCATGAACAGGACAAGAGACAGAAGGTAAGTTTATAACACAATTACATTACTATACCAGAACATCATTATCACCACCACCAATTCAGAAATGGCCTAACGACCTGACCTCCAGAAGATTTACCCCCCCTTCATGACCAAATGACCAGGCTATTTTTTGTGATACGGCACTGCTTTACTTTAACTGACAATTGCGCCGTTGTGCGACGCTGTGTACAAATAAAATTATTCCTTTTTTTCCCCACAAAAAGAGCTTTCTTTTGATGGTATTTGATTACTTCTGCGGTTTTGTTTTTTTTTTTTTTTTTTGCGCTATAGACAAAAAAAGACTAACAATTTTGAAAAAATATATATATATTTTTTTACTTTCTGCTATAAAACATATCCAATAAAACAATTTGAAAAAAAATCTCTTTTCTTCATAAGATTACCAATATGTATTCTGCTACAAATTTTTGGTATAAAAAATCCCAATAAGCGTATATTGATTGGTTTGCGCAAAAACGATGGCTTCTACAAACTATGGAATTTTTTTATTTTTTAACTAGTAATGGCAGCAATCAGTGACTTTTAGCGGGACTGCGATATTGCTGTGGACATTCTGACACTGACAATTTTTGGGGATTAGTGATACTAATACAGTGATCAGTGCTAAAAAAAAATGCACTGTCACTATACTAATGACACTGGCTGGGAAGAGGTTAACAGGGGCGATTAAAAGGATTAACGTTGTGTCTAGCCAGTGTTTTACCATACTGTGGGAGGTGCTTTCACTAGTGGAAGAAGTGTATTCTAGTCCCTGCTTTGCAGAGACTCAGAATCCATGTCTTCCTTCCTGTCAGAATGGCAATCTACATAAGCAGATTGCCATTTTGTCTCTCTGCCCAATGATCGGTGGGTGCCGCAGTACCTGCCAATCGGCTCCTGCTGTGTGTAATCACAGCGGGAGCGAGCCTACCTGGAGGAGTCGGATCAGGTGTGTATATATTATATAAAATTACAGTGCCTTGGAAAAGTATTCATACCTCTTGAAATTTTCCACATTTTGTTAGGTTACAACCAAAAACGTAAATGTATTTTATAGGATAGACCAACACAAAGAAGCGCATAATTGAAAAGTGGAAGGAAAATGATAAACAGTTTTCAAATTTTTTTACAAATAAATATCTGTGGTGTGGCGTTCATTTGTATTCAGCCCCCCCGAGTCAATACTTTGTAGAACCAACTTTCACTGCAATTACAGCTGCAAGTCTTTTTGGGGATGTCTCTATCAGCTTTGCAGATCTAGAGAGTAAAATATTTGCCCATTCTTCTTTGCAAAATAGCCCAAGCGCTCTCAGATTGGGTGGAGAGCATCTGTGAACAGCAATTTTCAAGTCTTGCCACAGATTCTCAATTGGATTTAGGTCTAGACTTTGACTGGGCCATTCTAACACATGAATATGCTTTGATCCATCTATTCCATTGTAGCTCTGGCTGTATGTTTAGGATCGTTGTCCTGCTGGAAGGTGAACGTCCGCCCCAGTCTCAAGTCTTTTGAAGACTCTAATGCTGTGTACACACGACCGGACTTTTCGACCGAACTGGTCTGCCGTAACGAATCTGTTGGACAATCCGACCGTGTGTGGGCTTCATCGGACCTGCAGCGGACCTTTTCGGTCGAAAATCAGACGGACTTTAGATTTGAAACATGTTTCAAATCTTTCCGAAGGATTCGAGTTCGGTCGAAAAATCTGTTCGTCTGTATGCTAGTCCGACGGACGAAAACAGACGGTAGGCCAGCTATTGGCTACTGGCTATGAACTTCCTCATTTTAGTCCGGTCGTACTTCATCACGTTCAAATCCGTCGGACTTTGGTGTGATCGTGTGTAGACAAGTCCAATTCGACGGAAGCCCGTCGAAGAGTCCGACGGGACTCAGCCCGTCGAAAGTCCGGTCGTGTGTACACGGTATTACAGGTTTTCTTCTAAGATTGCCCTGTATTTGGCTCCATCCATCTTCCCATCTCTGATCAGCTTCCCTGTCCCTGCTGAAGAAAAGCATCCCCACAACATGATGCTGCCACCACCATGTTTCACGGTGGGGATGGTATATTCAGGGGGCTGTGCAGTGTTAAGCCTCATACACACAATAGGACTTTGTACAAACTTTGCCGTGGATTTTTGTACAAAGGGCGTTGACGGTAAACTATTTAAGCATGCATAAGGCAGGACTTTTTCATCCAACTTTCACCAAATCACATGGTTTTTCAGCTCTTTACTGCCACCCTTTGGTCAACTTCTGTATTGTTGTGTGATCTTTTGCATTGGTTCTGAGCATGTTTGTACAGTAGGTGACCGCGATATTGTGTCAATCTCGCCACTGTTTTAGGCGAGATTTGACACCTGCGAGCCCCGTCGTGGGAGCCAGCTCCGAGCTGGCTCGCTCATCGCAAAAGGAAAAATGTGTTTTTTCCCTTTCGCGATGAGTGACAAGCATTGCAAACAGGTGTTTGGTATGAATCATGAGGGGAAACTCCACACCAAATTTTAAATAAAAAAATAAACGGCATGGGTTCCCCTCCAAGAGCATACCAGGCCCTTAGGTCTGGTATGGATTTTAAGGGGAACCCCATACACCAAAAAAAGGCATGGGGGTCATCCCCAAAATCCATACCAGACCCTTATCCGAGCATGCAGCCCGGCTGGTCAGGAAAGGGGGTGGGACGAGCGAGCGCCCCCCCTCCCGAACCGTACCAGGCCGCATGCCCTCAACATGGGGGTGGGCGCTTTGGGGCAGGGGGCGCCCTGTGGCCCCCCCAACCCAAAGCACCTTGTCCCCATGTTGATGAGGGCAAGGGCCTCTTCCCGACAACCCTGGCCATTGGTTGTCGGGGGTCTGCGGGCGGAGGGCTTATCGAAATCCGGGAGCCCCCTTTAATAAGGGGGCCCCCGGATCCCGGCTCCCCACCCTATGTGAATGAGTATGGGGTACAATGTACCCCTACCCATTCACCTGGGGAAAAAAGTGTCAATAAAAAAAACACTAGCCAGGTTTTTAAAGTAATTTATTAGGCAGCTCCGGGGTCTTCTTCCGGTGTCCGGTTCTTCTCCCACTCCTCGACCTCTTCTCCCGCTCTCCAGCCTCTTCTACAGCTCTCTGGTTCTTTTCCCGCTCTCCAGTTCTGCCGGGCTCCTACGCTATCTTCTGCTCTTTTGCCGCTCATTTTCTAGTGGGGGCCCGGTCTTCTCCGTCGTCTTGTTCCCTCTTCTCTTCTTCCGATGTTGACACAACACTCTCTCCCGCTGTAATGCCATGTGCGAGGTGCGCAACGATTTATATAGGCATGGGGCGTGGTCACCGGTTGATGTCACCCGGTGACCCTGCCCCTTATGACTTCACAGTCCCATCATGCCCCAGGACTGTGACGTCATAAGGGGCAGGGTCACCAGGTGAATCACTCGGTAACCACGCCTAATCTTTATTAAAGGGGGCTCCCGGATTCCGATAAGCCCTCCGCCTGCAGACTCCGACAACCAATGGCCAGGGTTGTTGGGTAGAGGCCCTTGTCCTCATCAACATGGGGACAAGGTGTTGTGCGGTGGGGGAGCCACAGGGCGCCCCCTGCCCCAAAGTGCCCACCTCCCATGTTGAGGGCATGCGGCCTGGTACGGTTCGGGGGGGGGGGCGCTTGCTCGTCCCCACCCCCTTTTCTGACCGGCCAGGCTGCGTGCTCGGATAAGGGTCTGGTATGGATTTTGGTGGTAACCCCCACGCCATTTTTTTGGCGTAGGGGGTTCCCCTTAAAATCCATACCAGAACTAAGGGCCTGGTATGCTCTTGGAGGGGAATTCCTTCTCGCGCTCGCTGCAATAAGAAAATGTGTTTTTCCTATTGCAGCCAGCGCGAGATGTACAGTACCCTGTCACCGAGAATGGAAACATTCTCGCGGGCAGGTTCTATAGTTTGTACAAAAGTCCGATGGTTTTGTGTACACATGATCGGACTTTGCTCCATCGGACTTTTGTTGCCAGAAAGTTTGTCCGTTCGCACAGCCAACAAAAGTCCGATGACAACCGAAAAAGTTTGTCCGATGGAGCGTACACACGGTCGGATGTTGCTTTAAAACAGCTAATTTGCATGTTTGTTGTCAAAAAGTCCGATCTTGTGTGATCTAGTTTTCCACCACACATAGTGTTTTGCTTTTAGGCCAAAAAGTTCAATTTGGGTCTCATCTGACCAGAGCACCTTCTTCCACATGTTTGCTGTGTCCCCCACATGGCTTCTCGCAAACTTCAAACTGGACTTCTTATGGCTTTCTTTCAACAATGGCTTTCTTCTTGCTACTCTTCTATAAAGGCCAGATTTGTGGAGTGCCCGACTAATAGTTGTCCTGCGGACAGATTCTCCCACCTGAGCTGTAGATCTCTGCAGCTTCTCCAGAGTACCATGGGCCTCTTGGCCGCTTCTCTGATTAATGCTCTCCTTGCCCGGCCTGTCACTTTAGGTGGACGGCCATGTCTTTGTAGGTTTGCAGTTGTGCCATATTCCATTTTCAGATGATGGATTGTAGGAGTGCTGAAATTAATCGTTGCATCGGCATTCGGGTGTCCCCCGATGCGGCATTGATGCATAAGGACCGGAAAATGGATTGCGGGTGACGTCATCCCGACTTGCCCTGCCCCTCCCGAGAAAGCGCTCGGAGCGTATTTTTAAAATTACTTTTTTTTAATAAATGCCGTGTTACAATGAATGATGTGCCCCACTGTATGTGCTTTTTAAAAAAATATGTCACTTCATACCGAATTTCACAGTAGTACATTACATCCTGCTCATGTGACTCCCGGCCTGGCCCACCTCTCTCCGCTCTCCTCTCACGTCTCCTGAGTCCTGACGTCAGCAGGGAATTCTCAGCCCCACCCGCTGACTATAGCTATCATATCAGAAGAGAGGCGGGCGGGGCTGAGAATTCCCCGCTGACGTCAGGACTCAGGAGACGTGAGAGGAGAGCGGAGAGAGGTGGGCCAGGCCGGGAGTCACATGAGCAGGATGTAATGTACTACTGTGAAATTCGGTATGAAGTGACATATTTTTTTAAAAAGCACATACAGCGGGGCACATAGTTCATTGTAACACAGCATTTATTAAAAGAAAGTAATTTTAACAACAGTAAGTAGAGTACAAATGTGTTTGTACTCTACTTACACCCCACGCTCCGTGCTGACAGGTCCCTGGGCTTTCCTTTGCACATTCCACTGTTAACTCCTAGTGTGCTGGAAGGTGCAAACAGGAATGCCAAGGAACTGTCAGCACCAGTGGTGGCCCATGCATTGTGGGGGGGGGGGGGGCGCGGATTTTAGTGAAGTGATGGCTGCATTTAATGGGCACAAGTGGCTGCGTTTGACGGGCACAGTGAGGCTGCATTTGATGGGGGAGGTTCAGTATTTTTCAGTTTGTTTGCGCTCCCACAAAAATTTTGAGCACCAGCTGCCACTGGTCAGCACAGAGACAGTACAGCAGGGGTGTCCAAACTTTTTTCAAAGAGGGCTAGATTTGATGAAGTGAACATGTGTGAGGGCCGACCATTTTGCCTGAAATTCTTTGAACCATTAAAATTCGATCTAAGTGTGTTCGTTCGAGCACTAATACACTGCCCAACAAGAATTCTCTTGCCTTTGTCGCGCTCATTCTCGATACACAGACGAATGCTCTGCTCTTTAGGGGTACCGTTAATTCTCAGTGCAATTCAAAAAAAAAAAAGTCGGGGACTTCTTTTCCTGCATTTTTGTGGGTAGGGAAGCCCATTGAAATGAATGGGCTGCCCTACACGTAGCACACAGCCACACAGATGTGAACCAAGGGCTTGTTCACATGTCAGGTTGGAGGGGCAGTAAAAGCACATGGTTAGGCTGTTTTTACCACCCCCAACTTCTACCCTTTAGCTGCAGAGGGAGCAGCTGGGGGTGTACACATGCTGTGGCTGCAGCTGGAGGTATACCCAGGGTGAGTGGGGCTGCACTGCAACTATCCCGCAACTGTGCATTGCACGGTTGCGATATAGTGATACTGCATTTACAGGCTTAAAACAGGTGGTGAGGAGGCAACATAATGCCTCTTTACCGCCTGTCAAATGCCTCTGAAAAGCGATCTGTGCATGGATTGATTTTCAGAGGAGCAGCAGTCCTGGCTGCTATCACAAACAAGCCCTACAAAAGCAGTTCTGATGGTACAGGAATGGGGGGGGGCAGATTAAAAATAACACACGCATACATACACACAGACACATGCACATACATACAGACACATGCACACACACACACACAGACATACATACATACATACATGCACACACACAGACATACATAAATACACATGCACACACACAGACACATGCACACACACACATACAGACACATGTGCACACATACACACACACAGACATACATACATACAGACACATGTGCACACATACACACACATACATACATACAGACACATGTGCACACATACACACACACAGACATACATACATACAGACACATGCACACACACACACACATATACATACAGACACATGCATGCACACAGACACATGCACACACACACACACACACATATACATACAGACACATGCATGCACACAGACACATACACACACAGACACATGCACACACATACAGACACATGCACACTAGGGCTGAAACAACTAATCGACAACTAATCGATTATTAATCGATTACTATTTTCATAAATCGATTAATTGGCCAGTAACATAACAGGGTTAAAAAAACTAAAATGAGCCCTTTAGAATACAAAAAGAGCAAATAATCGCTACTGTAACTATGCTTTTTTCAGCCACTGCATATTTGAAAAGGGTCAGGGACTTTTTTTAACATAAAACGGTGCTTTTTTGGTTCAATATACTTTAATGGAGAAGCTGCAGAAAACCATGTAATGCGTTTTTGCAGCAATTTGTGTTTTTGAATCTGCCCAACAACAAACTGTCCAAAAAAAATGCAAAATCATGTGCGCACAAAATCAAAACGCATAGCAAAAAGCACTGCAGAAACACATCAAAAGCAAATTGCATAGGTGTGCACCGAGCCTTATGCTGGCCACATGGATCAATTTTCAGACGGGAATATTCATACGAAAAATCTTTGTACATTCACTGAATGACAGAATTTTTCATTTCATGAAATTTTCACTTGTTTTTAACAGTCGGTTTTTAAAGTGAATGTAACTTCTGAACGAAAACCACATCCACTGTCTGAAAATTCCTTTGACCAAGTAGTTTTCTATTTCCAAATTTTCCCATCACTGTGGTTGAAAATGAACATTGATTTGACCCCACTAACGATTAGAAAATTGAACGAACGTTCTTAAAATGACATTTTTTTTGAAGGAAGATATTGTTTGTTTTTTAAATTAAAAAAATGTGATCTCTGAGTCTGATGATATTTACCAGATTCACCCTTTAATATACTGTTAGAGGATATATACTATCTCTCGACTAATAGTATATACAGTATATCTCTTCTGTCTGTTATTCTCAGAGTGGATTAGATATTTTGCTCCCAAACCATATAGTTGGTTATTTACATTTACCACTGCATAGAGATATTTAAGAATAAATTGCCTTTTTTTTTAAACTTTACATATTAACTAAATTATACACCACACTTTGTTTAAAGGTTATTAAGCGATTAATCGAAATAATAATAGGCCAACTAATCGATTATGAAAATAATCGTTAGTTGCAGCCCTAATGCGCACACACACACACACACACACACACACACACACACACACACACACACACACACACACACACACACACACACACACACACACACACACACACACAGACATATGCACAGACACATGAATAAAGCCCTTTTAAAACAAATCTAGCTTCAATTACAGTACAGTACCTTTCCAACTTCCTCATTCAGCCGGGTACTGCACTGTAGGGGGAAGCAGAGAGCACAGCACACTCCCCTGCACTTTACTTTCACTTTTGAGGCTGAGGGAGCGTCTCACAGTGCCTATGTACAGTGCAGCAGGGGATCGGGCTCATGATCTGACAGCCCTGATTCCGCATCACACTGGCTGAGAAAGGCTGGTTTAGATAACCAGGCGGGCCGTTCAAAACCGGACCGCGGGCCGGACTTTGGACATGCCTGCAGTACAGGGAACTTCACAGGGCGGTTTGTCAGCTGTGGATTGTAATCCCTCCTGAGCTCCCAGCAGCAGTGTGTGTGAATGCCTGTACCCTGTAGTGCACTGGATTAATGCACTTTTTAAGTTATTTTTAATTCAAAGCGGAGTTAAAGTCAATTTTTTGTTTATTAAAAGTCAGCAGCTACAAAAAAAAGTGTATCTTCCGACTTTTAATAAAAAGACACTCATCTGTCCCACAATCCAGCAACGTGGCCACCCAAACCCTCCATTCTCTCCCCCGCCTGTCCACAGCGCTGGCAATACTACTGTGGGCATCCGGCTGTGACAGCTTGCAGCTTCATAGCCGGGAGCGCATGTCTCACTGCGCTGTCCTGCATAGTCGGGCAATCTTTTGGGAACTGTGATGTGTCTCAGAAGACTGCAGGGTGGAAGGGCCGCCTAGGCGGCCCAAGCGGAAGTGGGAGCTGGTTGGTAATCGTGATTCATCGCGGAATCGAATTGAATTGTTGACCAGATAATCGTAATCGAATCGTGAGACCAGTGAAGATGCGCACCCCTGATGGATTGATTGATGTTTAACCACTTGCCGCCCGCCATATAGCAGAATGACGTCGGCAAAGTGGTTTCAATATCCTGACTGGACGTCATATGACGTCCTCAGGATATTGAGCCGCTGCGTGCCCCCGGGGGCGCGCATCGCGGCGATCGTTGTTGTTGGGTGTCAGTCTGACACCCCGCAACACCGATCTAGGTAAAGAGTCTCTGATGGAGACTCTTTACCACGTGATCAGCTGTGTCCAATCACGGCTGATCACGATGTAAATAGGAAGAGCCGGTGATCGGCTTTTCCTCACTCGCGTCTGACAGACGCGAGTAGAGGAGAGCCGATTGGCTGCTCTCCTGACAGGGGGGTCTGTGCTGATTGTTTATCAGCACAGCCCCCCCTCGGATCCTACCCAGGACCACCAGGGAAGCCGCCCAGGACCACCAGGGAAACCAGCCACACTGGACCACTAGGTATGCCCCCTAGACCGCCAGGGAAATACTGATCTGTGCAAAGGCAGCTGCCAATCAGTGCCCACTCCCATGCCTACCACTGCCAGTGCCACCAGGGATGCCCATCAGTGCCGCGTATCAGTGCCACGTATCAGTGCCGCCTATCAGTGCCGCCTATCAGTGCCCAGCAGTGCCACCCATAAGAACCCATCTGTGCAGCCTTTCAGTGCCCATAGGTGTTGCCTAACAGTGCCACCCAGTGCCACCCATAAGTGCCCATCAGTGCCGTCTATCAATGCCCATCAGTGCTGCATATCAGTGCCGCCTACCAGTGCCCATCAGTGCCCCTCGTCAGTGCCCGTCAGTGCCCGCTCATTGGTGCCACCTCATCACTGCCGCCTTATCAGTGCCCGTCAGTGCCGCCTTATCAGTGCCCATCAGTGAAGGAGAAAACTTACTTATTTACAAAATTTTTAAACAAAAACAAAACTTTTATTTTTTTCAGAATTTTCGGTCTTTTTTTATCTGTTTCGCAAAAAATAAAAACTGCAGAGGTGATCAAATACCACCAAAAGTAAGCTCTATTTGTGGGAACAAAATGATAAAAATTTAGTTTGGGTACAGTGATGTATGACCGTGCAATTGTCATTCAAACTGCGACAGCGCTGAAAGCTGAAAATTGGTCTGGGCAGGAAGGTGTCTAAGTGCCCTGTATTGAAGTGGTTAAAGCTTGGGATATTTTTTTATAATCTAAACCTGCTTTTAACCTCTTCACAACTTTATCCCTGACCTGTCTGGTGTGTTCTTTGGCCTTCATGGTTTGTTCACTAAGGTTTTCTAACAAACCTCTGAGGGCTTCACAGAACAGCTGCATTTATACTGAGATGAAATTACACACAGGCAGACTATTTATTATTTAGGTGACTTCTAAAAGCAATTGGTTTTACTAGATTTTAGTTAGGGGTATTGGAGTAAAGGGGGCTGAATACAAATGCACACCACACTTTTCACATATTTATTTGTAAAAAAATTTTAAAACCATTTATCGTTTTCCTTCCACTTCACAATTATGTGCCACTTTATGCTGGTCTATCACATAAAATCCCAATAAAATACATTCACATTTTTGGTTGTAACATGACAAAACGTGGAAAATTTAAATACACACACACACACAGTGGATATAAAAAGTCTACACACCCCTGTTAAAACGTCAGGTTTCTGTGATGTAAAAAAATGGGACAACGATAAAGCATTTCAGAACTTTTTTTCACTTTAAGACCCCTTTCACACTGAGGCAGTTTTCAGGTGTTTTAGCGCTAAAAATAGCACCTGTAAAGTGCCTGAAAACTGCCTCTCAAGCCACCCCAGTGTCAAACCCGAGTGCTTTAACACTGGGGCGGTGCGCTTGCAGGACGGGAAAAAAAAGTCCTGCAAGCAGCATCTTTGGGGCGGTTTGTGGGAGCGGTGCATACACCGCCCCCACACCGCCCTTGCCCATTGGAATGAATGGGCACCGCTTCCAAAGCGCCGCATAAAGGGCGCTTTTAATCCCTTTTTAATCCCTTCTTGGGGGTTAAAAACACCCCACTACAGCCCAAAAAGCAGCGCTGCTATAACAGCAGGAAAGCACCGATAAAACGAGTGGCGCTTTACCGCTAACGCCGGCACCGCCCCAGTGTGAAAGTAGCCTAAATGTGACCTATTAACTGTACAACTCAATTGAAAAACAAACAAATCTTTTTAATCAGGAAGTAAAAATTAAAAAATAAAATAAAATAAAATAATGTGGTTGCATAAGTGTGCGCACCCTCTTATAATTAGTGATGTAGCCGTGTTCAGAATTAAGCAATCCCATTCAAACTCATGTTAAATAGGCGTCAAATGCAGCCAACTGTGCCCCATCATATGCAGCCAACTGTGCCCCATCATATACAGCCAACTGTGCCCCATCAATTGCAGCCTTTGTGCCCATAATATGCAGCCACTGTGCCCGCCTGCCGTCTGCCCGGCACTTACCCCATCATGATGGCGTGTCAGGCAGCTGGTCAGGCGGCGAGCTATGGGACGGTAGAGCAGCGATGGATGCTGTGTACTCCGACTCCTCCGTGTGTGCCTTCTTCCTGTATTCTTTGGCGCCAACGGGATCACCTCTGCCTTCAGCCAATCAGATGCCCGGTATTACATCCGGGCCTCCTGATTGGCTGAGAGGTGGTTCTGTGTTAGCAAAGCAAATATTAATTTTCTTTGCTAAACACACCTGGGTGCACTGTGAGCGCAATGGTTTGCGCTTGCAGTGCACCTTTTTTGAAACCTATTAGAGCCTCTGGCTCTAATCAGGTGCTTCAAAAACACCTCCCGTCGCTGTAATTCAGGCGCCCGAAAAGGGGCCGGACGCCTGAATAGGGGGTGGCTACAGCGGCCGTGGATAGATTCATGCACAGAGGGGGCGGCTGGAGAGAGGGGGCAGCGCCCGAGCGCCCCAAAAATCAATGACTCAAAGAACTTAATATGACAGAAGGAACTGTATGAAGAGGAACACTTTATTTAATATTTTTCTTTCTATACACATTACTTCTTTGAGGTTTTACTGCATGTTTTGCCTTTGGATGATTCATTATAGGGGTAGCGCTGCACTTTTTTATTGAACACTTTTTTTCTGTAGGTGTGGGAACACATAGCAGGTGCTAGCAGCAGCATCACCCATAGATTATACCAGTGGCAGCACATATGTTTTTTACTAACATTTATTTCACTTTGTTCATTGTTGCCCCTTGTATCAGTCCTGGTAGCGCCATCTTCTGTTCTATTAAACACATAATACAGATACAGGGATTTGTTTTTCCAGGAAATTATGGGTAACCAGATGGCGAGACAGCAAGAGGCAGATCTCCAAGAGTGGCATCGGCACCAGCAGCTGCAGTCAGGAGCCAAGCGCAGAATTTCCAGCAAGCTGGAGCAGTTCTATCGGCAGGCAGAGCAGGAGTCTCAGAAGAACAGAGACTTGCAGTACTACTTGAAGGACCACAATCTCCAGATGGTGCGCTCAGCTATGGTTCTCTGAACATCCTCGAAAAGAATGTGCATTATGTTTACCACACATTTTACAATCTGATTCTACAGTCTGCTTTAAGTATGCCAACAACTATGTAGTACAAGCGACCTGCTTGATTGGATAGAAGTTGTTTGGGTAGTTTAGGTAGGTCCTCATTACATATGTTTTGTATACCTAGGTTGTATTGTGGAGTTTAAGGGTAAATACATATCAAATTAGTGAAAATGAAAGGACAAAATATGAGCATGTTGGCTCCAGAGCCATTACTATGTGTAACAAGGCCCTTAGAGAAGAATCATTAAAATAGATCTTAACCCAGTTTGTTCTTTATTCTTCACACTGCATTTGGTCTAATATTTATCCAACATATGCAGAAGGTAAAAAATATCAATTATTTTGCTGTTATTCATTAAAGTATATTTACACCGATCAGCCATAACATTATTGCCAGTGACAGATTAAGTGAATAACATTGATTATCTCATTACAATGGCATCTGAAAGTCCATGGGATATATTAGACAGCAAGTGAAGTTGATGTGTTGAAAGCAGAAAAAAAATGAGTAAGCATAAGGATTTGAGTGACTTTGACAAGGACCAAATTGTAATGGCTGGATGACTGTGGTAGAGCAACTCCAGAACTGCAGCTCTTTGGGATGTTCCTAGTCTGCAATGGTCAGGACCTACTAAAAGTGGTCCAAGGAAGGAAAACCGGTGACAGGATTATGGGTGTCCAAAGCTCATTGATGCAAGTGGAAAGTGAAGGCTGGCCCATGTAGTCTGATTTAATAGACCTACTGTAGCTCAAATTGCTGAAAAAGGTAACGCTGGTTCTGATAGAAAGGTGTCCGAACACAGTGCAATGCAGTTTGTTGTGTATGGGGCTGCGTAGCTGCAGACCAGTCAGGGTGCCCATGCTGACCCATGTCTTCGGCCAAAAGCACCTACATTGTGCGTGCGAGCATCAGAACTGGACCCAGGAGCAATAAAAGAAGGTGGACTGATCTGATGAATTTGAGGAACACGACAACAAGTTTAAGGTGTTGACTTCAAATTCTCCAGTTTTCAATCCAATCTTGCATTTTTGGGATGTGCTGGAAAACAAGTCCAATCCTTGGAGGCCCCACCTCGCAACTTACAGGACTTAAAGGATCTGCTACTGTCAGTTTGGTGCCAAATACCACAGTATACTTTAACCACTTAAGGACCAGCCTCGTTTTGGATTTTAGGTGTTTACATGTTTAAAAACAGGTTTTTTTGCTAGAAAATTACTTAGAAAAAAAAAACATATATAATGTTTGTGGGTTCTAACACCCTAGAGAATAAAATGGCGGTCATTGCAATACTTTTTTTTGCACCGTATTTGCGCAGCGGTCTTATAAGCGCACTTTTTTTGGAAAAAAAAAATCACTTTTTTGAATAAAAAAAAAATACAACAGTAAAGTTAGCCCAATTTTTTTTATATTGTGAAATATAATGTTACACTAAGTAAATTGATACCCAACATGTCACGCTTCAAAATTGCGCCCGCTCGTGGAATGGCGTCAAACTTTTACCCTCAAAAATCTCCATAGGCGACGTTTAAAAAATTCTACAGGTTGCATGTTTTGCGTTACAGTGGAGGTCTAGGGCTAGAATTATTGCTCTCGCTCTACCAGTCGCGGCGATACCTCACATGTGTGGTTTGACCACCGTTTTCTTATGCGGGCGCTACTCACGTATGCGTTCCTTCTGCACATGAGCTCATTGGGACGGCGGGGGTTTTTTTTTTTTTAATTATTATTTATTTTACATCATTTCATTTTTTTTTTTTTTTTAAACAGTGTAAAAATATTGTGTCACTTTTATTCCTATTACAAGGGATGTAAACATCCCTTGTAATAGAAAAAAGCATGACAGGACCTCTTAAATATGAGATCTAGGGTCAAAAAGACCTCAGATCTCATATTTACACGAAAATGCAATAAAAATAAAAATAAAAAATGTCAGTCATTTAAAAAAATGACATTGAAAAAAATATGCCTTTAAGAGGCGTGGGCAGAAGTGACATTTTGACGTCGCTTCCACCCAGCAGTGTCATGGAGATGAGTGGGCGCCATCTTAGCCTCACTCGTCTCCAGTCACAGCTATAGGACAGACGCAATCGCCTCCGCCGCTACAACCGGCTCTGGTAAGCGGCGGAGGGCACCAGATTGCAGCGGAAGGGGGGGGCCCTCTCCTGCCATCGATAAAAAAGTGATCTCGTGGCGAATCCGCCGCAGGGACCACTTTTATCAGAAAGCCAACCACTGCACGAAAACGGGGATACCGTTGTTATGGCAGCTAGCTGCTGCCATAACCACGATATCCGCCCGCAAAGTTTGGACGTACATCGGCGTTCGGCAAGTGGTTAAGAGGTCTAATGGAGTCCATGTTTCAAGGGTTTATGGATGGTCATATAGCTGATCAGCTAAACTAAAATCTCAAATAAGCATTAACATGTTAATTTAATTTCAAAAGTTGTTTCAATGCATTTAAAAAGTAGAACTAAAGCCCTTTTTTTTTCCCATTTTAAAGGAAGGGAAGGTTTTAACCCCTGTCAGGTTTGTTGCCACGTCTGTCCTATTGTGGAGATTTCCCTGCACTTCTTGTCCCATAGCCACAGCAGGAAGCAAGAAAATCTCTGATTGTTACCAGGGTCACCAGAACTAACGTCCCCATTGGAAAATTTGCTCTTTATTGCTGTTCTGGTAACAACCCCAAATTTGTGATTTTCTTTTTCTTTAACGCTTAGTGATGATGGTAAAACAGGACATATAGAGAGAGTGAATCTGCCGAACAGGGATACAGACAGACGTAAAAATCCAACGTGTTCTCACTCCACTCTATTCAAGACTAAAAAAAAAAAGAATTTAACACATTAGCCTTATTCAAGTAATTTGTGACCAAAGTCCTCAGTTAATTCTTCATTGGGCCTGCTAGTTCTGTCCTTACCTTTTTACTGTTGCTCCATTTATAAAACTTTAGGCTTTGTACTCTTGCATTTTTCATTACATTTCTTGTATCCATTATATGCTTAAGCTGGTCCTGTCCTTTTTTATTTTTGGAAGGACATTTTTTTTCTTCTTTATTTGCTTAATAGGACTAGAATTGAACAACATAGTTTTTAAAGTGATTGTAAGGGTATTTTTTTTTTAAATACCAAACATGTCATACTTACCTCCACTGTGCAGCTTGTTTTGCACAGAGTGGCCCCGAACCTGCTCTTCTGGGGTCCCCCGGCGGCTCCTCCCCACATCTGGGTTACCTTGCGGGCGTGCTCCCAAGTCCAGCATTTGCGTCTATAGACACAGAATGCCGGAATCAGCCCTGCCCCTCAGCGCCTGTGTCATTGGACTTGATTGACAGCAGCGGGAGCCAATGGCTGCGCTGCTATCAATCTATCCAATCAAGAGCTGGGAGTCCATAGAGAAGGAGCCAGCGTGTCCCTTCCGACTGAATGAAGGGGTTCAGTTAAGTAAAACAGGGGGGCTAGGGGGCCAGTGACTGCCAGGTGTTTTTTTACCTTAATACATAGGATGCATTAAGGTGAAAAAACACATACCTTTACAACCCCTTTAACTTTTGTTCTCTTGTATTTATTGCGCAATGGAAAGAAATGTTGAATGATATTGTTTAACATACCTTTGAAACACTCCTATTTCTCTTCCGTGTTTTGTTCTAAAACATTTGGTCCCAATTAGTATGACATAGCAGGGAAAACACCTTGTTGAAATTGGCTTTTTTGAAAGTCAGAGTTTTCAGGTACCCCGTGGCGGCTGGTGCTCAAAATTTTTGGAGGGGGCACAAACTGAAAAATGCACAAAAAAAAACATCAATTGCAGCCTCCCTGTGCCCATCAAATGCTGCCACTGAGCCCCATCAAATGCTGCCACTGTGCCCCAAATAGTGCCACTGTGCCCATCAAAATTTGCCACTGTGCAAAGGGCTGCTCGCTGTCTACCCGGTACTTATCCTGTTTCAGTGGCGGGTCAGGCAGCGGGTGACGGCGGCGAGCGGTGGGACCTTGCAGCGGGTCAGACAGCGGCTCCTGTGTCCTCCGTGCATCTCCTCCCCTCCTCCTGATAGGCATCCAATCACAGCGTCTGTCCTTTCAGCCAATCAGGTGACGGGTAGCAGACCCGAACAAACAAGATATTTGGGGGGAACACCTTCTCATTAAAGCTGGTGCAGCCATAAGACCATACAATAGAAGAAAAATTTTGACAGCGCACACATGCAAAAAAACATTCACCTCCAGCAAGGCTAGTTTAAAAACACCTAAACATTCTAAAAAAAAAACATTTTCAAAAATATGGGGATTTGGTCACACCATATTGCTATATGGTGCTAAGCCCACTTACTGCGACAAAGTACCCCATGATTAGTGGGTCCTACACTATCCATAGATTTGGGAGATCCTGCTTCTCAGTCCCACTCGCTTGATTGGTGAAGAGGTGGTTCAGTGTTAGGAAAGCGAATATTCATTCGCTTTTCCAACACACCTAGGTGGACTGTGAGCGCAATGTTTTGCGCTCACAGTTCCTTTTTTTAAGCCTATTAGAGCCTATGGCTCTAATCAAGTGCTTCAAAAATACACCCCCGCCAATGGTATTCAGAAAAGGGGCCGGACACCTGAATAGGGGGTGGGCGGTGGGGGCCATGGATAGATTAACGCAATGTATGAATACATCTATTATACACAGAGGGAGGCGGCTGGAGAGAGGGGGCGGCGCCCGTGCGCCTTTAATGGACGCTGTGGTACCCCCATATATCACTTTTCTGTAACTCACTATTGTCTGAGTTGTCCCTAACTTCCATTGTCTGTAATGAGCTCTGTACCAAATCTAGCAGAACATTTTTTCAAGTTGAGGCTTCTATCAGTTGAGCCATACATTTATCCATCCAAATGTTCATAAATCAACAAGCCTTATGCTGGCCATACACTATACGAAAAATTGGCCGAACCCATTTTCGAAAAACGGACATTCGGCCGTGAGAGCAAACGATAGTGCCATCATGTAATGACCGATAAATCGTTCAGTGGACATAAATTAATCATTTTTTTGTTAGTTTTTTACATATACCTAGTGCAAACAGTTCAGATGGGAAACACATTAACTTTTCAATTTATCATTCGTTCGGCAGAAAATTTCCAAAACTTGTCCTTCATTTTTTCAGCTCAAAAACCTCCCAACGATTATCGATTTTGTGCCCATTAACTGGCCGAAAAAACGAATGAACTGGCCAAATGACCGAATTTCGGCAGATTTTTCATATAGTGTATGGCAAGCACACTGATGCCGAGTGCAGCTCACAGCAGGGGTCCGGTGCATCCCTGTTCTTTGTTTCAGGGACGAAACAGGGCCAGATTTTTGTCTGAATTCGGCCTTGCAACAGAGCCAAAGACGCACAGGACTCCTGTGCAAGTCGCCCCACAGCCGTCTGAACCGGCTCCATAGAGAGCCAGTCACAATCTCCTGTCATGAGAATTGGATGAGGTGAAACCACATCCAATTCGCACTAGTGTGAACCCAGCCTTATTCTGTCTGCTCCACTCCTTATAGAGACTTTTATTATACACAGGAAATGTGATCTTATACTTGCCAAGGGATAACCTTCAAATCAAAACGAGTCATGCCAATAAAAATGAGAAGTTTGTTCATCACATAGAAATGACAAGATTATGTTATCATGATACATACTTTCACAGAAAATCGTGCAAAAAAAGCTAATATTATCAAAGTGGAGTTCCAGGCTGGGGGAGAAAAAAAAATAAAAGTCAGCAGCTACAAATACTGTAGCTGCTGACTTTTAGACCACTTTCACACTGAGGCAGTTTTCAGGCCTTTTAGCGATAGAAATAGCGCCTGTAAAACACCTGAAAACTGCCTCCCATTCTCTGCAATGTGTGCTTTCACACCCGAGCGGTGCGCTTGCGGAACATTAGAAAAAGTCCTGCAAGCAGCATATTTAGGGTGGTTTGGGAGCGCTGTATACAGCGCTCCCAAAATACCCCTAACCATTGCAATGAATGATAACAAAACAGTGCAGCACTCAAATATTAAACCTGTGATAAGAGCATATAAAGTGAACACCTTTGCAGATGTAAAAACATATAAGCATCAAATGACCTGTGTGCAATATGGAACAGCAAAACCATTGAAAAAATTACAAAAATAAAAAAGAAAGTCCATATGAGGAGTAGTGACTCTTCAAGTTTGAAAAATATAAATGTGAGAATTAGAGCATCAAATAGTGTCCGGTATAAAATATGGAACAGCAAAGTAAAGTTCATATAAGGAGTGTTTGAGGGATGTCTCTTCAGGTTGGAAGGTGTCGATATACATCAAAAGGTATATAAATATTCAATGAGGAATAAGAGGGTACCCTTACCGGATCCGTAGGACGCACATACCATATGGCAGTACTTCAAAAAGGCATAGGGAGAATCTCCCGTAGTATCCAGGCAAGGTGGTGTCTTTATAGGCCGCAAGCCCCCATGGATGTGGGTGGACCCGAACAGGAGCTGTCTCTCGAATTCTCAATTTCCAAGGAGAGATGATCCATGCTGATTCAGCATGAAAAAGAAAAAAAAGGGGGTTCCACTTGGTGTAGATCATTTGTAGCATTTGTAGCTTCCCACATTGCCATTTTATCCTTTAGTGATCACTTTTTACCCATGTATGGTGATTTATTTCAATAAAATCCCACTTTTTTTTGACCTACACCATGTGGAGCCCCCTTTTTTCTTTTTCATGCTGAATCATCACTCCTGGATCATCCCTCCTTGGAAATTGGGAATTTGAGAGACAGTTCCTGTTCGGGTCCACCCACATCCATGGGGGCTTGCGGCCTATAAAGACACCACCTTGCCCGGATACTACGGGAGATTCTCCCTATGCCTTTTTGAAGTACTGTCATATGGTATGTGCGTCCTACGGATCCGGGAAGGGTACCCTCTTATTCCTCATTGAATGCTGTTCCATATTTTATACCGGACACCATTTGATGCTCTAATTCTCACATTTATATTTTTCAAACTTGAAGAGTCACTACTCCTCATATGGACTTTTTTTTATTTTTGTATTATTTTCAATAGTTTTGCTGTTCCATATTGCACACAGGACATTTGATTATCATTTGATGCTTATATGTTTTTACATCTGCAAAGGTGTTCACTTTATATGCTCTTATCACAGGTTTAATATTTGAGCGCTGCACTGTTTTGTTATTATCTTTTGTTGGACTTGGTTTGTTTGTGTGCTAGCTGCTTCTATTTTAGTTTTGGGTTTAGCGCAGCATTTTCACTTTCTATACCATCGCAATGAATGGACAGCGCCGCAACATATGAGTTTTTAACCCCTCCTTTGGGGTTAAGAGCACCCCACTAACAATTGAAAAACGGTGCAAAACCTCCGCTTACACAGTGGTAAAGCGCCGAAAACATAGGGGGGCCGGGATGTGGATCTGACCCCAACAACCACCGGGCAAGGGTTGTCGGAAAGAGGCCCTTGTCCCCATCAACATGGGGGCAAGGTGCTTTGGGGTTGAGGGCATGCGGTCTCGTATGGTTCAGGAAGGGCTTGCTTGTCCTATCCCTTTCCTAACCTGCCGGGCTGCATGCTCGGATAAGGGTTCAGTATGAAATTTTTTTTTGGGGGGGCCCCACTCCATTTAAAAAAAAAAAAAAATTGGCATGGGGGGCTCCCCTCCGAATCCATACTAGACCAAAGTGCCTGGTATGGACCTGTGGGGGGACCAAACGCTTTTTTTTTTTTTTTTTTTTTTTTTTTTTTTTTAGCCAGCAATTCTTTTTTTATTACATTAAGCTGCCAGCTCATCGGTTGTTAAGGACGCAGCGGCCAGCTATATACAGTGCAAAACAAAAACAAAATCGTGGTAAAAACGCGGCAAGCACCGCAAAAAGCACTGCAGAAACGCTTAAAAGCAATATGCATAGATGTGAATCGAGCCTAAGTGTGAACCAGCCTAACATGCCACGACCGTACAAATATCCCCCAATTGACCCCTCTTTGGAAAGTAGACCATCGAAGGTATTTAGTAAGAGGCATGATGACTTTTTTTTTTTTTTTAAATTGTAATTTTTTCCCATAATTCTTTGGAAAATTAAGAAATTAAAAAAATTATTTTTTTCACAAAAATGTCATATTATATAAAAAGTTGTTTCTCACACATGGCATATGCATACTTGCAACTACACCCCAAAACATTCTTTCCAGAAGGGGGCATGCAGCACTTTTCTATCTTTCGTTTTTTTTTTTTTAACTTGCGAGGACACTGTCAGACGAGACAGTTCATAGCCATAAAGAGTGTTTTTTAAAATTTTTTTTAATGAGGCTTGGTTGTTGGCCCACAGCTCAACCCTCTTTCTTTCCCAGTACAAACTAGATTTTGTATACTGAGAATCAGACCAAGAATACGGAGCAAGAGAAGTGCTACTGTGCAGAGTTCATAAATATAGAATAAGAACAGCATGTACCATCATACGGACCAATAATCTGAAGCTTACAGCACATGACATTAGCCACCTAGCCAACACGATCAGCTGGCTGATGCTGCATACAATTATAATGATAATGTGCTGCTGTCCATTCTCCACAGAATGGAGGTGCACAGAACTTTTCTGTCTGCATGCATCATCAGACAGGAGCAATCATTCGGGGGTTAAAGCTCAAAATGAACACTCAAGGACAATCCACCCTCCTCACCTTTCCCCCAAATTCACACACAGCAAATCTACACAATTAATTTCCCAAATCCAAACACAACCCAACTATTGATCTGGAAAGGTCCCACCTTTCATAGAAGATCAACTTCTTCCTTGTGGAGGAGATTGTTCTAGCTCTTCTCAAGGAACATTCAACAACTTCTTCGTGCTCTGATGAATTGGACTGTGCAACACTTTTCTCACTTTGTCTTTATTCTCCAGCGTGCACATTAGATGGAACCAATAGTTTACAGCTTTAAAGCGGAGACATTGGTCTCTCAGTTGACGCATTCAGCTGTCCAACACTGCACAATTAGGATATGCTGCTAATAATCCTTTCCAGAAGGGAACAGCAGCACTTTTCTATCTTTCGTTTTTTTCAAGCGAGAGAGGGCACTGTCAGACGTGCATAGCCATTAAGAGGGTTTTGTTTTTTTGAGGCTTGGTTGCTGGACCACAACTCAAACCTTCTCCATTCTCAGTATGAACTTTGGATTTCGTATACTGAGAATCAGACCAAGAACAGATCCCATCACAGCGCCATTCATCCCCCTGATCCCATCCCAGTGACATCCATCCCCCTGATCCCATCCCGCGCCATCCAACCCCCCTGATCCAATCCCAGCACCACCCAACCCCTGATCCCATCCCGGCTCCATCCTTCCCCTGATCCCATCCCGGCTCCATCCTTCCCCTGATCCCATCCCGGCTCCATCCTTCCCCTGATCCCATCCTGGCTCCATCCATTCCTCGATCCCATCCCAGCGCCAACCACCCCCCTGATCCTTTACCTGCTCCATCCTTCCTCCGTTCCCATCCTGGCTCCATCCATCCCCTGATCCCTTCCTGGCTCCATCCAGGCATAGGTGTTGCTGGCAGAAGAAAGAGAGCACATTCAGCTGCAGGAGTGGGACTCGGGAGAGCAGAGGACACAGTCAGAGCAGGAGGAGGAGGGGGGGGTCTGCTGCTGGCAGGGGTCTGGAGAGCGGAGAACACAGTAAGAGGAGGGGGGTCTGCTGCTGGTGGGGGTCTGGAATGCGGAGGACACAGTCAGAGGAGGGAGGTCTTCTGCTGGCGGGGGGCTGTTGAGCGGAGGACACAGTTAGAGGAGGGGGGGTTTGCTGCTGTGTACAGGAGGAGGAGGGGCAGGTTTAGTGCACTCCAGTCAGCACTGTGTGTCCAGGAGAGATGCCGGCTGCCAGATGTGTTGCTTGCGGGAACCAAGACACCCCGCACACACCATGGGCATTCCGGGACTCAGCCCTGATTCGCCAGGGACCCCGGGACAGGAACCAATTTCTGGGACGGTCCCGGCGAATCAGGGACGGTTGGGAGGTATGTAAATGTAGGAAATGTTAAATTTAACTTGTTCGGATCTGCGCTGTAGCCGTCAATATAAGTCCTCCCCTTTGCACGCTGGCCTCGCCCCCTGAAGGGCACGCACTGTGATCACCTGACTCAATGAGACTCAGCTGATCACAGATCGGAGTAAAGGGTCGCTCCCGACCCCTTACCACCTGTTTAGCTGTCAGCCAATGCCCACCGGTACCCAAGTGCCAGCAATCAGTGCCATCTATCAATGCCCACCAGTGGTGCCAATCAGTACCTCATCAATGTCACCTACCAGTGCTCATCACTGCCACCCATCAGTATCACTGCCACCCATCAGTGCCAGCTATCAGTGCCACCTATTAGTGCCCTTCAGTGCCATCAATGCCCTTCAGTGCCACCTCTCAGTGCCCACCAATGCCACCTCAGCAGTGCCCATCAGTGTCGCCTTATCAGTGCCCATCAATGCAGCCTATCGGTGCCAATCAGTGTAGCCTCATCAGCGTACATCAATGAAGGAGAAAAATTACCCGTTTGCAAAATTTATTAACAAAATATAAAACAGTTTTGTATTTTTTTTTTTTTTAATTTGGTCTTTAATTTGTTTAACAAAAAATAAAAAAACCCAGGAGGTGATCAAATACCACCAAAAGAAAGCTCTATTTGTTGGGAAAAAATTATAAACATTTCATTTGGGTACAGTGTTATATGACCGCGCAATTGTCATTCAAAGAGTGACAGCGCTAAAAGCTAAAAATTGGTCTGGGCAGGAGGGGGGTTTAGGTGTCCAGTAAGCAAGTGGTTAAAAAGTGGGTGAATATCTGCAAATTATTTTCTGCTTTGAAAATATACATCTTTGAAACACAAGTGAGCCTGCTTGAAGGTTTTACAGATGGGCCCTTAGGTTTTCAGTTCACCTCTCCAGAGTGAAAAATGTTCATATAGATAAAAGACACACCAGAAAGCTCTATTTGTGTGAAGAAAATGATAAAAAATTTGTTTGGGTACAGTGTTGTATGACCGCGCAATTGTCATTCAAAGTGTGACAGCGCTGAAAGCTGAAAAATGGCTTGGGCAGGAAGGGGGTGTAAGTGCCTGGTAGGCAAGTGGTTAAACACCAAAAGTACATAAAAAACTGATTGTCGTGAAAAGGGTCCTTAGTGTCAAGTCTAGTTACACTATATTCTTTTTTTTTTTTTATTATTATTATATCTGCAACTTTCTGATCACGCCTTAAAGTTTTTACAGAGCTCCCTGAAACATTAAAATAATTTTCATAAGACTTCCCCTGAAGTGAAAAGTTTGAGAAGGCTGTGCTAGGAAGTGCAGACCCATATGGATCATCTAGAGAGGTAGTGCTGGGCTTTCTTATTACCAAGCTCAGCATTCTTTACAACCTAAATGAAAAAAAAAAAAAATGAAATGTGTTTTATTTAAGCAATGAAAAGATTACATAAAAGATTAGTCGATACATTTGTAAACATTAAAATAATAATGAACTATTATCAATAACAAGATGATTTGGGAGATTTAATATTTCCCTCAGTGTCCTGTATACTTCAGTTGCTGCTTTGCCCCCTACAAATAATGTATTGCCCCTATTGGCAGGAGTGTTCAGCTTTTCTGGTTCCTCACTCCAGAAAATGCCATCAGCTGACTCTCAGAAGGAAAGCAATGGTGGATGTATTTATTACCAGGAGAATGATAAAACTAATGACTTGACAGTGTTTGAGATCACGAGTCAGAATAATCAACCTGTAATGTTACTAAAACACAGATTTCTTACATCGAATTTTTCTGGCTACTTAGAATTCTCACCCAACTGTCTACATACACATTGTTCACCTTTCTCCAGTACACACATAACACAGCATGGAGGGGCTCTGTGAAGGTGGCGGTGAAGGTGTGGATGTGTCCAATTGGCTGAGAGAGATCATAAAAGGACAGCTGTCCAGCTTCATAATCCACAGAGATCCTGACTCGTTTACTGAAAGCATTAGGAGGTAATTGGATCTCTTTACTGTCATGTATTACTGTTAATGTGCTATGTTCCCAACGCAAGCACCAAGACTTGTTGTTTTCACCAATACGTGACCGATTACCTTTTCTCTCTATACTGGGATAACACATCCCTATCTTCCACCCTGCTTCTGTGCTGCAATCAGTGTCCCAGTAATACCGCCCTGATGTAAAACTGCTGCTGCTTAATACATTATTATAACTCTGAAATCTCTCTGGTGTTTTGGGGCGATTCTGATTTGTTTCAGACCAGAATGCAGTTTTTCTGTCATCTGATATATGGAGCTTATTATGAGCTGTGTTTATATCTAGTATTATATCTGCAGGTTTTGGTACATAGACCTCGATCTTCATACCTCCTACAATCTGAGATAATGTGTGTAATGTCTGCAAAATCAAACCCACATCCAGATGACCCCCATTATGGATCTGCTTGTCATATCTCTCTCTGTCCTCATTATCTGCTTCCTCTTCTTCTATATCTGATTCCTGTAAGACAGTCAGTGGATCAGTCATGTTACACATCTCCTCAATGTGAAGAATCTTCCTGGACAGTTGATCCTTCTTTATTTCCAGCTGCTGGATCATATCAGAGATGGACAGTGAAAGCTTCTCTTCCTCCCTGGACATTTCACTCAGGACCTTCCACTGCAGGTCTTCCAGCTTTCTCCTGAGGTCAGTGAGCAAGGCGCTAAAGGTCGCTACTGCACCAGCTGCATTTTCGTGTACTTGTTCCCAGCGTTCCTGTAGACTCTGGACTCTTCTCTCAGTCTCCTCTCTCTTGGAGATCAACTCCTGCAGAACATTTATCAGTCTCTTTTTCTTCTTTTCAGAGGCCTCATCCAGTATCTCCACCTGATGTCCCTGGTGCTCTCCATCCAACCTACAAGACACACAAACACAGAGGGAGTCTTCAATGCAATAATACTTCAAGAGCTCCCTATGGATGGAGCATTTCCTGTTCCCCAGAGAGGTGGTGGGTTCAGTCATGACATGTTCTGGTGCATTGGTGTGGACTATCAGGTGTTTATCACACAGAGAAGCTTCACAATGAAGACAAGATTTAACCGCTGGTACAGGAGAGTCCACACAGTAAGTACAGAAGACTCCAGTCTCATCCTGAGTTGGCTGAGTAAAGATGAAACTCTCCACGATGTTACACAGAGTTATGTTCCTTATCAGTACAGGCCTCTCCACAGACTCTGCTCGGCATTCAGGACAGAAATAAATTCCAGATCCTACCTGTGTATCCAACACCCGATCAATACAGACCCGGCAGAAGTTGTGTCCACATCTCAGTGTTACAGGATCCGTATAAATGTTCAGACAGATAGAACAGTCCAGCAGCTCCTTTCTCACATCTGCAGACGCCATGGCTGAAAGTATAGCAAAGAAATAAAAGTGAAAGTCTGACAGAAACCATGAAGATGACAGGGTGACTAAGCTTTGCATTATGATATTTAAAAATCACAAAGACACATTTATAATGGCAGAAGGTTAAGCCCTGGTTCACACTAGTGAGACTTATGATGCGACTTGGAACTCACAGAATTGCATGACAATTGAAATCACATTATGTTTAATGGTGGCAGTTCCAATCAGTGTGGCTCAAGACCTTGCGTCTTAAAAAGGGTTCCTGCACTACTTTGGTGCTCTCCCAGTATTATCTCACAGAAGTCGCATCAGCATTAGACAAGAAGCGACTTTGAAGGATGAGTGTTTTTTTAACCCTCATCTCTCCTTCCTGGTCATCCTTGCTGTCTAAAAACTTCCTCTCTAGCACATCCCATTTACACCTGAAACACACGTTCCCACTCCCATTTTTTATTGTGCGTGCTTTGCCTGTGTAAGCATGCATTGAGCATAGAGCAGCCTATTCACTTAAATGGGCGGCCCCACGTGGGACAAACATCCCAAAGAATGCTTTTGATCATGGAGTGTCACACATTTTGGTGCGTTTGTAGCACGTTTTGTCACGAGGCAAAACACGCATCTGCTAATCATGATTGGTATGTCATTAACAATTAGTCAGCTTTCACATCTGAGCTTTTCCAAACGCTCGGCAACCTGCACAAAAAAACGTGTGCTTTGCCGCATGTTATGGGAATGCATGACAAACATGTGTCGCATCTGCACATTTCTAAATGAGAGGCAGCCCACATAGAAAACACCTTGCCATTTATGCTGCATTCACATATTCAGTGCGGGTCGCCGGAACTCAAGTGCGGCGCACATTTCCAAAACATGCAGCAAAATGAGTTTTCTGTGCGGATTGCCATGCGGCAGCACTCATGCAACCCCAGACAATGACACTCCCACCACCATGCTTGACTGTAGGCAAGACATACTTGTCTTTGTACTCCTCACCTGATTGCTGCCACATATCTGAACCAAATAAGTTTATCGTGGTCTCAGACCACAGGACATGGTTCCAGTAATCTATGTCCTTAATCTGCTTGTCTTCAGCAAGCTGTTTGTGGGCATTCTTGTGCATCATCTTTAGAAGAGGCTTCATTCTGGGAAGACAGCCATGCAGACCAATTTGATGCAGTGTATGGTCTGAGCACTGACAGGCTGACCCCCCACCCCTTCAACCTCTGCAGCAATGCTGGCAGCACTCATATGCCCATTTCCCAAAGACAACCTCTGGATAGGATGCTGAACACGTGCACTCAACTTCTTTGGTCGACCATGGCGAGGTCTGTTCTGAGTGGAACCTGTCCTGTTAAACTTCTGTATGGTCTTGGCCACCGTGCTGCAGCTCAGTTTCAGGGTCTTGGCAATCTGCTTATAGCTTAGGCCAGGGGCGTTGGTAGGTGGCAAAAAGACCAGGGGCTTCAGTCCGAAGTCAGAGCCCGGCACCAGGGGGGATGGTATGGCGGGCGGTGGGGGTTGTATGGAGGGGGGTGTTACCTACCTGACACACACTGACCTACATGACATGCCTGACACGTACTAACCTGACACACACTGACCTACCTGATCCAAACTGACCTATCTGGCCAACACACACTGACCTACCTGACACACATTGACCTACCCATCTGACATACACTGACCTACCTGACACAAACTGACCTACACTGACCCACACTGACCTACCTGCCCTTACCCCCTTAAAGCCTAAGTTTATTTATTTAAAATTAGCCAAGGGGCAGTCAAATGCAGCCACTGTGCCCCAAATACAGCCACTGTGCCCATCAATTGCAGCCATTGTGCCCCGTCCATCGCAGCCACTGTGCCAGAGAGAGAGAGACACACACACACACACACACACACACACACACACACACACACCTTTTTTTTTTTCCTTTATTCTTCGTTCTGTGACTATCCCAGTCACAGCCACCGTGGCCTCCAGCGTGAATCTGGGAGGTTGGGAGTGAGGGAGAAGGGGGCATCGCCGCGCCGGCGTTCTCCTGACCTCCTGCTGCGTACCTCAGGCCAGGTGGCATATCACTCCGCCTGTCAGTCATGCAGTGGGCGGCGCTGAAAAACACCTAATCATACAGGTAAACGGCGGCTGCCGCTGCTGCTGTCTGACTGACCTATTATCTGTCCCTTTCTCCGGCGCTCAGACACTCTGGGCTATTGGCCCCACATTCGGGGCTCCAGCCTCAATAGCCCCGGCTTAATGACGCCTATGGCCTAGGCCATCTTTATGTAGAGCTACAATTCTTTTTTCAGATCCTCAGAGAGTTCTTTGCTATGAGGTGCCAAAATTGAACTTCCAGTGACCAGTATGAGTGAGTGAGAGCGATAAAACCAAAATTTAACACACCTGCTCCTCATTCACACCTGAGACCTTGTAACACTAACGAGTCACATGATACCGGGGAGGGAAAATAGCTAATTGGGCCCAATTTGGACATTTTCACTTAGGGGTGTACTCACTTTTGTTGCCAGTGGTTTAGACATTAATGGCTGTGTGTTGAGTTATTTTGAGGAGACAGAAAATTTACACTGTTATACAAGCTGTACACTCACTACTTTACATTGTAGCAAAGTGTCATTTCTTCAGTGTTGTCACATGAAAAGAGAATAAAATATTTACAAAAATGTGAGGGGTGTACTCACTTTTGTGAGAATACTGTAACAGGTTGTCATATTCATTAAATACGTGGTCAATATTCTCTAAAAGAGTGTTTCCACTCACCCTGTGAAGAGGTTACTAGTCTACCCAGGCACACAATTCTCTTCAAACTCTTCTAAAGAGAAGATACGGATGAACGTGACTGTATGAATCCAGCTGGATCAAGCAGCCAAGGATAAAGAGGATGACACCTAACAGGCTGGCACATTCATGTAACATGTGGTCAATACACTCCAAAGGAGTTGTTTCCACTCACCCTGTAAAGGGACAGGATCCAGGAAATTGGCACGTCTCCTACCTGGCCTGAATAAACTTCGGGCTGTCCATCCAGCTCTGCTGAGATGTGGTCCCTGTGTTCACCTGCTAAATGCATCATCTATCAGGGAGCCCCACTGCTGGTTTCTGGGATGGCATATAAGGTGTAAATCACTTTCAGTGGGGAAGCAGTGCAAAATAATGGCTGGCGTGGACACATTCCTTATTACTGGGATACTGAGCTTCCTTGTGGATGAGGCACTGTACTGCTGCTTAATAGTCATTGAACAAGCTCACTGTTTTTTGCCTTCCTTCTGTTTGTGCAGGAAAACAAATGCCAACCCCTAATAAAGACCAAAGACCAACGCCACAAGAAAAGATAGGGGATAGTGCATAGGCGTGCGCAGGGGGTGTGCCAGGTGTGCCTGGGCACACCCTAATCACTGGTGCCCATAAGCATATGGTTCTGTGTGCAGGTTCTCTTTCAGCACCCCCAAATTCACAGTCCATGTTTGAGTGTCTAAAGATTTTTTTTAATACCTTGTCCAAAATAATCAGTGTGGTATATGTAGGACAGGGGACTTTTCCTTTAATTTGTGGAGGGATACAGCAGCTCAGAGCCACAGAATTCGATAGTGCTTTCATAGTTCTGGCTGCAGGGGTCAGGGCTGCCACTTACATTGAATTGAGAAGTGTCCCTTCGTTCTTCTGCCACCATACCCATACACACACGTGTGTTTGAGTTTTGGGGTGCACACTCTAATGCAATAGGCTACGCACACCTATGGGATAGTGCCAATCTGCTTCCCAGGCACACAGTCCTCTTCAGACTCTTCCAAAGAGGAAGATGTGGCTGAACCTGACTGTATGAATCCTGCTTTGTTCAAGCAGTCAGTGATAAAGATTACGAGGTCCAAAAAGGTTGTCACAATTCATTAAGCACATAGTCAAGACACTCCAAAAGGAGTCGTTTTCACTCATTCCTTCAAGAGCCAGTCAACTAGTCTGAGAACTTTCCCAGGCTAATCAACCCTCCTCAGACTCTATCAAAGAAGATGCAGATGAGCATGACTGTATGGATCTTGCTTTGTTCAAGCAGCCAGTGATTAAGATGATGTTGAACACCATTGTCACAATTCATTAAGCATGTGGTTAAGACACTCTAAATGAGTTGTTTGAACTCACCTTGCGCCCCTGTCTCCAGCCCCCCCCCCCTATGTAGGATGGATAGATTCATGCATTGCATGAATCTATCCATGGCCATCCCTGCCAACCCCTTTTTAGGATGCCGGGCGCCTGAATTTTTTTTGAAGGACCCGATTAGAGCCCTAGGCTCTAATAGGTGGACTCGGAGCGCAGAGCATTGCGCTCGGAGTCCACCCAGGTGTGTTAGAAAAAGCAAATGAATATTTGCTTTTCTAACACTGAACCGCCTCTCAGCCAATCAGGTAGTGCGGGTCTGATACCCGTCACCTGATTGGCTGAAAGGACAGGCGCTGCTATTGGACACCTAGCAGGAAGCAGGAAGACAAGACACATGGAGGACACAACTCGCCCTGCCCGACCCGCCACCAAGATGGAGTAAGTGCTGGTCAGACAGTGGGCAGAGGGCACAATGGCGGCATTTCATGGGGCACAATGGCGGCATTTCATGGGGCACAATGGCGGCATTTCATGGGGCACAATGGCAGCATTTCATGGGGCACAATGGCAGCATTTCATGGGGCACAATGGCAGCATTTCATGGGGCACAATGGCAGCATTTCATGGGGCACAATGGCAGCATTTCATGGGGCACAATGGCTGCAATTGATGTTTTTTTTTCAGTATGTTTGTTTGCGCACCCCCAAAAAATTTTGAGCACCAGCCGCCACTGGTGGTCACACCAAATATTGATATTATTTTGATTTAAATTTTAATTATTTTCTCTTCTGCTCATTTAGTTTCCATTTTGTTTATTTAAATCAATTAACTATTAACACTTCTGTTTCTGAAAGCATTCTTCATTTACAGCATTTATTCACACCTGCCTAAAATATTTGCACAGTACTATACATATTTGAAACATAAGTGAACCTGCTTTCTGGTTTTACAGATGGGCCCCTAGGTTTTCACTTCGCCTCTTCAGAGTAAAAAGTGTCCATTTAAAAGAAAAGACACAAATCAGTTATTTTAGGATTGTTTTATTATACACAGCAGTTGTACCGAAGCAATAAATGCTAGATCTGACACTGCCATCTACTGGTTAGCTTTGAGTGTTGTCTCAACAAAATAGTTTTTCAAAACAAAATGCAAATTAAAGCTGGGAACAAGAAAGAGGAATACAAAAAAATATCTCTCAACATTTCAAAATCTAAAAATAATTTAAGGGCGAAATGTGATTGGTTATTGATTGAGGACTAATTCTTTTCTTACACAGCGCATTTCCTGGTAGGGAAGCAATTCTGAACCAGAGTTCTGTGGGACCGCAGGGTTCATATAGCGGTTGTTACGGGTTCCTTGAATAGTGAGCATTGGCAAAATTTCCACAGATCACCTTTTCCATCATCCTCCAGTGTGAGGGATCACTAAAATGTTCACTGTCTGCTGTTCCTTTCTTGGTACTAGTTCCTTCATAATAGTTTTAAGAATAATACAGAAAATTATTTTCCTGTATAGAACAGAGTGGCATAAGACTTACCTTAGGGTCCTTTTACATTGCTGTGCTTAAAACTGGGGTATATATTTTTAGCGCATTTTATGGATTCCTGTCTCCCAGTATGTACCTATGAAACTTGGACATGCACTCAAAAAATGCACCAGAATGCACCACGAGTGCTTTTTGATGCATTTTCCATTCATTTAAATGGGGAGGGGTGTTTTTGGTGCACTTTGTTTGGGGGTTCTAAGTAATTTTCTAGCAAAAAAAAAAAAAAGATTTTTACTTGTAAACAACAAATGTCAGAAAAATGTAAACACGCACCAAAAAAATGCAGCATATTTAAAAAAGCATCGCACCCACTGCACATTGGTGTAAAGAGTTTCATGGAGTTAAAGGGATACATTTTTCATGCTGTTCTGTTTTCTAAACACCAAAAGCACATCAAAACTGATCAGTGTGATAGGGCCCTTAGTGTCAAGTCCATTTACACTATAGTCTTTTTTTACATTATATCTGCAACTTTATGATCACTCTTTAAAATTTTTGCAGGGTTCCCTCGATACCTTAAAATTTCAAGATTTCCCCAAAGTGAAAAGGTTGTGAAAAGCTGTGCTAGGGACGCCGACCCGTACGGATCTAGAAAGAGGTAGTGCTGGGCTTTCTTATTACAAAGCTCAGCATTCTTTACACTCTAAATGAAACACAAAATGAATGTGTTTTATCTAAGCAATGAAAAAATGATATAAAAGATTAGTAGATACATTCCTAAACTTTGAAATAATCAACCATTATCAATAACAAGATGATTTGGGGGATTTAACATTTCCCTTAGTAACCTGTATTCTCCAGTTGCTGCTTTGCCCCCTACTGTATTGCCCCTATTGGCAGGAGTGTTCAGCTGCTCCATGTTCCTCACTCCAGAAAATGCCATCAGCTGACTCTCAGAAGGGTGATCAATGGAAAGAAAAGCAATGGTGGATGTATTTATTACCAGGAGAATGTCAAAACTCAAACAAATAAATATATTTTAACAGATCTGAAATCTATGCTGGGGGTGGAGCTAATATTTACTGATCTGATCAATGTCTGAGATAGCGAGTCAGGATCACCAATCTGTGATGTTACTAACATACAGATTTCTTACATCTGATTTTTCTGGCTATTTAGAATTCTCACCCAACTGTCTACATACACATTGTTCACCTTTCTCCAGTACACACATAACACAGCATGGAGGGGCTCTGTGAAGGTGGCGGTGAAGGTGTGGAGGAGTCTGATTGGCTGAGAGAGCTCATAAAAGGACAGCTGTCCAGCTTCATAATCCAGAGAGATCCTGACTTGTTTACTGAAATCCTTAGGAGGTAATTGGATCTCTTTACCGTCATGTATTACTGCTAATGTGTTCTTTTCCCAACGCAAGGCCCAAGACTTGTTGTTTTCACCAATACTTGACTGATCACCTTCTCTCTCTATACTGGGATAACACATCCCTATCCTCCACCATGCTATTTTGCTGCAATCAGTGTCCCAGTAATACCGCCCTGATGTAAACCCCCTGCTGCTTAATACATTATTATAACTCTGAAATCTCTCTGGTGTTTTTGGGCGATTCCGATTTGTTTCAGACCAGAATGCAGTTTTTCTGTCATCTGATATATGGAGCTTATTATGTGCTGTGTTTATATCTAGTATTATATCTGCAGGTTTTGGTACATAGACCTCGATCTTCATACCTCCTACAATCTGAGATAATGTGTGTAATGTCTGCAAAATCAAACCCACATCCAGATGACCCCCATTATGGATCTGCTTGTCATATCTCTCTCTGTCCTCATTATCTGCTTCCTCTTCTTCTATATCTGATTCCTGTAAGACAGTCAGTGGATCAGTCATGTTACACATCTCCTCAATGTGATGAATCTTCCTGGACAGTTGATCCTTCTTTATTTCCAGCTGCTGGATCATATCAGAGATGGACAGTGAAAGCTTCTCTTCCTCCCTGGACATTTCACTCAGGACCTTCCTCTCCAGGTCTTCCAGCTTTCTCCTGAGGTCAGTGAGCAAGGCGCTAAATCTCTCTGCTTCACCAGCTGCATTTTCTTGTACTCTTTTCCTGCATTCCTGTAGACTCTGGGCTCTTCTCTTAGTCTCCTCTCTCTTAGTGATCAGCTCCTGCAGAACATTTCTCAGTCTCCTCCTCTTCTTCTCAGAAGCCTTATCCAGTATCTCCACCTGATGTCCCCGATGTTCTCCAGCCAAGCTACAGGAAACACAGACACAGAGGGAGTCCTCAATGCAATAATACTTCAAGAGCTCCCTATGGATGGAGCATTTCCTGTTCCCCAGAGAGGTGGTGGGTTCAGTCATGACATGTTCTGGTGCATTGGTGTGGACTATCAGGTGTTTATCACACAGAGAAGCTTCACAATGAAGACAAGATTTAACCGCTGGTACAGGAGAGTCCACACAGTAAGTACAGAAGACTCCAGTCTCATCCTGAGTTGGCTGAGGAAAGATGAAACTCTCCACGATGTTACACAGAGTTATGTTCCTTATCAGTACAGGCCTCTCCACAGACTCTGCTCGGCATTCAGGACAGGAATAAACTCCAGATCCTACCTGTGTATCCAACACCCGATCAATACAGACCCTGCAGAAGTTGTGTCCACATCTCAGTGTTACAGGATCCGTATAAATGTTCAGACAGACAGAACAGTCCAGCAGCTCCTTTCTCACATCTGCAGATGCCATGACTGAAAGTATAGCAAAGAAATGAAAGTGAAAGTCTGACAGAAACCATGAAGATGACAGGGTGACTAATCTTTGCATTATGATATTTAAAAATCACAAAGACACATTTAAATGGCAGAAGGTTAAGCCCTGGTTCACAATAGTGAGACTTATGATGCGACTTGGAACACACAGAATTGCATGACAATTGAAATCACATTATGTTTAATGGTGGCAGTTCCAATCAGTGTGGCTCAAGACCTTGCGTCTTAAAAAGGGTTCCTGCACTACTTTGGTGCTCTCCTAGTGCGACTTGGCCCCATAGACTATCTCACAGAAGTCGCATCAGCATTAGAAAAGAAGTGACTTTGACAGATGAGTGTTTTTTTTTTTTTTTAACCCTCACCTCTCCTCCCTAGTCATCCTTGCTGTCTAAACTTCCTCTCTAGCACATCCCATTTACATCTGAAACACACGTTCCCACTCCCATTTTTTTATTTTGCGTGCTTTTGCTTTTGATCATGGAGTGTCATGCATTTTGGCGCGTTTGTAGCACGTTTTGTCACGAGGCAAAACACGCATCTGCTAACCATGATTGGTATGTCATTAACAATTAGCCTGCATTCACATCTGAGCTTTTCCAAACGCTCGGCAACCTGCAAAAATAACATGTGCTTTGCCGCATGTTATGGGAATGCATGACAAACACGTGTCGCATCTGCACATTTCTAAATGGGAGGCAGCCCACACAGAAAACACCTTGCCTTGCCATTTATGCTGCATGCACATATTCAGTGCGGATCACCGAAACGCGACGTACATTTCCAAAACATGCAGCAAAATGCGTTTTCTGAGAGGATTACCATGTGGCAGCACTCATGCAACCCCAGACCATGACACTCCCACCATGCTTGACTGTAGGCAAGACACACCTGTCTTTGTACTCCTCGCCTGGTTGCCGCCACATACGCTTGACACCATCTTAACCAAATAAGTTTATCTTGGTCTCATCAGACCACAGGACATGGTTCCAGTAATCCATGTCCTAATGGCTCGTACACGCGATCTGAATATCGTACGACAGATCGTACGACTGTTTCCACTTAATAGTCACAAGTAGAAATTAAATCGGTAGATAGTCACGAAAATTCTCGTACGACAGAAAAAAAAAAAAATAATCAGAAGTTATGTCATGTGTTGTAATGTATTTGTATTGTATTTTCGGACGACAACTATATTGACTGATCTGGAATCGTACGAGCAAAATTTAAACGGTCGTGATCGGTTGCCGAAAGTAGTGTACACGCGATCCGAAAATCATACGATTCTTCCTCGGACGACCATGTTCATACGATATTCAGATCGTGTGTACGGGCCATTAGTCTGCTTGTCTTCAGCAAACTGTTTGCGGGCTTTCTTGTGCATCATCTTTAGAAGAGGCTTCATTCTGGGAAGACAGCCATGCAGACCAATTTGATGCAGTGTGCGGCGTATGGTCTGAGCACTGACAAGCTGACTCACCCCTTCAACTTCTGCAGAAATGCTGGCAGCACTCATATGCCTATTTCCCAAAGACAACCTCTGGATATGACGCTGAGCACGTGCACTCAACTTCTTTGGTCGACCATGGCGAGGTCTGTTCTGAGTGGAACCTGTCCTGTTAAACTGCTGTATGGTCTTGGCCACCGTGCTGCAGCTCAGTTTCAGGGTCTTGGCAATCTTCTTATAGCCTAGGCCATCTTTATGTAGAGCAACAATTCTTTTTTTTCAGATCTTCAGAGAGTTCTTTGCTATGAGATGCAGAGTTGAACTTCCAGTGATCAGTGAGAGAGTGAGAGCGATAACACCACATTTAACACACCTGCTCCTCATTCACACCTGAGACCTTGTAACACTAACGAGTCACATGACACCGGGGAGGGAAAATAGCTAATTGGGCCCAATTTGGACATTTTCACTTAGGGGTGTACTCACTTTTGTTGCCAGCGGTTTAGACATTAATGGCTGTGTGTTGAGTTATTTTGAGGGGACAGAAAATTTACTACTTTACATTGTAGCAAAGTGCCATTTCTTCAGTGTTGTCACATGAAAAGATGACAAAATATTTACAAAAATGTGAGGGGTGTACTCACTTTTGTGAGATACTGTAACAGGTTGTCACATTCATTAACTACGTGGTCAATATACTCTAAAAGAGTGTTTCCACTCGCCCTGTGAAGAGGTTACTAGTCTTCCCAGGCACACAATTCTCTTTAAACTCTTCTAAAGAGACGATACGGATGAACGTGACTGTATGTATCCAGCTGGTTCAAGCAGCCAAGGATAAAGATGACACCTAACAGGCTGGCACATTCATTTAACATGTGGTCAATACACTCCAAAGGAGTTGTTTCCACTCACCCTGTGAAGGGACAGGAAATCATGGCTGGCGTGGACACATTCCTTATTACTGGGATACTGAGCTTCCTTGTGGATGAGGCATTGTACTGCTGCTTAATAGTCATTGAACAAGCTCACTATTTTTTGCCTTCCTTCTGTTTGTGCAGGAAAACAAATGCCAACCCCTAATAAAGACCAAAGACCAACGCCACAAGAGAAGATAGGGGACAGTGTCAATCTGCTTCCCAGGCACACAGTCCTCTTCAGACTCTTCCAAAAAGAGGAAGATGTGGCTGAACCTGACTGTATGAATCCTGCTTTGTTCAAGCAGTCTAATAAAGATTACGAGGACCAAAAAGGTTGTCACAATTCATTAAGCACATAGTCAAGACGCTCTAAAAAGGAGTCGTTTTCACTCATTCCTTCAAGAACCAGTCAACTAGTCTCAGAACTTTCCCAGGCTAATCAACCCTCCTCAGACTCTATCAAAGAAGATGCAGATGAGCATGACTGTATGGATCTTGCTTTGTTCAAGCAGTCAGTACTTAAGATAATGTTGAACACCATTGTCACAATTCCTTAAGCATGTGGTTAAGACACTCTAAAGGAGTTGTTTTAACTCACCTTGTGCAAGGGTTATCTATTCTGGCAAGGTCCAGTTTTCCTTCCAAAATCAGTAACTGGTCTCAGATCTTTCTCAGGCCAACGAACCTTCTTCAGACTCTTCTAAAGAAGAAGATGTGGATGAGGATGACCTTTGTCCAGTTTTTGATTCCTTCTTTGTAAGGCTGGTGAGATGCTTTAAGATAGAAGGAAAGCAGTGGAAGTATTTCCAGTGCCTCTAAAGACGGATTTGCAGTGTCCCTATGGTGACTGAATTAAAGTTCATTCTAGAAGAATGGAGCAAATAGCATGTTTTCACATCAGACGTCAAAGTTATGAAGTTATGTCCTTGAAGGGGAAGGGGTGCAGCGTGTGGAGTCACCACTTTTGGTCGTTGTGTCCCCTATGAGATTGAACAGATACATTATTTTACCATTAGAAGATCATGTGTCCCTCAATTAAGTACTCATTCACTGTATTGCTCATAGAACATGAAGCTTCAATTGACAGCAAGGTTCTGTGATTGTGGATAGTCTGGCTTCCTGTCTAAAAACGGATTTTTAAAACAGCTTACCTGTAAAATCCTTTTCTTGGATCACGGGACACAGAGCACCAGATTAATGACTATGTGGGTTATACGCTTACCTTTAGGTGATTGGACACTGGCAACCAATAGTAAGACGGTTCCTCCCATATAACCCCTCCTATACAGGAAGTACCTCAGTTTTGTAGCAAGCAATGACGATCCTAGAAAGATGGGAGGGACCTCTGTGTCCCGTGATGTACTCCAAGAAAAGGATTTTACAGGTAAGCTGTTTTAAAAATCTGTTTTTCTTTATCGTACATCACGGGACACAGAGCACCATAATAATGACTATGTGGGATGTCCTAAAGCAATGCATCTGAGGGGGGGGGGGGGACACATTATCCCTAAGCCCAACGGGCCTGAGATTATAAAGCTGCCTGCAACACGCTGTGGCCAAAAACAGTCTCTTTTTCAGATCTCACATCCACCTGGTAAAACCTGGTGAACGTATGAACTGAAGACCAAGCGGCCGCTTTGCAAACCTGAGCCATAGAAACCTGCTGGCGTACTGCCCATGATGCACTAACCCCTCTAGTGGAGTGTGCTCTTAAATCCCGGGGTGGAACCCTGCGCTTTAATCCATACGCCTGGATAATAGTCTGACGAATCCACCTGGATATAGTTGAACTCGTTGCCGGCTGTCCTTTTTTAGGACCCTCAGGCAAGACAAAAAAAACAGTCAGTATTCCGAAAGGGAGCTGACATTTCCAAGTAAACTTTCATCGCCCTCGCCACATCCAATGAGTGAAGCGACCTTTCCTCCCTAGTCTTAGGGTTTGGAAAAAAAGGAAGGTAAAATGATATCCTGATTCAAATGAAATTTGGAAACCACCTTCGGTAGAAAATGCGGACGAGGGCGCATGACCACTCTGTCCTGATGAAGAATCATAAAAGGTTCTTTGCAAGAAAGGGCGGCCAATTCTGACACCCTTCTAGCCGATGGTATAGCCACTAAGAAAACTAATTTTGTGGTCAATACCCTGTTTCCCCTAAAAAAAGACCTAGCGTGATTGTCGGTGATGGCTGCAATATAAGCCCTACCCTCCAAATAAGTCCTACCCCGTTTCCCCGAATATAAGCCCTACCCTGAAAATAAGACCTACAAGGACTTTAACTAGGGCTTATTTGGGGGGTAGGGCTTATATTGAAGCAATCGCCGACAATCACGCTAGGTCTTATTTTAGGGGAAACAGGGTAGGACAAAAGGGATATGCCTAATAGGTTCAAAGGGTTGACTCTGTAAGGCTGACAGGACCAAATTTAGGTCCCAAGGACATAAAGGTGGTTTAAGCGGTGGCCACAGGTGTGCTACTCCCTTGACAAAGGTTCGCACCAAAGAATGGGATGCAATTGGTCTTAGGAAAAAAAAAAAAAGATAAGGACGAAATCTGTCCTTTAATTTTCCCTAAAGCGAGCTGCAAGTCTACTCCTGTTTGAAGAAAGGCAAGAACTCTTCCAATCGTATACCTACGAGGGTTCCATTTCCTTTTCTCACACCAGGAAATGTATGACTTCCAGACTCTATAATAGATAGCTCTAGAAACGGACTTTCTAGCGTTTATCAAAGTGGACAAGACTGAACCCATAACACCACGGTCTTTCAATAGTCTGGTCTCAATAGCCAGGCCATCAAATTCAGCAACCGTAAAGAAGGATGAAATATGGGCCCTTGAGACAACAGGTCTGGACGGCAAGAAAGGACCAACGGGTCCCCTACTGCCAATTTTACAGTCTCCGATTACCATGATCTCCTGGGCCACGCTGGGGCCACCAAGATCACCGGCCTCCGTTCCTCCCGTATTCTGCGTAGTAAGTGTGGCAGAATTTGGATCTGTCCAGCTTGGCACTGAATCTGGATGCCAGCAGATCCACATCTGGGGTCGCCCAGTATTGGCAGATCTGTAGAAAAACCTCAGGATGCAGGGACCATTCCCCTGGTAACAATTTTTGGCGACTTAGAAAATCCGCCTGCCAATTGTCCACCCCCGGAATAAACACTGCCGACAGAAACGGCACATGTTTTGCTGTCCAGGTCAGTATATGACCTACCTCTCTTTGGGCTGCCCGACTCCTGTTACCTCCCTCATGGTTGATATATGCCACTACTGTGGAGTTGTCGGACTGGACTCTGACAGGAAGACCCCGCAATCTGGATGTCCAGAATCGCAGGGCCAGACGAGCTGCCCGGATCTCCAATAGATTGATGGGCAGAGTCAATTCCCTGAAAAGACGCTTCCTCTAGGACTGCTCCCCAGCCGAGAAGACTGGCGTCCGTGGTTACCACTTTCCAGGCTACCGGTGGAAAAGATTTCCCTCTTTTTAAGTTGCTGGTTTTTAACCACCAAGAGAGGTTCCATAGAACCTTTGGAGAACCATAGGCTGATCCAGGGTTCGAGCTGACTTGTCCCAGGCTTTTAGAATACTGTTCTGGAAGACTCGAGTGGAACTGTGCATATGGCACTGCGCTGAAAGATGACACCATCTTGCCCAGTAATCTCATGCACAGCCGAATAGAAGGGGTTAGTTCTTTTTTCACCTTCTGTACAAGTTCGACTATGGAAGCGACCTTTAAGGGCGGAAGAAACACCTTTTCTTGGGCGGTGTCCAAGACCAGACCAGATATACCAAGGCTTGAGTTGGACAAAGAGCTGACTTGTCCATATTTAGCATCCAACCTAGGCGTTGTAAAAACCGTACTGTTCTTGACACGTTTTGAACTAGTATGGGGCCAGAGCATTCCCTTAGAAGAAGATCGTCCAGATATCCTACTACGGAGACTCTTTGAGACCTTAGGGAGGCCAATACTGGGGCCAAAATCTTTGTGAAGACCCTGGGGGCCGGGGCCGTGGCCAAACCGAAAGGTAGTGGCACAAATTGGAAATGACTGCCCTCTACAGCGAAACGTAAGAACCTCTAATGTGGACCAAATATCGGCACATTAAGGTACACGTCCTTGATATCTATGGACGCTAAATAGTCTCCCTTTCTCAGAGACTTTATTATTGAACGAACCGACTCCATGCAGAAGGATCGGACATCTACAAAGAAGTTGAGAGCCTTGAGGTCCAAAAATGGGCCTTACTTCCCCATTTGGTTTTGGCACGGTGAATAGGTTTGAGTAAAACCCCTTGAATCTTTCCTCGTGCGGAACCTTTACAATTACCCCCTGCGTCAGCAGATGGTGTAAAGCTAGGAATAGGCATCTTCTTTTCTCTGGATCCGACGGGACCCTTAAGTACAGAAACCGGTTCGGGGGGGGGGGGGAATCTCCCGGAACTCTATTCTGTAACCGTATTTTACAGTGGAAATGACTCATCTGTCTTGAACCAGTTCTTCCCAGGCCTCCCCAAACAGCCGAAGCCTGCCCCCCATTCATGAGAGCGGGGGCGCCCCCTCACAAGGTAGACTTGGAGTTGGGCTTGGGTGTTTTTGGGGCCCAGGCGCTCTCCATGAAATGGAAAAGCTGCGAGTAGCCTTTTACATGGAGTCTCAGCAGACCAGTTCTTTAGCCACAATACTCTGCACATATGAACTGACAGTAACGCAAAACGAGACATTTGTTGGATTGAGTCTTTCAATGCGTCTACCGCAAAACATAAGGCATGAGGGATCTCTGATACCTTGCCAGGAGGAATCTGCTGAGGAGTTATGTTCTTTACCAACTTCTTAAAGCGATCCTTTAGGGATTGGCAAATCCCAATAGCTGCAACTGCTGGCTGAACTGCTGTACCAGCCACCGAAAAGGAGGCCTTTAATAAGGACTCTAGCTTTTTATCAGCCGGATCCTTGAATACCTGGGCATTATCCACTGGACAGGTTAAACTTTTATTCACAGAAGATATGGCAGCGTCCACCAAGGGTGTGCTCCATTTTTTCCTGAACTTCTCCTCCATAGGATATAAGACAGAAAACCTTTTTGGAGGTAAGTATATCCTGTCAGGGTGCTCCCAGTCCGCGTAAACCACCTGCTCCAGTAACGGATGCAAAGGGAACGCTTGGGAAATTTGCTGAGGTCGCAAAGATCCGAAAGTAGAACAGGAGAGTGCAGACTCCTGAACCGGGGGTAACTTAAACCCAATTCGTACCATCTCCATTAGAGATTGGATAAACAATTTTTGGGAATGGGAGGCTGAAATTGGCTCTTCAGAGCCAGAGTCTTCACCCAAGGATTCTTCAGCCTCTCCTTCCTCTCGGTCCTTTATGACCACTTCTTCCAAATCCTCTGCCCATTCTGGTTCCAGATCACCTGGACCCATCTGGCTAGAAGAGTCCTGGTGCTCTAGTTACTCTCCACTTGGCCCAGGCTCAGGGGAGGGAGATCTATTACGCTTCCTCCCCCCCCTGTGTTACAGAGGCAATCATGCCAGCTATTTTGCCCTCAAGGCCCGCTAAGGCAGATGCCAAATCCTCCTTTGTAACATAAGCCGAGGCAGGTACATTGGTAGTGGCCACTATGCCTGACAAGTGCAATGGCTCAGCCAGGCCAGATGCCGTAGGTCTTTCAGGAGAAACTGAGGCTGCATCAGCATGGGGTTGGTCTACTTTTTGCGGAGGGACTCTTACCCCTGTGCTTGCCTTGTTCCCTATACCTCGTTTTCTGGAAGACATTGCTTACACACAAGGAATAAAAAAAAAGGGAGTACTCCCCACAAACTATAACCAGCCCTTAACCTGTCACCACTGTGTCCAAGACCACCAGACTCACGTGCCCAACAATCGCTCTGTTTGTCCACTCGCATGCCAGGAGCTCCATGCCTATAAGCACTAGCTTGAGAGAGCACGCGCATCAGCGATCGGCGGCACACCTACTGCACGGCGCATGCGCCGTCCTGAAGCACGCGGCACACCTGTGATGCACTCAGCAGCGACGCACACCAGGGACGCATACACACGCCAAAACCGGCCTCTAATCTTAGACACAGGTTCTAGGTTTATACCAGCAGTTACAAAGGGATATACATATATAAATATAAAGTCCCAACGGGAGTACTCCCCATCCCAAGCAGCAGGGCCTGTCTTACCAGGCCTAATCTTCCCCCATCACGGTGGGTAGCGCCTCTAAGGACCTTCAGGGACCGGGTCCCCCATATATTGGGGTTCACACCCCTGGACCTGTAAAGCACCCTTTCTGGTTTACCTTGGGCAAGATTGACCAGGAATACCAACTTAACAAGGGTCCAGCGCCTATATAGGACACATTACAAGCAACACCTCGTTCTTGAACCGAGGTTCGGGTACCATCCACTTTAGCTTTGTTATGCCATCCGAATGGATCTGAATATAACGTCCTCAGTGGGACATTTCTTTGAAGAAATTTGAAGAGCTTCAACAGCCATGACCATCACCTTCAAGACACTGGCGAAAAAAAACTGAGGTACTTCCGGTATAGGAGGGGTTATATGGGAGGAACTGTCTTACTATTGGTTGCCAGTGTCCAATCACCTAAAGGTAAGCGTATAACCCACATAGTCATTATTATGGTACGCTGTGTCCCGTGATGTACGATAAAGAAAGATAAAAATGTCTGAGTCAGAGGAGACTGCCGTGCAAGAGTCAGTTTCCACTGGAGGTTAGCCTCTACAGTCCTGGCTGGAAGTCCAGGAAAAACTGGAAAGCCAACACATCATCCAGAAGTCGACAAAGAGCTCCATGCAAGGATGTTTCTGATATTTTGGCAATTGTATCACCCATACATGTCTTAGGGAGCTTGGTTGCTCCTCTTTTTGAAATGGGTACCACCTTGGTCTTGGATAATTGGGCCCTCAGGCTGGGTTCACACTGCCACACTGGGCGACAACACAGCAGGGGTCCAGTGCGTCACAATTTCAGGTCCGATTTCAGTCCGAACTTTCGCAATAGTGTGAACCCAGCCTTTAGGCCATATTTAAAAGGTCAGCCATCTTTCTCATCTCAGATCTTGCTAAAAGCTCCTTTCTCTAGCGACAGGGGGGGTGAGAATTCCAATCACAGCAGATGAGGTCTTCGGACAGGTGTTCCACTGGTTGGCGAATAAAGAACAGGTTCATTTGACCCCTACGCAGTACTTCTGTTTTTAGAAGCCCAAATAATCATGGTCTAAAGTATACCTTTCTCTGCTACTGGAGAACATACCGGTGGTAAGGTACTGAATTGTCCTGGCATTCCTCACCAGTTAGCGCCTGCACGCCTAATGATTATCGGGACTATAGTCTCGCCTGTCCTTGTATTGAGTGTCTGAGTGGAGAAGGCACCCTTTCCAGAGGGGCTTTTCTTCAACAGTGTGCATGGACCAAACTATTTATATCTCAGAGTAACATAGTTCAAAATCTTCTCAGTTGCCAGACAGTGGCACATGGTCCAGCTCTCCGATTCCAGGGAAGCTTAAGTTAGTGGCCTGGATTTTAAGAGGGGAAGGTTTGTGGATTTAGGTTGCTCTTCGAGAGTGGTAGATACCCTCATGAGAGGGAGAAGCATAGACGAGCATCATGAACAAAGTCTGGCTAAAATTCCTAGAACATGCTACGTCAGAGAAGTTTTCTTCAGGAAAACCAGAGTTACATAACATAGCTACATAGCTACATAGCTGGTAAGGTTGAATAAAGACACCAGTCCATCCAGTTCAACCTGAGTGCGTGTGGGTGTGTGTCTACAATTGTCCCTATCCCTGTACATTAAGTCTCATTATTTATTCTAAAAAAGGTACCCATATAGCGCCGTCAATTTACGCAGTGCTCCACACATACATCGCACACTCACATCGGTCCCTGCCCTCAAGGAGCCCACAATCCAAGGTCCCCAACTCACACCCATATACCAGGGCCAATTTTGCACAGAAGCCAATTAACCTACCAGCATGTCTTTGGAGTGTGGGAGGAAACCGGAGTATCCGGAGGAAACCCACGCAGGCACAGGGAGAACATGCAAACTCCAGGCAGGTAGTGTCGTGGCTGGGATTCGAACCAGCGACCCTTTTTTGGTGCATTTTCTGGATTCCGGTCTACCAGTATGTACCTGTAAAACTTGGACATGCACTAACAAAATGCGCCACGAGTGCGTTTTTGATGCATTTTCCATTCATTTAAATGGGGAGGTGTGTTTTTGGTGCACTTTGGGGGTTCTAAGTAATTTTCTAGCAAAAACAATACACAGTCTTTTACTTGTAAACAAGTGTCAGAAAAAAGGTAAACATGCAGCAAAAATGCAGCACTTTTAAAACGCACCACATATTGGCGTGAAGAGTCATGGATTTAAATGGATACATTTTTCATGCAGTTTTGTTCTGTTTTTTAACCACTTGCTTACCGGGCACTTAAACCCCCTTCCTGCCCAGACCAATTTTCAGCTTTCAGTGCTGACACACTTTGAATGACAATTGCGCGGTCATACAACATTGTACCCAAATGAAATTTTTATCAATTTTTTTCACACAAATAGAGCTTTCTTTTGGTGGTATTTAATCACAGCTGGGATTTTTATTTTTTGCTAAACAAAAAAAAATGGAAAATTTTGTAAAAAAAAAAAAAAAAAAAAAAATCATGTGTAATAGTTTGTTATAAAATTTTGCAAACAGGTAATTTTTCTCCTTCATTGATATGCGCTGATGAGGCAACACTGGTGGGCACTGATAGGCTGCACTGATGGGCACAGATAAGGTGGCACTGATGGGCTCTGATGGGTGGCACGGATGGGTACCACTGATAGGTGACACTGATGGGCACTGGTAGGCAGCACTGTTGCCTATTGCTAGGTGGCACTGGCAGGGGGCACAGGTGGGCACTGATGGTTTGGCGGCAGCTTGCCGTGATCGGGACCGATGTCCCTCTCACAGCCGCCGGTGATCGGCTTTTTTTTTTCTCCTCACGCTGTCAGCGCGAGCAGAAAAAATAGCCGATTACCGGCTCTGTTGAAATCACATGATCAGCTGTCATTGGCTGACAGCTGATCAAGTGGTAAGGGGTCGGGATCGACCACTTACTCCAATCTGTAATCCAGCGAGTCTCAGACTCACTGATCAGAGCGCGCCGCGCGCGCCCTGCAGGGGGTGCGCAGGCCGGTCAGGCACGGGACGTCAATAGACGTCGTCCCGGCAAAGCAGGTCCGTACTGTAGCCGTCATACGGCTATAGCATGGATCTCAGGTGGTTAACCACTTGCCGCCCGCCATATAGCAGAATGACGGCGGCAAAGTGGTTTCAATATCCTGACTGGGCATCATATGACGTCCTCAGGATATTAAGCCGGTGCGCGCCGCGGCGATCGTTGTTGCGTTGTGTCAGTCTGACACACCGCAACTCCGATTTAGGTAAAGAGAACTGACGGAGACTTTACCACGTGATCAGCCGTGTCTGACAGACACAAGTAGAGGATCGGCTGCTTTCCTGACCGGGGGGGGGTGTCTGTGCTGATTGTTTATCAGCACAGCCCCCCTCGGATCCCACCCAGGACCACCATCATGCCGCCCAGGACCACTAGGATGGCCTTCCACACTAGACCACCAGGTATGCCCCCCCTAGACCCCCAGGGAAATACCAATCTGTGCCCAGGCAGCTGCCAATCAGTGCCCACTCAAATGCCTACCACTGCCAGTGCCACCAGGGATGCCTATCAGTGCCGCGTATCAGTGCAACGTATCAATGCCCAGTGCCCAACAGTGCTGCCTATCAGTGCCACCCATAAGAACCCATCTTTGCAGCCTTTCGGTGCCCAGTTTCGCCTATCAGTGCCCACCAGTGCCACCTACCAGTGCCCATCGTCAGTGCCACCTTATCAGTGCCCATCAGTGAAACAGAACTTACTTATTTACAAAATTTTATAACAAAAGCAAAACTTATTTTTTTCAAAGTTTTCGGTATTTTTTTATTTGTTTCGCAAAAAATAAAAACCGCAGAGGTGATCAAATACCACCAAAAGAAAGCTCTATTTGTGGGAACAAAATGATAAAAAATTTAGTTTTAGTACAGTGTTTTATGACCGCGCAATTATCATTCAAACTGCGACAGCACTGAAAGCTGAAAATTGGTCTGGGCAGGAAGGTGTCTAAGTGCCCTGTATTGAAGTTGTTAAACACCAAACTGATCAGTGTGATAGGGCCCCATCATAGTCCATTTTATAATAATATATATATATATTTTTTTTTTTTTTAAATTATATCTGCAACTTTATGGTCACTCTAAAGTTTTTGCAGGGTTCCCTTGAAAACTTAAAATTTCAAGATTTCCCCAAAGTGAAAAGGTTGTGAAAAGCTGTGCTAGGGACCCGTATGGATCTAGAAAGAGGTAGTGCTGGGCTTATTTAAAAGCTCAGCATTCTTTACACTCTAAATGAAAACCAAATGAATGTGTTTCTAAGCAATGAAAAGAGGATATAAAAGGATTAGTAGATACATTTCGAAACTTTGATCTGATCAATATCTGAGATAGCGAGTCAGGATCACCAATCTGTGATGTTACTAACATACAGATTTCTTACATCTGATTTTTCTGGCTATTTAGAATTCTCACCCAACTGTCTACACACACATTGTTCACCTTTCTCCAGTACACACATAACACAGCATGGAGGGGCTCTGTGAAGGTGGCGGTGAAGGTGTGGAGGAGTCTGATTGGCTGAGAGAGCTCATAAAAGGACAGCTGTCCAGCTTCATAATCCAGAGAGATCCTGACTTGTTTACTGAAATCCTTAGGAGGTAATTGGATCTCTTTACTGTCATGTATTACTGCTAATGTATTCTTTTCCCAACGCAAGCCCCAAGACTTGTTGTACATAATACAACTGGGTACTAACATTTTATAGGTAAAGTTGATCCAGGGAAAATCCGATTGCCCCTTGGGGGGCAGGCTCCAGCAGGGCAGGCTCCTAGCAAATTGGAGCCTGCCCTGCTGGGATTTTTTGCCTTCCTCTGGATCAACTGAGGGTATAAAATTGGGTATTTGGATTGTATGATATTTTTATTTTATTTATTTATTGTTTTTAAGGTTGAACTGGATGGATTTATGTCTTTTTTCAACATGACTAACTATATAAACTAGTTGTTTTCACCAATACGTGACTGATCACCTTCTCCCTCTATACTGGGATAACACATCCCTATCCTCCACCATGCTTCTTTGCTGCAATCAGTGTCCCAGTAATACCGCCCTGATATAAAACCCCTGCTGCTTAATACATTATTCCAATCCTGAAATCTCTCTCTGGTGTTTTTGGGCGATTCTGATTTGTTTCTGACCAGGATGCAGTTTTCCTGTCATCTGATATAAACACAGCTCATAATAATCTAAATATATCTAGTATTATATCTGCAGGTTTTGGTACATAGACCTTTATATTTAAATTTCCTACAATCTGGGATAATGTGTGTAATGTCTTCAAAATCAAACCCACATCCAGAGGACCTCCTTCATAGATCTGCTTGTCATATCTCTCTGTCCTCATTAATCGGCTTCCTCTTCTTCTCCTAGATCTGATTCCTGTAAGACAGTCAGTGGATCAGCCATGTTACACATCTCCTCAATGTGATGAATCTTCCTGGACAGTTCATCCCTCTTATATTTTCAGATGCTGGATCATATCAGAGATGGACAGTGAAAGCTTCTTTTCCTCCCTGGACATTTCACTCAGGACCTTCCTCTCCAGGTCTTCCAGCTTCCTCCTAAGGTCAGTGAGCAAGGCGCTAAATCTCTCTGCTTCACCAGCTGCATTTTCTTGTACTTTTTCCCAGCGTTCCTGTAGACTCCGGACTCTTCTCTCAGTCTCCTCTCTTGGTGATCAACTCCTGCAGAACATTTCTCAGTCTCTTCTTTTCAGAGGCCTTATCCAGCATCTCCACCTGATGTCCCCGATGTTCTCCAGCCAAGCTACAGGAAACACAGACACAGAGGGAGTCCTCAATGCAATACTACTTCAAGAGCTCCCTATGGATGGAGCATTTCCTGTTCCCCAGAGAGGTGGTGGGTTCAGTCATGACATGTTCTGGTGCCTTGCCGTGGACCATCAGGTGTTTATCACACAGAGAATCTTCACAATGAAGACAGGATTTAACAGCTGGTACAGGAAAGTCCACACAGCAAGTACAGAAGACTCCAGTCTCATCCTGAGTTGGCTGAGTAAAGAGGAAACTCTCTGTGATGTTACACAGAGTTATGTTCCTTATCAGTACAGGCCGCTCCACAGACTCTGCTTGGCATTCAGGACAGAAATAAACTCCAGATCCATCCTGTGTATCCAACACCCGATCAATACAGACCCGGCAGAAGTTGTGTCCACATCTCAGGGTTAAAGATAAAAGCAATGTGTCTGCGCTAGAAAAAAATCGCTACACTCAAAGTGCAGTAATAATATAAACAACATAGATGTTGATATAAATGTGCATGCGTGAAAATACCCCTAAGTGCTGAAGTATAAAGTGCACAATGCTATGTAAAACACAGAATGTGAGTGATCAAACAAAACAACATATCAATTAAAATATCAAAATAAGATACAAGAGAATATAACAAATAGTGAATAAATGAAATCCAAAACCGTGTATATCCAATGATATAAAAGTGCCCAAATAAATTAGTCCAAAGATTTGGTGAATTTCACATATCCTATCTTCCAAAATGTGCCACCAAGAAACATGCTGTGGTGTCTTCCAGCCGCCCCCACAGGTGTATATGCTCACCTTCCTATGTGTGACACAGCGATTAAACTATGTCAAACAAAGCCTTGGAGCCACTCCTGTGCTCATTAGGAACCAGCTGTGCAAACTTCCAATGTTCTCAAATGGAGATGGTTTATGCAAGAGAAAAAAACTCCATAGCGCAATATGTAGGTATAAAGGATTTTAATCAAATAAATAACTCCCCTAGCTGGGGTACTCACATATTGTGGGTGCGTGAGTGCACCATCCTTAACAAGCATAAAACGGTCAATCTCTCGGTGTGGCGTGCGGTGTGGCGTATGTAACGAAAAAACTCCTTCTCTCTCTCTGCTGACAGCTCCGTCCAGGCCCCTCCCCTACGCGTGTTCGGCACCGGGACCACGTGCCTTCTTCAGGGGGAATTCCCCCTGAAGAAGGCACGTGGTCCCGGTGCCGAACACGCGTAGGGGAGGGGCCTGGACGGAGCTGTCAGCAGAGAGAGAGAAGGAGTTGTTTCGTTACATACGCCACACCGCACGCCACACCGAGAGATTGACCGTTTTATGCTTGTTAAGGATGGTGCACTCACGCACCCACAATATGTGAGTACCCCAGCTAGGGGAGTTATTTATTTGATTAAAATCCTTTATACCTACATATTGCGCTATGGAGTTTTTTTCTCTTGCATAAACCATCTCCATTTGAGAACATTGGAAGTTTGCACAGCTGGTTCCTAATGAGCACAGGAGTGGCTCCAAGGCTTTGTTTGACATAGTTTAATCGCTGTGTCACACATAGGAAGGTGAGCATATACACCTGTGGGGGCGGCTGGAAGACACCACAGCATGTTTCTTGGTGGCACATTTTGGAAGATAGGATATGTGAAATTCACCAAATCTTTGGACTAATTTATTTGGGCACTTTTATATCATTGGATATACACGGTTTTGGATTTCATTTATTCACTATTTGTTATATTCTCTTGTATTTTATTTTGATATTTTAATTGATATGTTGTTTTGTTTGATCACTCACATTCTGTGTTTTACATAGCATTGTGCACTTTATACTTCAGCACTTAGGGGTATTTTCACGCATGCACATTTATATCAACATCTATGTTGTTTATATTATTACTGCACTTTGAGTGTAGCGATTTTTTCTAGCGCAGACACATTGCTTTTATCTTTAATACTTTGCACGAATATGGAACGTGACTGAGTGTTTGCAGCTGGTCTCCACTGTTCACTTATCATTCTGTAGGCATTTATCCGTAAGTGGCTCGCAGGGTTTTGCATATAATTTTGTTTCACATCTCAGGGTTACAGGATCCGTATAAATGTTCAGACAGAACAGTTCAGCAGCTCCTTTCTCACATCTGCAGATGCTATGGCTGAGAGCATAGCAAAGAAATTAACCTCTGCCGAGTTAGCGTGCCCCCCCCCATATCAAAATTTTTGAAAAAATCTTATGCAGTTTGTTAGATCAACCTTTGTTTGCGTTAGATCTCACACAGAAGAAGCAATATTAACAGTTGCTGGGGGGGCTAGCCCGTCATCAGCCCCCCTTATGAAAAAATTGACCAGTTAGCTATTTTGGAAGCTATTTGTTAGATCCACTAAGATCAAGTGGTTTTAAAGTTAGATCTCACATCATTTCAAAGATATTCCACATCAAAATAGAGATATTAGGTGGTACATATGGACGGGTTAGCCCCCCCACATGCAATTTTCTGGCCAAAAATAATCTAGGCTTATAGATATTCGTTAGATCCGGTAAGATCAAGTGGTTTTAACATTAGAGATATTAGGTGGTAGTACATAAGGATGAGATTAGATCTCACATAATTAGAGACTTAAGTGATTAATGAGGGGGCTGGCCCCTCATCAAATTTTCTGGCAAAAAAAAAAAAAAAAAAAAAAAAAAAAATCACCCTGGCTAATTGATATTTATTAGATCCGGTAAGATCAAGTGATTTTAATGTTTGATTATCCATAATTACAGGATATTATGGATATTTGGTAGCGATGCACGTATATCCATACTAGCGTATATATCGGAGCCGGTGATGAGCATTTTCACGTGTACCAGTGAGGAGTGCCATTGAGCATACCGAGGTATGCTGAAATTATGTGGGACATTAAATCGACAGGTGTATCCAAGCCCTGCCTTCACTGCCTGAAGCACAGTGCCAGAAGCCAGAGGGAAACTTCGGAGGGCTCTGGTGAAGGAGCCAACCGGGTGCCCATCTACGGTAGCTGGCTCAAAACCAATGACACGAAGGAGGACAGCAGCGAAAGTCCAAACCCTTGCAGAGGGCCCCCCGTTGTTGCCTCCAAGCAACCCAGTGTCCCGTTTCTTTTCACAAATCCAGCCTGTTGTTGGAGAGTCAATGCACACCAGACTCCCAGAACTTAGCCAGACTTAAGCCCGATCAGAACCACGCAGAGAGGAGCACGGATACAAACCACCGAACAGGCCAGGGCCACCACTTCCTCCATGCTCCCTGGCAAGCTGGTGGGACCGTCTCCTGTTTCCATCTAAGTAAAGGGAGTCTACATCAAGGCCCTTCTGGATACTGGAGCTTAAGTGACCCTTCTCTACAGAGACTTCTACGACAGGCACCTCAAGCACCTGCCTTTGCAGAAGTTGGAAGAGCTGCAGATATGGGGCATTGTGATTCAGAACTTCCCCTATGATGGCTATCTACTGGTCAAGCTGACCTTCGATCCCTCCATGTCTGGGAAAGCCAAGACTTTTGAACTTCAGGCAGTGGTCTGTCCTCGCCCACCAGGAGCCAGTAAGAGTTCTCTCATCATAGGGACCAATACTGATCTCGTCAGAAGGCTGTTGACACCTCTTGTTCTGGAGCCGGGCATTTCAACTACAAGTGTGCTGAGACAAGCCTACCAGCACCTGGTACAAAAACAGAAGGGAAAGATCTGGCACTTGGACCAGTGTGAGAAGGTGTTACAGCCTGGTAAAGTGGCCTATTTACGAGCATCTGTCAAGCTAAATTGGAAGCAAGCAGGCCCTGTCAATGTCCTTGAATCAGACGGACAGAGAGAAGACATGGGAGTGGAGATAATTCCTGAGGTGGTTTCAACCAAAGCGTTGCAAAGAAGTCACAGGAAGATCTTGGTTAGTGTCCGCAACATAACAGCCTCGCCAGTGAAGATGCCGGCTCAGATGTTGCTGGGACAAGTGAATCTGGCCACCCCAGTCCCGCTGTCCGATTTGGTGGGGGGGAGCAAAGGATGGCATCTCTGTGGAGGAGCTCTATCCGAAAAATACTCCCCTTTTGCCTGAATGGAAAGAAAGGGCCAAGACTCAGCTCCTGAGATGGCAGGCTGCATTCTCCAAGAGTGAATTTGAGGTGGGGTGTGCAAAAAGCGCCCAATACCGGATCCATCTCTTCGAGTGCATAAGCTGTTCAGGGAAAGAGTTTGATGGATTCCTTTAGGGGACTTGGAGGATCTGCATGAACAACTGGCAGAGTTGAAGAGGGCAGGTATCATCCGAGAGTCCCAGAGTCTATACGCTTCCCCAATAGTGGTGGTGCGGAAGAAGAATGGGTCACTGAGGCTGGGTATTGACTGCCATACACTGAACTGAAGGACCATTTCCGACCAATTTACCACCCCAAGGATAGAAGATGTCTTGCAGAGCCTGTCAGGAGCGAAGTGGTTCAGCGTGCTGGATTTGAAGAGTGGGTATTACCAAATCCCCATGCACCCTGAGGATTGAGAGAAGACCATTTTCATTACCCCCAGGGGATCTGTGGATTTGACCGTATGCATCAAGGCCTGTCTGGTGCCCCAGCCACCTTCCAAAGGCTAATCTAGAAGACTTTGGGTGACATGAAACTGATCGAGGTGTTGGTGTACTTAGACGTCAACATCGTTTTCAGCAAGACCCTGGAAGAGCACGAAGAGTCTCTGCAGAAGGTCCTGAAGAGACTCCATGGTGAAGGGGCTGAAGCTGTCTCTGGAAAAGTGCCAGTTTTATCAACCCTCGGTCAACTACCTTGGTCACATTGTGTCTGCTGAAGTGGCCACTGACCTCCTGGCCGAGGCCTACCAGCGTGACTGTGCTTAGATCATTTCTGCTCTTATTACAGTAGATTTGTCAAAGGATTCGCTAAGACACTGACCCTGATCTGGCGAAGCCTATCAAACCAGCTAGAGGGCCCAGAAAACCCAGAGAGTCCATTCAGGAACAATGGACTCTGAAGTGTGAAGAGGTTTTAGGCAGCTGAAGTGAAGCCTAACAACCGCTCCAGTCGTGGCCTATGCAGATCCAACCAAGCCATACGAGCTACACGCCAGTCAAGATGAGTTAGGTGGGGTGCTATATCAAGAGCATGACTGCCATCTACAGCCTGTTGCCTACTTGAGTCGGAACTTGGCCCCCACCGAGAACTATCCCATGCACAAAACTTGAGTTCCTGGCCTTGAAGTGGGCGGTGGTGGATAAGCCGAGGGATTACCTGTATGGAGCAGAGTTCGTGATCAAGACCGACGACAATGCTCTCACCTACATCCTCACTACCACCAAGTTGGACGCCACGGGTCACAGATGGTTGGCTGCTCTATCAGGCTTTAATTTCAGCCTGAAGTATCGACCGAGATCAGGAAACAAGACGCTGATGCTTGTCAAGAAGGCCCCATTGTTCCAGAGACCCTCCAGAAGAATAGGCCCAGCTGACACCTGAAGGGAACGAGCCTTATGTCAAGAAGCAGAACATCAACCTGGAGTAGGATCCAGGACCGAAGAGGTTGGAGTGTCAGTCGTTGGTGTCCCCAGATGTTATTGCAATGTCGCCCAAGTCGGGGATGAAGGTCTGCTCAAGCTGTCAAAGACCTGCGGAGGGACCAGTTGGAGGACCCTCCCTGTAGCTTGGCATTGAAGGCCTTGGAGAGCCAATGCCTCGGCCGAGCTCTGAGAAAGAAGGGATGTTCCCTTCGAAACGTGTCAGCTGGTAGCGACACTTGTGAGTTCCTCTATGACCTTTGGAAGGTTCTGCTCATCCTAGATCGCATGCTGCTAGTCGGTGTACTTTTACATTGTGCCATCTTCTACAATTGCTTGTGAGTAGTTCCTTTTTATCATTTTCAGCAAACTTTTATCCAAAAGATAATGCACATGGCTGGTGTGCCCTCTTTTCCTTTTTTGTTCAAGGATCCATGGAACTGGTGTGCATTGACATTTTGTGCTTGGAGCCCGATCTGAGCGGGCAGGGAAATATCCTGGTAGTGACTGACCATTTCACTCGGTATGCCCAGGTGTTTTCCATGAGGGACCAACAAGCATCCATGGTGGCCAAGATCTTCGCAGAGAAATTCTTTGAGCACTATGGTCTGTCCCAACGCATCCACTCTGATCGGGGGAGAGATTTCAAGCGTAGTCTCATCAAGAGGCTTTCAGACCTGTTGGGCATCAGGAAGTCTAAAACCACCACGTATCATCCTCAAGGAGATCCTCAACTAGAGAGATTCAACCAAAACCTCCTGGATATGCTTGGAACTCTAAGTTCAGAACAAAAGCAGCACTGGAGCAAGCATATAGTGGCTATTGTGCATGCTTATAACAGCATCGCCAATGATGCCACAGGTTACTTCTCCCTATAGTTTGATGTTCGGACCGTAGGACCGGCTGCCAGTAGACTTGGCCTTCGGCACATCCCTCAACCATACTTTAGCAACTTTCCACAGAGGGTATGTGGATCGCCTGCAGAGACATCTGAAAACCACCTATGATAAGGCTCAAGCTGCCTCATATGCCCAAGGACAGAGAAACAAAATAAACTTTGACCTCAGGGTAGGAGTGCAGGACCTACAGCCGGATGACAAGGTACTGCTGAGAAACCTGGGTGTCCCTGGAAAGCACAAGTTGGCTAACCACTGAAAGTTGCAGCCCTATGTCATTTGCAAGCATCTGCCAGGACACCCAGTATATCAAATCCGACCAGAGGGAAGCACAGGCTTGCTGAAGACTTGGCATCACAATCATCTGTTGCCTTTGTCAGAAGCAGTTCATGTGCCACCACAGCCAGATTTACAGTCCACACCCACGGCCTCTCAAAGATCCCGGCCAGTGACTAGATCTCACTCTGTACCCCTTGCTGAAGATGAAAACAGTGAGGATTAAGAGAAAGATTGTCTGTGGCCAATGCCAGGGCCTGCCACCCCCCACCCCCCCTCTTCTCCTCCCAAGGTGACTGAGGTGACTCTCAGGCCAGAGGCTCCTGAGTTTGTACCTCAAAGTCCACCTTTTGAAGAGTTGTAAGACCCTCAGTCTTCCCTGCTGACAACAGACCCCTAAGACTTTCCATCCTTCATTGAGGAAGCTGAAGCTGATATGCAGGAAGAAGAAGAGACCAGTGTGCCTGTAACCCCAGAACAGCGAGAGCGAAGGGTTATTCACCCGCCCAAAAGACTAACATATGATACTTTGGGTGAAAGCTCTGAGGTCGTTCTCATTGCAAAAAGGACTCTTGAAGAAACTGACCCTTCCACCGCAGATTTGGTGGTGGATAATCCCAACTCACTGTCAGGGCTGGGCTCAGCCCTTCCTTCTCTGAGCTGGCCACTGAGCTGTCGGATAATTGCCAGCTCCTATCTCTCCACAGTTACTCAGCTGTTGATATCCTGCTCGTCAGTCCTGCCTACTTAAGCCATCCAGTCCAGAGGATCTCTGCCTTCACCTTGGTCAACATCACAGAAACAATCTCCTGCGATCCTGTTCAAGACTTGCTTTGCCGACATCCCTTCTGGCTCCAGATCCTGCTTGCTGTTCCACTACATTGATCCCCGACTTCTGGCTTGGCTGACTATCCGTTCCAGTTACTGAACTTTGGCTATGTTTTGACCTTGTTTGTTCTTTTTACTTTTATTATTATTATTAAACAAGTGTGATTTAACTGTACTTCTGTCTCTGCCTGATTTCTTGGTTTCTGACACTCACCCCCTGGCACAACTAGCTGGGCCATTCCAGTTAAAGGTGGCCTGTAGGCAGGACAACCTCCCCTCCTATGCTAATTAGTGGGATGTTCCTCTGCCAGGGTTTTATGCAGATGTAAATCGTATGGTTTCCGGTGCACACTAACCTGTTTTTTTTTTTTTTCTGTGTGTATATCAAAAGCATGTAACAGGTCATAGACTCTTTACCTCCTTTGGCGGACCAAAAGGTTCTTTGGTGGGGGGAGCGTGTAGCGGGGGCTACTCTATCACCCGTGGTCCCGCACCTCCCGCCATTCCTGGCAGCGACCGCAGGACTGAATAGACACTGACACAGGCACTCACTGAGTGAGAGCACGCCTGTCAGTCCCTGTGGGGGATTTCTCCCCCTCCCTCTCCTCGAGTCCCTATTGTCAGGGAGAGGGAACCAATCAAGCAGGACCACGGCCCACAATACAGCCCCATTGATTTCTACAGGGGGTGGAACTACCAAGCCCAGCCTGCTTTGCAAGAAGGGGGGGCTAGCTAAAGACTTAAGCTTTTTGGTCTGAGGAGAGATCACCATGAGGCAGGGAGGTGAACAGAGGTGTGAGGAGAGACTACAGGCACCCACTGAAGAACCATAGAAGGTTCCAGAGACCATCCAGAGATGGTTGAAGATGGATGTACCTTCTGTACCACCTAATATCTCTATTTCTTATGGAATATCTCTGAAATTATGTGAGATCTAATGTTAAAACCACTTGATCTTACCGGATCTAATGAATGTCTATTAGCTTGAATGATTTTTGGTCAGAAAATTGCATGTGGGGGGCCAACCTGTCCTTATGTACTACGTAATATCTCTATTGTTATGTGGAATATATCTGAAATGATGTGAGATCTAACGTTAAAACCACTTGATCTTACCGGATCTAACAAATATCTATAGCCTGAATGATTTTTGGCCAGAAAATTTGATAAGGGGGGGGCCAGCCCCCCTCAATCACTTAAGAAGTCTCTAATTATGTGAGATTCAACGTTAAAACCACTTGATCTTACCGGATCTAACAAATAGCTTCCAAAATAGCTAACTGTTTGGTCAATTTTTTGATAAGGGGGGCTGATGACTGGTTAGCCCCCCCAGCAAATAACTGTTAATAATGCTTCTTCTGTTTAAGATCTAACGCAAACAATGGTTTATCTAACCTGATCTAACAAAGATCTAACAAACTGCATAAGATTTTTTCAAAAATTTTGATATGGGGGGGGGGGGGGGCTAACCCAGCAGAGATAAGTGAAATTTAAAACACAGAAACCAGTAAGATAACAGGGTGACTAAGCTTTGTACTATATTTATTACAACAAAGACACATTTAGTCCTCATGCACACGGACGTTTTTACAGCTGCTTTTTTGAGCTTTTTTTGCAGCTTAAAAAGGCCTGTCTATGTTAGTCTATGGCTTCATGCCCACCTAGGCGTTTTTGAGCTGCAAGTGGCATAGGCGTTTTTAAGCTGTAAAAAAAACCCAGGACCAGTGGGTTCTGAGAGACGTTTTTCAGCTGTAAAAACGCTCTAACGCTGAAAAACGCTCAAAAACGTCATTCACCAACGTTTTTTAGCGTTTTGATCCATAAAAAAAAAAAAAATTTGAAAAAAAAAAAAAAAAAAAACGCTCAAAAACGCTAACGCTGAAAAACACTCAAAAACGCTAAAAACGCTATTGCAAAAACGCTGAAAAAAAGTAAAAAAAAAAAATCACTGCAAAGATACTGGCGTTTTCATAACGTTTTTTTAACAGCCTGTGTGCATGAGGGCTTAAATGGCAAAAGGTTAAGTCACATTAGAATTCGCATGACAATTGAAATCACATTATGTCCAAGGGTTGCAGTTCCAACCTGTGTGACTCAAGACCCTGCAACTTTGAAAAAGTTTCCTGCACTACTTTGGTGCACTCCCAGTACATACCTCCCAAACTTTTTAACTTCCGAATGAGGGACACTGGAGGAGGGATAAGACCTGCGTTGCACGATAAAATGTGGGCATGGCCAAGCGTGTAACAGTGGGAAAGGCTTAAAAGGGGTTGTAAACCCTCGTGTTTTTTCACCTGAATGTATCCTATGCATTCAGGTGAAAAAACACCTGGCAATGACTGCCCCCCTAGCCCCCCCATTTTACTTACCTGAGCCCTGCATTTCTCTCCACGGGGACGCGCTGTCCCTCCATGGGGTCCTGGCTCTTGATTGGATAGATTGATAGCAGCGCAGCCATTGGCTCCCACTGCTGTCAATCAAATCCAATGACACAGGCACCGGGGGGTGGGGCCGAGTCCAGCATTCGTGTCTATGGATGCAAATGCCGGACTCGGGAGCGCGCCCCCAAGGTAACCCCCTGGGAGAGCACTTCTCCTTGGGGGCTATCTGATGTGGGGAGGAGCTGCAGAGGGACCCCAGAAGAGGATGTTCAGGGCCACTTGAAAAACGAGAGATAGAGAATATATATTATACATATTATACACACACCCAGGCTTCCTTGTACCTATAAAATGAGCCTACTTTAAAGAAGAACTTCATTAAAATAGTCAGGGACTGCATACCCTGTTTCCCTGAAAATAAGACCTAGCGTGATTGTCGGTGATGGCTGCAATATAAGCGCTATCCCCCAAATAAGCCCTAGTTAAAGTCCTTGTAGGTCTTATTTTCAGGGTAGGGCTTATTTTCGGGGAAACAGGGTAGGGCTTATTTGGGGGGGTAGGGCTTATATTGCAGCCATCACTGACAATCACGCTAGGTCTTATTTTCGGGGAAACAGGGTAGCAACCAGCAACTGTTGAAACAATGAACACTTTGGTGAGAAGTATATAATGTACAGTATTGTGTATATAGTGCAGGAGTGTCTAAGGCAGAGCACAAGGGTTAGGGAGCGCTGCAGTCAGTGTTGGGTTTAGGATACATAACTCAGAGTGCAGAATGTAAGTACCCCCCTTACAGCAGGGTCTACAGCATCACCCCCTTAAATCAAGCTATCCAGCATTTCCCCCTACACTTACATCAGGGTCTCCAGAGTTCCCCCATAAATCACCCAATAAATTGGGGCCCCAGAATCCTCTTTTAGATCAGGGTCCCTAGAGTCTCCCCCCCATCTTACATAAGGGTGCCAAGCATCCCATCTTAAATCAGGGTCCTTAGATTCCCTCCCTCTTACATCACAATCTTCCCCTTTCATCAGGGTCCCCAGAGTTCCTCATTAACATCAGAGCCCCCCCTTTCACTAGGATCCCCAAATGTCCCCCTCATATCAGGGCCCAGAGTCCCCCACGGTTTCCCTTTACACCAGGGTCTCCAGTGTCACCCCCTTACGTCAGGGTCCCCAGAGTCCCCCCTCCTTAAATATGGGTTCCAAGAGTTACATCCTAACATCAGGGTCCCCAGAGTTCCTGCCTTACATCAGAATTCCATACATATGACAAACATCTCGGCACAAGAATGCTTTGTTTTAAAGGTAAGTTTAATATAATGGGCAAGTATGCAATGCATACTAGCACATTATGACATTACTTTGCAGGTTAAAAAAAAAAACAAAAAAAAAAAAAAACACATCCAGCGGTTTACAACCGCTTAAGGCTGGGTTCACACTGTCTTCGGCCGCGGCTTGAAAACCCGCACTTTTGGGTGGAACTCCACGATAAGATTGTTTTATTATACAGAAATGTACATGTACCATAGCAAGTAATGCTAGATGTGACACTACCATCTACTAGTTAGCTTTAGGTGTTGTCTCAACAGAATCATTTTTCAAGACAAATGCAAATTAAAGCTGGGAACAAGAAAGAGGAATACAAATAAACAACTCTCAAATCTCCAAATCTTAAAATCATTCAATGGTAAAATGTGATTGTTTATTATGGCTGATTCCTTTCTTACACAGAGCGTTTCCTGGTAGAGAAGCCATTCTAAACCTAAAGTAAGGAAAAAACAGGGAGGAGGCGCCGACCTGAGTGTAGTATTAAAACGATGACTTTAATAGGACAAGATTTAAAACACTTACAAGATGATAGAAGATGCATGCTCGTCAAAGTAAAGTGCAGTCCTGGCATTCCACATGGCTCTGTGGGTCCCACTGTTCTGGATAGCTGGAAAGGATTGAGCAGCTGGCTGGTTCTCCAGGAGCAAAGGAACCAAGCAGCTCCACAATGACCAGCATGGACCATGGAACAGGAAGTGATGTCACCGGCGTCTGATTGACAAGATTCCAGCCCAGGTCCAAATCAGGGCTGCAGTGGTGAAAGGCTACGCGCTTGGAGCTGGCTGCTCCTTCTATTGGTCTGTTGCCCTCTAAAGGAGGAGAGAGATAGAATAGAGATTATATCTATATCTATATATCTCTACACACACAGAGAGCGTGTGGGTGTGGCCGTGGAACTAGAACTTCCAGCAGACCAATCAGTAAACAATTAAGGGAAAAATAAATTATAGCAAAGGGCCAGATGAAGCAGGGGTTAAACAGTCTCGGATTGACCAAAAAAATTAAATAAAAATTTAAAAACTGATACACATAGAAATATTTGAAGCATAATTCTCTTCTATATGTATAGACGCCTATTGAAGGAGGTTAACGATGTATGAAGGGCCAGGCAAGTAAAATAGAAAAAAAAGGGGGGTTAGTATGCATGTAAACATGAAGAGGTGATGGAGGGGGAACAGGCTGTAGTGTAAAGAATAATAATAATGAATAAAGAAAGTTGGTGCTGTGTTCCCCCTAATTGGTATACAAGGGATATAGATAGATAGATGTGTGTGTGTCCCCTCATGGTGTGGATACCAAGTGGGGTGCACCTAACGATGGATCATGCAATATGTATATATGTCTGCATATACATACACACATACATTATTTATATATACACTGTACCACTTCAGACCAGTAGAGCAGAGACAAACCTGTTTGTGGGGGGGAGAGACAGGGGGAAGGGGAAGGGAGAAACAAGAAATGGGCGTGTGATCTGTTATAACAAGGTGTATGCGTCTAACTCCTCATTGAGTCCCCCTGGCGAGAGGGAATTTATCCAGAAAGTCTCCCGCTGGCAGAGTCGTTTAAAAAGCTCCACAGCGGGCAAACCTCCGGAGATGGCCTTTATGACCCACACCTTCAGGCCTTTGGTGGACTTTTGATGTTCAGTCAAAAAATGTCTTGGCACATGGTGCTCATCACATCCCTGTTCGATGAACCACCTGTGCTTGCCAAACCGTTGATGCAGTGGATGGATGGTTCTGCCAACATATAGGAAGCCACAAGGACAGGTCAGACAGTATACTACATGATCACTGGAGCAATTGGGAAACTCTTTTATAGGGTAAGTTTTTCCTTTTGTAGAGAAGCTTTTTTGTCCATGCTGGACAAATTTAGACATCATGCATCATTTTTTCTTGCATTGAAATGTGCCCACTAGTGGGATCAGGGGGGGTGTAGGTGATGGGATCTGGTTTGGGTTTGCGGACCTTACTTGGCGCAATTCAGCTCTTGACATTTTTGGCCTTGCGATAGGAAACTTTGGGTTTGGATGTTAGGGTGGAACCCAGAAAACGATCTTCCAACAAGATGGGCCAGTTCTTGATGATTTTTTCCATTTGTCTGTAGCGGTCATGGAACTGGGTAGTAAACCTTGTTGGCTGGAGCCCTTCTGGTGTGTTGGGTTTAGGTGTCGGTTTAGCCTGATACTGATGGAAAGCATCATCTACGAGAGCTGGGGGGTATCCCTTGTCCAGAAATGTTTGGGTTAAGGGTTGGCCTTGGGTCTGGTAATCCTCATCTCTGGTACAATTGCGTTAGATCCTATGGAACTGGCTCTTGGGGATATTGTTCTTCCATCTGGGGTGGTGGCAACTCTGGTAGTGTATGTATGAGTTTCCTGCAGTGGGTTTCACATAGTTGGTGGCATCTATTTGTGTGCCACTGTGGTAGAGTTCTAGATCCAAGAAAGGCCAGTTTGTCGGGGTCCGCTACAAAGGTGAAAGAGTCCCAAGTTGTTGTGGTGCCATCCCAGATGATTATAACATCATCGATGTAACGCCCATAAAAAATTATGTTGGCAGCAAAGGGATTGTTGTGTGTGATGTGGTGGAGTTCCCAATAACCCATCGTTAGATTTGCATAGCTTGGGGGGAGGTTTGCCCCCATGGCAGTGCCTTGGGTTTGTAGATAGAACTGATCTTCAAATTCAAAGTAATTATGCTTGAGGCAAAAAGTTGCTGCCTCAAGTACGAAGTGTGCTTGTTGTGGGTTGATAAGTGGATAGAAAGTGTTCTACTGCCATCAGACCTACATCATGATGAACGGATGTGTAAAGGGGAGGTGACATCCAGGGATGCCCATATGTACGTGGGTTCCCAGGAGTAGAATGATAACATGTCCAGTAGATGTGTACCGTCTCTGTTGAGTGTTGGAAGATTCTGTGGCAGAGGTTGTAAAAAGCGATCCACATACATGGAAAAGCCACTGGTGACACTTTCCATTGAAGCAACGATGGGCCGTCCTGGTGGGTTATTTATATCTTTATATATTTTCGGCAGGTGGTAAAAGTACAGAGTTTTGTAAAAACTTTTAATGAGAAAAGAGAACTCTGGTCTGGAAATAATTTCTTCCTGGAGGGCTTTATTGGCGAATGTGGAAGCTTCCTGAGTGAAACGGGGCAGAGGGTCCTGAGTTAACTTAGAATAGTGTTGGTATCTGACAACAGTCTCAGGGATTCCGTTATGTACTCCATTTTATTTTGAATTACAATATCTCCACCTTTGGCTTTAGCTTTGACGATGATGTCCTCATTGTTGGCCAGTGTCTAGTGCTGTTCCTTCAGCCTTGGATATTTTCTTGGAGTTCGGGTTGGTTTGGCACATCTTGATGAGGTCTGCATACACCACCTGATAAAAAAAGGTGTGTATTTAGGGACCTTTTTTGTGTACTGGGTTGAATATTGATTTTGGTGGGTGCGCCCTGGATATAACTTTGGCTTTGACCAGTGATAATGGACAACTGTTGCATTGTATAACATTTAGATACAACTTTCATCCAACTTTTGAGGGTTAACATTGAAGTCTATGGTCCTCAAGTTGCATGGAAGTCGGACCAAAGTAGTGCATGAACTACTTTAAAGTTGCTGCAACTTTAAGTAGCACATATATGAATGATTATCATTGAAAAACACGAGGAACGACTTGTCATGTGACTTTGATGTCCAAAGTGTGGAGCCTAAACTTTAATATTTGGCAGTGTTTTACTGGAATTATCATTTTTATTTTCCCAAATAAAAAATATCCCACTCTTCACTATCACACCTTATTGATATCAGTTTTCGGCAGCACCTATACCTGGGAGCAACTGAAGCACACAAAGAGCAAAATTAGAACCAAAATATCTGAGGAGCACCTTGAGAAATCATTGAGCATTGCTACTGAATCCATCGAACCAGATATTTATGCGTTTGTTTATCAAAAAAAGTATCGCATTAGTTTTATGTTGCCCTCTTTTACTTTTATAATAAAAAAAAAATTAAGTTTTATTACTCAGATAGGTACATGATCTATATCAGTGATCATTATCATTATAATAGTGATCTGCTCAACTTTTTCTGCTTATCAGCTATCCTTATTTTTAAGCTGCATTCACACCTGGGCGTTTTCAAATCAATGGAAGAATTGCCACGATACTTCCCCCGATTTCAAAACGCTGCTAAAATGACAAAAATCGCACATTTCAGGTGCCATTAATTTGAATGGCACAAACATGGTGCGGTTCTGCCATGATAAACAGTGCTGCAATCCCAGTAAACCGCATTGCGTGAAGCTTGTCACCCAAAAAAGGGTCAGGAGCTTCTTACGGGCAACAAGATCCTTGGCAGAACCGCACCATGTTTTTAGTTGCCATTAAAATGAATGGCATCTGAAATGTGTGTTGTGCGATTTTTCATTTTAGCAGAGTGTTTTTTATAACTCCCAGAAGTTAATGCAGTCTTGGTGTCGTTTATGTGTGCCCCAAGACATTGTTCATTGTGGCCCAGGAAGGTCAAAGGGTAGGACACCTTTGATTTATGATATTTAAAAGAACAAAGATGCATTTAAATGGCACTAAGGGTAATTTCTTACTTAGCAAGCCATGTCTATTTTGTAAGATTAAAGAGAAGTACAGCCAAAGCTCATTTGGCTGTACTTCTCCTGTGGATCACAGGAGTTCAGTTAGTTCACTCCCGTTACCCGTTTTCAGCCAACAGCGCTCTAAAGTATGCTGTCGGCCGATGCCACAGAGCCTGTCCAGGCTGGAGAAAGATCGCAACCATTTAGTCAGGATCTGCCCAGTGGCGTTTGATTGCTCGATTCTTAGTCGAGTTGCCACCTCATCCCTTTAAACCCGAACACCTTTGAATTACACAATTAATGCAGCTAAGTGAGTTTTAATTACCACCTTAATCAGCCACAGAACCTGTGCAATTCAAAAGGTGTTCAGGTTTAAAGGGATAAGTCTTAGGGACCTTTCACATTGATATGTTTTTCCTGTGTTTTTACCTTGCAAAAAAACGTTTCCCTTTAAATCCTATGGGACTCTTCACACCACTATTTCCTATGGGTACAGTGCGTTATGAAAAGTCCTGCATGCATCTAAATGATTGGAAAATGCAGCAAAAATGCACCGCATTTTGTGTTTATGGTCACAAGTCCATTTTTCACAGCTGTAGGCAAAACAAGCACCAGAAACACACTGGAAACAAATCTGAAGCATAGGGACAGATGCATAGGTAAGTATGATTCCAAAGTACAAAATTGGCTACACCCAAGCACATAAAATCCCCCCCCCCCCCCCCAATTTTTTTTGAAGCTCCCACCCCCACATACACACGCAGGTACGTACAAATGTAAAACACACACGCCTACACATGAAAATGTCACTTGTGATTCACATTACATTATTACTTATCTCCGCGCCAACAGAGTGAAAGCAATCATTTTAGCACCAGAGCTCTTGCGTAATGCCAAACTGATGACCTATAGGGGACCTTTAGAGTGTCACCTATGGAAAATACAGTGTTTTCATGAGCGCATACAAATTTTACAGTCCAACATGTTGGGTATATATGTAGTTTTTTTTTTTTTTTTTATAATAATAATAAAAATAAATAAATGCACATTTTTTTGCAGGTAAAAAAAAAAAAAAAAAAAAAATGAATGTGCATTTATTATTTTTATTTTCTTTGGAGCCTGTAAAAGCATTGCACACGTGATCAGTAGATCTGTCTTACTTGGAATAAAATGCAAATAAATTTCACTGACAGTGTAAAAAAAAAAAAATACAGTGATTTGCTTGATTCCTGATTACACATTTTTTTTTTTCACAAAGCTCAACTTACCAAACAAACTCAGCTACTGACTTGCGTATCTACTGAGAATTCCAGCAATAAGATCTCACACCAGACCTCTCAGCTCTGCAGCAAGCACAAATACAGGACTAATCCAAACTAGAACAAGAGTTCTACTAATTAATGTTGCAGGTGGGAGAAGCTAGGAACACAGGTGCAACAACAATGCCACTTGATTTCCTAAGTGGACAGTTCAACCTGATGTTATCCACCCAAACATCAAAGCTTTTTTCAGTAGACTGAACCGTTTTATATTATACAGTATAATTAAAAAATGAACTCCAGACAAACATGCTAAATACAGAGATGAAATACATTCACCCTAGGTGCACACCTATGCATTTTTTAGTGTGTTTTACAGTTTGCAGAAACGCACTACAGTCCATTTACCATGGTTTCCTATGGTACACGTTCACATCTTTGCATTTTCAGCCAGTGCGTTTTTGGAAAGGGTCAGGGACTTTTTTTCCCGCAGCAGATTGCATTTTGTGTGTAACAGACTTCAATGGACCCGCACCAAAAACGCAAGTGTTGCCTTTTTGATGCATTTTTTATTTCCTCTATAACAAACCGTGTAGCTAGTTGTTAAGGAGCAGACGAGGAAGCCGGCCGTTGCATCCTTGACAACCAATGAGTCATCAGCTGACAGCTAAATGTAAAAAAAAAGAATTGGCGGCAATAAAAAATAAAATCTGTAAAAAAAGCCAAAAAAAAAAAATAAAAATGCGTGGGGTCTCCCCAAAATCCATACCAGACCTTTATCTGAGCATGCAGCCTGGCAGGTAAGGAAAGGGAGGGGAGCATACCAGGTCCCATGCCCTCAACAGGGAGATGGTGCTTTGGGGCAGGGAAGGCTCTGCCCTCCTATCCCAAAGCACCTTGTCCCCATGGGTCTGCGGGCAGGGGGCTTATTGTAATCAGAAAAAGCTCGGCTCGCGCTGAACGCTCCCGCCGTCTGCCTGCTCCACACCTGACAGTTCCTAAATGGCTAAGGGCGGGGCCATCCAGCAATGTCACCAGGTGGCCCCGCCCCCTGTGACGTTACCGAACCAACATGCAGCTGTCAATGACGTCACAGGGGGCGATGCCATCAGGTGACGTCACCTATTTAAGAACTGGCAGATGGCATGAGCCTTCGCAGATAGCGGAGCTTTTTTGTTTTTTTGGGGCGGCGGGCGGCATTTTTTAATAAAGGACTTGTCAAAAACTTGTGTTGTGTCTTTACTCACTTTTTACACCTTTTTGGTGACTGGGTAGGGGTAAGCCCCCTGCCTTCAGACCCCCACAACCACCGGCCAGGGTTGTGGGGAAGAGACCCTTGCCCCCATCAACATGGGGACAAGGTGCTTTGGGGTATGACGGCATGTGGCCTGGTATTGTTTAGGAGGGGTGAGGGCGCTCGCTCGTCCCCTCCCTTTCCTGAACTTCCAGGCTACATGCTCAGATAAGGGTCTGGTATGGATTTTGGCATTTAAAAAAAAAAATGGTGTAGGCTTCCCCTCAAAATTCATATCAGACCCAAAAGGCCTGATATGGATTGGGGGGGGGGGGGGAGATCCCACTCCGTTTTCTTACTGATTTTTTTTTTTTATTGCCAGCAATTCTTTTTTTTACATTCAGCTGGCAGCAGGGAACTCCACTGACAGCTGATGACTCATCGGTTGTTAAGGATGCGGCGGCTTCCCGGCCCGCTCCTTAACAACTGGCTATTCTCAGTTTGTTAAGACCCCTTTCACACTGAGCCGCCCCGGGCTTCAGTCGTAAAGCGGTGCTATTTTTAGCGCCGCTTTACCGTTGCTACTTGGCCGCTAGCGGGGCAGTTTTAACCCCCCGCTAGCGGCCGAAAAGGGGTTAAATCCACCCGCAAAACGCCACTGCATCGGCGCTTTGCCACTGGTATAGCAGCGCTGCCCCATTGTTTTCAATGGGCAAGAGTGGTGGAGGAGCGGTGTATTCACCGCTCCTCCACCACGGCAACTTTTTGTCACGCCCTGCCAGCGCAGCCCCCCCAGTGTGAAAGTACTTGGGCTTTCACACTGGGTTTGCAGCTGAGGCTTTTTTCAGGCGCTATTTTTAGCGATATAGCGCCTGAAAAAAGACTCAGTGTGAAAGGGGTCTATAAGAGAAAAAAAATTTGCATATTGAAAATTATGAATTTACTAAAGTTACAAAAATTCTCATATGACAGAATAAAAAATCAGAAGTAATTGAATGTGTTGTAGTGTGTTTTTTTTTTCAAACGACAACTGTGCTGATTAAACGAAAATCGTATGATCTGCTATCATACGAGAAAGATTGCAGTGCAGTAAAAAAAAAAAAAAAAAACGTACAGCAAGCTGCATTTTTCCACACTGCAAATGCACAGAAACACTCACAAACGCATGTAAATGAAATGCACCAAAATGCACTGCAATGCACATAAAAGCAATGTGTGTAACAATGCACATTAACTGGTCACTGTGCATGCAAAAACATGCAGTAAATGCAACGTTTCTGGTGTGAATGGACCCTAAAAGGGAAGGCAGCAGACTGATAAGCTCATCTTGTCACTCTGCTCCCTCCTATCGGCATGCTCCTATCATGCATAACAACAGATATGTTTCTTGTGCTGTATCTCATTCAACAAGTCCGAGTTCTTCTAAACAGGAACTACAAGAGTCTGACATCAAGTCAAATTCCGGTACTGATGCTACTTGCATTTAAATAAAAATATAAAGATGTATTAATAATTACCAAGCTGCATTCATTTCTGTCTTTTATAACTGCCCGGAAGATCAGCTTTGAGGCTGGATTCACACTTCTTCATCTTCACATGTGGCTCAAAGCAAGGGTCTGACGCGTCCTCGTTCACCGTTTCAGGGCCGATTTCAGCCTGAATTTTTGGCTGAATTTGGACCTGAAACGGATCAAAAGACGCACAGGGCTCCTGTGCAAATTTGCACCGGAGCCACAGCGGAGCTATGTGAACCAGCTCCATAGAGAGCCGGTCAAAATCTCCTGCCATTGCGAATTGGATGCGGGTAGACCGCATCCAATTCGCAATAGTGTGAACCCAGCCTTATACTATATTTGCCCATAACAGGTCCTTAAAGGGGTTGTAAAGGTTCATTTAAAAAAAAACAAAAACAAACATGGTATACTTACCTCCTCAGGGTTTGGCACAGAGTGACCCAGATCCTACTCTTCTGGGGTCCCCCAGCGTTGCTTCTGGCTCCTCCTCTTCTCGAGTGCCCCCCAAGGGTGCGCTCCTGAGTCCTGCTGCTGTGTCCATTGACACAGACAGTAGGACGCGGTCCCGCCCCCCGGCTCCCATATCACTGGCTTTGATTGACAGCAGTGGGAGCCAATGGCTCCTGCTGCTATCAATCTATCCGATGAGGCCTCGAGACAGTGGCTGGAGCGGCTGTGCTCATCCCTGTTGATGGGAGGATTGTGTGCAGGTAAGTAAAAGGGGGGCTTTGGGGGGCTGCTGCACTACAGAAGGTTTCTCACCTTAATGCATAGAATGTATTAAGGTGAAAAACCTTGAGGGTTTACAACTCCTTTAAGGTTTGGTTTGCAAATATATATTTGTAATAACAGAGTTACATTATTCATTCCCATATAAGATTAGCCAGTTTGACCTCATACATTAAGCATAGACAATTTCATATCCAACCAAACAGGCACAATCAATGTGTAGACATGACATCACATAATAATAATTCCTACTTTCACATTGTTCATTATATGTTCTGCATTGTTTGTCCCATGCTGGAACGAACAGTTGCAATGTTTCAACTTGCAGTCATAAAATATTTGTATCAGTTTTGGAATAAGGTTTGGACTGTATTGTAAATCAGAAGTGCAAAGCCTGAGGGTCAGTGCCAAAGATGGGGTTCCTTTTATAATGTTCATTGACGCCTGATTTAATATACATACTAATAATTTCTATAATTTCTTTGAAGAACAACCACTAAAAGCCATACCACCTCTGAGTATAAGTTAATCAGAGATCCTTAATGTCTTTGGTTGTCAAGGAAATTCCTTTGTCGCAATGACCCCATGTGATGCAATCCTCCATATCTTATGACATTATGGCACACAAGTGCAGTCATTTTCTACTGATCAAAGCCAAGTTGGATGCTCAGTTTCCATACTTTGTGCTGTAAAGGTCCTCCCGGTCTATTCGGAGTTCAGTAGATGGGAGATGTTGGTGTTGGGGTCAAGCAGTAAAGTCTTTTAATATACTTTATTTACCAATATGGCTATTAACAGAACCTTTCCCTAAAAATAGCCTCCTATCTCTTGGCTGAGCATCCAGCCTACAGTGTCCATGTGGGGACATCCCTTCAGCTTTTCATAACTGTGTCAAAATGATAGGGAAATATATAAAAAGGGATAGGTCCAGGCAGGACATTTATTATATTAGGCATCAGGAGCTCCAAGCTTCCTCTCTACTGTAGACAGTACACTAAAGTCCAGCTGACAGTTCTAGTTTTTAATAAAATGTGGAAGGGATGGGCGTTCCAATCAGGTTTTAAATGTTGACTCTTTTATAGGATATTTCCCCTAACTTACTGTTGTGTCTTACACCAAACATCTGGACAGGCAGTGAGGGTAAACCTCCCCAGTAAGGACACATCAGTGAAAGCTTAACTGGGGTTCTGAACCTTAACTAGGGTTCTGAAAGCTTAACCTGGGGTTCTGAACATCAGCTTAACTAGGGTTCAAATGAAGAAAAAAACTAGCATCGCTGGTTGTAAATCACCAGAATTCCAATCAAATGTGTGAGCTTTGTAAACAGAATGTTGCTTTGGTCTTCTGTAGGTTGATTGGCTAAATAAGGGATACCGCACTCTTCACCAGCAGAGGCCTGGCAGCCTCCAGGATATCAATCTTGGGGTCCAGCGACCGGCCAAGTCCTTCCAAGACTAAAATAGCAAACATTATAGAAGCAAAGTTGCTCTCCAGCTTCACCTAGAAACACAGAATTTCAGTGACTGACAATTTTTTAGTAGAACGTACAAAGAAACGGCACTTCTGTATTTTTCTACTGTTAAAACAACGTGTCAAATAAGATCTCTGACTACTTTACCCACCCTGTAGCCTTCAAGGTATAGGTAGTAGGAGGCATGATATTTCTGACATTGCTGCATAAACCACTCCTCAGGGATTTCATGACTTTTGGTCACCCAACATCTGCTAAATGGGATGATCAGCCAATCTACTGTATCTCTGACCTTCAGCAGGGATTATATGACTGTCTATGGTCTGTGATGAATGTTTGTTCAAATGCAGATCAGAAGGAGGTCGCCTGCAGGTCAAATGCTCCTGTCAATAAATTCTAAATCTCAGAAGCTTCACAAACTGACATCCAACTGATTCCATTGACATTAGATAGCTGTAATAGTGCAGTCTCACCTTTCTTAACCACTTGCCGACTGCCTACCACATATTTAATGTGGCAGGTCAGCTCCATTGCGTGAAATCACGTACCTGTATGTCATTTTGTGAAATAGCCACTGGGTGGTGTGCGTACGCCACCAGAGGCATGATTGCAAGCTGATTGCACACCCGCGATCCTTCCCCAGAGAGACAGAATGGCGATCTGCCTATGTAAACAAGGCAGATTACCGTTCTGACAGGGAAGAAAATGGAAATCTTGTGTTCCTGCTAAGCAGGAACATCGATCTCTGTCTTCATCCAGTCAGAGCAACCCCCTCACAGTTAGCAAGCACTGGCTAGAGCACACTTAACCCTTTGATCACCCCTGATGTTATCCCCTTCCCTGCCAGTGTCATTAGTACAGGAACAGTGCATATTTTTAGCATAGATCACTGTAATAATGTCACTGGTTCCCAAAAAAGTGTCAGTTATGTATCCAGTTATTCCGCCGCAGATATTGTAAAGTCTCGCTTTTTTTTTTTTTAAACAAATAACTAAAATGTTATACTTAACTCCCCTGTGCAGTGGATTTGCCCGGATCCTCCTCTTCTTAGGTCCTTCTTTGCTGCTCCTGGCCCCTCCCCCCTGTCGAGTGCCTCCACAGGCCAACAGCTTGCTATGGGGGCACCCAACCTGAGCTGCAGCCCTTTGTGTCCATTCAGACACGCAGCTGCTGTGCGGCCCCGCCCCTCTATCCCCTGATTGGCTAACTGACTTTGATTGATAACCGCGGGAGCCAATGGTGCCGTGGCTGTGCCCCAGCCAATCAGGAGGAGAGTCCTGGAAGGCCGAGGGAATCGTGAACACTTCGCTGGACAGAGAAGGGGCTCAGGGTAAGTGTTGGGGGGTGCTGGGGGGCTTGCTACACACGGAAGGTTTTTTATCTTAATGCATAGAATGCATTAAGATAAAAAACCTTTTGCCTTTACAACACCTTTAATGTTCTGTGCAGTAATCCAGTGATTCCTGTAATAACGACCAATCTCTGCTGCTTTCTGACTTTGCAGGGTGACTGGTCTTGTCTCCGCACTTTCCTGTAATTTTCTGTAGGCAGCCTGTAGTGGGTGAGACTTGCTAGGTCTCTCTTACTGCTCTGCACTCTGAACAGGCTATGTATATCTCAGTAATGCGGTCACTATTACTTTTACAAGATAACATCTGGGTTTGCAAAGGCATTTGGTGCTCAAAAAGTGGATTTACTGTATATCCTCTGTTGTTATTGAGGAATATACAGTATATAGATTAAACCTTTTATGCCACGTGTTCTACTTTAAAATGGAATTTAAAACAGAGAATCACTATGACAGCCTGCCAACTAGCATTTTTAATAGTAGATTAGGAAGCATCTTTTTTCTGTTTCTCCCACTAGTGGGTCATATATACCAGTCCTGTGGGCCCGGAATGGATAAAATTGCAGACATTTCCTTTATCACCATAAACTGTGCCCCCTACCCCACCCACTACCACCACCTTCCCTCCTGATACCAGCTATATGATAATCATTAGGAAACTGTCTGGCAAAAATGAAAGGGATTTATAGATAATACCTCATGTGTCATCAAAAGCCGGAACACCTGAGACAGCAGCAATGCAACCTGGAGCTGAAAAACAATAAGGAATAAGAAATCTGGTGTTTGTAAACAGTAATCAGTTGATATATTTTTTGTTGCATTAATAGCATAAGGGCCCTTTCACACGTGTGGACCGTTCGTCCGTTTTTTCATACATCCGTTTACAGATTAAAATGGACATCAATGCTACTCTATGGGATAGCGGATGTTAGTGGATAATCATCCGCTAACGTCCGTTAACATCCGTCTCCGTTAAGCTCTGTTACTTTGGACGGAAGAAAACCCTATTTTTATTCCGTAAAAAAAAACCAAAACGGATGTTGGCGGACGATCCGTTAACATCTGATCCGCTGACATCCGTTTTTCATCAAAATATGTAATTTAATATGCATACATTACAATTAACCTATGACCCAGGTAGTGGTCATTAGTAAAGTCACATGCACAAGCACATGCTGCCAAGTGCCTGGAGAGAGGAGAAAGTGAAGAAATGGCGAGAAATGTATCCCATGAGCAGCTCATCCAACTTGTGCATGCCAGGCCAGCGTTATGGGACAAAAGAAGTGCAGAATACAGTGACCAAAACAGCACAAGCATGACGTGGGAAGAAATATTCGAGGAGGTCACACCAAACTGGTTGTCGCTCAGTAATAGACACCGTCGGATACGTGGTAAGCAGTTTATGGGATGGGGGTGGGTTGGCATGGTTAAACTTGTAGCAACCATATGTCAGCATCCTGATAATTGTAGTCCAACTCACCATTCGTATTCCAGCACTCTTCTCCTACATTAGGCCCCATGTACACGTTTCGCTGGTGCAAACTCTTTTGAACGAAGCTTGAAACCGGCGTTTAGAAACGCCCGTTTTGCCGCATTTGCATGCCGCGTTGAGCCTTGTTTAGCGTGTCACTTGCCACATCACCTGGCCATGTGACCTGGCCACGTGACCTGCCACGTGACCTGGTCACATCACCTGCCACGTCACCTGGCCACGTCACCTGCCACGTGACCTGGCCACATGACCTGGCCACGTCACCTGCCACATGACCTGGTCACGTTGTCATCCCACAGTGTACAGCAAATATATCATAAACGGCGCAGAGATAATTACAGTACTTCTAGTGAAGCCTTTTTATAGGCTTACCTATATGTAAAACTGACAAAAATTGTTGTAAAAACCACTGTATTCCACATATGGGTTTTAAATAGTATACGTAATTGTCATGTTGGAGTTCTATCAGTTCAATCATGACAAGGTGGAGATCCCTAAGAGACCGCTATAGGCGGGAGCTGAAAGAGGAAGCTAAAGAAAGTCGCAGCGAAGCAGGATCGTTCAGAAAAAAAAGCCCCTTCTTTGAGATGCTGGACTTCTTAAAATGTGTGATGGACTTAAGAAGGTAAGTAAATACATTATTTCTCCCCTATATTAAATTATTTGGCCTAGTCGAAATAATCATATACTCCAAAGAGGCAGTAAACCATAGAAAAAAAAAAAAAAACCTACAAGACAAAGGCATAATGAGCTAGTATGCATAGCATACTAGCTCATCATAATGAGCTAGTATGCATAGCATACTAGCTCATTATGAATTACTTACCTGAGATCGAAGCCCCCGCAGTGGCCTCGTTCCCCTCCTCTGTCGCCGCCATCACTCCTGGAGTGACTTCCGGGTATCGCGGCTCCGGTGCTGTGACTGGCCGTAGCCACGATTACGTCATGTGTGCGGGAGCCACCAGTCACGGCACGATCGCCTTCAGAAACGGCACACCTAGCCAGGTGCCATTGTCTACGTGTTTTCTGCAAATATTTCCTAAACCGTGTAGGTTTAGGAGATATTTCTTGCACCTACTTGTAGGTAAAAATGGTCTGTAAGGGTTTACAACCACTTTAACGGTAATGACACACATGGATCTATGTATTGTAATAACTATACTGTACTGAGCTGTAATCCATCTATGTACAAATATTTTACAGTACCACCAGCAACATTTCTGAAACAGAAGAGGAGGGGGGTGCAGTGGATACCCAGCCTGCGCAAAAGGAAGACATGGGAGTTAACGAGCAAGGTCCCGAAGAAAACCCGTCCTCCCAATCGACAGCAACAGCCACGCTTGAAAGACAACGTGTGCCTGTAAGTATCCTATATAAAATGCCCCATTTTGAAATGTTGACAAAATAAAATGTGCTAATAAATGTTCCACCCCTCAGATTCGTTCTGTTGGAGCTACCGCACCGAGAGGCAGGAAACGTCACGGACATCCCAAACGTGACATGGATGTAGCCATGTTAACATTTATGGAGGAGATGAGGGCAATAAGAAGGGCTGATACCACCGACCCATTTTCAGACCCCAATAACGAGGATGCTAGTTTTGTTAGGAATCTGTACCACCATCTAGTTAAAGTTCCAGCTGAGCGTAAAATGGATGTTCAAATGTCAGTCTTTAATTTTACTGGTGTGTGCATAAGGGCTGCAATGTCCGGAGAACCCATGCCACCAGTCATTACCCATCACCAACGTCCATACCATGGTGAGCAAACTCCACAACATTTATTTCACCAGCCATATCACCCAGGCATTAACCCCCATCACCAACGTGCACCAGCCACCACTGCCCAAAAGTGGCACCCACCTATGAGTCCTCCAGTTCACAGGGTACTTCATACAGTCATTCCTCCCAGTCATCCACTCCCTATTCCACTTCCCACAGTCCTTATTATCAGGACCCTTAAAGAATCCCCATTTTAAGTTGCCCCGTTGTAGTTGGCCACCAAGTTTGCACTGAAACACTACATGTTATATATGTGTTATATGTTTGTACAAAGATATGTTTGTATAGTTTAATTATTTTTGTGATATTTGTTGCGGTCATTGTCTATTATTAATAAAAATAATTGACTGCATGGAAAATGTAATTTTATTATTGTACTCTATATAAACCAAAAAAAACTGATACAAATGAATGTGATGGTCCTAGGGTGAGTGATGATCGATGTTGGCACTAGGAGAATGAAAACAACAAGCTTTAATCATACACTGATAGAGGTCACAAGACTGCTATACTGCTAACGTAAAAATGTATTATTTCGTCAAACTATTGAATTTCCATTTTCTATGGGAAAACAAATACAATGCAGGGTACAAAAAGGGGGTCAAACATGGTACTAGCAAATTGTACCTAATAAAGTGCCTGGTGAGTGTTTTTACACATGTTGATACTGCCACGGAACCTCTCCCTCTGGGGACATGAAATAGTTTGCAAACGTATCACGCATGGTAACGACTGAATTGTTGGGTCGCAGTCCGGCAAACCGCACAGAAGGTAAATCGATCTCGTCCTCTTCCTCAACAATAATTTCTTCTTTCTCACGTATAATGTTATGGATGACACAACATGCTTGTATAGCTAGTTCGGCATTCTCCAGGCTCAGTTGAATTGTTGTATGGAATATGCGCCACTTGCTGGTCAAAATGCCAAAGGTGCATTCAATAAGGCGCCTTGCACGACTCAACTGATAGTTAAAAAATTTTTGGGGGGGAGTTAGATTGTGCCTGGCATAAGGCCTTAGGAGATGCCTAGAAAGTGCAAATCCCTCATCAGCTACAAGCACATGTGGCACATCTGGCCCTACAGTTCCTGAAAGAGGTTTTTCTGATGGCAAATGAAAGTGGCCCTCAAGTAGTCTTCTCCCCATTTCTGATGCTGTAAACACTCTTGAGTCTGCAGTATGTCCATACGCCCCAATAGCTACAAACTTATAATTACTGTCACAGATTGCCATAAGCACAAGGAAGAAGTATTTCTTATAGTTAAAATATTGTGAGCCAGATCCAGGTGGCATCTGAATTCGGATGTGTTTCCCATCCAGGGCTCCAACACAATTAGGGAATTGGGTCTTCTTCCAAAACTCAATTGCAATTTCCTGCCACATGGATGTATTTGGAACAGGCATCGCAGTACACTGAAGCTCCTCCCATATTGCTTGACAGGTGTCGTGCACAATTCCAGAAATTGTAGAGGTTCCCACCAAAAAGTAGTGGTTTAGGGACGTATAGGATAGTCCAGATGCCAGAAACCTAGGAAGAGTAGAACAAATGATGAAAGGAATCCTACATTATGCTGGACATAATCAAGCAGAAAGGCTGGCTGGCTTACCTCAGGGTAAGTAAAAGTCGCTCCTCTGGTGGCACACAACGTCTTATATCCATGTTCATCCTTTCCAAACAGGGATGCAACTTTTCTAATAAAAATTCAAAGGTTGGTACAGACAATCGCGTAAAATTTAAAAATCTTTGTGGGAAACGTCGCAGATCTGCATACTGCAGAGCAAAAAACCCTTCAGTGGGCCTCTTGAGCAGCATGGGATATGTCTAGTACCTGCGTCTTATTGCAGAAATCTTCCTGGTCATGCTTTTCTGTCTCCTCCAATAAGATAGCATGACAAATAATGTCACATGCTCAAAAAATCTGACCAAATCCATTGCTCTAAATAAGCACGTACACTACAGCAAGGAATCAGGAAACACAAAGCAAGCTGAAACCACAAAGCAGCATGGAAAGCACAATGCATGCTCGGGAATACAAAGAATCATGGGAAAATTCCCATAATTCATGAAAAACTGATTAAATACAGTTCTGGGAAAAAAACGGATATAAACGGATGAAAAAAGGACATACACGGATATAAAACGGATGCAAAACGGATGACAACGGATGTAAAACGGATGACAACAGATGTAAAACGGATAACAACGGATGAAAAACGGATGACAACGGATGTAACACGGATGACAACGGAGGTAAAACGGAAATGAAAATGGATGAAAATTGATGTTTACTAACAACTACTGATTATAAAAAAACGTGACTGAACTGATCTAATGAACGGTCCGCACGTGTGAAAGGGTCCTTAGTAGGCAATCAGATTTTTACAAATCATTTAAATACTGTTTGAGATAATCAGGATGTATTGGAGTTCTGAGCTTGCAATTCTGCCAGCCGAATTGAAGTTTCAAACATTTTCTATGTCAGTATAGTCCTGTACCCATTCTCTCAGTAAAAAAAATCCTGCATCCCGCCCTTTCACTCCAGTGCTCTGTGCTGGCAGAGTAACAGCCACACCCTTCATTACAGTCTTGTATTGCAAGGAAAGACCGCCCTGATACTGAATGCTGATTACCGCGGGCACTGGGTATATCCCTGGTGCCTATTGGATTGCACAGTTATATTTAGTCATTGTGCATAAGAGTAAGTTTAAAGCCCAACTTTGTACCTGAACCGCACCTGAACCAGTGTACAGACACGCACCGGACTCCAGGCACAAACCAGCGGCTGCACATGTGTGAACCTGGCCTTAGATTCTCAGATTTTTTATTCCTGCCTGTGGTGCTATTGGGAGATTTCCTCTTAAATTCTGTCCCGATTACAACATTGTCACTAGAAATGAGCTCAAAGTATAATTCTGGGTTAACCCTAATTTTAAAAATACATCCTCTCCCTCCTAACAACTGTACTTACTAACCTGTGTTGTATGATGCGTGTACTTGCATATACTTGCTCAATGCATATACATATAATCTGATGTATATACTTACCTATTTTTCATGCCACTCTGGCTGGGTCACATAAACAGCTCCCCAGTTGTCAGCCAGAGAAAACTGCAGGGAAGAGGAGGGATCACCTACAACAGATGTGCCTTTGAAGGATATGGGTGACATCACCACTCCAGTCTTTACTAACCATTGTCAGCGCTCCCTCCTCTCTCCCGTTGCTGGCACTTGCTGACACAGGGGAGATCACATGACCAGCCTGGAACCGCATGAAAATAGGTAAGTATACAGATCTTTCTTACACAGGTTAGCAAGCATAGGTTTTAGAAGGTGGGAGGGAGTGTTTTTAAATTGAGTTTGGGTTAACTTGAAATTCTACTTTAATCTTGCAGGGACAAAAACAACAATAAAACATTGATTTTCCAGCCTTCCCCAATCTACTAACAAAGAAAAGTCCTCTTCTCATATATGTCAATCTCACCTTCCCCAAAGACACTGTACTCTTCCGGGCTTCATTCACCAGCTCAGCCATCTGAGACTTAAAAGCTTCCACATCCTTACATTGGTTAGCTCTGGCATGGTGAAGGATCAGTTCGGCTACAGTCTCCCCCTACAGAAGCCAACACAGGTCACTAATATATTTTGGCAATGAAGCTTCATGTTCAAAACATGAACTCCAAGCAAACATATCAAAAACATTTAATCCAGTTATGGGGTCATTAAAAAACAATTAAATGTATCTTTACATAGTACTAGTATATATACAGTGGCTTGCGAAAGTATTCGGCCCCCTTGAACTTTTCAACCTTTTGCCACATTTCAGGCTTCAAACATAAAGATATAAAATTTTTATTTTTTGTGAAGAATCACCAACAAGTGGGACACAATTGTGAAGTGGAACGAAATCTTTTGGATTTTTGAAACTTTTTTAACTAATAAAAAAATGAAAAGTGGGGCGTGCAAAATTATTCGGCCCCCTTGCGTTAATACTTTGTAGAGCCACCTTTTGCTGCGATTACAGCTGCAAGTCGCTTGGGGTATGTCTCTATCAGTTTTGCACATCGAGAGACTGAAATTCTTACCCATTCTTCCTTGCAAAACAGCTCGAGCTCAGTGAGGTTGGATGGAGAGCCTTTGTGAACAGCAGTTTTCAGCTCTTTCCACAGATTCTCGATTGGATTCAGGTCTGGACTTTGACTTGGCCAGTCTAACACCTGGATATGTTTATTTGTGAACCATTGCTTTGTAGATTTTGCTGTATGTTTGGGATCATTGTCTTGTTGGAAGATAAATCTCCGTCCCAGTTTCAGGTCTTTTGCAGACTCCAACAGGTTTTCATCCAGAATGGTCCTGTATTTGGCTGCATCCATCTTCCCCTCAATTTTAACCATCTTCCCTGTCCCTGCTGAAGAAAAGCAGGCCCAAACCATGATGCTGCCACCACCATGTTTGACAGTGGGGATGGTGTGTTGAGTGTGATGAGCTGTGTTGCTTTTACGCCAAACATATCGTTTTGCATTGTGGCCAAAAAGTTCGATTTTGGTTTCATCGGACCAGAGCACCTTCTTCCACATGTTTGGTGTGTCTCCCAGGTGGCTTGTGGCAAACTTTAGAGGAGACTTTTTATGGATATCTTTGAGAAATGGCTTTCTTCTTGCCACTCTTCCATAAAGGCCAGATTTGTGCAGTGTACGACTGATTGTTGTCCTATGGACAGACTCTCCCACCTCAGCTGTAGTTCTCTGCAGTTCATCCAGAGTGATCATGGGCCTCTTGGCTGCATCTCTGATCAGTCTTCTTGTCTGAGCTGAAAGTTTAGAGGGACAGCCAGGTCTTGGTAGATTTGCAGTGGTCTGATACTCCTTCCATTTCAAAATGATCGCTTGCACAGTGCTCCTTGGGATGTTTAAAGCTTGGGAAATCTTTTTGTATCCAAATCCGGCTTTAAACTTCTCCACAACAGTATTACGGACCTGCCTGGTGTGTTCCTTGGTCTTCATGATGCTCTCTGCGCTTTCAACAGAACCCTGAGACTATCACAGAGCAGGTGCATTTATACAGAGACTTGATTACACACAGGTGGATTCTATTTATCACCATCAGTCATTTAGGACAACATTGGATCATTCAGAGATCCTCGCTGAACTTCTGGAGTGAGTTTGCTGCACTGAAAGTAAAGGGGCCGAATAATTTTGCACGCACCACTTTTCAGTTTTTTAATTGCTAAAAAAGTTTAAAATATCCAATAGATTTCGTTCCACTTCACAATTGTGTCCCACTTGTTGGTGATTCTTCACAAAAAATTAAAATTTTATATCTTTATGTTTGAAGCCTGAAATGTGGCAAAAGGTTGAAAAGTTCAAGGGGGCCGAATACTTTCGCAAGCCACTGTACATGCATCAGACTGTAGGCAACTTTGGAGCCAATCAGAGCTTAATGGCTTTGCATGGTGCTGTCATGCAATAGTCTGAACATGTTTACAGGAGGAGATAGCAGAGAGACAACCTTATCAGTATGCTTTGCCTCCTTCGCTGTCCAATCATGGGCTGGAGGCAGGTTGGTGACCAAGCTGCATTGCTTAGCTGTGGCGAGGAACACTGAGGTCACCAACCTTTCTACTCTGTCTGGCAGGGGTGATTGAATGACAAGTTTGGTTAAACACAGCTTGGCAGGTGAACCATTCATGTGTATATATTTCACTATTTGCCTGGAGTTATAATATAACTTATTTTATTAATATCATTATATAATATAATAATACGTTATCATTATAACTTCTAATTCTGTATATATTATTTCTACTTCCTGCCCATTAATCCCATTGAAGGACACAAACAGCCAGTCTCCTCTTTTTCTTGGCTGCATAACAAATTTTAATGTTCAGCTCAATTCATAAGTGATATTTCAGTGTTTCACACATTCTAAATTCTTTTATCTCCTAGGAATGGTAGAGATATATATTGGATACATTGGACATGTATTGTGCAGTTTCCCCCATCTGACAGGGCCATCACAGAGCCATATGATGGTGTCACCCTGACCTGATACATTCTCAGTTGAATAAACCAATAATTGGTGAATCTAGCTGGGACTGGGAGTGACACCTTCATTGTGGCCCTGTGGGAGAAGCAGAGGCACAAAGCACCGTGGAGAAAATTTCATCATGGTAGGTGAGATATATGAATCAAGAATTTGATCTACCTGGGTGATTGGACAAGATTTACACATACAAAATTTCAGAAAAAAAAAAAAAATCACATTTATATGCCCTTTAAAGATTTATTTTTTTTGGATTTCATGAACAGAAAAAAAACATCACTGTACATTGCTGCTGACAAAATAATCAGATCTTCCAGCCCACCACTCACCTGCCCAAGGACCACCGCAGTAAACACAGATCGGAAATTCTCAAGATCTCTCTCCTGCAGTTCTGCCACCATTCCCGCATCTAGCAACACCAGGCGGAGAGGGCAGCGGCTGGGGTGGACATTCACAATCAGCGTGTCGCACATATCTACCAACGTGGTCCGCTCAGCCTGTCTTGAAGTAAACTCCTGAGCCCCCTGTACCAGAATATTACCGGGGTGCAGATCAGCGTGGACAAAATTATCCACAAATACCTGCAAGGCAAAAACTCAACATGACTATCCACTTTGAGCAAAATAATTCTACAATATGTTCTCTTTGTCTATGGTCAATCCATGATACGAAAATTCCCCAGCACACAATCCAGCTAGTCAACACAAAAAGAATAAATTCAGCTATTATAGTATTTGTGATCATATTTTATCTTTATGAGTGTGTTATAAACTTTATTTTATTAGATTTATATATGTATAAATATATAGTAGCCACAGCCTAAGTAGAAAAGCTTGTCTCCTGCCAGCATGTTGTAGCGAAAATTCCCCTGTGCGAAAGCAGTGGTCTCATTTAAAAAGGTCCAATAAGCCCCCTGCCAAGCTAGCACTGTAATCAGTTAATCTCATTGTACATGCTGATTGAAAAATTCTAGCTATTACTAGGCAGTGGGTGTGTCGGACTTTTGCAGAAAGACCACGGCTTCCACACAGAGAGCAAGGGTCCTTCTCTGTAGCATGCTGGCAGAGTCAGGCTTTTCTACTAAGGTTGTGGCTGCTTTCTAAAGAAAACAGACTGTATAGCCTCGTACACACGATCGGATTGTTGGCCAACAAAACCGTGGAATTTTGTCCGAAGGGTGTTGGCCCAAACTTGTCTTGCATACACATGGCACACAATTGTTGGCCAACAATCATGAAAGTAGTGACGTACTAGGTGGTTTTTCAGCTCTTTAGCGACACCCTTTGGGTTTCTTCTGCTAATTTTGTTTTAGTAGAAGTTTGGTGAGTGTTGATTCACGCTTTTCATTTCGCGCTTTTCATTTCGCACTTTTCATTTTGTGCTTTTCGGATTTGTTTCTGAACGGTCGTTTGTCAACCAGTCATGTTGCAGAATCGGAGGAGATAACGTGTTATTTATTATTGGCCTTGGAGTTATTGCTTTGACATTATTTTTTTGGTTGAATAATGATTTGATTTGGTATATTTTATATATTTTTGGATGCATAGAATGCACTTTTTGGTTAAGTTCTATTGGCAGATAGCATGTCTAATTTTATTTGTTGTCTTTTTTTAATGCACAATAAAAAAATTTTGGAGAATAATACTTGGCTATTTGTTTTACTTCAAATGACAGTTTGGGAGTAGGCAGTTACATTTGAAAAAATACAATGTAAAATTGACAAGGGACACCAACATAGTTGTATTTTTTATTTTAAAAACTACGGGATAATGGTGTTGTGGTAACTTGCCCAAATATATATATATAAAAAAAGCATAATAATATTATTCTTGATATCACTAGAAAAAAAAGCCTTTGAAAATTAGTTTACAATAACTCCATCAGTATCACCAGCAAAGCAGCTTCATTATTATCCCATAAAGAAGAAGAGAATGTGCGCTGCATTCCGAAATTTCATAATTTGCCGCGTCACGAATGTTAATTCTCCATTACGAACGCTAGTTTACAGGACCGACCGCTTCTGGCTCGTCCTTGCTTCCGAGCATGTGTGTTTGTACTTTGGACTTTTGTCCGACGTACTTGTGTACACACACTCAGAAAATCCAACAGACATTTGTCCATGGAAAATTTATAAACCTGCCATCCAATATTTGTCCACGGAAAGTTGGCCAACAATTGTCTGATGGAGCATACAAACAGTCGGATTTTCCGCCAACAGCCTGTCATCACACAATTCCCGTCGGAAAATCCGATCATGTGTACGAGGCTTAAGGTTAGGTTTACACATGCAGTAGTGCTTGCCACCCCTCTGAAAAGCCTTTTGCAGTGGATCACTTTTCAGGGATAATTGACATGTCGTATCACCTCCTCACTGCCTGTTTAAACTCTGTAAATGCTGCACCACTGCACTGCAACCACGTACTATACACACACGGTTGCAACGCAGCCCAATTTACTTGGATTGCCCAAATGTGACGGGGGAATAACAAAACTTGGCACTCTTTTTGTTTTGATGCACCTGGAACATATTTAGCAGATTTATACTGAAAGCTCAGCTGGGCTTTAAGGAACTATATACTTGCACATATATATATATATATATATTTTTGGCAGACAGGAGGACTGCCACCCCACCAGAACACACTGATTAGCACTCGCAGCCATTGGCTGCCAGCGCTGATCCGATGCTACTTTTTCAACATGCCCGTTCGACATAAGCATGATGGTGAGACGGCTTCTGTAGAACAGACAGCTGCACACACGGGCCGAAAGTTGGACGGTTCCTGCTGAACAGGTCGATTTTGGTCGATTTTCGGCCCATGTGTTCAAAGCTTAAGTAGGTTTATCTTGCACTTTTATTCAGCAAGGCAGCCAACAAACACACTTTTATGTGTGCATACACTTACCATCTTCAGCAGCATGTCAACACCCATTGCTGCTATTCTTTGCTTGATCTGAGTAGACTCTGACCCTTGGAGATAGACAGACAAAGGTTCACCTTCCTGTAACAAAGGAGAGATATGTCATAGCTTGAATGCTATCATGAGAGATAGATGAAGGCTGCTATCGCTGACCTCTCCAGAAAATGCTAGTTATCCGGCAGCAGTAGTAGTCTCTGTGGGGGTAATTTACTAAAACTGGAGAGTGCAAAATCTGGTGCAAACTCTCCAGTTTTAGTAAATCAACCCTACTCTTTCTGAGTGTCAGTTTCAACACAGACTTTGTCCTAATACTCACCTCAAAGGTCTCCACCAGGATGTTCCTTGTGACAAAGGGTCGCAGTGGGATGGGAAATTTTATAAAGTCAATTTTTTCAAACTTTTGCTGAAATATTTCCAAATTTCTGGCTTCATATTTGAGATTTATCTGCGGGAAGAAGAGGATAACTTATTCTATGCATTCTATATGGTTCCTATACTCTACATTTACAACTCACAGACAAAAATGTTTATTTTATTTTGGAATAAGCAAGGAAGGGTTGTAGCCTCTGTCAGATTTGTATTGTCACTTCGATTTCCCCTCACTTCTCAGGAAAGGAAACAATGGAAAATCTCCACAACAGGGACAAAGACGAAAACTTTACACCACAATGCTTAAGGGTTAGAATTAAAGAGTATGTAAACCCAACACTTCATATTCCTGATATGTGCCTGCTATACCAAGAACTTGTAGAAAAAAGGATCCTATTTTCTTTGTATTGCTTCCTTTGTGTGAAATCCCTGGTATTCCTGCCAGTCCCTCTACTTTCCTATTAAAAACTGACCACTCTAGGCAGGAGAACTCAGTGCGGTCAGTTATCTAACTGTGCTGGAAACTCAGTGTGCTCTCCTCCAATGATCAGACTTGTCCTGCTCCCTCCTGCACAGCCTTTCACTGGGAAGTTCGGTGTACTGCTGTTTTTCCTCCTCTAGCTTCTGCAGCTGAGAACAAAGAGAATGGGATCGCTTATTAAAAAGGGAAAAAAGGTATTTAGAATGTTTTTTATATATACACAAATGTTTTGACTTTTATTTCTATTTTGAATGGGTGGTTTTACAAAGTGAAGGCTTACATATACTTTACGGTTTTATTACCGTCCGTGCCTTCCTGACTTGGTGAAAAATCTGTTGAAAAGACTTGACAGAAATTTTAACATATCACATGCTTTCCAAAATTAAAAAAAAATCCCTAGGCTTTAAATCTCTGAGACCCCTTCTCAACTAGTTACTAGACTGGAGTGAAAAAAGAACCATTCTAAATTCCAGAAATACTTTCTAAACCCATGCAGCGTTTGGGGGTGATTTACCAAAAATGGTGCACACAGAATCTGGTACAGCTGTGCAAAGTAAACCAATTAGCTTCCAGGTTTCACTGTCAAAGCTTAAAGGGGTTGTAAAGTCAGAAGATTTTTTTATCTTAATGCATTCTATGCATTAAGATAAAAAGCCTTCTGTGTGCAGCAACAACCCCCCCCCCCCCCAACACTAACCTGAGGTCCCTCTCTGTCCAGCCATGTCCACGAGTGTCGCAGCCGTCCGAGATTCTCCCTCCTGATTGGCTGAAACACAGTAGCAGAACCATTGGCTCCCACTGCTTTCAATCAAAGTCAGCTAGCCAATCAGGGGAGAGAGGGGGTGGAGCTGGATCGGGGCTCCGTGTCTGAATGGACACAGGAAGCTGTCACTCAGCTCCGGTGCCCCCATAGCAAGCTGCCTGCTGTGGGGGCACTGAACAGGAGGGAGGGGCCAGGATCACAGAAGAGAGACCCAAGAAGAGGAGGATCCGGGCTGCTCTGTGCAAATCCACTGCAACAGAGCAGGTAAGAATAACATGTTTATTATTTTTATAGGAAAAAAAACGAGACTTTACAATCACTTTAACTGAACAAACTGGAGTTAGAAGCTGATTGGTTACTATGCACAGTTGCATCAGATTCTGAGGGCACCAGTTTTAGTAAATCTTCCCAATTGGGTCCTGAGTCTTCTATCTTTTTCCTTGCAGTGGAGGAGAATCCTTTTTTAGGTGTCCACATCACTGCTTTCACTGCTTCTGCTGGCTATACAGGGGTATGGGTCCTCTGAAGACTGAAGCAACTGATGGTATCAGAAAATGGTGACCAGTCTACTGCCATGCTGGATCAACTAGTCATGACTTCAAAAAGCAACATCATCGAGGGACACAAATAGCAGACTTAGATGAGTAGAAAAAAAGCTATTTAGATTTTTTTTTGCAAAAAATAGTGAATGGGGAGTGGGGTAGGAGGAGGATAAGCTTTTACTCGGAGATGGGCTTTAAAAGTGATATTAAAGGTTCAAATAAAATGGTTTTGCACAGAGCCTGGATCCTCCTCCTCTCGGGTCCCCTGGTGATGCTTCAGGCCCCTCCCTCCTGCCGAGTGGCCCCACAGCAAGCAGCTTGCTGTGGGGGCATCTGAGCAGGCGCTGTCCCGCTCTCTCCATTCACACACAGAGCCAGGACTCGGCCCTGCCCCCTCTCTCTCCTCAATAGCTTCCGCCCAATGAGAAGCGAGAGTCCCTGGAGAGCTGAGACTGTCACGCACATCGTTGGATCGAGATGGAGCTCAGGTAAGTATTAGGGGGGCCCCCAGCTGCACACAGAAGGTTTTTTACCTTCATGCATACAATGCATGAAGGTAAAAAACTTGAATCTTCACAACCACTTAAAGTGTAGGATTCTATAAGTTGAGTACAGTAAATACTCAGATTGTTAAAAAGAGGGTCAGCACCGTGGTTTAGAGGTTAGCACTTCTGCTTTGCGGCACTGAGGTCCCTGGTTTGAATCCTGGTTTGAAACAGTATCTGCATGGAGTTTGCATGTTCTCCTTGTGCTTACATGGGTTTCTTAAAAAAAATATGCTGGTAGGTTAACTGGATCTTGTCTAAATTGGCCAGTGCATGTATGTGAGATAGGGACCTTAGATTGTAAGCTCCTTTAGGGCAATCAATGGAATTTAATGAACAATATGTACAGAACTGTGTACATTTTCAGCACATTATCTAAGTATCTGTCATAAATAAAATTGTTTGTGCTGTTTACAAAATTGCCCTTTTCGGTAGCTGCTAATGTCATCCAATGTGGGTGCTGGTAACTGTATCACACCAGAGATTTGTAGTAGCAGCACAGATGTGTATTGTGGCTGGATACGGTAGAAGTTCTACAGCCAACTACAAATTGCCATGGAAAATACTTAGAGAGGTTGGCAGCTATTACATACTCCTGCTACTAAATCACTTAATTGACATGCCCATAGTCTGGGTGATATTGACCATAAGGCACTTGGGGGCCAATGGGTGATGCTGCACCAGGCCTTAATAATACATACAGTGTTCACCTTCTTTATTTTGTTATATTTAGCCAGAGAGTTGTAGGGGAGAAGGGCAATGGCGACCCTAGGGGGGGGGGACCAGAGGGGGCCCTGACCCCCCCAACATTATGCTGTGCCCCACCATGTGCCCCCCCCCCCCCCCCCCCCCCAAAAAAATATTTTTTTTTTTTTTTTTTTACAAAAAATCAATGTCTAAGAGGGAGAGAGTCCCCAGTCAGCTCCTGCGGGTGATTCCTCCCCCCTCCCCTGCTCGCTGACACTGCATAATGCGAGCGTTCACACAACCACGGCCGCCTGATCTGCTCCTTCACCTGCATCCTCATTGGCAGGGAGAAGAGCGAGTTGCAGGATGGACTCCACCAGGACTTTCAGTTACTGAAAAAACAGACTGATTTCTCCCGTCCTTAGGACAGGAGGACCAGCCTGTAAATTCCAAGAGATTCCAGACCAGAGCTGTCAATAGCAGGGGCAGGACAGCAAGAGGAGGCTGGGGAACCCCACAGTGGCAGAACACCAGGGCCCGGAGGCAAGACAACCTTTGCAACCCTGATAGTTCTCCCACTGCTTTGGATCCTTATATTTTCTTGATATGCTGGTGACATATATCTCTTGTTTTCTGCCACCCTGGGGGACCCCAATACAGTAGGAAGGGAGCTCACTGCAGAACATGTGAAAGGGCCTGTTGTGGGGTCGTAGTAAAGGGCCCCAGGATATATATATATATATATATATATATATATATATATATGCATTTTATAGTTGCCCCCCTACTTTTGTCCCTGTCCCCCCATGTGCCCCCCCTAAATTTGAAAGCTGGAGACGCCACTGGAGAAGGGGTACAGAGGAGTCAGAAGACTCTTTACAACTTAGCTGAGCTGAGCTCTCTCTGCTTTTTTGTGTCGGTCTCTACAGTTAAAAAATAAAAAAAGTTAACCTGCTTGCACACGAGGCAAGGATTTACATGGGAATCTCATCATTCGTGTATGCTTAGAGCTACAAGATGTCTTAATACAGCCCTGCTAACAGTTTAACTCACTTGCCGGGTCATAAGTTTCTCAAACTCTTCCACAATCTCGGTCACACTCAGCCACCTGAATTGAGGGATGAGTCCAAGCAGTCGGCTCCAGGTCTTCATTAGGAGGAGGTCCATTTGAACCTGTTGTCTAAGACCTGGATGCAGGACCTAGATGGGGGAGCAAGGAAAAAACAGAGTAGTCAAGTAGTGTTCCACTGACCAGTTCAGTCTCGGATTCCTGTTACACACAAATGGAAGGTCTGCTTTACTGATGGGGCCCACCTCCTAAATACAAATGGTTATAAAATGTCATTGAAAAATAAAGGTAAAAAAAAAAAAATACTTACTTAGGTCAAGCTTCCAACACTTCTACGAGGCAGGGTGCCTTCTGGGAGAACTGGATGTTTGAAATCCTTTGAGAATGCGTTTTATCCCAATGATGAGGTCAAAGCATTGGTTACTTTACTTCTCAATGGATTTTTAAACCAATAGTATTTGGAGCTGTCAGTATAGAAGACTTTCCATTTTCATGGAAGGTCCACTTTAACCATGCTCAGTTTGAAATGTCTAGATTTGTAATGGGTTTACTTTAAATGTAGTTAGCATCATACTGACATGCTCAATGCTCCATTGAGGAATACCTTTTACTGTAAACCAAGGGTACCCATACAGCAGGCATGTCCAAAGTCCGGCCCGCGGGCCATTTGCGGCCCGCGTTCCGGTTTGATGTGGCCCCCACTTGGAATTTACATATGCATCCATCTGTGGCCCCCCAAGCTCGAGCGTGTTATGTTTTTTTTGCTGTGAATATATCTTCTTTAGCTGAACAAATCCCTGAGCGCCGGGCTAATTGTTGATGAGCCGGGGGGGTGTGGCTGGGCGTGTTCAGAAGTCAATGTGCCCGAGCCGCTATGAAGCTGACAGCGCGCAGAGCCAATCACAAGCACTGTGACTATTCCCGATCTCTGCATCTGCAGTCCGCAGATCGGGGAAATGTCACAGTGCCTGTGATTGGCGGTGGCGCTGTGCGCTGTCAGCTTTCTTCCTTGCAGGCTCGGGCACATCGACTTTTAACAATGAGCACGGCGCTCGGGGATTTGTTCAGCTAAAGAAGATGAGTATATTCACAGTAAAAAAAAATAACATGCTTGAGCTTGGGGGCCACAGATGGATATACTTGGGGGGGGCCACAGATGGATATACTTGGGGGCCACAGATGGATATACTTGGGGGGGCCACAGATGGATATACCTGGGGGGGCACAGATGGATATACTTAGGGGGGCACAGATGGATATACTTGGGGGGGCACAGATGGATATACTTGGGGGGGCACAGATGGATATATATGTAAATTCCAAGTGGGGGCCACATCCTTTCAGTCAGTGAGAGGCACTGGTGGATTAGGCTGGCTAAAGAAAAGATTATTATTTAAAAAAATAATAAACGCTCAAGCTCATCCTTTACACCGAGAGGTGCTTGGGGATTGGTCAGAGACTAAAGAAGAGATATATATATAATTTTTTTTTTAAACATGACACGCCTGAGCTCATTGTTACCCTGAGAAGAGAAGATATATATATTATATATCATCATATATTGTCATCAATGTTACGACATGAATAGTATTCCATTTGCAATAAACTTTGCATAAAATATTTCATTTGCATTTAATTTTAAAAGTCAGGCAAAATGGTCGGCCCTCACGCATGTTCACTTCATGAAATCTGGCCCTCTTTGAAAAAAGTTTGGACACCCCTGCCATACAGGTTACAATCTGACCATACAATCTTTTCACAATCAACTTTAGATTTACCAAAACTATATAATCTGAGCACCTACCTACCTATCACATACATACCTACCTATCAGACAGGCACATGCACTACATCATTTTTAGGATATCTAAAGGCTTGTTCTTATATGCAGTAGCTCCTGTCACCCCTTTGAAAACCCTTCCATGGTGGATCGCATCTCAGAGGTGTTTGACAGGTGGTGAGGAGGCCATATGTTGTCTTCTCACCACCTGTTTTAACCCTGTAAATGCCACAGCACTGCGCTGCAACTGTGTACATTGTACACGATTACAGGGAGGTTGTGGTGGAGTCCCATACACTTAAATGGGTCGTGTTCAGTGGTGGTACCGCCTGCTGAATGCAACATACTGTTTCATTTTGCTCGGCCGTGAAGCACAGCATTATGGCCGCTGCATGTGTACAGCCCTGGGCAACTGCATGCCCTTCTTTAGGTGGACAGAGGTAGAGGTGGTAAAACCTTGGCTCAACTGCTTGCTTTTACCACATTGTGTATGCGGCCCAAAGGAGATAAATGAAGTGGGCCGACTCTCTCCACCAAGGGTATAGCCCAGGGGTCTCCAAACTGCAGCCCAGGGGCCAGATGCAGCCCTTTACTTGGCTTTATCAACCCCTTGGGGCACTATCCCTTCCACTGGCACCAATGATGGGGCACTATTCATCCTACTGACATCAACGATGGGACACTATTCCTCCCACTGACACCAGTATTGGGGCACTATTCCTCCCACTGACACCAATGATGGGGCACTATTCTTCCCACTGACACCAATGATGGGGCACTATTCCTCCCACTGACACCAATGATGGGGCATTATTCCACCCACTGACACCAATGATGGGGCACTATTCTTCCCACTGACACCAATGATGGGGCACTATTCTTCCCACTGACACCAATGATGGGGCACTATTCCTCCCACTGACACCAATGATAGGGCACTATTCTTCTCACTGACACCAATGATGGGGCACTATTCCTCCCACTGACACCAATGATAGGGCACTATTCTTCTCACTGACACCAATGATGGGGCACTATTCTTCCCACTGACACCAATGATAGGGCACTATTGTTCCCACTGACACCAATGATGGGGCACTATTCTTCCCACTGACACCAATGATGGGGCACTATTCCTCCCACTGACACCAATGACGGGGCATTATTCCACCCACTGACATCGGTAATGGGGCACTATTCCTCCCACTGACACCAATGATGGGGCATAGTCTACACCCCACTGATGCCTGGACACACTCCGGCCCCTCTAAAGTCTGAAGGACCTTTGTTTAGAGAGTTTGAAGACCCCTGGAGTAGACTAATAAAAAAAGGTTAAATATTTTTTTATGAAATAGAGGGAGGAGAGAAACACTTTCAGCTTCTCATTGCTGTCTCTGCCCATGCTGGGGAGATTTTCTCATGTCCTGTGTGGCCATTAAATCAGGAAGTGAGGTGAAATTCCCCAACAGTAATACAATTGGAAATAAAATGCAGTGGTTTCACTTTGAGTTGGCCTTTAACACAGAGTAAAAGCAGCCATGAAACTGAGTTTCATCAATTCTGCCATGGAAAAGGTTTTGTACTTTTGGTCACTATTTGGTGATTTTGGCCTTACTTTTACAGCGACAGGAATCAAGCGATGAGCATCATCCACTGATCGCTTTATGGATGACGGATATGGGTCTTCTCCTTTTTGGATATCGCAGGTTCCATCAGTATCTCCTTGATCTTCTAATGCATCATGATTAGATGGCCCCCTTTTCCCTAGATGCCTGAAAATTGCACCAAGCCCCGCCACTTCCCATGCCTCAAAGCCATAGTCACTCCCAGCGCTTCCTATCAGGGATTGCGATTCCATAGCGTCAATAACAGACAGGTCAGCGTAGGCTTTGTACACCTGAGCAACGCAGCCAGAACCTACAGGTTCCTTACTTGGAAATGTAAACACTTGTCCATAGTTATCTCCAAAGTCTCTTTTCAGGCAAAACTCAGTGTAACCCCAAGGGTGCGGTGCCACCTTAACATGAAGTCTGGAAAATTTGGCACAGAACGTTTCAGAGAAAAGATCTCTTCGAGTGCTAGCCCACTGGCCAAGTTTAATGCAAGCTGGCCCCGATGACTCGGTGGCCTTCAGCAGTAGATGAAGCCACAGGGTATAAAATCTGTCTGAAAAGAATGTAAATGGATAGGCTAGTAAGAGCGGTCCAAATTTCAGGAAGAGGACGCAAGACCGCACAACCAAGCGCACAACGAATGTGGTCTTTTTTAGGAGGCTATCTTCAGACTTCTGATGACCTAGTGAGGCCATGGCCACCTCTGCTGGTACTTGTCTTTGGTATAGTCTCTCACATTCTGCTGGCACATATTTGATGCCCAGGCACATCAATGAGATCTTCCATAAGCTTTTAATCCTGCTGTGCTTGATTATGTTTCCCTGATAATGAACTGCCATTTCCTTCCACCTAGATACATTCCTGGAGCTTCTGAGACAGCAGATCCTGCTGCAACACAACAAGCCAATTCTCACGTGCAAAGCCTGTGACATTACAGGAGCCGGGTCATAGACAGGCATTAGGAGATCGGCTTCCTTCCTTCCTAGGCAGCCTCCATTGAGGAAGACACAGACCGATCAGCGCTTCCCTTGTCTCTTATTTCTTGAGCCTGCCCGTCACGTGACCCGTGCTCCTGATCAAAACACAACGATCTAAGAATGCAACGTACAGAACATCCCTGCCCAATGACAGCAGGAGGCCCCGCCTACAGTGACGACACGTACTGTATTAACTCTCACGTGGCCACAACACTTCACACTGGGAGGAGCTTCTGTGTGATTTAAATGGACAGTGGGGAGGAGCCAGTGACAGTCATAAGATATTATTATTATTATTCACGATTTATACATTTATCATTTACTTTTATATTGATGAGAAATCTTTAACTGTTTGCATACCTGGACATTTTCCTATACATGTTAAAATCAGTCCTTTTTTTTTGTTAGAAAATAAGTTGGAACCCCCAGTTATTATATATTTCATGAAAGCAGAGGCCCTGGAGAATAAAATGGTGGCTGTTGCAATTTTTTATGTTAAACAATATTTGAGCAGCCATTTATCAAACATAAATCTTCGGGAAAAATACAGTTGAATTCATTTTAGTGCACTCAAACACTATATAATACCCATTTTTTATATTTAAAGCGGAGTTCCACCCAAAAGTGGAACTTCCGCTCATTTGTCTCCTCTCCCCCTCCGGTGCCACAATTGGCACCTTTCAGGGGGAGGGGGGACAGGATACCTGTCCTTGACAGGTATCCCGTTCCCACCTCCGGGAGTCCGGGCCGTGGACCGTGACATCACTGCGGGGCTCTCTCCTCCTCCCTCCTCCTCTCCCTGTTGCCAGGCCAGTAGGAGAGAGGAGCAGAGCCTTGTGCATGCGCAGTAGGGTTCTCGGCGTGAAGCCGTAAGGCTATACTGCAGAGAACCCTCACCCGCAATGGCGGCGGCAGCACCCTACAGCGGATGGAAACATCAGCTGCGGTGCCCACATCGCTGGACTCCAGGACAAGTAAGTGTCCTATTGTTAAAAGCCAGCAGCTGCTGTATGTGCTTTGAATTTTTTTTTTATGGGCGGAACACTGCTTTAATATAAAAGATGATGTTGCATTGAGTAAAAAAATACTAAATATGTAAAGTGCCTTTTCAATGGAGATCAACTCCAGTACCTAAAATTGCCCATTTGTGAAGCCTCAAAAGCCTTTAGGTTGGCTTCACACTGCAGTGCGGAGCGGCTCACAGCAGGGGTCCGGTGTGTCCCTGTTTACTGTTTCAGATCTGATTTCAGCAGTGGCGGCCGCTCCATAAGGGGCGCAAGGGCGTGGCCCCCCCCATCCATGCGTCCGACCCCCTGATCTACATACAGGGCGCCGGACGCATGGATTCTATTGGAAGGGTTTTTTTTTTTTTTTTTAAGCACATGATTAGAGCCAATAGGCTTCAAAACATAGGGGGCTTGGAGCGCAGAGCACTGGATGACCCGCGCCGCCCCCCTGTCCCCTTCCCCCACAAACAGTGAGCACCAGCTGCCACTAGATTTCAGTCCAAATTCTTGGCTGCATTCGGACCCGGAACAGACCAGAAGACGAACAGGACTCTTGTGCAATTCTCCCTGGAGACGCTCCAGAGATGTGTGAACCGGCTCCATGGAGAAACAGTGACAATTTCCTGACATGCAAATTTTTTACCATTTTTGATCCATTGAGAAAAAAAAAAACTGCTAAAAAACGCTAAAAAACACTAATGAACTCTATTGCAAAAATTTTTAAAAACGTTGAAAGACTCACTGCAAAGCTACTGGTGTTTTTATAATGTTATTTTAACGTCCAGTGTGCATGGAGACTAAAAAGGAAGTAAAGTCCCATGCATAGTTTCTACCTATAGGTAACCCTATAATGAGGCTTACCTATAGGTACTGTAAATATCTCCTAAACGTGCACCGTTTAGGAGATATTTACTATATATACAGCCGAAGACATCATCGGCCCATGTGCTCTGAAGGAAGGACCACCCGTGCCATTCCTTCAGAATCGTAAATGTCGGTTCCTCCTGCGCATGCGTGGGAGTGATGTCATTGCGATTCCGGCCTATCACACGGCCTGAGTCCGCAGACTCGGAAGGAAGACGGGTAAAGATGGACACTGTCTCTAGCGATGACATCGCATCGCTGGAGGGCTTCGTTTTCAGGTAAGTATTAGCACATTATGTCTTTACCTTGCAGGTCCAGAAAAAAACAAACAAACAAAAAAACAAATAGCGGTTTACAACTGCTTTAATAGATATCTAAACCCAAGAACCAAAATATTATATATTGCAGCTTACCAGTCCTTAGATGTAATGAGCGCATTACATAATGAGTGAAGTTTGGGCATCCGTCTGCATTAGCCATGGAGCACCATATAGTGCTCTCTGCTCTACACTATCAGCCTGCTGATCCACCCTGAATCTTGTCAGTGAACCCTGAAAGCTTTCAGTAAACTTTGAGGTTTATTGTAGACTTCAGGATGGAGATTTGTATTTTTTTCCTGGCATTCCCTTGGGATTGACTGTGGAGTGATGACCATCGTTTTCCTTGCTGACTGCCCAGCCTGTGTTAACATCTTATGCGCTTTCGGCCATTATAACCTGTGGTCCATCTTTTCTGGTAAGAGGCGTGATGATTATTCCCAGCCAGTGGTGGATCTCTTTACAGTTGGAAGAACACATACTAATGGTCTTTGTTCTCACGATGGACATCATAATTTCATTTTTATTATGACATAAGGACATTTATATATGCAATGTGTTTGTTTGCACATTTGTTGTTATTTTTATGCACGGTTAAATATTGGATATATGACACTGATATTGTCAGAGGTCAGAGTATTTTAAATAAAACAAACCTATAGCCGAGACTTGAAAGGATATAAGCACTATATGGGTTAACTACAAATGGTATATTTATTTTTTCTTCTTTTATTCATTAGTTAATTGTTGTACTTATTCACTGCAATTAAATATCATAGATGTCAAATGCTATAATATTACACTTCAATGGATACAGTAAATACTGTAATTCATGTGATCCGTTCTTACTGGTATGCATATGCATATTCTGTATGATTTAGATTCTGTGATGGATTTTCCATTGTACGGTAAAAGTGTAATGTGATACATATCTGTTTGTACTGTTTGTTGTTTCTTTTTCTTTGAACAATAAAAACTTTTTTCTGATTAAAAAAAAAAAATATTGGATATATATCTGCAATTTATTGAATGCTGTTCCATATTGCACTCTCTGGCACATTATCTACTGTTACAGCAAATATTTGCTGTCTCATATTGCACTTATAGTTTGCTGTTCCATATTGCACTTTTTGCACTTTATTTGCTGTTTCATATTGCAATGATTTGCACATTATTAGTCTGATCTATAGCGCTGCTTTGACACATATATAATGAGTGCATTGATGTTCCTTTTTTCAGGCCAAGAACATTTTCAGCAAGTACAAAAATACCTGTTTATCCTGCCAGAACTGCAGTGTTCTTGTCACTTCCTGTGAACTGATAGTACATACAATGTTATTTTCCTTCGTTAAACTTTTAATCCTCCCCCCTCTTATGTAATAGAGATGAAGAGAGGAAGGCATGTTTGAAGTCCAGTCTGGGTGATCACCATGGCTTCCTCCAAAGACACAGCGGAGGATTGTGTGTTTCCCACCAGGACGGGAAGTGTGTTATTTACAGGCTCACGAGGTGAAAATAAACATGAAAAAAAAAAAAAAGGAAATGAATGCACCAATCTCCTGTAAGAACTGAAAGACTGAAATATAATGCATTTTTTTTGTTAGATATACTTTTAGATATACTATAGCATCATTCTTCTGTATGTGGAAGATTTAAAGCTGAGCGCAGGAGAATGCTCATTTTTTTGCAAATTTTTGTCTACGGTAGCTTTAAATACATTTTTTAACATAGTAGGGAAGGGATAAAACCTGTGTCAGTTTTTTTTTTGTTCTCCGTATATCATTGGGGAAATTTTCCTTCACTTCCTGTCTAAGGGATAATAGGAAGTTAGAGGAAAGCTTCCATTGGAAGATTACTTCTTGTTCTTGGGAAAATTCTAAAAATATGAATTTTCATTCACTTTCTTTCTCGGTGGCAATGGTCACTTGTACAAATAGAGCAGTGATTCTACCCAATGGGGACACAGGCAGAAATGAAAGCTGAACTCCAGGTATGATCTTTGTTGCATACTTACAGGGATACGCATACTTACAGGGATAGACTGGCCATCGGGACTACTGGGAGATTCCCGGTGGGCCGATGGCTCAGTGTGGGCAGTTTCACTTTTAGCCACATCTGCAGTCCGCGGCGATCTACCCGTCAACCGCCAACAGCTGGCGCCTGTCAGGTAGATCGAGATTAGCCAGTATGCAGAGTAGCGCAAGGAGCCCTGATGTGCCCCGAGCCCTGATGTGCCCCGAGCCCTGATGTGCCATGTGCCACGTGCCCTAATGTGCCATGTAGCCTGATGTGCCCTAATGTGCCATGTGCCCTGATGTGCCCCATAATGTGCCCTGATGTGCCCCATCATGAGCCCTGATGTGCCCCATCATGTGCCCTGATGTGCCCCGTGCCCTGATGTGCCCCGTGCCCTGATGTGCTCGTACCCTGATGTGCCATGTGCCCTGATGTGCTATGTGCCCCGATGTGCCCCGATGTGCCTCGTGGCCTGATGTGCTATGTGCCCTGGTGCGCCCTGATGTGCCCTGATGTGCCCCGTACCCTGATGTGCTGTGCCCCGATGTCCTATGCCCTGATGTGCCTTGTGTCCCAATGTGCTTTGCCTTGATGTCCTGTGCTCTGATGTGCCCCGTGCCCTGATGTCCCGTGCCCTGGTGTGCTGTGTCCTGATGTGCTATACCCTGATGTGCTGTGCCCTGTACTCTTATGTGATGTACCCTGATGTACTTTGCCCTGAGGTGCCCTGATGTGTTGTGCCCTATTAGCTGATGTGCTGGGCTCTGTACCCTGATGTGCTGTGCCCTGATGTACTGTGACCTGATGTGCTGTACCCTGATGTGCTGTGCCCTGTACCCTGATGTGCTGTGCACTGTACCCTGATATGTTGTGCCCTGTACACTGATGTACTGGGCTCTGTACCCTGATGTGCTGTGCCCTGTACCCTGATGTGGCCTGGTGTGCTGTACCCTGATGTGCTGTACCCTGATGTGCTGTACCCTGATGTGTTGTGCCCTGATGTGCCTTGTGCCCTGATGTGCCTTGTGCCCTGATGTGCTGGGCTCTGTACCCTGATGTGCTGTGCCCTGTACCCTGATGTGGCCTGATGTGCTGTGCCCTTATGTACCGTGCCCTGATGTGCTGTGCCCTGATGTACCGTGCCCTGATGTGCTGTGCCCTTATGTACCGTGCCCTGATGTGCTGTGCCCTGATGTACCGTGCCCTGATGTACCGTGCCCTGATGTACCGTGCCCTGATGTACCGTGCCCTGATGTGCCGTGTCCTGATGTACCCTGCCCTGATGTGTTGTGCCCTGGGCCGGTCTGGATGAAGTCCAGGGCCACATTTTTGTCCCAGTCCAGCCCTGCATACTTATATTCGTTAAGCTTAAACCAAGGTATGCATACTGTATTTTATAACTCGGGGCCGCTGAGGAAGCTGACAATTACTGTAGTAGTCAGCGCTACTACATTGATTGATGTAATTAATCTTCTGTGTCTTGTGCCAAGAGGCTGTCCTCTGCTCACTGACAACCAGAGGTTGTTTGCTTGGCACTGCCACCAAGTATAGAACACCTTGTATTTTAAAATGAATTTTCTGATTGACCTCACAATCTCCACCTCGTCCAATCAGTAAAATGCCTTGTATTCACTCCAGTGATTGCCAGCGCTCCCATCATCCCTCACATATGAGATACAGTAAACATAATTATATTGTGCCAAGCTGGACCTATGTATCTATGCAATAAAGACCATACCTGGATATCAGCTGAACCACTTAAGGACCAGAAGATTTGCCCCCTTAATGACCAGGCTATTTTTTGCGATACAGCATTACATCGCTTTAACTAAAAATTGTGCGGACATGCGATGTTGTACCAAAACAAAATTGATGTCTTTTTTTCCCACAAATAGAGCTTTCTTTTGGTGGTATTTGATCACCTGTGAGGTTTTTATTTTTTTGTGCTATAAACAAAAAAAGACCGACAATTTTGAAAAAAAAAAAACAACATTTTTTACTTTTTGCTATAATAAATATTCCCAAACTTAAAAAAAAAAAAAAAAAAAAAAAAAAAAATCTTCATCAATTTAGGCCAATATGTATTGTATATATTTCTGGTAAAAAAAAAAATCACAATAAGCGTATATTGATTGTTTTTTCCGCAAAAGTTATAGCGTCTACAAAATAGGGGATATATTTATGGCATTTTTATTATTTATTTTTTTGGTGGTAATCTGCGATTTTTAGCGGAACTGCGACATTGCGGCAGACAGATCGGACACTTTTGACACTTTTTTGGGACCATTGACATTTATACAGCGATCAGAGCTAAAAATAGCCACTGATTACAATATAACTGTCACTGGCAGAGAAGGGGTTAACACTAGGGGGCGATCAAGGGGTTAAGTGTGTTCCCTGGGAGGTGTTGCTAACCATATGGGCGCTGGGCTGAGTGGAGGAGGAGAGAGATCGTTGTTCCTAATCACTTGGAGTTTGGGCGTTTTTTTTTTAACAGCTCATAAACTCCCCGCTATGTTGTAACTATGTTATCCTATGTTTCCATGCACACATGGACTTTTTAGAACTTTTATCAGTAGTGGCGTTTATGGACTGTTTTCTGAACGCCATAAAATCGTGCTCAGGAGTCCTTTTCTGACCACAAAAAACACCAAACGCTCATAAACGCAGATGAATGTCGATAAACGCTCAAAAATGTGGCTCACCAGCATTTTTTTTTAAGTTTTTGATCCATTAAAAAAAAAATGCAAAAGAAGCGGAAAACCGCTAAAAAAACGCTATTGCAAAAACGACTCACTGCAAAGCTACTGGCGTTTTTATAACGTTATTTTAACGTCCAGTGTGCATGGAGCTGATATTACAATTTCATTGATGGGGTTGATGGATATGGCTTCACAACCATCAGGAACATAGAAAATAACAACCCTTCCAATCGCAATGTCTGGGCAGCAGAAGTGACAGTACCAAGAATGGCCACTAGAGCTCAGTAGAGTATTTAACATTTTTCTTGGCCAGTGTTGAAGGCATGCAGGTATAAGGAATGATGGTTTTGGCTGCCAGATTGGTCTACTTCACAAAATTCCCAAATATTTTCCTATCGTTTTTGTAAAACGTTATGGAAAACACAAACATTGGATATGGAGTGGTCCCATGCAAGATATTCATGTGTTAAAGAACCTACTGTGCATTTAATGTGTGCTGAACTAAGTTCTGTTTTCACAACACATTTTGTATGTTGTGTGGTTTGTGTTTAGTACAAGATGATTATTTTTTCCCCTTTTCTTTGTAAATTTCTATAATTTCTGTAATTAAAATTTCAATAAAGATATATTATTATAACAAAAAAAAGAACACAGCTCCTCCTGCAAATATCCAAGAAATAATGGGCCTGCTTTATTTAAAGCAGTATTAAACCCCAAAACAAAAATGTATTTGTAAATGTATTGCAGATTACTGATCATTAGATGCATTTGTTTTCTTTTTTTAGACTTTTCCCCCTATGTTTTCACCTGGTGATTTGGCCAGTAACACACCTCCTGTATTAGAGTGCTGTCACTCTGGATGAAGGAGCAATGGAGACACCTTTGGACAGCAGCATTGTCAGTCTTGGTAGGAGGTGGGTGTTAGATGTACTAGCAGATTTATAAATTGAGTTGTAAATAAACTAACAAATTGGAGCCAAACTCCAGCTCACATTGCAGTTACACAAGCAGTTACAGCAACATTTTTTTTTCTTTTGGGATAAGGGTTTTACATAAATAAATCAAAGCTGATCATTGTAATCATCCCTGTCAGTGGTAAATGGTTTGTCTCAACCCAACATTTGCAGGAGAGTTTGTTCTGTTGAAAAACAACAGTTTTTGGCCAGATCACCAGATGAAAATCGAAGAAAGAAAGCCTAAAAAAGAAAACAAATGCAGCCATCATATTTAAGAACGGGTGAACTGTAATATAATAGATGTTTGCTTTTGAGTTTAGTACCGCATTAAGGATATGTGTTGACTGTGCGCAAACAATCTAATCATTTGCTTTTGGGTCTGTCTAACAGCTGTTATTATATTTAAATGTGCTATGCCCCGAGTGTCCAGCTATTTGTAGAAAGCCTCAGTGAACCATACCCCCAAGAAGTGTTGTACTGCTCCTGTGCATATCTTTGTGTGAATGTGCAATTGTCTGTGCATCAGCATACAAGAGTCCATGCACTGGGGCTTGGAACAGACTTTTTTTTTTTTTTATAGTGCAGTACAAAACATATAAAAGTAAATACACAACCATAGACATAAACAGTCTCAGGGACTTAGCCCACTGGAACAGACATTTTAGTGATATATATTTGTACATACACTGCCTTTTATATGAAAGCATGGTGTACAGGATATTCTGACATGTTGTTTAGCTTGCTGCATCATATTTTACTGATTAATGAGTGGATTAAATTATTTTTGTTATATTTTTGCATGTTAATATATAGTAATGTTTTAGAGAACATATTGAATACTGTAGTGTACCTTATAGAAAAATAGGCACATAAGCAGCATTTTTGGATGCTCAATTTACACAAAAACTAAGATGGCACCAAACGCATTGAACATAAGTATATCATCTGCTAGACTGGTTGTTTGATCACATTCCGCGATGTTTCCTCCAATGATTTATCCCTGCTCTCTTGTTTGTTTGCATTAGTAAATTAGGCCCAAAGACTTACTTCAATGGAATTCTTGTGGTTTGCCATAACAACTTAAAGCCCCACAATGGGCACCAGAAAAAAATACTCTTGTAGTGGAGCCCCCAGCACTGCAGGGGTTAAAGGAGGAACAAATTGTAATACTTGTTGTCAGAGTATTGAAATGATGTGCTGGAAGCTTCTTGGATACAGCAAACGGCTTTACTTTTATGGAGAAATATATTACATGTCTTATATCATATAACAGGAAGAGAACACAAACAAGTGCATTGAGCATAGATAGACAATACATCCTGTTATAGCATAGAATACATACTATAACACTATAATACTATAGCACCACCTGCTGCATAGATAAGTACCCTGTTTCCCCGAAAATAAGACCTAGCGTGATTGTCGGTGATGGCTGCAATATAAGCCCTACCCCCCAAATAAGCCCTACCCTGTTTCCCCGAAAATAAGCCTTACCCTGAAAAGAAGACCTACAAGGACTTTAACTAGGGCTTATTTGGGGGATAGGGCTTATATTGCAGCCATCACCGACAATCACGCTAGGTCTTATTTTCGGGGGAAACAGGGTATAATGCATACAGCATATAGTTCACAGTACTTTACATTACATGCTGTTGTCCTTCCAACAATACTTGCCCCAATTCTTACACAAGTGGTAGAGGAATACACTGTAATACTTACGTCAATTCATACACCAGTGGTAGAGGAATAAGCTGTAATACTTACCCCAATTCTTACACCAGTGGTAGAGGAATAAGCTGTAATACTTACCCCAATTCTTACACCAGTGGTAGAGGATTAAGCTGTAATACGTCAATTCATACACCAGTGGTAGAGGAATAAGCTGTAATACTTACCTCAATTCCTAAACCAGTGTTAGAGGAATAGGCTGTAATACTTACCTCACTTTTTACACCAGTGGTAGAGAAATAAGCTGTAATACTTACCCCAATTCTTACACCAGTGGTAGAGGAATACGCTGTAGTACTTACCCCAATTCTTACACCAGCGGTAGAGGAGTAAACTGTAATACTTACCTCAATTCATACACCAGTGGTGGAGGAATAAGCTGTAATACTTACCTCAATTCTTAAACCAGTGGTGGAGGAATAAGCTGTAATACTTACCTCAATTTTTACACCAGTGGTCGAGGAATGAGCTGTAATACTTACCTCAATTCATACACCAGTGGCAGAGGAATTAGCTGTAATACTTACCTCGATGCTTAAACCAATGGTAGAGGAATAAGCTGTAATACTTTACTTAACTCTTACACCAGTGGTGGAGGAATAAGCTGTAATACTTACCTCAATTCTTGCACCCACAGGTTTCCTCCATACTGTGTGACCAGTCCCTTGAAGCCTCTTCTTTTAGGTGCTCTGGCCAGCGGTTGCACTCTGATGTCATCACATACAATGTAGGGCCAATAGTCCTGTAATATATGAGAGGATGTCAAGAGCCGCCCACAAACTGGAGCTTTGGAGAACAGTTGTGGCCCTGAAACCTGCCACAGTGGGGACTAAGGTAAGTCTTACAGCTTACTCCTCTACCCCTAGACTTAATGAGCATTTAAAGCCCAACTCCAAGATTTAGAAAAAATCTAACTTTGCTCCCCCACTACAAGGGCTAAATACTTGTGATGTCTAGGGGCAAGAGGAACAGGCAGGATTACTTTTACACTATCCTCAGCTCCAGCACTGCCCTCTTCTCCACAAAGCTCAGGTCTGTGGAGGGTCACTCGGTGTCATCACTTATATGCAATACAGGGTGATTACCTCCATTTTACATAGTGGAGACAAGCATGCAACCATTGCCATTTTAGAGAGGAAACTGTGGGGGGGGGGGGGGGGTGCGGTGCTCCCTACTGGACCATGGAGCAAGGCAACTATTTCTTCTTATTCTGACACCCACTAGCCATAACAAGCTTTTAACCTTTTCAATTCCCAACTGCAGGCATGGGATCCAAGCAGAATTTTGCCAATTGTTTCCAATGAATCAAACAAAAATCAGTGTGTTGGAGAGTCAATCGTACTTTAAATAGCCTAAATGATCACTTTGATAGATCATTAACAATAATAAACTAGTAGATATATTTATTCAATATTTCCAGTCAATGGCAAAGTATGGGTCGGTATTAGGTGTGATTCGTACTGCTATATTTATTATTATTACAGGTACTTATATAGCAACATCAATTCACGCAGCCCTTTATATATTTATTATACATTCACATCAGTCCCTGCCCTCGAAGAGCTTACAATCTAAGGTTCCTAACTCACACTCATACATACATATACTAGGAGCCAATTAACATACCAGTATATCTTTGGTGTGTTGAAGGAAACCGGAGTACCCGGAGGAAACCCATTCAGGCACAGAGAGAACATGCAAACTGCAAACTCCATGCAGATAGATTTGAACCGATGACCTTTAATTGAAGATTTTTCAATCTCACCTAAATCTATCACAATCCTAGTATAATTACCAGCACATCACGGGGGACTCAAAAAAAGCACAATGAAATATCACGCTTTTTTTTTGCTTTTCTATTTTTGCTTTTCTATTTTTACTTTTCTATTTTTGCTATGTGCAATGGAAGGAAAACAAAAGGAGAAAACACAATAGTACAATACATCATAATACACATCCTATATTTGTTGCTGCCCCTACCTCACCCTGCTAGATTTAGCATTTTGTATACACTAATTACACAACTACAGGATTGTTTACAGAGGATGTATTTTATCAACTTCTATTGCTACTTTAAAATTTCTAAAATCAACACTTCATATTCCTGATATGTGCCTGCTCTACCATGTACTTGTATGAGAAAGTATCCTGTTCTGTTTGTATCACTTCCTTTGTATGAAATCCCTGGTGTTCCTGCCAGTCCCTCTGCTTTCCTATTAAAACTGTCCACAGTAGACATGAGAGCACAGCATGGTCAGTTCTCTAGCTATGCTGGGAACTCGGCATGCATGCTCTCCTCCGATGATCAGACTTGTCCTGACACACCCCCTGCACAGCCATTCACTGGGGAGATCAGTGTGCTGCTGTTTCTCCTACCCCAGCTCTTATGCAGTAGAAAACAGAGGGAATATGATCACTTATAAAAAAGGGAAAAGGGTATTTATATTGTTTTTTTTTTTTATCTATACACAAATAATAGCTGTGCTGGGAGCTAATCCAATGATCAGACTTGTGCTGAGACCCCCCTACACCTGTACAGCGATTCACTGGAAGACCAGTGTGCTGCTGTTTCTCCTCCCAGAACTCCTTATGTAGCTGAGAACAGAGTTTATGTGATCATTTATTTAAAAGGGGAAAAAAGGTATTTATAATGTTTTTTATATTTATACACAAACGTTTTGCCTTTTTACTTTAAACGTAATAGTTTGTTTTACAAAGTTAGGGTTTAAATATACTTTAATTGCTCAATCAGGTTCAAAGCAAATGCCTGTTTGTTTCCAGTAAATTTGTTTAAAAAAAAATATGTTATGATGATAATCCTTTAAAAAACAACCCTAAATGTTTTTATTACATGTTTTTATTACATATAAATACAGAACAGTCTTAAACATTTTAACCATAGCAGCGCGTTAGATGAAAACAACAGATTCTTAAAAGTCTTTCCCTAAACTGTCCAGATTCCTACCTTTACCTTTCAATCCTTAAAAGAGCAGCTTCAAAAGTCCTTTAAAAGGTTAATATTGAGCTCACTATCGGTCAGGTAACATGATGGGTAGTCTTAGGGCCTGTGTCTATAGGCTATTATTCGCATCAGACGGTGTTTGCATTCCCATACCGTACAAGTCAACTGCAGATCAATTGCTCCTGTCAGTGAATTGTTAATGATCTCAGAAGCAGCTCAAACTGTTGGCTCATTTACAGGGGCAAATGAGAGACATAAAAATTGGCGGTTAAGCTGTGGTTTTAACCCCCCGACCACCAAGGTGCAAATGAACCACTCGACCTCCATTTTTTGCATTTGAGCACTGTGCTACTTTAACTGGCAATTGCACAGTCATGCAAAACTGTACGTAAATTATATTTATATATATATTTTTTTACATAAATAGAGCTTCCTTTTGTCGGTATTTGATCACCACTTGGTTTTTTATTATATAAACGAGAAAAGTCTTTTTTTTTTTTTTTCTTTTTGGGCCAGCTCACACCATAGAAAGGCAGTCCGGATGCGCTCTAGATCCTTTTTCCATGCGTGTTTTTGATGCATTTCTGGTGCGTTTTTGATGCAGTCCAGTACATTTTTCCCCTCTTTTTTTTCCCTTAGGGCCAGTTCACACCACATGCAGTCCATTGCCTTTTTTTTTCTGCATCAAAAACGCATAGAAAGTAGGCTATATGGTTTTTAATGGCATAGTTCACACCAGTGCTTGCAGTTCCAGTGCGTTCCAGTTCCAGAAAAAAAAGTAGAACATGCTGCATTTTTCCAGCAGTGGACTGTACTGGAACGCTGTAAAAAGCATCAAAAACTCACCGGAACGCAGCTAAACGCACCAAAAACGCACTGGAACACCCATTTTCTTATTTAAGGTTAAGGAAAAAAAAGGGGGGGGAAATGCACTGGACTGCATCAAAAACGCACCAACAATGCATCAAAAATGCGCATGCAAAAAAGCATCTGGACCGCATCCAGACTGCGTTTCTATGGTGTGATCTAGCCCTTAACCTTAAGGGCTAGTTCACACCACACACAGTTCCGTTTAGTTCTGTGCGCTTTTTTTCTGCACAAAATGCATGCACAGTGTTTTCAATGTATTTCAATGGCTCTAGTTCACACCATGAAGTCAGTTTCCGGTCAGTTTCTGCACTGGAAACTGACCGTAAACTGACTGCATGGCGTGAACTAGAGCCATTGGAACACATGGAAAACACTGTGCATGCATTTTTAGTGCAGAAAAAAGCACACGGAACTGAACGGAACTGAACGGAACTGCGTCTGGTGTGAACTAGCACCAAATAAGTGTGTTTTTGGTACGTTTAGGTGCGTTCCGGTGCGTTCCCATGAGTTTTTGATGCTTTTTACAGCTTTCCAGTACAGTCCAGTGCAGGAAAAATGCAGCATTCTACTTTCTGTTACAAAACAAATCCAATAAAAAAAAAATGTAAAAAAATTAGTTTCTTCATAAATGTCCTTGGTTAAAAAAAAATCCAGTAAGTGTTCATTGATTGGTTTGCGTGAAAGTTATAGCTTCTACAAACTATGGTATATATACTGGAATTTACGCAGCTATGACGTTATGCTGGTAATAGCGGTGATCAGCGACTTATAGTGGGACTGTGATAGCGTGGCGGACAATCTGGCGCTAGCTGACGCTAGCTTGGAGGTACACTAGCTGATATCAATAGTGACACTAATACAGTGATCAGTGATAATACTGTACACCATCACTGTACTAATGACACTAGCTGGGAAGGGGTAATCAAAGAGTTAAATATGTGCCTAAGAAATGTAATGTGTGTAATATGTTCTGCTTTTACTAATCGATCTGGCTGTTTTTTCTCCCAAACAGACAGATCGCGTGTTTGTAAACACAGGGCTCTGCGCTGTGATTGGACATAGCCGATCAGCAGGTCTCAGCTATAAATCATTGGCCGGGACCTGCTGACAAATTGCGATGTGTTCAACCACAGCGTGGGTCAGCAGTGGATGCGTCCCCCAGACCTGAAAGCAAGCTCACAACATTTATATAGAGTACTTTGTTGAGCCTGCAACTGACGCTCAATCACAGTAAATCTACTGTGACCGAGCGGCAAGTGGTCAACATAGCCATCAGCCATGTTAGTACACTTTGCTGCAGTTGCGGCGGTGTGACAAAAAACATACTACCACCACCAAACAGGACCCATTCAAACGTCTCATTTAACTGCTTGTCTTGCGGTCCCTGCATGGTATTCCCTATAAAAATCCTCTTTCAGCTGAAAAAGAAAGCAGGCATTTAGGCGGTGACGGTATTTACCACCCTCTGAAAAACAATCCAGTACAGAGCTCATTTTAGAGGGGTGGTAGAGACTGCTGTTTTTCTAAAAGAGAACACAGCCTGTCGACCCAAACCCTTATGCCGCGTACACACAATCGAAGTTTTCAGCCCGCAAAAGACCGATGAGAGTTTTTCGTCAGAAAATGCGACCGTGTGTATGCTCCATCGGACTTTTGCTGGCCGAAATCCAGCCAGCAAAAGATTGAGAGCATGCTCTTCATTTTTCAGTCGGAAAAAGCTTCTATCCGAAAATGCGATCGTCTGTGGCAATTCCAACGCGCAAAATTCCTACGCATGCTCGGAAACAATTCGACGCATGCTCGGAAGCATTGAACTTCATTTTCTCGGCTCGACGTAGTGTTGTACATCATCGCGTTCTTGACGGTCGTAATTTCAGCGAACTTTTGCGTGACCGTGTGTATGCAAGGCAAACTTGAGCGGAATCCTGTCGGAAAAGCCATTATATCTTTTTCCGATGAGTCCGATCGTGTGTATGCGGCATTAGTGTCCAATATTCAGGTCATGGAAGTGGAGGGTGGGGGGGACTACTGACAAGCTTTTGACTTTCCTTCCTCAAGTTAATAGAGCACCCAGGGTGTTGAGTCTTCCCATGAGCATGGAAGAAAACTGCAATCTATTCACAGACACCTTAGGGAATTGTATTCATCTGGCTGCCTTGCAGCACTGGGGTCTTTGGTTGCAATACTGGCAGAGATACTATCTGCATGGAGTTTGTATGTTCTCCCTGTGCATGCATGGGTTTCCTCCCAAACTGCAAAGAAATGCTGGTAGGTTAATTGGCTCCTGTCTAAATTGGCCCTAGTGTGTGTTTGCATGAGTTAGGGACCTTAGATTGCAAGCTCCTTGAGGGCAGGGACTAATATGAATGTGATATGTAAAATGCTTCATAAAATTGATGGTGCTATATAAAGCTGGGTTCACACCATTGCGAATTGGATGCGGTTCTCCGCATCCAATGCTCAATAGCAGGAGATTTTGACTGATCTCTATAGAGCCGGTTCAAATAACTTCCCAGCGGGTCCGGTGCGATTTGCACAAAAATGTCCATTTTAGGTCCGAATTCAGCCCAAAATTCGGGCTAAAATCAGACCTGAAATGATGAACCAGGATACACCGGACCCGAAGCTGTGAGTCGCATGCAGCTCATATGTGAACCAAGCCTAAATGTCCATAATCATAATAAAAAAAAAAATCTTTTATAAATGATTTAACATTTCCTCCATTTCATCTTAAATTCAGTATTTTTTTTACTGCATCACTGTCCCTCGTATTCTGTGAATCAAACTTAGCCTTGTCTTCTCTACAGTATGTGGCAGCAACTGAGAGTTGTAGTTTCCACCTCAGTGCCTCTGTCATCTCTCTCTGGCAAATGAAAGGTGTAAGTGGCTTTTTAAAGGCCACTTTAAAAAAAATGTTTTTACTGTTTTTTTCCTGTTTTACACATTTATGGCATTTCATTAGCTGTTTTAATTGTTTTAATATCAAACAATGGAATAAGAACGAATGGAGCCATCCTCTAACAGGAAGTCAGATCACAGCAGGGAAGAAAAAGGAATTTGGAGATATGGAAGAGGCTGAGATCAATAGAAGGTACCTTCTTGAGTTAAGAATACATACTGGAATAGACTTTTTTGTTTTTTACACCAGAGTTTAAAGCTGATTGGTTGCTATGGGCAATGGCGCCAGTTGAGACGGAACTTGTCCCAGACATTTTTATTCATTCCTCCAGTGGCGGCCCATCCATTGTTTGCCACCTCCAAAAAAATATACCACCAGCCACCACCGAATTCCTCCATTCGTGTCCCTCTCTAAATTACTTGCACTCTCTTTCAGGGACCCAAAAATGGTCATACACTGTACAAATTCTAGGCGGTACCTTATGAACCAGCCAAAATTCATTCCTTGGGTGGCCTGGGGTCATCGGTTTGAATCCCAACCACGACACTACCTGCCTGGAGTTTGCATGTTCTCCCTCTGTCTGCGTGGGTTTCCTTCAGGTACGTACTTCAGGTTCCTCCCACACTCCAAACACATGCTGATAGGTTAACTGGCTCCTGTCTATATTGGCTTTAGTATGTGTATGTATAAATGTGAGTTAGGGGACCTTAGATTGTAAGCTCCATGAGGGCAGGGACCGATGGGAATGTACAATACATACTGTATGTAAAGCGCTGTGTAAATTGATGGTGCCATATAACCACTTCCCGCCCGGCCTATAGCAGAATGACAGCTGGGAAGTGGTTCTGTTATCCTGACTGGGCTTCATATGAGGTCCAGCAGGAAAAGACGCAATTGCACGCCCACGGGGGCGTGCAGCGTGGCAATCAGTGGTGTGTCAGTCTGACACACTGCATCTCTGATCTAGGTAAAGAGCCTCTGACAGAGGCTCTTTACCACATGATCAGCTGCGTCCAATCACAGCTGATCACAGTGTAAACAGGGAAAAGCCATGTATCAGCTTTTCCTCTACTCGCTCTGGCAGACATGAGTAGAGGAGAGCCGATCGGCTGCTCTCCTGACAGGAAGGGGGGGTTTTGCACTGATTGATTATCAGTACAGGACCACCAGGGATGCCCAGCCATGACCACCAGGGAAGCCCACTAGAGCCCACCAGGGATGGCAATCATTGCTCATTAGGGATGGCACTCTGTGCCCATCAGTGATGCCTGCCAGCGCCTCTGATCAGTGCTGCCTATCAGTGCCCTCCAGTGCCACCTATGAGTGCCCATCAGTGCTGTATATCAGTTCACATCAGTGATGCTTATCAGTGCCGCCTAAAAGTGCCTATCAGTGCTGCATATAAGTGCCACCTCATCAGTGCCAATCAATACTGCCTCATCAAGGCCTGTCCATGCAGCCTCATCAGTGCCCACCAGTGAAGGAGAAAACTTACTTATTTCCAAAGTTTTTTAACAGAAACAAAAGAAAAACGATTTTTTTCAACATTTTCATTCTTTTTTTATTAGTAGCACAAAAAATAATAACCCCAGAGGTGATCAAATACCACCAAAAGAAAGCAAAGAAAAATGATATAAATTTTGTTTGGGTACAGCGTCACATGACTGCGCAATTGTCATTCAAAATGTGAGAGCGCTGAAAGCTGAAAATTGGTGTGGGCAGGAAGGTGTATAAGTGCCCTGTTTTGAAGTGGATAAGTACCTGATATAAATAAAACAAATAAATATTTTGTCTGTCAGGATATAATAGCTGCAGTCGCATATTTGTTTATCTGCATTGTATAGTGTAGTTAGATGAATCTGCTCGATTTTTTTTTATTCAGTCTGCAAATGCCATTTCACTGTCTACTATTGCTTCAGTGGCCCACAAGGACACTCTCATTGGACAGAAGGGATATTAGTTGGCAAGGCTTACCCATGAGGTCAGGAAATGTCAATTTCCATTAACACAGTGAAACTAAATCAGAGGGAGGCACAGAGGAGGCTTTTCTGGGTAATATTGGGCATCCTGCATTCAGACAAGGCATTTGGTTTTAAAAGTTTATGTTTTATAATAGAGGTTCAAAAAGGTGATTGCAACAATTAAAACATGAAAAAGAAAAAATGTAGTCCAAAACTTTTTTTTGTTTGTATTCCAAAAAAATGATATACCCATGGTAAACCCCAGAAAACCCAACACAAACAAAAACAAGCAAAAAACAGGCAAAAAACAGGAACAACAACTAAAAAAAAAAAAAAGAAAAAAGTAAAACATCTACTTCTAAAGTTCAAAAAGCGACTCCGAATATTTTATTTGCAATGGCTTTGCCCATGGAACTACTCCATGGGGGGTTGCAAAATACCAATGCATCCTTTTCCCTCTTCCACAAAGGTTAAAATCATTGCAATTAGCTCTTTGAGGATCAGATTGGGCCAGAATGCGTCGTATCCGGGGCCCCCTGCCTCTGGAGCCAGAAGAGTTAATAGAAGTTTGTCCTAACCCCTATCCCCCACTGTAAGGCCCATCCTGTATTCAGGGCTACAGGTTGCCATGGAGATAGAACCTTAGCCCAGCCAGCTGCAGATGAAGAAGTCAGAATGGGTCAGGCCTCCACTGGTGGGAATAGGGAGGAGGAGGAGGAGAGAGAGCGAGGAGGAAGCAGCGCAACTCCAAAGAGAGACACAGAGAGAGAGCAGAATCATTTCCAGCAATCACTCTGAGAAAAAAAATACCCATTATCAACAGAGAAATAAAGTGTACAGGATGTATGGAGGAGGGGAGCCACTGCAAGGACAGGCTCTGCCAACTTCTTCCATTGAAGTTTAGGAAGAAGAGCTTGCTGCAAGAAGAAGGCATTAGATACTTTTTCTGTGTTTTTTTTTTTTTTTCAAATAGGATTTGGAAGTTTAACAAAAGAGGGGAGGAGGGAGGGGGGCATGGATCCAGATGCTGCTTATTCCTCTCCCTGCGCTCTTCTCAAGTTACACAAGATGAGGGAAGAAGAGAAAGAAGCTGCTCCCTGGGTTTTACAAGAGGTAGATTTCTATATATGTATTTGTCCATTAATATATGTATCAATGTGTGCTGGAATGGATGGAAGAATAGAATGTGGAAGTTGGTGGAATAAGAATTAAAAGGATTTGATGAGAGACTGTGGGAAAAAAAAAAGTTTAAGAAGTTTGGGAAAGTAATCATTATTCAAGAGACGGGAAGAGATGGGATTACATGAAAGTAAGGGTTGCATGGAATTCGTTCTGGTTTTTGGCTTAAATCAAGAAAAGATTCATAAATTTATATGCAGTAACTTATAGCAACCAATCAGAAGTCTCCTGCTGCATGTCAGATTAATAAAAGGTGGGTTCTAATTGGATGCTACGGGCTACTGCGCATAGGAGATAACACTCTTTAGTAAAGAAGGTCAATCTATTTTATATATATATATATATATATTTATATATATATATATATATATATATATATATATATTAAATAATTATATAGAGATACCAAAAGATAAATACATAGATAGGTTGATGGATGGATAGATTTTAGATCTATAGATAAATAGATAGATAGATAGATAGAAAGATAGATAGATAGATAGATAGATAGATAGACAGATAGACAGACCATAAACGGGTGAATAGATCCATGGGCAGATGGGTAGGTCAATGGATAGACATATAGACAGACAGACAGAGTAGACTAATGAATGTATGGATGGTTGGAAGGATAGAAGAGAAGAAGATGGAAACGAAGAGTAGATAAACAGACATATAACTAGACCAAGAATGTATGAATGATTAGCTAGCTACCGGAACTAATGGATGGATGGATAGACCATGGATGGATGAATGGATAGCTAGATACATGGATAGATAGATAGATAGATAGATAGATAGATAGATAGATAGATAGATAGATAGATAGATAGACAGATAGACAGACCATAAACGGGTGAATAGATCCATGGGCAGATGGGTAGGTCAATGGATAGACATATAGACAGACAGACAGAGTAGACTAATGAATGTATGGATGGTTGGAAGGATAGAAGAGAAGAAGATGGAAACGAAGAGTAGATAAACAGACATATAACTAGACCAAGAATGTATGAATGATTAGCTAGCTACCGGAACTAATGGATGGATGGATAGACCATGGATGGATGAATGGATAGCTAGATACATGGATAGATAGATAGATAGATAGATAGATAGATAGATAGATAGATAGATAGATAGATAGATAGATAGATAGATAGACAGATAGACAGACCATAAACGGGTGTTTTATCTAGTTGTTTGAAGTAGGATTGTATAATATCAGCATACAGAATATATTGATATACAGTAAGTGAAGCTATGTTTCTGACTGATAACTCTAAGGTTCTTTTCATGAAAGATAGATCCACTCAGTGAAGAAACATCTTATTTTACTAATTTACTAATTCATTTACTAATTTGGCTGTTACTTTGTTCAATAATTGGTTCTCTTGGTTTTCCTGATACTTTGGGTTTTGATAGCCTGCAGCTTGGTACACTTATGTGGTGAGCCCCAGTATCTGCAGCTGTTGCCCTCAGAATTGTCTCGGAGGACCACACAACTGTACAGATCAGATGATGGTTATTTAAGTGGAAGATACATTTTCAGAATTTGAATGCATCATTTTAATAAATATACTGTATATGAGGAGGTGAGTAGACACTGTACATGTAGAGAAAGAGGATTGATGGAACATTTGGTCAGTATGGAAAAGGAACATTTTTAGGGCATACATTTTCACATTCAGAATTTCAAAACCTGGGACTTTCCCTGAAAATCATGGACAGTTGGCAACTCAGATCATATATAGTTTTATCACATGTACAGTAAAATGTGACTTCTTTATGCTGAAAATATTTGTGGTGGATGACTGAGTTGCAGACATTCTTAACCACGTCAGTACCAACATGTTACACCCCTTTCCAGGCCATTTTTCAGTTTTCAGTGCTGTGATAGTTTGACTAACAATTACTCGGGCATGCAACTGTACACAAGTCAATTTTTTATACTTGTTTTGAGAAAGATTTTACTTTTGCTAGTATTTATTAACCACTGTTTTTTTTTTTTTTCTTTTTATACTATTAGGGAAAAAAATGGGGATATACTGTACATTTACCTTTTTATTTCTAATATGTTACATTTTATTATTAGAATAGAAATATAATATATATATATATACTCTGTATATGTTGTATTTCTAAATATTATAGTCTGTTATTTCCCTTTACAGTATATTTTCATTTTTAATAGATAATGATTAGAGCTGCTTCCTGGGATAAAATATTAGGTTGGCATTGTATTAAAAGGTGGCATTGTGTTAGAGGTGTTCAGGCAAAAAATGGGCTACATTGTGCTGAATCCACCCAAAAGCATTAGGATGTGTTTGCACCTTGGCCTTGCGGAAACACATGTTGCGCATTAGGGTGCTGCAATGGCACGCATTCCTAATGGAATCCTAGTGGACCTTGCCAATGCACATGCATTTTAGCACAACACACTGTAAGGCACTACCAAACACTGTGGTGAGCACCTTTTTGAAAAAAAAAGTGCATGCACTTTCTGGTGTGTTTTAGTGCATTAAGGAGCCAATTAAAATGAATGGGCTGTCCTAACACATGTTAATGTGCAAAGTAAAACACATGAATGCATTTTGTGTTAACACACTACAAAAGTGTGAAACCTGCCTACTGATTAGTAGCAATACTACCTAGTAGCAGTGGTTAATACTACTTATTACTGGTCAGTGGCACTTTTACCCACTCGACTTTATAAAAAATGTATCCCACAATCATTGGTGCCATCCTTTTAATCACAAGCCATATTCTGCTGCTCCCTTTCTCTTATTTTCCTTCCTTACTATGACCAATCCTCCTTTCTCCCCTTCATCCATTGTGAGAGGAAGGGGAGGATTTTTTTTTTGGGGGGGGGGGGGGGTGTTGGTTTTATGTGGTGGTAGTGGGGAAGGGGAGGGTTTAATGTTTGTAAACACAGACAGTGTTTACACTTTTGATGGCTGTGATTAGTTCACAGCGATCACAAGGCACAGAGCCACTTTTTCCTGTGATCTGCATTGTATATACAAGGATGTTTAAAAAGCTTCCTTTTTTAGAATAACCGCTGCCCATAATGGCTGTTTAGCTACAATGGCTGGTCAGGAGATGGTTAAAGGAGCAATCCACCCAAAAGTGATGTTTTAATTATAGGTTTAGCATGAAGGGAGTCAGCCCCTATCTCCTTATATGCCTCTTTCTCTCTCTACCTCTCCAAAATTCCCAAATCCATTCCTCTACCCAGTTTTGAATGTTCCCTCCCACCGTGAGAGTTCCAGCTCCACCTGTTATATTCTCCATATTATAAAACATTTAATATATGCAGCAGGAATAGTGGAAGCCCCCCATAATAGGCAAAGCATGTGTGCAGATCCGGGAACTCAGCATAGGGATCTCACCAATGGAACCCCAAAGAGATATTCTGAGAAATATCTGTCAGGTGTTCTACGAAATTACTAAAATATCTGTTCTGGGTGAATTGTCCCCTTAAAAACATAAGATACTTTGTGGATCATGATTATCCAATAATGGTTTACAGAGTGTGATTCTGTAAACATCTGTCTGTCCTTGAACGAATCACATTCTTCCCAAACCCACCGTGAAATTTCTCCCCTTTTCAGCTAATGAGTAAATGAAGATCATGCTTGGTGAATATTTTTCTTTCGTTTTTCTCCATTCAAAAGAGAACAATTGTCTATTGTTTGTAAAGAGATTTTCCACTAAGTCTTTCGATAGGAAGCAATAATTCTTTTCTACATAACGGAGAAGCCATCCGGGGAGAAAAACACCATCACCTGTGACCAGGGCTTTTTTTCAGCGGGAACGCGGGGAAACGCAGTTCCGGCACCTCCAGCACTGAACGTATGTAATGGCAAGGGGTGCTGGGAGTGTGCTGGAGGTTCTATTGATGCTAGCTGTTGGGGAATCAATTGTTGCTGGAGGATATTTATTTTTGCAGGGGGGGTCTATTGTTCCTGTGGAAGGATCTATTGCTGCTGGGGGTGGGTCTTATGTTGCTGGGGGGAATCAGTCGTTGCTTGGAGGGATCTACTGCTGAGACAGGGGTCTATTGTTGCTGGCTGCTGGAGGGTCTATTGATGCTGGCTGTTGGGAGTCGTAATGTTGCTGGGGTGGATCTATTGTTGCTGGAAGGTCCATTGTTGCTAGCTACAGGGAATCTATTTTACTGTCTTTCTTGTTGTCATTAACAAATTCCCTACAAATTACTTAGCACCACAAAATGATTCTTGGTCCTGTATTCTGTAAAAGGGGCGGTACTGGGAGGCGGGGGTGGAACCAAGGAACAGTGCTCAGAGGTGAGTACGGGGCAGGGACAAGGGGTGAGTCGGAAGAGGTGAGTTCCTGCACCTATCCTCTGAGAAATAAAGCCCTGCCTGTGACAGTTGGGCAACACTGGGAATTCTGGTGGATAGACCTCAGCGTTGGCGTCTGTTATAATCTTATGATTCAGCTTTCCAAAAAGTGCACTACAATGAAAGATCAGTTTTGGATGAAGTTCTTCTTTATGAAATGAGCAATGTAGAGCATGCATGGCGTTTTTATTTTTTCTCAGTTGAAAAGGAAACATTTGTCTGTTTTTTCCCAGAGATAGGTTTTAATATGGCCGCTAGTACAACAAACTCTAAACTGAGCCAACCCGTAAGAGAACATTTTGAATACTTACCTATCCAGGGGGCGGTGAGTCCAGTCTTCTCCAGACATAAGGGTGCCACTGATAACCGTCATTTCTGCGTGAGGCGGATAGCATGCCCCCAGTGCCATGGTTCCCCTCACCAGCCACTACATCACTTCAGTGTCCTGTACACCTGTTAATAGTTGGCTTGGTTTGGGTTTTGTTTTTCTAGAGTCAGGGCCAGTTTAAAGGCCAACTCCAACAAAATCTAACAAAGATTTTTTTTTTTGGTGAGAGCCAATGGGTTGAATAATGTGCTTTTCGTGTCTCCCTGAGACGTTGATGGAGAGATTTACCCCAGGAGTTTTTTGTTTTTGTCCATCCCCTCCAACCATGCCATAAAGAAAATGTCACTGGACACTGAATCTCCAAATTGTTTTTGATTTCTTGAATCCATCAGGTGAGCATGGCACCATCATGTGGCTTTCTAATAGCCAGCATGCCAAATGCTGCTTTTATTTGCCCTACACTGCAATGTGGTCCTATCTCTGATGTTATGACTACATATGAGCTTGGGCACTTTGCCATACTGGAGCTGGCTGAAATAATGATATGCCAATTAAGGTTTATTATTCCCACTCCAAGGACAAAATGGAACCAACTGGTGCCATCTTGGATAAATCGAAGGGTATAATTGGAATATCTTGTGCCATACTGGGCTGTCTGAAGGTATGATGGGCTTTTCTGGTACTTAATTTATTAAAAAATGTTCTGCATTGCCCTAATGTCATAAATAAGACTTTAAGGGATCTATTACCAATGTATATACCCACGATTCATACAACTTTTACCCATAATTTACCTGTTTTAATAAATATACATCCACATTTCTCTATGTCCCTTGTCTCTTCAAAGTTCATGTAAAGCCAAAATATTTTTCCTTGTTTTTGGCTACAGTAGGGAAGGGTTAATCAGGGTTATTTTTAAGTAATGTTTTTCTTGTGAGTTTTTCCGTCACATCTTGTCTTGGTAATGCAGCAGGAAAGGCTAAGTTCACCTTCTGAATACAATTGACTAGGCCCCGGTATTCAAACTGCACCCGGGGGTTGCACCCTTTGGCACTTTTTGTTTGGCCCTCGGGGGCCCCTTTGTTTCCCTAATGCCCTTTTACAGTCTCGTGTAATGTCACCAGTCCAGGACTGTCTCCTGAAGCACGTCCCCAGTCTCCCACAACTCCTACAGCATGTTCACAATCTCTGAAAGTCTCCTGAACATGTCTGCAGTCTCTGACCATCTCTTCTACCGTGATAGCAGTCTCTGACCATCTCCTGTATCATTAAAGGAGACAGAAGAGCGCCCCTAAGTGTAATATTTATTGAGTACATGAGACAATCAGTCAAATGAACACTCACATGGAGGTACAAGATAAAAGGCTCATCTGTAGGTGACAATCCAATGAAATGAGTCCTCAGCTCCTCCAATCCGGGATGGTGGAAAAACCGTGGTGTGACAGGGAGATAGCCGGCAAGTCCAAGTCGTTCCGGGTATAGCTGGATGGAAGGCGGCTTGGAGCACAATGCTTGTCGGCGTGTGACATCACCAGGGTTTTCCCTTCAGCCTATACCTTTTACTTCCATGTGAGTGTTTATTTGACTGATTGTCTCAAGTACTAAATTCATATTACACTTAGAGGCACCTCTTCTGTCTCCTTTAATGTAATTTTGCAGAGTCGGCTTCACTCCTGAGTAGAGCTTTGCCCTTAGTGACTGCTTTTTACTCCATGCCTGTTAATTGACAGGTGTTTCTCTCATTCCATTGACTCCCTGATGGACTTATTTGACTATTCCTTTCTAGTTACATGTTCTTAATATTCATCCTGTGTGATAGCATTTTACCTGTTTTATATCTCCTGTATCATGTCTGCAGTCTCTGAACATCTGCACTATCATGTCCACAGTATCTGACCATCTCTTGTAATATCTCCACAGTTTCTGATCGACTCTTTTATAATGTCGACAGTCTCTGACCATCTCCAGTATTATGTTCACAGTCTCTGACCATCTTCTGTATTATGTTCATAGTCTCTTACTATCTGCTGTATTATGTCCACAGTCTCCGACCATCAGCTGTATTATGTCCATAGTCTCTGATCATATCTTGTATTATGTCCACAGTCTCTGACCATCTACTGTACTTTGTCCACAGTCTCTGACCATCTACTGTACTTTGTCCACAGTCTCTGACCATCTCCTGTATTATGCTCGCAGTCTCTCACCATCTTCAGTATTATGTTAACAGTCTCTGACCATCTCCTGCACTGTCCACAGTCTCTGACCATCTGCTGTATTATGTCCACAGTCTCTGATCATCTCTTGTATTATGTCCACAGTCTCTGACCATCTCTTATGTCATACCGTTAGTCTTTTACTATATCCTGTTGTGTGCTTCTGACACCAAATATTCAATATATTTTATGTGCATCCATTTGTTAATGTCAGGGGCTGCACTTGAGGCCCCCCCATATCAAGAAGATTGGCCACTACTGGATTAGGCATTCAAGGGCCAACAGTCGCAGGCAACATCAGCCTGTCATTGATTTGTACAGCACGTGCTTCCTGTCCACAGCTGACTGAAAACACCTGCCTGTACCTCCACAGAAATATGCTGATCTTGGCAGTGGACGACCATGCCAATGAGCCCTTGGTGCTGAGCATGTACAGTGAATTCAGTGATGTTGATGTTGTGGGAGCATTCAGAGTATTGTGTTTCTGTGGGTTGGTTTATAATCCACAGGCAGACAGACTCAGTGTGATGCCATGTTTGTTGTTTTGTGGTCTGCGCTGTGATACTTCCTGCTCTGTATCACAAATGAATATGATGCTTGGCTCGCATTGTAACCTTCGCCTTACTTAGACTTGATGTTCTTTAAGCTTCTGTCTCTGTCACCTCCTGTCTTCACATTTATATGAGCTTAAAAAGCCCCTTATACAAATGAAACTACAAGTAGAGCTAGGAGCCAGAACTAGAACAGAACTAGGAGTACTAAAGACTGTATGTCAAAGTGACTTTTTTAGTCTAGTTTTACATAGGCAAACATTGGAACCCCTGACAGGTTTTGATTGCTCAGGGTGTCCCCATTAGAAGAACAGAAAATTATGGAAAATCCAAAATTTTACAGTTTTCATAAATAGACGGGAAATCTTATTATTTATTTATTTCAGATACTTGTATAGCGCCGTCAATTTACACAGCGCTTTACATATACATTGTACATTCACATCAGTCCCTACCCTCAAGGAGCTTACAATCTAAGGTCCCTAACTCACATTCATACATACACAGACTAGGGCCAATTTAGACAGGATCCAATTAACCTACCAGCATGTCTTTGGAGTGTCTTCAAACATGGACGCCTGTTTTTGTGACAACAATTTAGAAGGGGATTTGCCATCAATTTGAGGAGATTTCCTCTCACTTCCTGTTGTTCTCCCAGGACCAGAAGTGAAGGAAAGCCTCCCCAACAAAACAAAGGCAGTAAATGAAAACCTGGCAAGACTTTTACTGCTTTGGCTACAGACACACCTCAAATAACCATTTCCAATTCTGTTAACATCTTAAAACTCCAGGCACAACAGTACTTTTTAAATATATTCCTTAACAGCCACAAAGAATATATATCTACTTTGTGTGCCTTTGTAAACTAAGATATTACCTTGTAAAGGTAGCATTGATATTCACTGTGCTGTACACAGCCTGTGCAGAGAACAGAGCTGTGGGACAGGCCCATCAGTTTCCACCCACTACAGGCTGCCTGCAGAAAACTACAGGAGGAGCGGAGACAAGACCAGTCACCCCGCACAAGAAGAGAGCAGCAGTGACCAGTCTTCTTTACAGGAAACTTTTGTACAGAGGAAAAGTTTCATGCTGTATTACTGATCAGATTTGGAAGAAATACACAAAGCACACCAAGATTCAAGTACACCCATGACACCCATGAAATATATACTGTATGTGTGAACAATCTTGCTTCCCAGAAGGTTTGTAATTCTGTCCAACTAGTCTTGTGCACCAGGCTCCCCTACCAGACAGCATAGCCAGGTCCCTGACCTCCAGCACAGTTAAGCAGTACTGCCTGGTCAAGGACCCACCCCCAACTCGCTGATTGGACAACACAGAAGCAACAGCACATTGATGACTTTTCCATAGTGTTAGACTGGAAGAACTCTGCAAAGTGGTCAAGCCCTGAATAGCTTAGAGCCTTTCCGTGAACAAGTATGATATACCCATTGGTATATCATATATCATGGTAGTCATTTAATCAGAACATTGCTTGTTTCAAAATAATGCTCTGCTTTGAAAATAGACTGGTGGTCTTTTTTACCAAGGGGGATGTCTTTTTCCTGCACACGCCTGACTTCCTGTTATTGACAAGAGGAAAACAATGTACAGGAAGTGTTCCTCACTTGAACAGAACTGTTTTGTAGTATTGTTAGTTGTCTTGTTACATTTTGTCACTTGGCTATCTTGGCACATGTGACAAAGTGGTTGTCATCTTTTGACATTAGTATCTTACTGTATGTCATCAGTCAGGAGATTCTCCTTCATTCCTGCACATGCAGGGCTTGGGGACCATCCAGTGATAGCTTTGTATGTATTGCACATTCTGGCTTTAAAGCCTAACTCAGTCTACACGTTTTTTGTTTTTTTTTGAAAAGTCGACCTTTTTGGAAAAAAAATAAAAATAGTAAATGCACACATATTCATTTTAAAACAAAAATGTGAATGTATTAGTTTTTTTAAACAGGAGCCTGGAAAGCATCGCACCCACCATCAGTGGGTGAAGGGGAAATTTTGAATGGGCTAAATGTTTGCAAACACTACTAGTGTTTACACCTGTGATGGCTATGATTGGTTTATAGTGAACACAAGGTACAGAGCAACTCTGGTTGGCTCTGTATATTGTGACTGTGACCTGAGTCATTCACTGGTGAACTGGTCGCTAAGTGTGTTTTCTGAAGCACTGTTTATAAACGTCACTCAAAAAGTATAAATCTACCACACCATGTATTTTCATGTAGCAAGGTCCCAGGCCTCCTTTAGTCTAATGAGAACCTGCAGAGCCAAGAGCTGCTGGCATTCTTCCATATAGAGCCGGTTGTAAGGCATAGTGGGTGTAGTGCAAGGTATATTCATGGGCGCCAGACACCTCTTGAATGCAAAGAGATTTTATTTCTCTTGAACAGAACTTTGGGAGAGAGGGTTTAGGGCCAGGACACCCTTAAGGTAGTTGCAATGTTAATTGGCAGACTCCGAGACTTCTATAGGTAGACAGCCATGCAGGGAAAGGCATCCAGCAAGACGCCACATCTGCATGTGTAGGAATGCTGTTTCCTATCGCAACAGTCTTAGAACAGTTCCTAACACAAGTTGTAACAAACTCCTTTACTTCCTCTACAGTCAGTTCTTGTAGGTTCTCAACCCACAGAGCTCCCAGTCTCTCTCACTAGACTTGCTGATTCACTGCCACCAAATCCTTTGAGCTCTTCCAATCTTCAGTTTAGTATCTTCCTCAAGCGTCACCCCCGCTTCTCTGCTGTGTTCCCAGATACTTCTCAAGCTTCACCCCACTGGACTGCTCGGTCCCTGGCTTGACTCACAAGGCTGCTCTGCAAGCGTCCTTTGGCTGGGTCCCTGGCTTGACACCTGCTGAAGTTTCCCAATTCTTCACCTTTCCCGGTTGGTGAGAATACTGCTCTGGTACTTGCTTCAGCTACTCACTGTGGTCCCTGGTAATAAGGTGGATGGTACCTTAGTGGCGACAGCTTCCCTTCTACCTCCGACCACAACAGGTTCTCCGGGTGGCAGAACCGTCACTTTGGGTTGGACTGCAAGCCGCAATCCCAACCCTATGCTGCTCTCTTGTTTCTGGATAGGTCCTCAGACAGCCTAGCAACCAGATGTGCACAGGATAGGCCCAAACTCCGGCCTAGCAGCCTGGGCAATACAACACACATCCACCTAGACAGCCATCCAGGTGACATAGAACACTGATCACCTGACACCACCCAAATATATAGGTATTCCCAGCAGGCAAAGGGATTTAAGAAGACCCCTGCCCATTGGCTAAGATGCCCCATATACTCCTAATCTGTCCTTGCTTTGTCCTTATCTTATCTAATGTCACCAGGTACCCGGCCACCTAGCGGCAAAGGAGGGGGAAGTGCAGCAATTCTAGACTTAGGGTGAACTCAATTAATCCATAACATGAGCCAAGGTAACTACACCTGGCTGGTAAATTTAGGAGCAACCCTGCCTAAACATCAGGGTGCAAGATCTACAATACAGTTGTGTGGAGGGAGTTAGAAATAATGTGTCAGGCCTGCAAGGAAAGAGATATTATACTCAATGGTTCCAGCACTGCAGTTTCTGTTAGTCTATTTGACTTCCGGGAGTGTCACATGCCTGCACTGTCCAACATGTGTCATGATCTCTTTCTCCGACCCCTACGTCACTACTTAGCAGTGATGGATGGAGGTTGGAGGAAGGAGTCACGGTGTGGGGTTGTGGACACAGAATCTGACACACCCCAGCCCAGTTGAATTGCAATGAGCAGTGTTGCCTAATGCAGTTCCAGTGCAAAGACAAGGCAAAAAGCCTTACTTTGTATTGGCCCGATCACACCAACGCTCTGCATTGGGGTGCACTACTATAAATTGATACAGACATGATGCAGCACACTTAGTAGAAGAATACGATATGCAACTCCATACATGCTCTTAAAGTGACATTAAAGGTTCAGTTTTTTTGTTTTTTTTTAAACAACAGACATGTTATACTTACCTGCTCTGTGCAGTGGTTTGCACAGAGCAGCCCAGATCCTCCTCTTCTTGGATCCCTCACCGGTGCTCCAGGCCTCTCCCTCCTGCCTAGTGCCTCTATAGCAAGCAGCTTGCAATGGGGGCACCCAAGCAGACTCACTCCTGAGTCGCTGCTTTGTGTGTCCATTCACATACAAAGCACAGGTCAGCCTCGCCCCCGCTCTCTTCCATTAGCTCCCAGGCTGTGATTAACAGTAGCGGTAGCTAATGATTACCGCTGTTGTCTCAACCAATGAGGGGGGAAAGACCCAGGAGTGCTGAGGCTCTTGTGCACATCGCTGGATTGCAATGGGGCTTAGGTAGGTTTTTGGGGGTGGGGGGGGGGGCTGCTGCACACAGAAAGTTTTTTACCTTCAAGCATAGAATGCATGAAAGTAAAGAATCTTGAGCCATTACAACCACTTTAAAAGCATGTATGGAGTTGCGGACTGTCTTCTTCTACTAATTACAGATAATCGAGAGGATTTTCTCACATTCCAGGGTTGTAGCACCTTATATTTATCACATGATGCAGCAGCACAGTGGTGTAGTGGTTAGCAAAAAGCTCACTGGTTCAAATCCCAACCATGGCTCCACCTGCCTGGAGTTTGCCCTAGTATGTGTACTGTATGTATGAATGTGAGTTAGGGACCTTAGACTATAAAACTCCTTGAGGGCAGGGGCTAACATAATAAAAAACTGCTGTGTAATTTGACGGCCCTATATACAATATAAGTACCTGAAATAAATAAACACACTGCAGCATATAGCATTAACACAGAGGTAAAATGCAATGCAGAGCATCTTCACACTGCATGACAGCGCACGTGTGTTATGTGCTATACATTGGAAAGGATGGGGAGTTAGGAGTTGTGGGCCGCCGCACAGTTCAGTATATTACTTCTCTCTGGATTTCTGATTCAATACTAGACAGGGTCTCTTTAATAGTTACTAAATGTGATTAGTCCGCGCTTAGGAATAACAGGGTTTGCAGCCTCCCCTAGTAAGTCCCTGATGGGACTATTCGGGTATTGGATATAGTAGATGGGGAATTGGCGCTACCCTCTATGTGTCTTATAATGGTTACCTATATCATAAAGTAAACGAGGATATTACTATCCCAGTGTTTCTACCAAACTAAACTTAAAAAATGCATTAAGTTTATAAAAGTAATAATACTTAGTGATATTGGCATCCAGTGTCTAAAATGTGACAGTATGTCCCTTTGGGCAGACGCCCTTAATGTGTGGTAATGTGTAGCACCCAGGGGTAAAGATCCCTTTAAAAAATATATCACTAGCGGTGCAACCTCAAACGGGTCTCAATGTGTACATACATTAAATACAATACAGGGACTAGTATTTCAGGGTGGAAAGTTTGTGGGGTACCACCACTTAATACACCTATATATTTGAAACCTGTACCAAGCATGAGCTACTTGTGATTAAAGCATAAAAACAAATTATAACCATAGTGCTGTGACCTACTTAGAAAGTTATACATATATCAAAACTGCATGTGCAACTTTATAATTGTAACAAAAAAGCTGTGGAAAAAACTATGAACAGAGTCCAATCGGAAAAAAATACATAAAAAATAAATAAAAAATAATAGGTAGATTATAAAGCGTCCCAACTGCGTACAGTCCAAACTTATTAAACCAGTGAGTGAGTATTTCAATGGTGACTTCTGTGCTCTTCAGAGACAAGTAAAATTGGTGACTCCAGGTGTTCCCCCCAATGTGATCCCCACTCACCAGAAATAGTCACCCCTGCAGGGGTAGCAGGCATAGAGTGGGTTTCTGAAATGAAGATTCCTGTGTATTTCCTGGTTACCTCCGGTTGTCCGTGGGTGTGTCCCAATGGCTCGGTGCGGGGTCTCCAGTAGGCTTTGTTCAAGAATGGCCCCTCCGTATCTCCTCAGTAGGTTAATGTGTTTTCCTCCATATAGAAGAAGAAACAGGGGACTTTCATAGTGAAGTAAGTCTTCATTTATTTGAAATCATTCGTTTACAGATTACAATGGCAAGCAACTGACCCGGTACAGCGCGGCTGTACGATACGCAAGACCAGGAAGCCAGAGATGGCGTGCGTCCCAGCTTGCGTTCCAACCACGGCTTCCGGGTGTGACGTGTGAGCGTGACTCCGCCTTACGCGTTTCGTCATAGGACGTTATCAAAGACGGACGTCTTTGATAACGTCCTATGACGAAACGCGTAAGGCGGAGTCACGCTCACACGTCACACCCGGAAGCCGTGGTTGGAACGCAAGCTGGGACGCACGCCATCTCTGGCTTCCTGGTCTTGCGTATCGTACAGCCGCGCTGTACCGGGTCAGTTGCTTGCCATTGTAATCTGTAAACGAATGATTTCAAATAAATGAAGACTTACTTCACTATGAAAGTCCCCTGTTTCTTCTTCTATATGGAGGAAAACACATTAACCTACTGAGGAGATACGGAGGGGCCATTCTTGAACAAAGCCTACTGAAGACCCCGCACCGAGCCATTGGGACACACCCACGGACAACCGGAGGTAACCAAGAAATACACAGGAATCTTCATTTCAGAAACCCACTCTATGCCTGCTACCCCTGCAGGGGTGACTATTTCTGGTGAGTGGGGATCACATTGGGGGGAACACCTGGAGTCACCAATTTTACTTGTCTCTGAAGAGCACAGAAGTCACCATTGAAATACTCACTCACTGGTTTAATAAGTTTGGACTGCACGCAGTTGGGACGCTTTATAATCTACCTATTATTTTTTATTTTATTTTTTATGTATTTTTTTCCGATTGGACTCTGTTCATAGTTTTTTCCACAGCTTTTTTGTTACAATTATAAAGTTGCACATGCAGTTTTGATATATGTATAACTTTCTAAGTAGGTCACAGCACTATGGTTATAATTTGTTTTTATGCTTTAATCACAAGTAGCTCATGCTTGGTACAGGTTTCAAATATATAGGTGTATTAAGTGGTGGTACCCCACAAACTTTCCACCCTGAAATACTAGTCCCTGTATTGTATTTAATGTATGTACACATTGAGACCCGTTTGAGGTTGCACCGCTAGTGATATATTTTTTAAAGGGATCTTTACCCCTGGGTGCTACACATTACCACACATTAAGGGCGTCTGCCCAAAGGGACATACTGTCACATTTTAGACACTGGATGCCAATATCACTAAGTATTATTACTTTTATAAACTTAATGCATTTTTTAAGTTTAGTTTGGTAGAAACACTGGGATAGTAATATCCTCGTTTACTTTATGATATAGGGTCTCTTTAATGTGTACTCAGGGGAGCGCAAACATTCCTCCCTTTTCGCAGCCTTCCACATGCCTGCCTCTTTGAATAATCACCTCTGACAAGGAAGCATATTACGTAATGAAAAGCAGAACCACATCTGATTCCCCGTAACTGGAGATTTTCATGTGTTATTAAACTTCCCGTGCTAATTAAAAGCAAACATAACTACCCCAACGCAGTGACTTCACCAGGTTCAGAAAGGTGACTTCCTATTGGCCAGCTGGAAAGGCCATATAGAAATAACGGTAAATACACCGATTTCCTGAAGTTGACAGGAATTCAGATTTTGAGTTTGAACCCGGCTGACAAGTCACGCAAGGTGAAGTTATGTTTACCTTGAATTTGCCTTTCAAAAATATCCACTTGGCTTCACCATAGGAAAATCTATTGTACGTTATTATAATGAATTGTAGTGTTTAGTTGGGTTCATGTCTGTGTCTAATGTGTAAAAGTAACATTTCCGGGTATTTATTACCTCTCACAGAGATCACAATACTACCCCTGACAGTGCCTTTGACTGCTCTTCTCCCCAGAAGAACAGCACAATTTTGTTCAGGCGTCATCTAGGATCGCTATCTAATACCAGGACTGAGATGCTGGCACAGAGATGACACAATCATGTAAATACGGGTGTCTGTGCAGTTTGTGGCTGTGTTCACAGGTTACAATGTTACAGTCTGATCACTGGGGGATTATTATATTTATATTATTATTATTATACAGGATTTATATAGCGCTGACAGTTTGTGCAGCGCTTTACAAAATGAAGGCAGACAGTACAGTTACATGACTGGTGTATTGCTGACTTACCGGCTGCCCTGACCACACCTGACTCCCACCTTACCCACCTTATATGAATAAGACACAGCCACCGTAGAATGGATTTAAACAACCATGGCAGCCTTTTATTAACAAAAAATGGGCTAACTTTACTGTTCAGTTTTTTTAAAATTCATGAAAGTGTCTTCTTTCCCAAAAAATTGCATTTGAAAGACCGCTGCTCAAATACTGTGTGACATAAAATATTGCAACAATCGCCATTTTTTTCTCTAGGGTCTATGCTATATACATATATATATATATATATATATATATATATATATATATATATATATATATAATGTTTGGGGGTTTTAAGTAGTTTTCTAAAAAAAATATGGATTTCAACTTGCAAGCAACAAATGTCAGAAATAGGCTTGGGCATGAAAGGGTTAAGGCCTAAGGCTGCAATGCCTCAGTGCTTCTTGGCTATTTTTCACCTGTATATTTACATGCCTTTTTTAGCCGATTCAGTGGCGCTCAGCTTTTCCCTTTTTTTGATTGCATATGGAAGTTGCGGAGACCTTTTCAGGCATAGTGTCCTGCACTTGAAGTAGATAATTTCTGTCAGGAGGTAGTAGCTTGGACACACCTGTTGCTGTTCGTTTAATCTTTAGCTTTCTCTAAGTGCCCTTTCACACTGGGGCGGGAGGTGCATCGGCGGTAACGCGCCGCTATTTTTAGTGGCACTTTTCCGTCGTTATAGCGGCGGTATTCGGCTGCTAGCGGGGCGATTTTACCCCTCGCTAGCAGCCGAGAAAGGGTTAAAGACCACCGGTATAGCCGCGCTGCCCCATTGATTTCAATGGACAGGAGCGTTGAAAGAGCGGTATACACACCGCTCCTTCACCACTCCAAAGATGCTGCTAGCAGGACTTTTTTTCCCATCCTGCCAGTGCACCCCTCCAATGTGAAAGCCCTCGGGGCTTTCACACTGGAGACAAAGCAGCGGCACTTTCAGGGCGCTTTGCAGGCGCTATTGTTAGCGCTGTAGCGCCTGCAACGCGCCTCAGTCTGAAAGGGCCCTTAAACAACACTGGTGATCCTGCCATGAGGGACCTTTTTTAAGTGCATCCCGTTATGGGGTGACAACTGTGTCCTAATTGTGCTTCTCCGTTGTCACCTTGTCACAGTACCCAGCATAGTTTGCCAACGATGTATACATCCAAAACCCGAACCAGATCTGGCCGCTTTCGCCATGCGGAACACCTTTGTTTTATCAGACACTTCCAGTTAGAAGTCAAAAGCTCCTTAACGCCTTTATTTAGAGACAGAACTGTCTTTATCGCTTGACAGCAAAAAATGAATGTGTTGTTTTGTTTCTAATTTTACACCCATTTTCATGTGCAACAGCTAAACAAATATCACGAGTCAGTAAAAAGCGCTGTGGAAACGGTTTGGATGTGAGATAAGCGCTCTCGGCCCAATCAGGGCAGGAAGAGAACAGGAAGAACAAACATTTCAAAGGAAATGATCATGACAAAAACATATAAACTGGCCTCAGAAGGGATAATTGAACAGAGGATCCCAGAGTGTCTTCTTTTCCTTTTTTCACTTGCCTTGTAAATTTGTATTTTAAAAAAAATAATGACGTAATCCAGTAAAAGCTTGTCCTCGCCATACAGCGTGCATTACTGTGTGCATAACTCATATGTGCCAGTATGAATGTGCCATGTCCTGTGCTGCAATGCCTTGCTAAAACCCAATGCAGTGCTTGCATTTTTTCCTTTTTTTTAATCTTTTATGTAATGCTATGCGCTAAAGCATGTTGCAGTTCTTTACAGTGAGGCTCAATGTGCTGCTTTGTGCAGAAATTCAACATGTCCCATCTTCTTTCAGCACACATAAATGCAGCATGTTGGTGTAAACTGAAGTCATAGGGCAGTGATGGCGAACCTTGGCACCCCAGATTTTTTGGAACTACATTTCCCATGATGCTCAACTACACTGTGAAGTGCATGAGCATCATGAGAAATGTAGTTCCAAAACATCTGGCGTGCCAAGGTTCGCCATCACTGCCATAGGGCATAAAGCACATTGCCTCGTTCTTGCAATGGGACTGCACTGGGGGCAACGCTGCCCGATGCAGCTGGTTTGAATGAGCCCTAAGAGAATATTAATGCAAGAACTGTCTTTAAAAGTTTTGATAATTGGTTTGGGAATTATCATTTCATTGTGTAATGTCTTGGATTTCCCAGAACTATCCCAGAGTTTAGAGATTTGCCTTTGGAAAATTTTTGTTCTTGGCAATGTCCTTAATTTTTTAAATTAAAGGGAAATTAAAGTAGATCTAAAGTCACAGCATATACTTTCAGTTTTAGAACACTGGCGTTGTAATAATACTACAAATAGTTATTTTTTGACAATACAATATAAGCTTACTTGCACAAATCTCTTCCAACAACTTCCTGAATTCCCTGTCCACTGTTTGGTTTCCATTTCTAAGAACTACATATCCCATGGTACCTTGCTGCTTGCAAGTAGTGATTCCTGTACTGACTCTGCCTCCTGAAACTCCTCTTAGCACATCTGTAATTCAGAAGGCAGGTGTCCTGTCAGAAAGCGGCTACCCATAAGAAAATGCAACCTAAGTGACGTTCCATCACGGCCATCTTGGTACACCAGCACTCGTCCGCAGTAAGCCTGCAGTCTAAAGTCGCCAAGCGGACATCTTTTTACACCCACCGAAGTCTTGCCTTTCACACTTATTTTTACCAGTAAACTCAGCTTATATAGTAAAATACAGTACAGGCGGTCCCCTAGTTACAAACGGAGGGTGACAACAGGCAGTGAGAGGAAATCTACCCCTAGGAAGGGAAATTAACTCCTGTAAGAGTTATTATGGGAAAAAGGTACCTCCACTGATGCTTTATCACCAAGGCTTGTTTCCACAACAACCCAAAAGTTTCTAAATCCAATTGTCATTGGGACAGAAAGTGAGGTGAAATCTTCTGAACAGGGGCACACACAGCAAAAATGTTACAGGGGTCTTAACCCTTCCCTATGCTATCTAAAAAGCTAAAAAATATTTTTTTTGGCTGGAGCTACACTTAAAAAATGTACCTGTTCCGACTTACAAATAGATTCAACCCAAAGCGGAATTCCACCCATTTTTTAGTTTATTAAAAATCAGCAGCTACAAAAAGCATAGCTGCTGCCTTTATTAAACCGACACTTACCTGTCCCACGGTCCAGCGATCCGGCTGCCCGGAGCTTTGCTCCTCTCTCCTCAGCGCCTCCATTGATACTGTGGGCAACCGGCCGTGACAGCTTACAGTCAGGTCCCAGAAGATTGGCTAGCCAATAGCAGAGCGCAGCGCGACACACCAAACACCCAGCAGGTAGCACAATGGCTGCAAAGGTGCTGGTTTTGCACAGAGCAGCCTGGATCCTCCTCTTCTTGGGTCCCTCTTCAACTCTCCTGGCCCCTCCCTCCCTTTGAGTGTCCCCACAGCAAGCAGCTTGCTATGGGGGCACCCGAATCAAACTGCATCTCCGTGTATCCATCCAGACACAGAGCTGCAGTTCGGCCCCATCACCTCTCTCTCCTCATTGGCTAACTGACTTTGATTGACAGCAGCAGGAGCCAATGGTGCCGCTGCTGTGTCTCAGCCAATGAGGAGGGGAGTCCCGGACAGCCAAGGCAGTCGTGGACACTAGATGGTACCTCACTCCCTACAAATGAGCAAAAATGTTTGATAACTCCTCATCCTTTTGTTGGAGGGGTTGTGGATCTACGGGTACGCTTCTACACATTTCATGGTCCTGCAATATGATTCACAGTTTCTGGCAGAGAATTTTCCAGATTGTCTCTTCTGTCACTGGTATTCTTACTCCCTTTCCTGGGCCTGGTCATTGAATCATTTCCTGCGGCCTTTCAGAAAATGATTGCCAATATTCTACTGGCAGCCAAATTAACGATCACGAGACATTGGAAACTCGACCTAGCCCCAATCTGTCTGAAGCTGTAAATATGATACATCAAAACTATTTACACGAAAGAGCATTGGCGTTGCAATCAGATTCCTTCCACTGCTTCTAAATATTGTGGAAACCTTGGGCCGACTGGTATCCCTCTTCTTCTTCTGTCTAAAGTATGTAATTTGTTATCTATTTGGTTTACACCTGCATTGTTACCCATTCTTCCAGTTATGCACCCATATGTTACCGAAATGTCACCTAGCTGTATTGCATGAATTGATGCCTTAAAGAGTCTAACTGAGATGTAAGTTAATTCCCATTTTTTACGTGATACCTTTCTTTTGTGTACACCATCACTTTGTTCACTTTGATGGATTGCCCTTTGTATTTTTCAAAATTACTACACTGTATAACTGTTTGCGGCTGCGACCTTTCCTGATACATTTGTCCATGCGTTTTGTCCTAAATCTAATAAAAATTTATTGCACAAATTTATGCATATTTGTATGAAATTTAAAACAGTTAATTGATAAAAATTATTATTTATTTTTACTCTGTATCCCAAGGGCTGTTTTTTAACATTTTATATTGAACATGTGACCAGCAGCAGAAGACTAGAAGCTCCTCCTGCTTATGTTTCCCTGCAGACAGGCTGGGAAAGAGCTGGGTCATGTGACAGCTGTATATCGATTAGGAAAAAGGTACTTAGATGTTTTTAGAATAATTACAGTGCCATCATCCACATACAGAAATGGAAAGGACAATGTAAATTAAAGAGTGTGTTTAGTATATATCCGACAGGGAATAAAACAATTGTCAGTCTGTACCGGGTGCTGAACAGATCAGTGGGGGAGTGAAGGTATGGTAAATATATGCTGGGGGGGGGATTAGAGCAGACTTGTTGCTTTGCCTTGAACTGGCAAAGGATAGGTTTGCATTAAATGCAGAAAACATTTAAGTTTGTCTACAGAGCAGACTGCTCAGATCGATCACACTGGTCTGCAAGTGGTTAACGGCCCTGCCCACCCCCGCTCCTTCTCCGGTGAAAAATCTGGATTTGTTTGGAGGGCTGATTGAAGATCTGCAGGTTTTCCAAGAATCAGAATCCCAAGTGAAAAGTAAACGACAGCCAAATCTTTTCCAGGAATGGGGGGAAAGGGGAGAGGACCATAAATTAGACCCAAAATATATGTTTTGTTTTTTTTTTTTTTTTTTTGCGGGTGGATTGTTGTAATATGAATCTATGAGCTGACTGCGCATTCTGGGGACCCAGGAATTTTTTCAGAAACAAGAAACTTCAAAACAAAAAGAAAAAAAAAAAATGATATGAGAAAAGCAGGTTGTGACTATTATTTTGTTCAGATTAATAGAAGCCAAATTTTATGAATCATTATTATTAATAACAAAATGTCTCTAGAGGAACTTTTTATGTGGTATTTAATGGTTTGAAATAAAAACAACATTGTCCTGAAAGATGATATCTATAGTTCACTTCATTTAAAGGGTCACTCCACCCAGAACTATTTCAGAAATTGGAATGCTGAAGAGTTAAAGTGATTGTAAACCCAAAAAACAAAAAACAAAAACCTGCAAGACAAAGGCCATAATGAGCTAGTATGCATCGCATACTAGCTCATTATGAAATACTTACCCTGGATCGATGCTGTTGCAGCAGTCCCTGCACACCCCTGTGACCGGTAGTGATGTCTACCGGAGTTATTTCCGGATTCGCAGGCTCCAGCACTGTGATTGGCCGGAGCCGCAATGACATCACTCCCGTGTATGCGCACGGGAGCCGCCAGTAATGGCACGAGCCCTGAAGAAAAGGCACGAGCGGGCCGTTTCTTCAGTGCGCATGCGCAGATGATGTCGGTGCAAGCATATACAGTGATATTCACGGTACCTACAGGTAAGCCTTATTATAGGCTTACCTGTAGGTAAAAGTGAGGTAACTAGGTTTACAACCACTTTATAGCTGAATTTTAGATATGGCAATTTTTACATAGGTACATTTGTCTGGTTTGGACCAATGTAGGTATATATGAGGGATCCCTATGGAAGCTGAGCTGGAAACCACTGTATAAGGCCTCATACACACGGTACGAAAATCAGAAGGGGAAATTAGTAAGACAAGCTTTCTGCGGATTTTTGGATCATTAGTACGGTGCATTCGACAGACGATTTGACTTTTTCATCAGACAAAAGCTGGATGTGCAGACTATAACATTTTTGTCTGATATGAACTCAACATCTGATTTTAGGATGGTCAGTACAGAAATCCGTCACACAAAAGTCGAAAGTACAAACACGCATGCTCAGAATCAAGGAACGACTGGGAAGAGTTCGGTCTTGTAAACTACTGTTCGTAATCTAGAATTAACATTCGTGACACAGCAATTGATGAAATGTCAAAATTCTCATCTTCTTTAATGGGATAACAATGAAGCTGCTTTGCGTGTAGTTATGCCAAACGTATTTTAAAATTAATTTGTTTTGTACGATCTGAAAATCGCGAATCAACACTCACCAAACTTCTACTAACATGAAATTAGCAGAAGGGGCCCAAAGGGTGGCGCTTGAGAAATGAACTTCCTCTTTATACTCTAATGGGGCGTACACACGGTCGGACTTTTCGTCTACAAAAGTCCGACAGCCTGTCCGACAGACTTCCAGCGGACTTTCGGCAGACTTGCGGCAGACTTTCTAACGAACGGACTTGCCTACACATGACCACACAAAAGTCCGACGGATTCGTACGTGATGACGTACACCGGACTAAAATAAGGAAGTTGATAGCCAGTAGCCAATAGCTGCCCTAGTGTGGGTTTTTGTCCGTCGGACTAGCACACAGACGAGCGGATTTCGGGGTCTGTCGTAGTTACGACGTAAAGATTTGAAGCATGTATCAAATCTAAAGTCCGTCGGATTTGAGGCTGAAAAAGTCAGCTGAAAGTCCGGAGAAGCCCACACACGATCGGATTACCAGCCAGCTTTAGTCCGTCAGCGTCCGTTGGACTTTTGTAGACGAAAAGTCCGACCGTGTGTACGCCCCATTATAGTACGTCACTACGTTTTTCGGATAGTTAGTATGCTAGACAAAATCCTGCACACGCGCTTTTGACAAAAATCAAACTGTGTGTACGAGGCCTTATGCACCACTGCTACAGTGATTGCCACTAACTACTGGGTTTTATGCCAAGTGGCTGCTTACTGACTACATTCACTAAATGGATGAGGTGGAGATTGTGATGTCACCTCCTCAACTCTCTCATCCAATGAGAGAATATTTTGCATAAAAAAAAAAAATGCAAAGTATTCCTTGAATGGCGCCCATGCCACTTTGAAGTAGCAGTGCCTAATACAGTAATTTTCAACTTCCCTACAGGTATGGCACATACATGCTTCCATTTGCCCAAACTGGACCAACGTAGCTATGTATAAACTGCCATGCCTAAACTTTAAAATTAAAGTGGAAGGCAAATCTAAACCTAAATAAGCCTAAATCTACTGCCACCCCCCATTCTTAAGCCCTATACACACATACAATTAGATTTTCTGCAGATTTTTGTCTTCAGATTTACCAAAATCATATAATATGAGGTCAAACCTTAAGAGTTTCAATTTGTATGCAATCAGACAGGCCCTTGCACTACATGGTTTTGGTAAATCTGAAGACAAAAATCTGCAGAAAATCTAATAGTATGTATGTGGTCTAATTCACCCTGTAAAAGGAACAATATCTATACGTACCTATTCTGAAGTCACTCCGGTCCAGCCAAATGATCTCTCCAGCGCTGGCTTCAGTAAAGAGGAGAGATCGCCGGCAACGGCTGCAGAGCCTGGGCAATGACATCATCCATTGACTTACTATGGGGCATCCGGTGTTGCCTATCCCTCCTCTACACTGACGCCAGCGCTGGAAGTCAATCATGTGACTGGACTTAAGCGACTTCAGAATAAGTGGGTATAGACCGCCTTCCTTTTACAAGGTAGATAGAATAGGTTTAGAATGGGGGTGGGAATAGATTTAAGCTTAGTTAAGTTTTGACTTGCCATCCACTTTAAAGTTCTGCTCTGAGTTCCTGGGTCTGCATACTAATGCCCCGTACACACGGTCGGACTTTGTTCGGACATTCCGACAACAAAATCCTAGGATTTTTTCCGACGGATGTTGGCTCAAACTTGTTTTGCCTACACACGGTCGCACAAAGTTGTCGGAATTTCCGATCGCCAATAACGCGGTGACGTACACCACGTACGACGAGACTAGAAAAGGCCGGTTCAGAACCAAGCGCGGCACCCTTTGGGCTCCTTTTGCTAATCTCGTGTTAGTAAAAGTTTGGTGAGAGACGATTCGCGCTTTTTCAGACTCGTGGCTTTCAGATCGTTTTCTGCCGTTCAGTTTGTGCTTGTGGTTTTGTATCTGCTCTTCAGTGCGTGCAGTCAGTTCGTATCAGAGTTTTCTGTGCGATCTTGCCCGCTCGTTGCTGTTTTTCAGGTCGCTCTTCACAGGCCTTGCTGTTCTTCAGTGCGTTCTGTTACTTCGTTCTGAGCAGCCGACCGTTTTCTAGCCATGTTTCATATGCGTACTCCTCGTAGAGTTCGTGCTGTGCGGGGGGCTTGGTGTTGGGGTCCTGACCTTGACACAAGTCCAGTCCATGAACAGGGTGGGGAGGAGTTCATGGACCAAGAATTGGTTGCTTCAGCGTGACCAGTTCTGTCATATGCCTTTGCTCCGTGAGATCCGTGAGAATAATCCTGATGATTTCAGGAACTTTCTCAGGATGACGGACCCCGTATTTCACCGTTTGTTGGCTTTGCTGACCCCCTATATTAGCAGGCAGGATACCTGCATGAGGCAAGCCATCACTCCGAAGCAGAGGTTGGTCGCTACCTTGTGGTATTTGGCCACAGGGAGAAGCCTGCAGGACCTCAAGTTCTCGACAGGCATCTCCCCCCAGGCTCTGGGGATCATTATCCCAAAGACCTGTTCTGCCATCATCCAGGTCCTGCAGAAGGAGTTTATGAAGGTAAGATTTTTATCCTTTTATATCAAATTTTATTGTATTGAATGTTTGATAATATCTTGTATTTCTTTCCTCATTCCCTAATTACCATGATTGTAATATGCTGTGAATGTCCCCTTTGTCCTCATGCATGCTGGATTTTTATGTAATTATTATTTTAGGTCCTTCATACATATTTGCCCTTCAATAACCTCCCCAGCATGGTGTCTCCTGCCCTATATTCACCTCATGTAGTCACTTAACAATGTATTTTATCAGCTCCATAGTAGTGCTTTACCCCCAACACCCCCTAAAATGTTTGGAAATGTTATTTTTGATTTAAATTCAGGCAGAGTGCCAGAGGCTTTTTTTTGTGGTGTCCCCAAATTTTTGGTAACCCTCCCTCCCCCAACTGCTAAGTCAGCTGATCACAATTCTCTATCCTCAATCATCTATCTGCTGACTTTGCCAAACCCATACACACTATACCCATCTCTTTACTGGTGAGATTTATGGATGAATTCCCCAAAGCATGTAGTGCAAGGGCCTGCCTGTATACTTTCCAATGGTACTGTTTAAAGTTTTTGGATCCTATTATTATCTTGATAGGTAATAGCAGAATGTTCAAATGTCCTCAAATGTGTACAGTGTGTATTTATATCTTTGTATTATGACACTTCTTACCTGTCCAGTGGTCTGCCAATAGTGTAACTAAGGAGGGGCTGTTCCAAGTAATACCCTGTATTTAGGCATTCATCTCTCAATGAAATGAAGAGGGTTACCTGTCCAAGAGTCCCCCCCCCTATAATGTTAGAAATGGCCCATGAGAGGGGGGTAGGAGGAATATGATAGGTGTACCTTATACTTTGTTGTTGTTAAATTCCCCTTAGTAAATGCTATCTGGAGGTTGCCCCATAATGTTTGTGTATAATCTGCTTGCCATGTTTCTGGGAAAAAATAGTAATGTTTATTGTTTTTTCCTCAACAGTTTCCTTCAACGCCACAGGAATGGCAGACTGTGGCCTCCCACTTTGCCCAGCGGTGGGACTTTCCTAACTGCGGAGGGGCAATTGATGGGAAACACGTCCACATCGTCCCACCACCCAACTCGGGGTCGTACTATTATAATTACAAGGGGTTTAATAGTATAGTGATGTTGGCGGTGGTGTCGGCTAATTACGAGTTCTTGTATGTGGACGTGGGGAAGAATGGCCGGATGTCCGATGGTGGAGTGATCGCCCAGACGGAGTTCTACAGGCGTCTCCAGAATGGCAGCTTGGACTTGCCACCTCCAGAGGACAATGTTGAAGGTCTCCCATTTGTGTTCGTTGCTGATGAAGCATTTGCGCTGGGGGACCACCTGATGCGGCCATTCCCGATGAGGACCCTCACCCCGGAACAGAGGGTTTTTAATTACCGGCTGACCAGAGCCCGAAGAGTGGTGGAGAACACATTTGGAATCCTGGCCAGCTGGTTCCGATTATTTCTGACACCCATCCATATGGCGGAGTATAAACTGAACCATATAATACTTGCCTGCTGTGTTCTCCATAATTTTTTAAGAAAACATTCAGCAAACTATGCTGGATCAGTTGAGCCTGAGGCCGGAATCCCTAATCCATCAACACTGACAGCGCTTGAAAGTGGCCGTCCTGGCTTGCCCTCCCTGAATGCCCGTGATGTCCGGTTACGCTACCTGGAGTTCTTTGCGGGTAGGGGGGCTATCAATATGCCAGACAATCTGTGACACCTTTTTCAAATAAAAAACAACCAAAAGAAATTCTTTGTGGACATTTACTGTTTGTGTTTGTTTTAGCTGACCCTGACAGAAATGTGTTGAGTGCAGAAAATGTCGTGATTGGGTAACCTTATAAAAAACAGTGTTGGCTGGTACTTCCTAAATGCAAAAACACATTTCACTACAAGTGCACTTGCAACTGCACTGAACCTGCACTTGTAGTGCAAAGTGTATTTGCCCTTAGGAAATAACCCCCATTTTTGCATAAAACAGCAATTACATCACCCCAAAAGTGTTGTAGTGTTGAGACAATAATCCACACATTCTTGAGTAAGGCACTTTTTTATACCTGCACAATCACATGTGCATTTCCCAAAGGTTTTTAAAACAAACCAACATGTTTGTTGTATAACAATGTTTGCAGTAGCATTATCAAAAATCGAAATATCCATTTCAGATAAAACAGGCCTGTGTAAAACCAACAAGAAAGCCAAAAAACTTGAACTTACAAAGTTCACATTAGGTAAAACCTGAAGGCTATATCAGACATCAGTATTTAGGAACTGGGTTTGATATAGCGTTCAGATGGGGGGAAATCACCCCTGGAAAAGCCAAATTTGGAAGATGCACACCAATTTACGAATGTCAACACGTGCTATCTGCCATCAGGGGGGATCAAGGGACGTGTTTTGGGGGAGCAAGCCCTTCCTCAACGCTACTTTATAATTGAGGAAGGGGTTGCACCCCCAAAACGCGTCCATTGATTTCCCGTGATGGCAGATAGCACATGTTGGCACACTGTGTGCATCCTCCAAATTTGGCTTTTCTAAACATAGAAAAAATTTTCGTACGATAAAACAGGTGATTTTGTGGGGTTTAAATTCGCCCCAAAACATCAATGATGTTATTATTTTTTTTAATAACATCACTGATTTGTTGCTGGATGTTTTGCAATTGGAGATTACACCCCATGATCTCCCCGATCAGTATCTGGGCACTTTCAGATGTAAAGCGTTCTGGATCACGATCACCTAAAAAGAGATAAAGAACAAAAAAAAAGGTCTCAAAAATCTGCCACCATCCATCTCTTTTACCTGAGCCTGTGGTCGCAGACACTCACCTGTTGTGGTGCCAATCTCCACCACGTCTTCTTCTTCTTCCTGCTCAGCTTCTTGGGTTGGTATTTCCCCTTCTTCCAGAGGGGGGGGGTCTCTGGTCTCCTGGGATGAGGGGTGTCCGAGTCTTTTCTCCCCTATGTAAAACAAAAATGGTATAATTAGCACACAGATATTTGATGGCAGAACTAGAAATAGGAAACATTGCTTGGAAGTGGGGTACAATTGTCTATTTTAGCCGAGTTCCAAGATGTATTTTTTTTATTGGCCTTTGTCAAGCTGCAATACTTTACCTGTTTGGTACAAGCTTCACAGATGTAGCCCCCCCTATAGTATACACTGGAGCACCTGTGTGCCCCCCCTAATAAAAATGGTGTTCTTGTGTCCCACACTAGTGCTCCAGTGTCCAGATGTGAAAACAGCTGCTCAGTGTCCTCTCCTTACACACAATCTAGTTGGCATTTCATTCTAGTAACAAACCCATCTACACAAACAAATATTTGGCATCCAAGTAGGCCCCCAAAAATGTGTGAAAATGCATATGGCCTAAACAATGGTGTTCTAGAGGCCGAAAGAAAAATGTTTGATACGAACGAATAATGGGCCCATGAACATTAAAGTTGACCTTTTTAAACGTTACAATTAATAAAAGCATATGGAGCAGAACAAACGTAATAAAGACAGAAAGAATAGGAACACAGCACAACTACTTACTTTTTTGCAGCACTCTCCGGATCTTTCAGTACTGCTCTGGCTCTCTCAACTTCAGGTCCGACCACCGCTTCCTGAGCTGATCTTTAGATCTTCGTACCCCGAAATTCCTCTCAAGACTCCTGACCACTTTCGCCATGATCTTGGCCTTTCGGATGTTCGGGTTGGGGTAAGGCCCATATTTTCCGTCATAGTCGGACTTCCTCGTGATGTCGACCATCTCCAACATCTCCCCAAACGACATATTTGTGGCCTTAAAACGTCTCCTTCTGGATCGGGACGTGCCTGGATCCGGGCTTTCCTCCTCCTCCTCCTCGTTGCTAGAATTAGCACGCACCTGTTGTGACTCCGCCATGTGCTCTTCACCCACTGCGCCGAACGAAAAGAGGCGGGGAACACACTAGAAAGAACGTCAGGGGCGGGCGGAGTTACACGCATGCGCAGTGTGTATAAAGCGTAACACGCGTGCGTATTACGTACGATCTGTGAGCGGAGGAAGGAGCATTGGACGCGCCGATCGTAATAACGAAGGTAAGAGACAAACTTGTGCCTATACTGCTTCTAGATTGAGGCCTATATTGTAACAAGATTAGGAGAGTTTTGTCTGACATTAGGCTTTGTCTTGTGTTGTGTCTTGCAGTGAACATGGATATCTTAATGAAAGACAATGACTTCATGTCAGTATTCATAGAGATGCTAAGTGAGCTGCCCTGTCTGTGGGAGATTACCCACCCCCATTTCAAGAACCAAGCAAAGAGGAAGGCAGCACTGGAGCAATTGTGTGAAATTGTGAAGCAGGTGATCCCCACGGCAGACATCACTTATTTAAAGATCTTAATTGGTGGCCTGAGGAGCACATATCTAAGGGAGCGCAAGAAGGTCCAGGATTCAAAGAGATCCGGAGCAGCAGATGACATCTATGCCCCCATATGTTGTACTACGACAGGCTGCACTTTCTGGCAGGTCAGACTGAACCCAGGCCATCCCTCTCCAGTCTTCCTTCCACGCTTCCTTCCCCCCCGGCTGAGGCTTCTGACGCCCAACCTGGGCCTTCCAGGCCGCATGTGGAGGAGCCCAGATTGAGCCAGGTATAGCATTCCTCTAAATATTTCTGCTTGTCCAATCAATGATGTTAACTAGATGTTAGTTGGGAGTACTAATTTAGGATTGTGATTGATGATGCAAAAACTAAAACCATGTCCCTTTTTCATACACAGGGAAGTCTCAGCCAGGAGGTGGCCGGGCCGAGCTGGCTGGCTGATATCAAGGTCCCTCCACCCCCCCTGAAATCAGAAAGTGGCAGTAGGAGGAGTACCCTAGAGGAGGCTGCTATAGCATTCTTTTGGAAGGCTACAGAGGTCCTGGGAGCACCACACACCATGCAGGAGAACATTGCTGCCTTCATAGCCTATAAAATGCAGAGGATGGAGGAGGGCCAAAAAGTCTTGTGTGAGGCCCTCATATCGGAGGCTCTGGAGAAAGGTATGAGGGGCCAAATTACACCTCACACACATCTTTGGGATGGTCCTCCTCCTCCTCCTGCAGGTCCTCCTCCTCCTTCTCCCTCTCCTCCAGGTCCCCCCAGTCCTCCTCCTCCTCCAGGTCCTACTCCTCCTTCTGCCACATCTCCAACTGCACAGCCACAGCCCGGAAGGAAGCGTGGAAGGAAGACCAGACAGTGATTGCCCTGGGTTCAGTCTGGTCGGCCAAAAGATGCAGCCTCTTGTGGTACCACAGCCTGGGGACACAGATGTCATCTGCTGCTTTCCAGATCTCTGCGAATCCCGGACCAGACTGCCCTCCCTTACATATGGACTCCTCAGGCCACCAATTTTGATGTTGAAGAATTGATGTCTGCCGTGGGGGTCCCAGGCTTCGCTAATTTCTCCTGTTGATCCAGTGTTGCCTTCCTCTTTGTTTGGTTCTGATCCCTTAATAAAGGATTTTTGTTTTGAATTATACTCTCCTATGTGTTTTACTTCAAAAAGAACAGTTTGTTTGTGAGGATTCAGGTACATTTCAAATATACAATGTGAAATGAACAAGGGACACCGACACCAAACAATCTCCTGGAGATTAAATAATAAAAGATATCAATGGTGTTGGGGTAACTTGACACACCAAACACACCCAAAAATATTCTGGAGTAAAAATATAAATAACATTGAACAAAGATCAGCCTTGGAAAAAATCCAAACATTAAAGAAAAAAAAAGGCTTAAAATCCAAAATAAAAAAAAATTAAAAAATATAAAACTGTCAGATGTGACAACTAATAACAATATATTCAGGGAATCCCACTAAAAAAACACAAATAAAAGTTTGTGAGAAGTGTGTGTGAATATGAGCAGCAAAACTACTTAATTCTTGTCACATTATAAAGAAGAAGAGAGTGCGCTGTATTAAACCATTTTTAACATTGCAGCGTGACGAAAGTGCTGTATCCATTGCGAATGCTAAGTTTACCAGAACGAGCTGTCCCGTGTCGGAATTTCTTCTGAGCATGCGTGGCACTTTGTGCGTCGGAACAGGCCACACACGGTCGGAATTGACGGGATCGGATTTTGTTGTCGGAAAATTTTATCTCCTGCTGTCCAAATTTGTGTGTCGGAAAATCCGATGGAAAATGTCCGATGGCGCCCACACACGGTCGGAATTTCCGACAACACGCTCCGATCGGACATTGTCCATTGGAAAATCCGACCGTGTGTACGGGGCATCACAGTGCCCATTATGAGGGACTCAAACCCTCCCTGCTAGATTTTGTATTTATTTTATATATCATGAAAAAATGAATAGGACACACAAAGGGGACATTTTTAAAAATAGGCATTTCTTCCTCTTCAAGGATTAGTAAGCTGCAATATGTAATTTTTTAGTTTTTGGGTTTAATACCAGGTTTAACTGATTTCCGACCGCATCACTTAGATGTATGATGGCTCTCCTGCGCTGGATCACATACCTAGTGTGTGATCTGGAACTTCCATGCACACTGCGGCTGTGCTGTGATTAGACACAGCATAAGCTGACCAGTGGGTGCCGGCCGATGGATGTCCGGCAGCACCCTGCTGATCGCCGAGGAGAGACACTGAACACAGTTCTGCCTATGTAAACAAGGCAGAGCTCTTTTCTGCCAGCAGAGATGTGATGGATTTTCTTTCCCTGCAATGCAGAGAAAGAAAATCCATCAGATCCCTTAGTAAATACAGCACACATAGTACACAAAAGCACTGGTTAGACACGCATTTAACCCTAGATCTCCCTAGATGTTTAACCCCTTCCCAGCCAGTGTCATTAGTACAGTGACAGTGCATATTTTTAGCACTGATACTGTACAGGCAGTCCCTCGAGTAAAGGCCGTACACATGGAAAATGAAGATAAATTTAATCCGATGAATGATCTGCCGATTTTCTGATCGTTAGTATGCTGCTTTTGACAGCCGATTACGAATTTTCGGCAGACAAAACCTGGATGTGCAGGCTTGAAAATGTTTGCCTGATGTGACCACAATGTCCGATTTTCTTTTCATTAGTACGGTTTTCTGACAAAAAAAAATAAATCTGAAGAGCAAGACTAGGCATGCTCAGACATGAAAGAACACATACATAACAATTCAACACATTACGTCAAAAAATACGAAAATTTTCTGATGGTAAGTACCCTCTTCACTTTCGATTTGAGACTGGCATCCAACAAAAAACGGACGAAATTCGTCCAATAATCTGACCGTGTGTACAAGGCTTAAGAGTTATCATGGGAAAAAAATCCAATTCAAAATCTAATTGTCACAAGGACAGAAAGTGAGGTGAAATCTTTAGATCAGGGGCACAGACAGCAAAACAAACGTTACAGGGGTGTTAACCCTTCCCTATCCAAAAAACATAAAAATATTTTTTTATCTGGAGTTACACTTAAAAACAACATAAGAACAAACTTACAGAACCTACATAAGCAAATCTTGTGTGTAACCTGGGGACTGCCTGTATTTTGTCACTGATTCCCACAAAGTGTCCACAGTATGAGTTAATGTAAGACTGTCCTACGCAATATTGCAGTCCTGTGGCTGCTATAAGTCACTGATCGCCACCATAACTAGAATAAAAAAATAAATAAGTAAGTAAAAATTCCACTTTGTATCCCATAGTTTGTAGACGCTATAACTTTTGCGCAAACCGATTAATATACGCTTATTGAGATTTTTTACCAAAAATATGTAGCAGAATATCTATTGGCCTAAATTTATGAAGAAATTAGATAAATACATTTTTTTTTATTGGATATGTTTTATAGCAGAACGTTAAAAATATTGTTTTTTTTTCAAAATTGTTGGTCTTTTATTCCTTTATAGCGCAAAAAATAAAAACCCAGAGGTGATCAAAATCAACCAAAAGAAAGCTCTATTTGAGAGAAAAAGGGATATACATTTTATTTGGATACAGCGTTGCATTACCTTGCAATTGTGGGTTAAAGTAACGAAGTGCCGTATCGCAAAAAATGGCTTGGTCATGAAGGGGGGCAAATCTTCCGGAGGTCAAGTGGTTAAGTCTGATCATACACATTGGGATCATATAATTTGTTTTAATGAATATTTAAGGACTGGATTGTGAACAAATACCAATTGGACTAGTAAGGATATATTCAAATATATTGGTATAATATATGTGATTACTGAATTGAGTTAGTATTTGAATATTGTGTTTTTGGTTTAGTACAAAGTAGGATACAAATGGTTAGGAACTTATGTTAGAATGTTTTTTATTACGTTTTTTGTTTAATTTAATGTTATTTATTAAAGTAAGTGCTGGGTAATTGATGCATTTATAAACTAGCAACGTATGACTAACCACAAGTAAAAATAAGAAAGGTAATGATCCTTGTGGATACCACTCAGTGAACTATTAGGAGAGAAGAGCAGACTGCAGATGACACTTCCACAATTTATAGGACGCGGTTCACGCATCGAGATTCGGTAATGCTACATCCAGGAGTAATTAGATATGCCTAAGTGCCAGATGACAATGAAAAATAACCAATCCGAATACCTTTTCCTGCACACATGAGTCACTGCTAATGCTCTGGAATAAAAGATCCATTCGCACATGGATGACCAGGATCTTGTCAAGCTGTAATTATTTAAGGCTTCACTCAATAACCGGTATATGATCTTAAGTACATAATAAAGGGAGATCAGGTAGAACTAGTGCTCTAGAATTGTTATGTTCTAAATGGATAGTTAGAGAATTAATGAATGCTAGAGGAAGTCTTGAATGTGCTTAGGGTTTATGGCAATGATATTTAAGTTGGAATGCTCAGTGCTAAAATTAAAGCCTATCTAAACTCAGAGGAGAAAAAAAAGGGTACTCAAAGAGTAGCCTAGAATCTGACTTTAGAGGCATGGAAACAATGGAGAAGTAGAAAAAATAGGTACTTTTTATTAAAAAAAGAAATTACATAATATATACACAGTATTCACAAGCCTTAAAAACCGTATAAAATGATACAGTTTGTACAATGAGCCCTTGTGCGTCTACACGTTTCACCGTGAGGCTTCTTCAGGACATGATCAAGGTTCAAAGAGATGACACAAAAAGAGAGAATGAATCTCACTGTCTGGAATGAGATACAAAAATTACACACCTAACAAACATAACAAACATTGCATTATATTATATTAAAAAGCATACACTAGTCAGTCCTGAGGAGATATCAAAGACAAGAGGACACAGTAAAAAGACCTAGAAGTACCTTGTTAACCAATTGCGCCTCATGTACAAATATCCGGAACGTTTTCAATAATATCCAGTATATGGACTATTTTCAAAAGTTGCGAAAAATCCCCGGAATGCCACTAAATCTAGTGAGTAATACAAAATGACAGACATAAATAAATAAATATATGTAAAAAAAGACATTTTTAAATATATACTATATGTACCTATTAGTAGCAAAAAATAGAATGCTATCCGAACAGGGGCATAGGGCGTCTTGCAAAGAAAAGTGTCATGTTCAGAGATCCATGGTCCAATAAAGAAAAACACAGATGGAACTCAAAAATACTTATAGGCTATCACACACCCATCTGCACATCGAGCCCGCAGAGGGGTAGTCTGTAATAGACAAAAGTGGCATTGTAGAAAAAAGTTTGTCCGGTATCATGAAAAGGAGGCACAGGGAAACAGCAAGTGAAGTAAAATATCGAGTACTTACAGATGCGTACAGATGCATCTAAACTCAAGAACAAAGAATGTAATATATTGAAACATACCAGTCCTTAAAGAGTTGGATCACCATTACCAAAAAACTGCCTATGCAGATAAGGGACATCTATAGATGAAAACAAACTGTGCAGCTATGACTAAAGTTAAAAAAATGTCCTTGCTACATGTGTAGGCAATTTACGTGCCTCCTGAAGCCTGATTGGAATACTCCTGGGATGTTGCTAGAGGCCTAATCATTACTGTTCACCTTCACTATCACATTAGTGAGCTCCTAAATGCTGAACTCACAGCTACTACATCAGGGGAGAGAAGGAACATGTAAGGGTATTTGAATCAGAGAAAAAGCTCACTCATGTGATGATAGAGGTGAGTAGTGATGACTAGACCTCTATTAACAATGTTCTAACAATGTCCTGGGAGTATTTCAGCCAGGCTTTAGGAGGTACATATATGACCTACACCTATAACAAGGGTATTATTCAACTTTAGTCAGAGATGCACAGTTTGTTTTTATCTACAGACACCCCTTTCCTTCATAGGAAGTTTTTTGGTAAGGGTAAACTAGCCCTATGAACTATCCACAGATGGATTAAAATTCAGCCAGTTCAGCATGGACTCGGTCAGAGACAATCGACTTATTTTTAACTGGCTTGTTGGAAAATTTTCCTTCAGTGGCGACTGCAGGCCAATAGGCTGCAGTACTGATCAGTGTATTCTGACAGCGAGGGAGTCCCCACTATCAGAATACAATAACACAGTAGGTAGGGTTTCTCCACCTCGCTTGTGTGGGTGGGGTAAGCCGTTCAGTTTGTTCCAATCAGTCAGTTGGCTGATCAAAAAAAAAAAAGATCTATGTATGGCTAGCCTCAAATGTGTTGGTTGCATCTTTTTTCCTTTTTTCTCACCTGGTGATCCTGCCAGTAACGCACTTCCTTTCCTAGAGTGACACTGCTTACTGACTGTACAGAATATACTGCATATACTGTATCTATGGAAGAGCAGTTGTCACCCTAGAACAGGAAGCATGTTAATACTGCACAACACGGCCCTCTCTTATCATCTCCATAACAGGGAAGATGTTCTGTAGTTCACAGCAGTAACCTGGAAAAGAAGATAAGATAACTTGATATAATACAAAAGATAATGTACAAGACATAGGACAGCAATAGATTTCTGCAACTGTATATTTAACAGCCCATAAGGAAGTAAATAAAAAGCATTCATTGTCAGGGATTACATACTGGAATCTCTTTCCAAACTGTGAGGTTATTTGGGTACCTGCAGACCATATAGACTGTCTGACTATAATGGAAATGTTTTTTTATAAATAAGATATAATGTTATTGATGTGACATCACTCGACATTTGCAGAAAAAGTTGGTGTTTGCATATCAGAGTGCGCTGGGTCATTCAAAAAATGTATTTAAAGTTAATGCCAAGCGCCTGGTGGAGGCCGATCTCATGACTATATCTTCTTAGAAATAGTAGAACTTTAGCCAACACTTCTAGTTTTGGAAAGGGTGAAGAAGGGTTAAGTTTTGCTGTCTGTGCCCTTTGTGGAGGTCTCCTCTAACTTTTTCTCCTGGAGACAGGACAGCAGGAAGTGATGGGAACTCAGAGTAATTTCTCACCGAAATGTGTCCCCACTGGAAGATTTCCAATGCCTGACCCAATGACAACTGCAATAAAAATCTACCAAAAGTTCTAACCGTTCCCTGCTCTATCCAAAACGCAAAAAAAGATTTGGTCCAGATTTGCACTTTAAGTGCAGCCCAGGGATGGGTCAGATGACCACATCTAGCTAGGTGACTTGACTAAGTTTTTAGAATTCCCAGCTCTGCTTTCCATATGGTTATTGTCAACACAGCGGACAGGCGTACCAAGGGCACGAAGTGTGGTCAGGCAACCAACCACAAGCCGCCTTGTAAATCATATGTTTTGAGTTATGGATATATTTGCTGTTGGGAAAAGTGAGACATGGCTCCTTGGGCGGCGAGGAAACATTTGCTGGAGGATTTCTTACTGAGTGGATGAATTAGTTGGTAAACCAGCTCATGAAAGAACAATTACTGTACACCATTTCCTATGATGCTTACTATTGCATAACTGTTCATAGAAGCTGTTTGTTTTTTGAGCTGTACTGTGTTTTGACGTATGCATTTAATAATCCTGAGGAGGCATTATGTGTTTTTTTTAATTACTTGTATTTTCCCCCTGCCAGAGCAGAAGTGTCAGGCTGTAAGACTGTCTGCAATCTGTGCTCATACCAGACACCCAAAAGCTGTCATGTAAGGAATACATGTAGAGCCTGTGTCAATGTTCTATGGAGTTGGGTAATCAATAGGCATCAATTTGACATCAGTTTGAGACGTTTCTTAAAGCATTAGAAATTATTGACAGGTGCATCTGACCTGCAGGTGACCTCCTTCTGACCTGCATTTGACCTGCTTTGGCATTCCTATAGCCTTGTATGGGAATGCAAATCCTGCTTAAAGTGAACAAAATCCTGTTGACATAGGTCCTTAAGCTAAACCTCTTTCAAAATATCCTACTGATCCCCTCTCCTTCGCTCTGAGCAGAGAGCGGTGACTGTCAGTGTCACCGTCTCTCTGCTCTGCCCTTCCAACGCTCACTGGAGCGCTGGGCTGAGGAGGGGAGGGAGCAGCTGGCTCAGTCTCCCAGTGGCACAGTTGTGAGGCTGAGCCAGCTTCCAGTCCAGACATCTGGGTGGATCCCGACTGTAAAGTGGGAATCTTTCCCCAGCCTGGACCGGCTGAGTGTCGTCAGCTGACAGCCAGCTTTAGCACGCTGACGGCTGAAAATGGGTCCTGTGATCCATAGGAGAAGTATAGTCAAAAAACCTTTGGCCCTAATTCTCCCTTAATTAACAATTTTACTTTTCCCAAGCCCAGACAAAATATCAGTAATCAGAACTGAGCTCGGGTAGGAGACAGATCAACCTTCTCATACAATTCTGTTCGGACCGGGAGAGAATACAATTAACAGTATACACAGCTATTCCTTACTGCTGCATGATTTTAACAACTTAGAGTCAGATTTTTGGAAATGCCAGTTAACCCCATTTGAGTAACATTGTCTGGACTCCTCTCCTTTGAAGCATGCGCTTTCAAGATCCTACGCCCTGCTGTCTCAGCCTGCGGAGGGTTATGTTCCCCCCTTCCTACGAAAGTGGGAAAGGGATCTGGACTTGACATTCACAGACAAACAAACCGCATCTTGTATTTCGCACATTGTGCTTCCATAGCAAGTAGAATCCAAGAGTCAAGCTACAAGGTCTTTACGCATTGGTATATGGTACTTACCCTATTATACAAGATATATCCCACAGTCTCGCCTACAGCAAAAATCTGCATTCCGCAAAAATGGAAGTGGCAGGAACCCCCCGACAGTGGGCCAGTAGATAGCTGTGGTGAATAAAATCAATGAAATGGAGCATTTAAGGGCATTCTTGAGGTGCAAAGAAGAACATTTCAACAAAACCTGGTTCTATTGGCATGACTTCCAATATTCTAGAGACTACAATTCCCATCTGTCTGCTGTGCTCGCCTAAGTATGCTCATACCATAAGGTTAATTGAGTGGACCTGGACGATCCTGGGTGGTCGGGATCCAGGCATCTCTGTGATCTCACTGCCCTCCCCACACCACATCCCTTACCCGCCCCCACCCCCTTTATATATTTATACTGTATAAAAAATATATATACATATATACAGGGCTCAAAATTTCAAGTCCTGAGCTACTAGCCAGGCCTTAAGGGTTACTCGGCACCAGTTGCCCCACCCAACCCTGCCCTGCACCGCCCCTGATTCCGCCCCTAAACACGCCCTCATAAATGATCTCATGAAATGACACTTAAATGTTTAATGCAGAGTTAAGTTATGAAAATAAATATTAACAACAACTTTATCAGTGCCTATAAGTGCAGCCTCACCATTGCCCATCAATACAGCCTCACCTGTGCTCATCAGCACATCCTCCTCAGTGCCCATCAATGCAGCCTCCTCAGTGCCCATCAATGAAGCGTGACCTGTGCCCATGATTGCAGCGTGACCTGTGACCACCAATGCAGCCTCACCTGTGCCCATCATTGCAGCGTGACCTGTGCCCACCAATGCAGCCTCACCTGTGCCCATCATTGCAGCATAACCTGTGCCCACCATTGCAGCCTCACCTGTGCCAATCAGTGAAGCGTGAACCTGTGCCCACCATTGCATCCTCAACTGTGCCCATCATTGCAGCATGACCTTTGCCCACCATTGCAGCCTCACCTGTGCCCATCATTGCAGCGTGACCTGTGCCCACCATTGCAACGTGACCTGTGCCCACCATTGCAGCGTGACCAGTGCCCATCACTGCAGCGTGACCTGTGCCCATCATTGCAGTGTGACCTGTGCCCACTATTGCAGCGTGACCTGTGTCCACCATTGCAGCCTCACCTGTGCCCACAATTGCAGCGTGACCTGTGCCCACCATTGTAGCCTCACCTGTGCCCATCATTGCAGCGTGACCTGTGCCCACCATTGCAGCGTGACCTGTTCCCACCATTGCAGCCTAACCTGTGCCCATCATTGCAGCCTCACCGGTGCCCATCATTGCAGTGTGATTTGTGACCACCATTGCAGCGTGACCGGTGCTCATCAGGGCAGCCTCACCTGTGCCCACCATTGCAGCCTCACCTGTGCCCACCATTACAGCCTCACCTGTGCCCACTATTGCAGCGTGACCTGTGCTGAGGAAGAGAGAGTGTGGCCGGATCTGCACAGGGGAGAGTGGAGGAAGAGGAGAGCTACCGGATCACAGAGCGCGGATATAGCCCGCTGTAACAGCTTACATTAGAATTGCCGTCTGCTGGTGGTTACACACAGCCCCGCCTCCTGATCTGCGTCTGTGATTGACAGAATGCCGGTCCAATGCTGGGATGCATTCTGTCTATCACAGGCGATAGACAGAACGCATCCCAGCATTGGACCGGCATGCTGTCTATCACAGACGCAGGTCAGGAGGTGGGGCTGTGTGTTATGTAACCATGAGCAGACGGCAATTCTAATGTAAGCTGTTGCCGGCTGTAACAGTAGGCTATATCCGCACTCTGTGATACGGCGGCTCTCCTCTTCCTTCATGCTCTCTTTCCCCGGGGCGATCGCTGGGAGAACGGTGGTGCTTGCCTCCCAGGCAGCCCACGCCATTGCCCGAAGGTTTGCTGTGTCTCCCAGCACAGTCTCAAGCGCATGGAGGAGATTCCAGGAGACAGGCAGTTACTCTAGGAGAGCTGGACAGGGCCGTAGAAGGTCCTTAACCCATCAGCAGGACCGGTATCTGCTCCTTTGTGCAAGGAGGAACAGGATGAGCACTGCCAAAGACCTACAAAATGACCTCCAGCAGGCCACTGATGTGAATGTCTCTGACCAAACAATCAGAAACAGACTTCATGAGGGTGGCCCGAGGGCCTGATGTCCTCTAGTGGACCCTGTTCTCACTGCCTGGCACTGTGGAGCTCAATTGGCATTTGCCATTGAACACCAGAATTGGCATATTGGCAATTGTGCTTTTCACAGATGAGAGCAGGTTCACCCTGAGTACATGTGACAGACGTGAAAGGGTCTGGAGAAGCTGTGGAGAATGTTATGCTGCCTTTAACCACGTTCAGCATGACCGGTTTGATGGTGGGTTAGTAATGGTCTGGGGAGGCATATCCATGGAGGGACGCACAGACCTCTACAGGCTAGACAATGGCACCCTGACTGCCATTAGGTATTGGGATGAAATACCCATTGTTAGACCCTACACTGGTGCAGTGGGTCTTGGGTTCCTCCTGGTGCATGACAAAGCCCGGCCTCATGTGGTGAGAGTATGCAGCCAGTTACTGGAGGATGAAGGAATTAATACCATTGAATGGCCCCCACACTCGCCTGACTTAAATTCAATAGAACACCTCTGGGACATTATGTTTCGCTCAATCCAACGATTCCAGGTTCCACCTCAGTCTGTTCAGGAGCTCAGTGATGCCTTGGTCCACATCTGGGAGGAAATACCCCAGGACACTATCCATCTCATTAGGAGCATGCCCCGATGTTGTCAGGCATGCATACAAGTACAAGGGGGCCATACAAACTACTGAGTACCATTTTGAGTTGCTGCAATGAAATTTTAGCAAAATGGACTAGCCTGCTGCATCATTTTTTTCTTTGAATTCAGCCCTCCGTAGGTTGATGATTTTCATTTTCATCAACAATTTGGCATCCTTTTGTTCCTAACACATTACCCAGTCCATATCAGTATAGATATCCAGCATGATATTTTTCCCCATTGAGATCTGATGTGTTTTCAAAGTGTTCCTTTAATTTTTTGAGCAGTGTATATATACATATATTTTTTTCTCTCTCTCCTGATCCCCCTCCCTCTCGCACCTTCACCCCTCACCCTCTCTTTTCTTTACTTCTCCACACTTTTTTAAGCTGCCTGTACCCACCTAATGGGTCTGGACATTTAGCTGTTAATAGGATGCTTCTTACAGCTAGTGTTTACGTGAGTTGCATCCGTATGTTATAGTTGGAATTTGTCTTCTCTCTCATGCTATGTTCTTTTTCTTTGACATACAAAATTTGTGTGACAGCAGAGTAATACCTAGATGGTTTTTCTTTACACTCCTGTTAATTGCCATACTAGACCAGGATTATACTGTCTATTTGCCGCAGGCGACATTTAATTACACTACAGACCAGGTGGACCTTTCTACCTGGAGAATTACTGAACGCACTTGATTCAGTTTACCTTTGTATGGATCCTGTTTATTGGACCTGTTTCATCTGTATGTCATGTATCATACTGGTGGATTGTTTGATGTTTTGCTGTTGTACCCAATAAAAACTTACAAGCGTAAAATAAAAAAATAAAATAATTCCAGTTCCGGACTGGTTTTCTTAAGGCCCCACATACAATACTGGAGTTTATCTGCATGTGGAGGGCACAGGACTGACAGCCTCTCAAACGCTACAAGAGGCTGACAGCTGCTGTGGCTGGATGGGGCACCTAGCTGTACTTACATTTAGAGCTGTATGCACCAAGGGACGAATTACTGGAATGCAGGAAGTCTGCAATCCCAGCTTTTCTTCCTAGGATCATAAGTACAGCTAGGTGCACTCTTCAGCCCTGTCCAGCCGCAGCAGCTGTGAACCTCTCATAGAATTTGACAGGCTGCCAGAAGTAGGGCCACCTCTGCCCATAGTAAAAGCCAGAACCCCATGCATTGGGGTTAAACGCCCAGTGTGTGGGGCCCTAAAGTGTATCCCTTGCCACCATTTTTATTACATTTTGGATAGAGCAGGGAGCGGTCAGTAGTCTTATCAGGTCTTTTTGTTTCTGTCTGTTCCCCATTTACACTGACTCTATGTCAGTGTGTATGCGTGGCCTTGAATGCACACTGTCGGCATTTGGAGCTATGCAACTGCTTAGATGTCAGATTGTGAGTATCTGTGTCCTTGCAGCCACTGCATCCCAACTGACATCATTGGGACTATCTGCTTGGGGATGCATGCAGTACTGGGACAAAGTCATCCAGTGCCCAGGGCAAAGAAGCCAAACTGGGCCCCATTATGTGCAAGCTTAGGGGATGCTACTCCCAGCAGTCATCCACTTGTTAAAATGCCTTGCATCGAATGAGCTCACTGGTGCCCCTATCCATACAGTAAACCAGTGCACTCATGGGCAGCTGCCCCTCCTGCCCGCCCCTTGTCCCGGCCCTGGATGCATGAAACACCTGTACATCCCCGTGGGGGTAAACATGGCTCTCCATGGGCCAGGTTTCCTGCACTGCGGTGCTTTACTTTAGAATTCTTCCACTCCAGACTGACCATGCAAATGACTGAAATAATCTCGAAAGGGCAGTAACCAATAACAACCATTGGTTTCACCAAGGTCAGATCAGGGGAAGGTAAAGTCTGATTGATTACTGTGGTTTACCGCATCTAATAAGTATGTAGTTGTTTGTCCCTCACAGAATAGGTTCTTGCTATTCTAAAATTACATAGGGGTCCATTTTTGTGGTCAGTTTAGATGCGAGCAGTGTTTATCAGAGTTCAGTGTCTGTATATGTGGGAGAAACCATCTGTCTGTATACCCCAGCCAAGTAGCCGCAGCATAAATCCGTCTGTGTATATGCTTTTGGTTGGAGGCAGCAATGTCCCAGCAGGGGGAAGGGGGGATGATGTCATTGTAGGATATGGAAAAAATCTTTACAAATAACGTAATGTAAAGGATTGAACTTGGAATTCGCTCCAGAAAGTATGTATTTATTTGGGAGTTTCTGCAGACCAGGGCTGGAGGCTCATATTAAAAGCCATTGTATTACAAAAGACGTTAAGTTGGTGATACAGTACACTAGTAGAATTTCATTTGAAATTTTTTGGTTTTAAGAACATTTGTTTGATTTTCTAATTGTAAGTGGGGTCAAATCAACGTTTGTTTTCAACAACAGTGACGAAAAATTTTGAAAGAGCAGGAGGGAAAACTTTTCTTAAACAAATGCATTTCTAACAGTGTTTGTGGTTTTTGTTTGGAAAAGTCCATTCACTCCAAAATCGAATGTTAAAAGCAAACAAAATTTTGAAGTATTTTCGAATCAAATTTGCCAAGTCATCAAATTTACTGAGAATTTTGGTATGTATAGCCAGCTTTAGTTTGTTAACAAAAGGGGGAATACTCAATACACATGGGCCTACAATACTCTGGTTTTGCACAAAGTAGCCCCGATCCTCTTCTTTTTGGGTCCCCTGGAGGTCCTGGCTCCTACTTCTGTGTGAGCCAATGAGGAGAGAGAGACCTGGGAAAGCCGCTGCTCTCATGCACATAGCTGGATTGAGATGGGGCTAAGTATAGGGGGGGCTGCACCTAGAAGGTTTTTTACTTTAAACGCATAGATTGCAATAGGGTAAAAAACCTTGCAGACCACAAAGCACTAACATTCAAAACATTCTCTATCCTTGCTTTGCCTCCAGATAAACTTTTTTAGCTTTGGATCAAGTAGGGAAGGTATGTCTTTTTAATTGCTGTCTGCGTCCCTGTGTGGGAGATCTACTCTCATTTTATCCCCATGGAAAACAGCAGGGAGTAGAAGACAATCCCCCTAAAGTGAGGAGGAATCCCACCTTTGACGGTCATCCCGAGGACAGGTGTCCCTGTTTGAAGGTTCTAGGCCCTTTCCCCAGTGTTGACTAAGACAAATAAAAATCAACTTGGTATGTAACCGTATCCACTCTATCCAAAACTTAAAAGAAAACAACTTTGGGCTTGATTTTTTTCACTAAATTTAAGCAGCTCGTCGATAAGTCATGTTTTTACTGTTTATCCAGGTGGTTCAAGGAAAAAACTCAAATCCCCCCTCTACACGCTCAATGTAAATGGAGAATCCTCCCCAATGAGCTATTGTAGCCTGACAGTAGGGAGACCTCCCCTCCATCAGAATACACTGATTAGCACTGCCAATTATAACCAGTGGCACTGATCAATTAGGAAAAATCTAATAGGGCAGTTGTACAGAAGTTGATCAGTAGATCAACTTCTGTACAACATCCCTCCCTGCCCATGCGTGGATCAAAATTTAGCCAGTCCCTGCTGAACCAGACGAATTTCGCTCCATGTATGGCCGGTTTTACAGAACAGTTTGATAAAACCACACAACGCAGTAAGAAACAGTTAAATTCTTCATTTTTTTCTAGGTCCCGTGGTACATTTATTCCTGTCGCATTCCTGATTGTGAAATTCCACAGGTGGTTTGTATTTTGGAGATCTTGATGTGGAAATCCTAGAAGTGATTGCTTCAAGTATTACCCCTGAGGTCCAGCACTGGGCAGGGAACACTGCTGGAGTTTTACTACCATGTCTGTTTACTAATGTGGTTTGGTAAATTGGTGTAAAGTAAGGCAATGTAGGGAGAGAAATGTCTATTTCTTGGATTATCTGTTTGGATCAAAGCCGTAGTAACTGAATAGGAATTGTCTTGACCCTGTTATGTGAAGCATGTAATACGGCAAGCAAACTTAAAAAAAGGTCCAGGGACTGTGATTTGAACTGTTTTACACAGTAATATTCCAGTTCTACCAAAAAGTGCCTCCTCTTGCCTGAATTAGCCAGAAGAATCTCTTCTGTGCTCCTCTCTGATTTGGCTTCACTTTTTTACCTGGGCCCAGTCTTGCCTAATGTCACCTGACTTCATGGCTAAGGCAGCTCTGGAACGCCCCCTGTCCATTCAATGAGCCTGCCCTTACTAGGCACATAGTAACAGTTGTCAGACAGTGGAATGTGAGTTGATCTGCCTGTTAATGCAAGACACAAGGCATATTAACGTGTGTACTTTAATGCAAAGCAGATCAGGCTGGTGTGAATCTGCTCATTTCATTGTGGTGCGCTACTGCACACGCATTACTATCCAGTAATAGCATTCCATTGATTTTTAGTTTCATAAGGTTTTATTACATTTTTCAGCTAAATACAAAGAACAGTATTACAAAGGATTGTAGCTGTACAGATGCACAATCTAGTTTACCATCATAGTATGTGAGAATGTTGGCTATTCATATACTTACCTCAAACTATCTTATAGCCAATTCCATTAATGAATGAACTGGTTAGTGAGATAGAGCTAGTATAGGCAAACTTATTGACTATCCCATTCATTTTTAATCAGCTTCCAAATCGTGACAATGGAGCAAAAGCCAGACCCACACCTTTTTCAAATGCAGCATAACACAATGCACAGTATGTCCATTGTACCTGCTGTATTGTATGTTAGGGTGCCAATGTAAATGAAAGACACTGCAATACTTCACCCAGTGCTTGCGCGTTACCATGCTCTGTAGTAAAGTGCTGTACAATGTGTGTTACTGCAATGCATGAGTGTGAAGGGGTCTAAAATCAGGTACGAATTCAGTTTAGGCACCATGAATCACTATAGAGCCAATCACACAAGTTTACAAGGATTGTATATCTAAACTTTTTTTTTTTTTCAGAGCAAACATTAAAACATCCCGACTATTTTGATATATCCACAGAAATCAAGTGAAATTTGAAATAATACACATATAACCTTTTGAACTCACTAATAAGGTTGTCTGCAGACACAGAGCTCTTTGCATACAGATTTCTAGAAAAGAAAGCATCCCTTTATATTCCTTTATATGTGCAAGGTCCCTTTACTGGCTAATAACTGGCCAGCAGGGATAACCAAGGAGCATGCACATATAAAGGAATGGTGGGATGCCTTTTTTCTATAATATCTGCAAACACTGCAGCTCCTTCTTTCTTTGAGCACTTTTCCTTCTATTTGTTTGTTGCGGGTTACTGCACATCATTGCTCTTCAAATAAGTTTAATAAATAAGCCTCAGTCCTAGACTGTAGTGAACAGGATTCTCAGGAGCAGCTGCAGACTCCGCTATTCTCACAGGCTTCTTCGAAGGAGGACATTGATTGTTTATACAATGCTCTGGATCTGAGGAACGGTCTCTCTGGGAGACGCTTGTGTCCTTACAGACATCCTGGCAGTGATCCAGACTGGGAAGCAAGTTGTCATACAGTACAGAAGTTTGGGGGGGGGACAAGGGGTGTTGTAGAGATGGAGGCCCAGTCCACAGAACGCGGCACAAGAGATCTCATCATCGCTCTAATTAGGGTTTCTATAACATTTCTGGACTAAGGGAAGCTGATGAGAACCGGCTGCTGCCGTGTGCTATGTGACATATGTATCTCATTAACCTTACAGATTCTGTGCATCGGCTGCCATAATATAACTGGAGTTCCTATAGCATTCATATGAGTGGCCTTTCTGCACTTCCTGTCAACAAAATGGCTACTCCCCCGCCAATGTGACCCTGCAGATTACCATTCTGCCCAGCTAGAACTGTAATTTCCAAAATTGAAGCTTGTACACCCAACACATCTGCTAGGATCCCCTCTTTTATGGAGAACATTTGTGGGTTTTACTAGTCCTGAGCTGGCTTAGAATATTGTTAAAGGTTACAAGTGGTGGCTTCTATAGTAATAACTATACAGGGAAAGTATGCCCATGCTCGCTGTCCAGGTTCTGCAATGAGAAATAGAATCACCATGAAGGTTAAGAAATGTTCCTGTTGCAGGAAGAGTTACAGGTTGCTCTTGCCATAAAATATACTATATATACTAAAGTTTTTTTGAACACCACACCTAAATGCCTTTAAAAGACAATTGGACATCCCATTCCAAAACTATGGGCATTAATATGGGGTTTCCTTCTTTTTGGCGATAGCAGCCTCCACCCTCCTGGGAAGGCTTTCCATGAGATTTTGGAGTTTGTGTGGGAAATTATGTTCATTTTCGAAGTCAGATACTGATGCTGGATAAGGCCTGGCTTGTAGTTGGCATTCCAGATTATCCCAAAGGTGTTCAGTAGGGTTGAGGTTAAGGCTGTGTGTAGTCATTCCATACTCATAAAACCATGTCTTTATGGAGCTGGCTTTGTGCACAGGGGCACAGTTATGCTGAAACAGAAAAGGGTCTTCAGTAAACTACCAAAAATTTGGAAGTACACAATTGTCTAAAATGTCATCGTATGCTGTAGCATTGAAGTAGAACTATAGGAAAAACTTTTTCCTGGTGCCTCCATGGCAGCATACCTGTTACAAGCTCCACCTTGGCTCCCCCGTCAGGACCAGTGAATATTATTAAAGAAAATGATTAGTGCACTCCCAGCATTCTCCTTTTTTTCCCTTATACCTCATGGTCAGTGAATGGTGGTGAACATCCCTTATCTCTACAATCCGCAGCTTCCAGCTGGGTTCAAGCCTCTCCCAGGTTCAGTCCCTATTCTTGGGCAGCTAAATGCGCTGATAGGATAGGGAGTCCCTTCTGTGGGTCTTTTGGGACAGCAGTTATCTCTTAACAAAGAGCTCCTATCTGCATTTATATACTGGCATTTGCTCAGGCCTGCAGCAGAGAAAGCAGCTATATCTATTTTTCACTTAGCCTTAGCCTTCCATTTCTCCCTCCTGTCATCCATTCTCTCTCGCTTTTCTTTCCTTGTGTTCCTCTCTCTTTTTTGCTTTCTTCCTCCCCCACTACCTTCCCCTCCTTGTGATATTGCACCTTCAATCCTGGTTGCTATAGTGGTTGGCGTGCACCTCGCACCGGCTCTTCTGAGTCCCTCAGCGTCTTCCTGTCCGCTCTGCGCATGTGCGGGTGGCAGGAGCCGGCTCGGTGAGTCGGGTGGGCCGCATAGGTCCTAGTGCCCCTGGCCGCGCATGTGCGGTCTAGCCTGAGGTCATGGTGGCCATCTTGAATAGGGGCAAATTTTAAATTTTTTGCCTTTGTTTGTCAAAATAATTTTTTAGAGGGTTGTATCTTCCACAAGATGTCCCTCCCCTCTCCATTGTTTATTACTGGGGGCTTTCAGTATGGCAGCCTGATGTCATCTGAGGAGGTTGCCTATGCGGGAGTCCCTGGAGGGGACCCTTTTTTTTGCCAACGTTAAATGTAATTTCTTTCTTTTTCTTTACTCAGGAATACCGTTTCTTTGCTCCAGCTGAAATACCAGTCGCTAACTCCTTTATATTTCTCTAGCTGCTTTTTCTGTCTGTTGCCTAAAATAAGCAGTACGCCACCTGAACAAGACCCTCTCCAACATTTAAGGTAGGGACCGTCGTCCAGGTGAGCAAAAAAAAAAAAAAAGAGAGCACTTATGCTGGTACGTTTATGTATTTCAGCCTTGTACGCCAGAAGAAGTCCAAGAGGACATCAAGGTGACATAAACATACCTATGAAGGTCCCAATCAGCTCAGGATACCATGCAAGCGGCAAGGGTTCATCCATGAAAAGACATAGTTCTTCACATTCACCAACTCTCAAATCCCTAGATGCCGGTCATCCCATTACCAGCCAATTGTTCTGCAAAAGCTGTTTTAGAGTCTATGCAGCAGACAGAGAGTCAGAGGGTTAATAGGTAAGCTGTTCTACTCAAAGATGGGCAGGTGACACATAGCAGAAGGAGCAACAGCAGTTACATTGCAGCAATTAGCTCAATCTCCTCCAGAGAAGTTAACTCTTCCTGGCCCATCCTCAAGAGAATCCTCTCACCACGCAGCAAGTATCCCTCCTAGACATCTGGATGATAGGGGGCCATCTGAGGATACCTCAGAAGAGGTTGGCTCGGACTTCAACTTTTTCCTAGTTCAGCCCTATGTCCAGCCTGTAAAGCCAGGTATTGGCTGGGAGAAAGCCGACACTACATCTGAGTAGTCAAAAGATGTACTTCCCATTTCTGAAGAAGCAGGTTTCCTTTTTTCAGCTTGGTTTCCACTAGTGCGACTTGTCAGGCGACTTGGGACTGCAAAGTCACTTGACAAGTCATACCCCGCGTTTTCAATTCACAGCGACTTCAGAGTAGTTCCTGTACTACTTTGGTCCCACTTTGATGCGACTTGAGGTCCATAGACCTCAAGAATACACAGGCATTGTTTCAAGTTGCATCAAAATCGTGCGACTTTCAGGTCGCAATAGTGGAAACATAGGCTCACTGATGGATGATATCAGAGACATTGTTGCAAGAGGAAAGGAAAAAATAAAACAAATAATGTTTTTTCCTCTCAGTTGGCTAGGAAAACTTTATCCACTGCTGGAACAAGATTCTGCAATGCCATGGACCGTCGGAGATAGACGTGGCAGTGGTTCGTATAACAAAGAATTTCATCTCACCAATCGATAGTTCAACCTCAATTGAGGATCATTTAAACAGATGAATAGACCCCAACTTAAAGGAGCTTACCAAATGGCGGGTATAAACGCCTGGAGGTCAGCAATTGTCTGTATCCAAAGCCCTGTGGGCATGGACCAAAAACCTAGAAACAGTGATTCATCAAAATGTTCCTAGGGAAAATATCGTCAAGGCTTTGGACGAATTATTGCTCTCAGCAGACTTCACTGGTGAGACGGCGATGCATACATTCGTTATTTCGCAAGATCAATGTCACTACTTGTGATAGCCATGTGCGTATTGTGGTCAGAACTACGGGCAGCTGACACTATGTCAAAACAAAATTAGTATAAATACCCTTTTTTTGATGGTAAAACACTCTTTGCAGAAAGGTTACAGAAAGCCATTCCCCACGTCACAGGAGGAAAGTCAGACTTGATTCCCCAGAATCAAACTGCAGAATTAGATGTACCCGGGGATTCAGGGATGCTTACTTGCAAGCACCCATACTACATCTGTTACAGAAGTATCTGGGATTTTCGGTCGACCAGGCCCATCTACAATTCCAGAATCTCCCCTTCGGGCCCTGCACTTCCCTAAGACCCCTCACGAGGGCTCGGATCACTATCCAAGATTCTTTTTGAGAAAAGGGTCTCAGTTCTTATCACTAACCAGACGATATCCTCCTTTTATCAAAAGATCCAGCCCAGCTAGCGGAACACAGGTGGATGCTGTGGCATACACTATCAAGATACGGTTGGATGGTAAATCATCCAACGAGTCATCTTTTCTCCAGTTTAGACGCCTTATTCAATACCACAAAAGGGACGGCCTCGAGCTAACTCAACTTAATAGGGATTTTTGTTTTTTTGTATCCAGATGGTCCCATGGACACATGGATACCTCAGGCACCTTTTAGCTAGAATTCCTGAAGCAATGGAGCAGACCGTCTATCCCAGTCCATATATCAAACAAGTTTGATGCACAGGGGTCTGCACTAATGGACAAAGAGGGAGATGCCTGTAAAGCCACGTCCATTAAGGCATGTCTTCTGGACTACAGTTACCATAGACGCCAATGCAATAGGCTAGGAGGCACATTGCAACCAGATGTTGGTTCAAGAGAGATTGGCGTTCAATGCGGCAGACACCATCGCAAATATCCTGGCAATTCAGGGGGCTTATCTCGCATTGACAGCATTTGCACTCTCAGATCAAGGACAAATTAGTTCTGATTCGGATAGACAATAGAGCTGCAATATCATACATACATCACCAAGACGAAACCAACAACAGTTCCTTAACTAAGGGAAGTGGAACCCATCTTCATTTGGGCAGAGGGGAATCTGAAGGACCTAAGAGTAGTCTATCTTCCAGCCCACTTAAACACAGACGCCAATCACCTATCCCAAGGATTCCTGGATCCCAACAAATGGTCCCTACAACCAAAGTTATTCAGTTGGATTGTGGGCCAGTGGACCTTTCCTGAACTGCATCCTTTTGCTACAGCAAGCAATACCAAGCTGCGGAGGTTTATTTCACATCTACCTCACCCTTGGGCAGAAGCAATAGATGCCCTGTCAAGTCCTTGGGCATGCAATATAATTTAGGCCTCCTCCGGCCTCCTACTTCAAATTCTCTCGAGACTTGCAATATCAACAATAAATGATGATAACAGCCCTGCCATATTTGCAGGGAGACCCATGATTCCCTAGGGCAAAATTTCTTAGTGTCCAGCCTCTGGTGAATCTTCCTCTAATACCCCTTCTTCTAGCTCAAGGCATCACACTCATCAGAATCCTCACAGATTGAACCTTCACATTAGAATGTTAAAACAGAGGCTTTAATCATTAGGATGTTCCTCCAGAGTTGTTTCAACTCTGCTCAAAGCACAGGAGCCTTCAATGAACAATACGTGTGACAAGGTTTGGAATAAGTTTAGATCTTTCGCAAACGGTAAAACATCAATCCTGATGTACCCTCTTCCTCCCAACTCATTGACTTCCTACAAGCAGACCTTGATTTAGGATTAGGATTAAGCAAATTAAAGGTACAGCTGGTGGCAATCTCTGCTGTGACAACAAGAGATGGGCCGAAGATCCTTTAATAATCAAATTCTTCAAGACAGTCAAGAAGATAAGCCCACCTATTAAACAAATCTTTCCCATCCAAACAGCCTTTTGCCCCATCGGATTTAGCATCCTTCTGGAATCTCGCTTGGAAACTATTTTTTCTTTGTGGCGATGGCATCTGGCTGGGGAGTATCAGAACTTCCGGCTCTGGTATCAGAAGACAATAATATTATTTTTTGTACTGGGATAGAGTGGAACTTAGGACGGTACATGGATTCATCCCTAAGTTCTCCTCCTCCTCTCCAAGCCTTGGGCCCTGCCAATCTTTACAGATCCAATTTTGACCTTCACGAAGACGATATTACTTCAGTACTAAGATACTATCTTCAAGTCACAACTCCCTTCAGACTTTCAGCTAACCTATTTGTAATACTCCAAAAATAAATAAATTAAAAAAAAAAGACAGGGGCAAAGAAGCATCATCTGGGGCCCTCCATCATGCCTAGTCATGTCTGTGAATATCAGAGCTTTACAATACCTCATGGGACATGTGGTTCTGCGGCAGCTTGGGAGCCATAGTTTGCAGATCCCTGCTCTAGTACAATAGTTTCATGGATAATCAAGTTGGTTAAGAAGGTATAAAGGGATAGGGGACTGGAACCCCCTCTTCAATTGGGCTGTATGCCACCCAGTTGTTTTCTGCTTCTTGGATGGCCAGAGCAGATGTATCCATCAAAACGATCTAAAGGGTAGCATCATGGTCATCCCAACACGCCTTTACAAGACGTTACAGAATAGATCAGACAGCTTTCTCCTCTGTAGAAACTGGCAGACAGGCTATCAGGCCGGCATTTGCCTATTTTAAATTCTTTTTCAAATAAATCTTTAACTATGCATCATCCCACCCATTTCAGCTAGTTATTTGTCACAGGTATGCTGCCATGGAGGCACCAGGAAAACAGAAAATTGTTTCATACTTACCGTAAATTTCCTTTCCTGGTGCCAATCCATAGCAGCATACAATCCCACCCTCGGTATGCTATATTACATAGAATGCTAGGAGTGCACTAATCCTTTTTTTTTATAATATTCACTGGTCCTAATGGAGGAGCCAAGGCAGAGCTTGTCACAGGTATGCTGCCATGGATAGGCACCAGGAAAAGAAAATTATGGTAAGTATGAAACAATTTTCTGTTTTTTTTTTCTCGTTTTCGGATAGAGCAAGGGAGGATTAAAACCCCTGTCAGATTTTTTTCTTCGCCATCTATGTCCCATTGCAGAGATTTCCCTTCACTTCCTGTGCTGTAGCCAAACAGGAAGTAAGAGAAAATCCTTGCAAATTAACGGAATTCCTTGGGGACCCCCAGGTCACCAGAACTAGTGTCCCCATTGAAATGTTTCCCCTCTATCACTTTTCTGGGGACAACCCAAAATTTTAGATTTTCTTTTACTTTCACTTTCAATGATAATGGTAAACAAAAGAAATAGAGAGGGTGAATCTCCCTAATAGGGGCACAGACAGCAATAAAATCTGACAAGCGTTCTAATCCATCTCCATTCGAATCCATTTCCACTGCCTGTAGTTATACTTTAACTGCACCCTTCTCTGGAAACACCTGAACTCAATAATTCAGAAGGGTGTCTACATACTTTGGTCATATAGTAGGTGTGATGGTCAGCTGTCCACAGACTTTTGGCCATATAGTTTATATACATTGTATCTATAATTTGGTGTATTTTGAGATAATTGTGAATGAATGTTTGCCCCAGCGTATCCATGTCTTTGTCATTTCCTGTTATCAGCAGGGTTACTTCCTCTGCCTAACAGTGAGAATATGCATCACATCCTGTGCGTAGTGAAAGTAACAATCGAAGGTCACCAACCAAGGGCACCTCATGAGACTTTTGTGATGCCTGCAAGACAAATGCTATCTATAGAACATCTAAACATGGACTATATTTGTCAGTGTGTTTCATATAATAGCTAATATCTAAATTGGCCCATATGTTCAAATCTACTCTTCAAAATGACTTTTAGAATCATAGAATTAAACTTTGTTAAAGAATTATTTGGAGAGCGAAAGTCTAAGGGCCAGTGTCGATCGGAACTTCTTCTCACCAAACAGGTTTTGCACTCCTATACAAGTCTGTAAGTGGAAAATCCACTTGGAGCAGATCAAATGCAGACCAGAAAGAGATCAACTGCAGATCAAATGCACCTATCATGACTTTTGGACAATCTTAAAAACCATCTCAAACTGATGAACTGATGCCATCGACAGAAGTCTAAAGCCCATCGACACAGGCCCTAAAGCTGAACTTTAGCCTTCCCTCCTGTCTTGCACAGTAGTTACCTTTACCACTACTTTTTCTTTTGTAACCATTTTGAAGTCATAACAATTAGGTCCGTATGATCCGGTCCAGTGGCGACCGGTGGTAATTTTCTTTGGAGGGAGGCAAAGATGAGACAAGACTGGCTGTGATGCTACTGGATACCCGGAAGTGACATACATGTTGGTGGAACGCAGATCCACCTTCATTTCTCGGGTGTATAGTTTAAGCGTGCGTTCCACAGATACAAGAGGCAATCTGCAGTAGCGGTAATTAGCATTGTATTGTGTCAGTGGGGATTGACAGCACCAGAGACATTTTGGAATGCACAGTAATTTGTTACATTTAGAAGCGCAGGAACCATATTTATATATCTTCCGAGGAGGTAATATTGGATATACTCATAGAGTCCAATGTAGTTGCTCATATGTGTATATGGTTTATTCTATTTTATTTTACTATATTTATACACTATAACTGTCATATGTTGCACTTTATGTATGATTTGTTGCCCTCCTTGTCGTACAAGGTGAATATCATTCTATGATTATACCTGGAGGAATATGCACCACAATAAATGTATGAGGGGAGGGGCCTATCAATGGGGTTTGTTCATTGTGTGCATATATAAGGGTATGGTGGGTCATTTGTTCTTTTGGCTCTGAGGAAGAGGGTTCTTCCTCGAAATGCAACAGCCTAGCCATCACGGATGCCATCTGGTCTACTTGCACCTTTGGAGCTTTCTAGCAGTCCTAGAGACGATGGGTTCACACTGTGTTTGACATGCCTTTTTACTACACACTTTTATGAGTCTTCTGTGTATCACTTTTTATCCTTGAATAAATGGTTTTAATGGTATTGCACTAAGTCGGTGCGCCCTTCTCTTGTTTTTGTTGTCTTACAGTAGCATAGGCTTCTCTGCTGTACTGAAATTGTTTACTTTGATTTCACTGCACACTGTGAGCTTGTTTTATAATCCCTTGCCTATTAGCCTTTATTAACATTATTAAAATCAAAATTGCTGCTCCCTACCAATCAATTTTCTTTTTTAATTTGCTTTGGTACATATTCCCCCAGGGCAGTGCCGAGCTCCCCATGCTATTTGTTTGACAATTCCTTGCCTACTAGCTTAGAAAATGGTCATTATTGGTTTTAAACATTTGGCTCCCATTGACTTCATTGGGGTTTGGATTCAGCAATCACACTTCAGTAAAGTTCACCAAACAAGCCTCAAACTGAGGTACCTTCAGTTCGTCCATAGGCACTCGGTCTAAAATAGGATTTGTAATGAAAACAGAAAGGCTTTATTTAAAAAATTCATTAGATTGTTGATGAGGGAAGGCAAAATATAAGCATATTAAATTTACGGTATCAAACTGAGAGTGAGAGTGGAATATTACAGGCAATTCATGCTTGGGATGCAAGGATAGACTCCCATTATTGTTTGTTGTTTGTTTTCGGCCTGATCAGATGAGGACTTGTTTGTCTTAAGCTGGCCATAGACAGTTTGAATTTGGGCCGGTTCAGCAGGAACCAGCCAAAATTCGTGCCATGTATGGCAGGGACGTGTGGTAAAGTCAGTGGCTGGTGAGGCACTGAATAGTATCAGAGCCAGATACACACAGGTTACATACGCCATGAACATTAGAGCAAGAGCAATAATTCTAGCACTAGACCTCCTCTGTAACTCTAAACATGTAACCCGTTAAAAGTGTCATCTATGGATATTTTTAAGTACTGAAGTTCGGCGCCATTCCACAAGTGTGTGCAATTTTAAAGCATGACATGTTAGGTATCTATTTACTCAGCGTAACATCATCTTTCACATTATACAAACAATCGAGCTAACTTTGGTGTTTTTATTTTTTGTTATTCATGTAACAGTTTCTTTCCAAAAAAATGCATTTGAAAAATTGCTGCGCAAATACCGTGTGACAAAAAAAGTTGCAACGACCACCATTTTATTCGCTAGGGTGTCTGCTAAAACAATATATATATATATAATGTTTGGGGGGTTCTAAGTAATTTTCTAGCAAAAAAATAATGATTTTTACATGTAGGAGAGAAGTGTCAGAATTGGCCTGGGTGGCAAGTGGTTAATTACCATAAGTAAGTAATATACAAATAATTATTATATATTGTTTTTAAGGCAATTTACTATATTTTCAAAAACTGTACTCAAGCAGGTGGCTTAAAGGACAAATTACTGAAGTTTGAAGTTATAACTTTCAACCAGTAATTTCACAGTAAATAGATAAATAATAAATGACTATGTTATAAAATATAGCATAACAATATATAATTTAGCTTGATTAAAGCAGTACCTTTTCAGCAGCAGAATATTCTCGTTCTCCCACTTAACTGTGTGAGAAAAACAAGGGATTATGGGTAAATCTTATACCCATAAACCCATGTTTATTCCTTTTAGTTAAGAGGGCTTGGCTGGAAGGGAGCATGTGTCTTTTAGACACATGCTCCCTTCTTTTTTTTCAAATCTTTTATTTAGTCAAAGGGTATAGTCCCGGGACACATAACATTGTATAAACATTGCAACACTTTTTACAGAACAACCAAATGTTGTTACAGAGACATAAATATTGAATGTCAAACAAAAAGTACATTGTTCAGTATGGTGGGTCCGTGTAACCAACCCAAATCGTTTTCAAACTTTGTAACAAGAAAAGTATCCTTGAGCCGTGGACATACAGAACAAGGAGAGAGCAGAAAATATTGAGGAAAAAGGAGGAAGAAAGGAAGATAAAGTAAAGGAAGAGGCGAGGATAGAAGGAGGGTGAGGGAAGGAGAGACCAACGTGTTCCACATTGACCAAGTCTTAGAATAGCGTTCTTGTTGGTGACATGCCTAAAGGACAAGATCTTCCAGTTTGATGATTTCCTCTACTTTCCTAAGCCACATCCCGATGGTCGGAGACTGTGGTGATTTCCATTGAGAGGAATGCATGCTTTGGCAGCGTCAAGAAGATGGCGAATTATCGTTTTTTTGTAGGACCTTTCCGGGGCATCAGAGGCATGGAGAAGGAAAAAGGCAGGGTCATCTGGGATCGGGCGTTCTGTAAATTTTTGGACGGTATGTTTGACGTCTGACCAGAATTGTTCTATTTTGGGGCAGGTCCAAAAAATATGGAGTAATGTAACCCGTTCCTCCAGGCATCTCCAGCAGCAGTCTAAGGTCGCGGGTAAACTTTTATGTAATTTCGCTGGGGCCCTGTACCATCTGGTTAAGATTAGTTAGTTTCTTGCATTTTCGTACAGATGGATGATTGGTACGTAAATCGGAGGATGCGTTGTTTCTGTTTTGGAATAAATGTGCGGTTCAGGTCAAGTTCCCATTCCCTAATGCAGTGTAGGGAGTGAGAGTCTAGGGGTGTGATCAGTAGATTATAAATAATCGAGAGGGTGTGTGGCATTGCCCCCTCCGCTGAACAATATTCCTCCAAGATTGTAAGAGGTTGGTCTAAGTTACTCGGGGAGGGGAGGGACCTGAGGAAATGAGTGAGTTGGAGAGAGCTCCAGAACCTCAGGCGAAAGGGGCTCGAGGGGTTCATGAGGTCTGGGATTGAAGGCCACGTCTTCTGATTTAGAAAGTGCTACGCTTGCAAACATCCAGAGGTCATCAGATTTTTAAAGGGTTCATCTTGGTAACCTGGGACAAAGCGTGGGTTTCCCAATATCGAAAAGAGTGGTGACGTCGTGGATGAGAGAGACGTTTGTTTGAACAGAAGTGAGCAGAGTCTTGTGGTCTGCCCAAGGAGTGGATGGGTTCTCACCTCCCTGGGTAGTGATTCATACCACCAGGGTGTTCTACCCAGGGGTACTGCACTTTGATCTTGTTCCACCTGAACCCATAGCTTAAGGTTTCGATATCTATTCCAGTCAACAAGTCTGCTGAGGTGGACTGCCTGATAGTACCATCCCCCATATTGCTTCGATAATGTAAACTGATTTCTCTTCAAGCAGGGGTGTTTATGGGCCCATATAAATTCAAAAAATACCCTCTGAATTTGCTTGAAATAAATTGATGGAATATAGATTGGTAGAGCCTGGAGGAGGTACAGGAATTTTGGAAGGATACTCATTTTGAGATTATTGCAATGGCCAAACCACGAGTGGAGGCCTGTATTCCATTTGTTTAGGAGTGTTCGGACTCTTGTAAGTAGCGGAGGGAAATTTAATTCAAACACCTTAGATATGTGGGATGGGATGATTGTGTCTAAATACGTCAATGCCGAGTTATTCCATTTTAGTTTGAAGTTCCTCTGAAGGTGTGAAAGGAGTGATTGTGGGAGATTGATTTCCATTGCCACTGATTTTAGAAAGTTCATTTTAAGATTGGAGAGCGCTCCATAGCTTTCAAATTCTTTAAAGAGGATTGGGAGGGATATCACGGGGTTCATGAGGGAAAACAACATGTCATCGGCATTGACCAAGATCTTATGTTGGATACTCTCCACTTTTATGCCAGTTATATCTGGGTTTCTACGTATGGTGCACAGAAAGGGTTCCAGTGACAGGGCGAAGAGGAGGGGTGACAATGAGCAGCCTTGTCGTGTCCCATTAGTAATTTTGAAAGGTTCTGACAGAATCCCATTGGTTCGGACTCGAGCTGTGGGGCATGAGTAGATTGAAGAGATCCACTGAAGCATGTTGGTGCTGAATCCTATATACTGTAGGACCGCAAGCATAAAGTTCCAGTTCACCCTGTCAAAGGCCTTCTCTGTGTCTGTGCCCAGAAACACACATTGTGTTCGGGATTTTTTTGCTATGTGTAGCAGGTAAGGACCTTGGTGGTATTGCTTCCCAGGTGGGTACAAACCCTACTTGGTCCAAATGAATTAAATGTGGTAAGTGTTGTCCAATGAACAACAAAAATGCACCTCAGCCTATTTGGTGCAAGTACAAATCAATTAGTAATTAGTAATCATAGTCCATAGAGTGATAGACCTGTTCAAAACCAGTGTTCAGAAAATTAATTCTTTGCAAGGAAAACCGTGACTGGAGTGCTCTCAGGTGGTCCTTGTGACTTTTGTGCTCCCCCTCAAGGGTCCCCACTCACCGAATCCAACAACCCCAGACGGGGCAAATAGCATAGAATTTCTCGACCACGATCTCCTCTATGCTGTTTGCCCCGTCTGGGGTTGTTGGATTTGGTGAGTGGGGACCCTTGAGGGGGAGCACAAAAGTCACAAGGACCACCTGAGAGCACTCCAGTCACGGTTTTCCTTGCAAAGAATTAATTTTCTGAACACTGGTTTTGAAGAGGTCTATCACTCTATGGACTATGATTACTAATTACTAATTGATTTGTACTTGCACCAAATAGGCTGAGGTGCATTTTTATTGTTCATTGGACTTTGATCACTATTTATTTAATATTACCTAATTTGTATATATTTTGCACTATTTAGGCAGAGGTACACCTTTATGTTTATGTTTTATGGTTTTGATTGAAGTTATTTTCATCTGGGGTGGTTTCTGGGTGTAGACCTATCACAGATGTAGGTGTTCAGTATACACCCTTTTATATAGTGTGTTCACATATAAGGTTTTTGACTCTGCACAACTATATCACTGAAGACCGCTCTTCTGTACCATATTGATTAATTTTTTGTTGGTAACAGGCACCACAAATAGGGGTATGATTGGGGGGATAAATTACCTTTGGATATATTACCCTTAGTCTAGCAGTTAACTGCCCTTGGTATAGGAAAGCTAGGGATATATTAAACCCCCCCCCCCATTGCACCATCCCATATAATCCCATAGGAAGCGCCATACCCCATTTAATTCAAGCCCTCTGGGCTTGGAAGAAGCTGGAGCCAGTTGGGTACCTGAATGCGAACAGGTCAGGTAGGTCTGTGGGTGTACGTAGGGTAAGGGAAGCAGAGGCCTTTTGAAAGGTGACTGTCACATGCCCCCTACTAGGACACTGCAGTGAGAGGACAGCCTCCACTGCAGCATTTTTATTGGACAGCTTGTTCCAATGGTACTTTATTGGACCAAGACTCCTAGCTGTCCTTTGAGCTCAGTGCCTCTGACAAGAAGTGAGGCGAGGCATTGTGAGCTCATCCTCTCAGTCTGCTGCAAACAGAGTGTGCCATCTTGTATTTAAACTGGCCACTCTGTATGTAGCTTCTTACTTCTTATGGAGCCCCGTATCTCCAGAACCATAGATGATAGGAACCTCAAATTTGGACCAGTGGTGGGACAGGACTTCAGCTACATATCCCCCAGGTTTTACCCCAGGTTGCCAAGCTAGGACCCTCGAAGCTTGATCATTTTTTATTTATTTTTTATTTTTTATGTTCATGGCTCTGCCTCCCCTGCCTCCCCTGACTGCACATCCCTGATGTATGGGCAGGCTGAATGGTACAACCAGCCTGTTGGATTTTACATGCGATTATTGCCAGCAGCTGTTATAGCCGCTACCAATAATCACTGTGTTCTCTCGGCGGAGGTGGCTTCCCCTGCTCCTTCGCCCGGAGAACACAATGGCTCCGTGGGAGGGATTCCCCCATCATCACTGACTGTGTTGATGGGAGCATCAAGCGATTTTCTTTCCTGTAACCCCTATTGCATATTAATTATCTTTGATAATGCATGAATGTTGGACTAAAGCATATTAAGGGGGTCATTTATATCGAAATTACCAGGTGGCAGGGGATCAAAAGCACTACATCCCAAAAGAACTAACAAATTGCAAAACTGCAAAAAGATTTTCAAGGTGCCAAAATCAATATTTCACAATTAACATTAAAATATATAAAAAAACATTTTTATTATGTTTACAAAACATTAAAACACCATTGTTAAATTGCAGCTTGGACAGCTTCAGCTTCAGCTCTACATGTTTCACCAAAATATGGCTTCTTCAGGAGTCTTATGAATGTTGCATAAGCTAGCAATATAAATAGAATGTACAGTTCATGAGTGGCAGAAACATACAAATAGTTAACACATCAAATTAACAAACAATGATCATTTGCAAGACATATATAGATCATACTGGGGGGGGGGGGGATGTCCTACTGGGGTGCTCAGAAGAATCAGTTAAATCAAACACCTCCTATCTTTTATAGTTTTGAGTATTAGGAGGGTGTTAATAAATATTTGTCTGGAAATCTGATTTCATGTAAGCTAAGCAGGGCAATAACTTCTCCGCAGGATGTGGAAACCTTGCAAAAAGACCTGAACAAATTAATGGGGTGGGCGACTACATGGCAAATGAGGTTCAATGTAGAAAAATGTAAAATAATGCATTTGGGTGGCAAAAATATGAATGCAATCTATACACTGGGGGGAGAACCTCTGGGGGAATCTAGGATGGAAAAGGACCTGGGGGTCCTAGTAGATGATAGGCTCAGCAATGGCATGCAATGCCAAGCTGCTGCTAATAAAGCAAACAGAATATTGGCATGCATTAAAAGGGGGATCAACTCCAGAGATAAAACGATAATTCTCCCGCTCTACAAGACTCTGGTCCGGCCGCACCTGGAGTATGCTGTCCAGTTCTGGGCACCAGTCCTCAGGAGGGATGTACTGGAAATGGAGCGAGTACAAAGAAGGGCAACAAAGCTAATAAAGGGTCTGGAGGATCTTAGTTATGAGGAAAGGTTGCGAGCACTGAACTTATTCTCTCTGGAGAAGAGACGCTTGAGAGGGGATATGATTTCAATATACAAATACTGTACTGGTGACCCCACAATAGGGATAAAACTTTTTCGCAGAAGAGAGTTTAATAAGACTCGTGGCCACTCATTACAATTAGAAGAAAAGAGGTTTAACCTTAAACTACGTAGAGGGTTCTTTACTGTAAGAGCGGCAAGGATGTGGAATTCCCTTCCACAGGCGGTGGTCTCAGCGGGGAGCATTGAAAGCTTCAAGAAACTATTATGCCCCGTACACACGGTCGGATTTTCTGACGGAAAATGTGTGATAGGACTTTGTTGTCGGAAATTCCGACCGTGTGTAGGCTCCATCACACATTTTCCATCGGATTTTCCGACACACAAAGTTTGAGAGCAGGCTATAAAATTTTCCGACAACAAAATCCTTTGTCGGAGTTTCCGATCGTGTGTACACAAATCCGACGCACAAAGTGCCACGCATGCTCAGAATAAATAAAGAGATGAAAGCTATTGGCTACTGCCCCATTTATAGTCCCGACGTACGTGTTTTACGTCACCACGTTCAGAATGATCGGATTTTCCAACAACTTTGTGTGACCGTGTGTATGCAAGACAAGTTTGAGCCAACATCCGTTGGAAAAAATCCATGGATTTTGTTGTCGGAATGTCCGATCAATGTCCGACCGTGTGTACGGGGCATTAGATAATCACCTGAATGACCGCAACATACAGGGATATGTAATGAAATACTGACACATAATCACACACATAGGTTGGACTTGATGGACTTGTGTCTTTTTTCAACCTCACCTACTATGTAACTATGTAACTATGTAAAAAGCCAGTTTTAATGCAAATAGCGCTTAGGTTTTTTTTTTTAGCAAGAATGAGCTTTTATTCTAACATTTCCACATGTAAAAATTGCAAAGCTGTTTGGAAATTTTTTTTTTTTTTTTTTTTATACGGAAAGGAATGGCAGATCAGTTTACAGTATGAGAACGTTTCAGAATTTGGGGTGGGAGCTGGGACAGACAAGACAACTTTCGCTTGTCGCAAGCACAGAGCTAAACAAATAATTTGTCCTGTCCCATGGTGACCTCTTCCCTCTACAGAGATGGTCCTTCAAAGATCACGTTCTGCCCTCAAAACAAAGTTCCCTTTCCGCTTACGTGTAGAGCTGAACATACACATTTCAAATTAAATATATATAGGCAGAGACAGGAAATTGGAGCATTGCTGAATGTTAGGTTGGAAGGATAGTGTTTTTAAATAGTGGAAAATGTAATTTGGCTCTTAACAGATAATGACTTGGAAAAAGCTGATTCCGTGACGTAATCAACTTTCTATAAAAAGCATCCAAATCAAATCAAATCATTATCAGCATTTAAACTCCAAATGTGTTCAGTTAGTTTGACCCAATCTGATCTGTTCAACAACAGATACACTGTACATCCTTGCAAGACTGGAATTAATGCAGCACCAATGAGAGGAAATTGAATGGATTTTTTTTTATTATTTAATTTTTTCAGGGTCATTGCTAGGCCCTTGCACCTGCAGGACTGGTCTCGGGTCATCACCCAAGTGCCCAGGGCCTACAGAAATGACCTCCTAGGGTGGAACAAAGTACTGTGCATGGGTCCTCTTCACTGTAGCAAGAATATTCTGATGATATGAAGCCAGAAGATGCCATAATTTTTTTTCCAAGATTTGGCATTCCTGGGTTAGCTCAGACCGGGTTAGCTCAGACCGTACCATACCACCTGCCCCCTGATCTGTGGGAGGAAACTGTAACATTAGATTACGTTAAATGTATGCATATATTTAGATTCCATAAGGATCAAAACAAGCAGATTGGATATGTAATTGTCAAGTCACTTTATGTACCTGTATATTGACTGGATGCCTGAATGCCGCGTACACACGATCGGATTTTCCGATGGGAAATGTTCGATGGGAGGTGGTTGTCGGAAATTCCGACCGTGTGTAGGCTCCATCGGACATTTTCCATTTGGAATTTCCGACAAACAAAATTTGAGATCTGGATCTCAAATTTTCCGACAACAAAATCCGTTGTCGTAAATTCTGATCGTGTGTACACAATTCCCACGCACAAAGTTCCACGCATGCTTGGAATCAAGCAGAAGAGCCACATTGGCTATTAAACTTCATTTTTCTCGGCTCGTCGTACGTGCTGTACGTCACTGCGTTCTTGACGTTTGGAATTTCCGACAAGATTTGTGTGACCGTGTGTGTGCAAGATAAGTTTGAGCCAACATCCATCGGAAAAAAAACATGGATTTTGTTGTCGGAATGTGCGATCGTGTGTACGCGGCAGAAGACTGTTTTTGTTTTCGTTACGATCTGAGTGATGTTCGCTCGAATGTATACCTATGTATTAGTTGTTCGTTTGTGTATAAACAATAAAAAATTACACCTTTAAAAAAAAAAAAAAAAAGAATATCCTGACGTGTCGCCATATATCGCTTTTCATAAAATGGTATCTTTTTTGTAGTTAAAATGAATCTATGCATTGCCCGGCAGAAAAGCAAGTGAAATTTGTAAAATCATGGATTTATAAATCTGCAAAATATGTCATCATTATTTTTAAGAGGCTGTGACAAGATCACAGTAAAAGTTGCAACAACTAATTGGTGTATCCAAGTGGATTATACCTTGTTTTTTTTCAGGACAAACTGGGATTTCTTTTGGTGGTAAATGTTAATGGAAATCTCCTTATTTTTATTTTTTTATAATCAAAGGAAAACTGTCCTAAAATAGTAATTTTAAAAAAAAATTGTAGTTGTATATTTCTTGCTATTACCATAACTTACCTCCAAAAAACAACCCAAAATAAATTTTGCTCCTGATGGTCGCAGCGTTATCACATATGTGGATGTTATTTGTTTGGTCCAGAAACAATGGTGCACATTTTGCTTTTTTTATACTACCTAAAACACACTAACGGATACTGATACAAATTTAAAAAATGCTTACAAATCCTACCAAAGTACAGTATACTGACCATGGACCCTGAGCTTAAACCCTGACCTTTGACCCTTACCTCGACCCTAACACTAACCTTGGCATTGACCTAGACCAAACCTCAAAGGGGTTGTAAACCCTTGAGGTTTTTCAGCTTAATGCAGTCTATGCATTAAGGTGAAAAACCTTCTGTAATGCAGCAGCCTCCCCCCAGAGCCCCCCTTTTACTTACCTGAACCCGATCTTTCCAGCAACGGGAACGAGCACAGCAGCTCCAGCCACTGTCTCGGGTCCTCATCGGATAGATTGATAGCAGTAGGAGCCATTGGCTCCCACTGCTGTCAATCAAATCCAATGACGTGGGAGCCAGGGGCAGGGCCGAGTCCTGCTGTCTGTGTCAATGGACACAGCAGTAGGACACAGGATCGCACCCGCACGAACCTTTACAACCCCTTTAATCTAGCTATTTTTTCTGTATTTTTTATATTATTATTATATATATATATTTTTTTACACACATTTGTTTGTTTACATCTTTCTCTGCTACAAGGAGAAAGTTGCACTATATCCTTCTCTTCTTTCAGAAATGAAGGAGAAATGAATGGGCTATACAGTGATCAGAGTCTATCACAGTGATCAGGTGACCAGGAACCCAGAGTCCTGGGTCTTGATCATTAGTACGAGACCCAAGGCTCTCGGTGAGAACCTGGTCTCTGTGCTGGGAGTGGGCCACACAGACAAGTACACATAGTTGCGGCCTCACGAAAAAAGACCCAATTTCGTGAGGCCACATATCTGCATACTGTCAGTGGGAAGGGTTTAAAAGACTCCTCCCCACCAAACCCCACCTTTGCACTGAATGGTACTGATGAAGTGGGTTGAATGACGCTGACCAAATGACTGGAGTCCTGCCATACAGTGAACCGATGCTTTTCCCATGTCTAGTGGGCAGCTTTTGCCCATGTGATTAAAAGAAAAGTACAGCCAAAGCTTGTTTGGCTGTACTATTCCTGTGTATCACAGCAGTTCAGTTGGTTCTGCACTCCTGTGATCCGTTTTAAACAGACATCAAGCGAGCCACTGAGAGCCTGAGCCGGCCGATCCCGCCCCCTCCACAGCGCAGTTCTCCAGTGAGCGCGCGGGGGGGGGGGGGGGGGGGGGCGAACAGAGAGCTGCTAACTGACAGACAGTCACCAGCTCTCTGCTTAGGGAGCTGTGAGAGCCGAATGATTGTCAGTGTTTGATTGCTCAGTTCTCAGTGTTAGTGCCAGCAGCGGACCTTGGTAAGTATGATTCTCAAAAAAAAAAAAACATACTTTTCTCTTTAAAAGCAAAATCCAACTGTATCTGAGAACCACAAACCGAAATCGCTAGTTTATTCAATTTGAATATTCATAGCAAACTCATCCATTGATCCACGTCTCCATGCTTTAATTTGTTGAAAAATCATTTTGAAAAACCTCCCCCTAGCATTTTTAGCTGTAGCCATCTTGAGAAAGGGCAGATGAGTAATGTAGCATTTACTTCCTGGAATCCATCTGCCCTTGGCTCAGCTATATAGGCAGGGTGTGCTTAGCTGAGAAAGTCCTCCAGATGAAAGTGAGAAAATGCCCATGAAGACTGCTGGGATGTATGACATCAGTATGGCCTAGGCTAGAAACCAGGAAGCAACTGAAACAATGTAAAACAACGTATACACCAGGCCACTCCTTTGTGTAAGACCCTCTAGCTACTGCAAACTTGGCATTCTGGAAAGACCTACCCTGAGTACAAGATTCTGCGGGTCAAAAACTCTCATGTCTACCCACCAAAATTTCTCTTAATAAATGAAACCAATTAATTACAAAGAATTAAATGATCCCTTTCGCTGCCTGTACTGCATGTTACAAAAATAACTTTCTCAGGGAATGAGGAGTTGTACAGCATAGAATGAATGGCAAGAGGATGCAGTCCTGTCAGAAGCACAGCAAAATCCCTTCTCAATCTGACCACAAGGAATCATGTGAGTTTACAGATTAAAGTAAGTGGAGCAGACTCTGTAAATTTAGCACAGATGCAATGTTTGCTGGATAGTGGCAGCAGTCCATCGATTGATTTTACATTCTAGCCCAATAAAATCCAGTGTTGAAAGTGTTAATATGTTTTGCGGTAAAGATGTCCTGTACCCACACAGCTGGTTACACTTGTTCCAGGCAAGCTCTGCCTGGCATTTCCTTTTATCTGACCCATTGATATTCTGTACAATGTCCCAGAGAAACATCGGCATTGCTTGCCAGACCTCAGCTCCCTGCTAAGACCTCTCCCCCTAGATCAGCGGGAAACTCTGTCTGCCCTCTGCATGGTCTCTCTAATTCCCATCCGCACTTTGCAGGCCAACAATACTCATTCCACAGCCAAGACATGAGCGAAGGTGAAACAGAGCGACAGCTGAATTAGAAGCCACAGACTTTCAGTACCCATAGGTGATCTGTGCATCATCAGGGCGATTGACATTGAATATTCAACAAAGTTATTCATGTTTTAATTTGTGCAACATCACCCACATAGCACAAGAATTTAAAATAATATTTCTGCTCGCATATATACATACATCACAATTGAAACGTCAGTTCACCAAAACTGATATTTCCATTTTGGACAGAGACCCTGTCACCTTGCCCCTTTAAAGCACACCACCGACCCATACTTTCCCGAAAAGTACTCTCCTAATGCTCCTTTCTCCATTACATCCCCTTCAGAATACCCATTAATAGAATATATGCAGTGGCAATGGCATTACCCTTCTTGAGCAATAGCTAGATCCCAGCATTGCATCATTGAAGGAGGTCACATCTGTAACCAGAGGAACCTGGTATTTTTGCAGTGACTGCGATGGTGCCAGGGGAGTGCTGTGAGGGTGAATATAAGTGGATCTGGGGTTTGATTTTAAAGAACAATGTGACAGGGTCTCTTTAAAACAAATGCAGTTTCTACTATCTCTCAGGGACTCTATTAGTGAGATCTTTGTGCTGGGTTCCAGGGTCTCCACAACTGCTGTGCCCATTATGAGGGACTCCCACCAACCCTGGTAGATTTTTAGTTTACTGCATATGTATGCCCATTGGGGAATTTCCCTATCATGTCACAAAGATGAATGATGAAGACCCACTCTATCCATAAATACTTGTGTTTGGATTTCCACTTAAAAGCTAAACTCCAGCCAAAACTTTTTTATTTGTTTTGGATAGAGCAAGAAATTAGTAGATCCTCTTAAAATGCTAAAACAGAAGAGGAGCACCAAACCAAATGGCGAAAGAGCCCAAGTCCCTTTAATGATTTATCATATGATCACTTCATTCATTCATCATATGGTTTTTATTTAAATATATGTTTTAGGGTTAAACCTTTCACTGCCACTGACATAAGACATACCGCAGAACAGAACCGCTTTCAGCTGGCCAGCTCAGTATGCGTTACATCAGTTGCATTCCCTTCTGCTTTAGGCTTATGGTTGCTTGGTCATTGGCCATGAACATATAGAAAAATATGGTCGCCTAGACCAGTGGTTCTCAACCCTGTCCGCAAGTACCCCAACAGGCCATGTTTTAGGAATTTCTCTTAGATAAAATAGCTGTCCAAAATACCAAGCCATTGACTCTGATTTAAAGCACCTGTGCAAGATAAAGGAAAACCTGCAAACATGGCCTGTTGGGTGTACTTGAAGACAGGGTTGATAACCACTGCCCTAGGCTGTGCTGCCTAAAGAACAGCCATTGCAATTGTGTGCCCACACGTTCAAAAAAGGCTGATCGTGTGGCCTACTGCAGTGCCGCCATCCTCCCTGACCTTATGTGCCCAACTTCTGCTGTTACCATCTCATTCATTTATAGCAGTGAGACTGGTGTCCTGTCTCCATGGTGGTCTCATCAGCAGTTTATTCACACAGGATGTGAGCAGAGAGGTCGTTAAACATGCCTCTCATGTTTACTGGCCTCCTTCCTTTTCTGAGTGAACACAGAAGAGCTTAGCACTTCCATGTTCATTTATGCCGAGCAAGTGTTTACTGTATTCTTCATCTTGTGAGAACACAGAAGAGCTCAATACTGATCGATCTGTGTCCCTATTAGGGAGATTCACTCTCTCTTTTTGTCCAGGTGACCAGTGTCATTGAAACTAAAGCTGCCCATAGATGGGTCAAAATTTGGCAGGTTTGGCAGAATACACTGATCACTGCATTGTGACAGCAGAGAGTCCCACTGTCAGAATGCAGTGTCCAGTGTGCAGGATTCTTCTATCCACTTCACTTGTGTGGAAGGATTTTGTGTGTTTTTCCGTTCAGACCGATGGCTATCTTCAGATCAATCTTCAGTTGACACCAAAACAGGAATAAAGCGAAAATCTTCCAATTTAGACACAACTATCTAAGAGGGTGTTCCGTCAGATTAGGCGACCTGTCAGATTTTGTTATGGAAGTGACGTTCCGTCGCAGCCATCTTGGTACACCCCACACTCAGCTGCAGTAAGCCTACAGTCTGAAACCGCTAAGTGGCCATCTTTTTTACACCCACCAAAGTCTTGCATTTTACACTTATTTTTACCAGTAAACTCAGCTTATATTGTGAAATACAGTATTTAGAACTGTGAGACACTGTTTTGATGTTGAATTTTAAATGCAGCGGCAAGCCTGCTGATCTCACGGGTTTGCTAATCTGACAGAAGACCGCTGCTTTTAAAATTCAACATCAAAACAGGGTCACGGACTTCTAATTACTGTATTTAACGATACAAGCTCGGTTTAGTGGTAAAAATAAGTGTGAAATGCAAGATTTTGGTGGGTGTAAAAAGATGTTCACTTGGCGACTTCAGACTGTAGGCTTAGTGTGGCTGAGTGCAGGGTGTACCAAGATGGTTGCGACAGAACCTCACTTCCGTTACAAGTTTTGACAGGTTGCCTAATCTGACAGAACAAGGGCATTATCTTTACTTTGTAGAGATTTTCTCTCACTTCCTGTTGAGTCTACAGCACAGACAGCAGCAAGTGATAATAAATCGCCCAAATGGAACGCACACGGCAAAAACAAATAAAACCAGGGATTTTAACCATTCCCTACCCTATCAAAAAGGGGGAAAAAAAGAAAGTTATGGTATATATACTTTAATATTCTGGTAGAGAGAGGATGCTATTAATGCATCTGTGCCATAGGTGAAAAAATCGCTATTTCCACCTCAGGAAAAGGTTTTCAGTTGCTATGAAGGGCAAGAATGTTGCTTTCTTTAAACTGTTTACAGCACAAGGCCAAAACAATGTTACATAAGACATCTGGCATGGAAAGAGTTAATAGGGGACTCTGCGCCGTCATGGAACATGGCTGATGAGACTTTTCTCTTGGGAAATCTGGTGGAGCCTTCTGCAGAAATGTTGTGTTTCCCTGATCTGAACGGACCAGGAAAAATGTGCTTGTCAGCTGCCATTCGGGTGCATTGGCCGGAGAACCATGTTTAGTATGATGATGGCTGACTAGATCAGGGCTGTGCAGAAAGGGTCTTATTTAAATGAAAAGAGGAAAGTGTCCGTGTTGTCTTCAGACCTGAAACGACTGCCTTAATTCAACGCACAAGAATATGCTAACACGTGTGCTAAATGCTAAAACATCAACAGGTCTATATCATATATTTATATATAATATATTTAATATTAAAATTCTTAAATAGAAATTGCATGCCTAATGGTGACCATACATGGTTTAATAAATGATCAATTTATTTTCCAATCAATTTCTTCCAAAAGAAATTATATATATATATATATATATATATATATATATATATATATATATATATATATATATATATATATATATATATAATCTATTGTCGACAACCCATTTAATCGATATGCCACACAGGGGGAAGTGGATTTTAATTGATAGCTAATTAATTGATCGCATCTTTATTTCCAACATGTAATCTCATAATGTGATTGGTTGACATAGTCGCATTCATGAATAAAATATATCAGCACTGCTGATCGATTAAAGCAATCTACAATCAGCTTGGTTTGATCAAATCTTATCTAAACAGAATCCATTTTGAACAGAAGTGAAGTCATGGCAAGTCAGTTGATCGATCGGATTGTTCGGAAAAAGAAATCGAAGCATGGGTGGAGTGGACATCACACCATAACATGGATTAATTGGAACTAGCTGCATGGCATTTCTCAGGGAGGGATCCCTGGTGTGGACCCTGCCATTTGTAGTCTCCTCTGGAGGACGGGGACAATACAATTGTCCAGGATGTGACTGTGCAAGGATGCGCAGGTTTCATTTAATAAAAAAATACATTCAGATTTTAAAAATGTAACATTATGTTTGAAATGAGCATATATGGGGTTATAGTGATTGGGATGTGTATATATTTTGAAGTGCACAACATACATGTTTGGGGCAGGGGTAAAACCTCTGTTAATTTTTTTTTTTTTGTCTCCATGGGGGGAGATTTACCCCCTACATTTTTGGTGGTAATCATTATCTCAGATACAAAGAGTGGCTGAAAATCCAAGATGACATATGACTTGTCACAGGAACAGGAGGGGAAATCTTCTAATGAAGACAAGTGTTCTGGGAACAACTTCCTAAGAGGCAATCTCCTCTTATGTCCTACTCAGGAACAGGAAGTAACAGTAAATCTCTCTGACCAGAAAGCTGCAACTGTTATTAACCGCTTGCCGACCAGCTGCCGTCATGATACTGCGGCAGGTCGGCACGATCCCGCGAACCATCGTAGCTATACGTTGGCGCGCGGGATCGAGATAGCAGGTGCACGCATGCGCACGCTACACAGTGGGGGTGCCGATGCTCATGGCCGCGATGACCGCCAGCCACGAGCGATCAGCCGTATGGGACTTTCCCCCCTGATTGGCTGAGACACAGCAGCTGCGCCATTGGCTCCCACTGCTGTCAATCAATGTCAATCAGCCAATCAGGAGAGAGAGGGTGCGGGGCCGCACTGCAGCTCCGTGTCTGAATAGACACACGGAGCTGTGACTCGGCTCGGGTGCCCCCATAGCAAGCTGCTTGCTGTGGGGGCACTCAACAGGAGGGAGGGGCCAAAAGCACCTGAAGAGGGACCAGAGAAGAGGAGGATCCAGGCCACTCTGTGCAAGTACACTGCAACAGAGCAGGTAAGTATAACATGTTTGTAATAAAAAAAAACAAAAAGAAAACGAGACTTTCCAATCACTTTAAACACACATTATGCAGGCATGTTCCACTGTTGTCAAAACCCACACTGAGAAATGCCATTGTTGTTGTCACTGAAGTACATCTAGGCAGGAAACGGCTGCAAAGAAGCTGCAGGAGAGCAACAGCACTGAGATGCAACAATGGATTAAGTCCTAACGAGCAGGGCTCTCTGATTCCTCTTGTATTGAATTGTATTGTAACTGTACTGTCTGCCCTCATGTTGTAAAGCGCTGAGCAAACTGTTGGCGCTACATAAATCCTGTATAATAATAACGGATTAAAAATGAATGCTTTGGTTAAAAATGGCAATTGCTTAAGATACATAGTGCATTAGTAAATAAAATGTAATTCAGTTACCGTTTACAACTAAGTTTTGATATAAAAAATATTGATTTAAACGGCAAACCACCACCTTACATAATCCATTTTTCCTATCGCTTTATATGGAATTTAGGGGGTAGAATTTTGAATAGTAAGTCACAATATGTCAGGAAAGGTGAATAATTTCCTGATCTATCCAGTTCTATAATAGACACGAGCTTTAAGGAGGCAATGAAGTGGCACAATGGATTTAGAGGGGCGTTGCGAGGTTATTCATACAGCTATGCCACTTAATAGGGTGGAAGAATGCACTGGAGCAGAGAGATGTTTGGCAAGGGAGGTGATGTCAGCTGAAAACTGAGAATACCAAGGCTACAAGGCTGTAATTAGAGGAGAGCTCAGATTTTATTGCTCTTTGGTTATATATTTAATTGCTTTTCATTTCTATCTGAGCAATGGCATTTGTAAACCCAAGATTGGCATTTATACATATCCTAGTATTGGGTCACGGGGCCAGAGCTGAACAAAGTACTCCTGCAAGCTTTTTTCATAAGGCCAATGTGCAGGAACCAATCAGAATTCTTCTTTCACTGATTTCATTAAAGTAGCTGAAATCTGGCGGGTTACAACAGCTTATTGTAGTTACTCATCTTTGTCCTAGGCAAACAGATCAACAGGACTATATTTTATTTTTTATTACTTCATATACAAACATAAAGCTATATAAGTGAAGTCTTGAGAATGTATTCTCTATAACTTTCCTGAAGAAGCAGATACGTTTGTGAAACGTGTCAACCTTCCAAGGGAATTCCAGGTGCAATATGTTAAATACTGTAATAGTCTAAAAAAAATGACTGTACATATTGTCTACTTATATGTTTTTAATATTCACCTATATGCTGTATTCAGCATTTTTGGTCATTTTGCAGGTTTTTTTTATTTTTGAGCACTTGTACAGGTGTTTTTGTGGGCTTCTAACACTTGAGGTTTTTTTTTTTATTATTATCTTGTAGCCAATGAAAAGCTAGTTAATAGTGGGGGGGTTCAAATGTTTTTCAGGTACTCCTATTGAAGTCATTTGGGGCCAAAAATGCTTGAAGCTTGAGGCTTGTAGCTGAAAAGAGGTCCATGTACTTTTTTGAGCTACAAGCTTCAAGCAACACTATTCTCAGGTATTAACAGGCAAAAGTGAAAACCATGGGTTCTGGGGGGCGTTCTGTACACATTCTGTGTACAGAAAACCTCCAGATGACCATATTGCATTTTATGTATAGAGAATTACTTATATGCATATTGAAAAGGATGGGTCATTTTTAAGAACATTCAATTACAATATGACTTATGTCGCAACTGCATATGCTATATATATATTTTTTTTTATTTGCTATTTTTTTTCCCATGAAAGTGGAGTTACCCTTTTAAGGGTTAGTCATTCTCTTAGTATTCCTTCTTTGGTCCTCATATATGCACAAAGTTATCAGTAATATCACTTACTGCAATTATCCCTTGAGGCAACCTTTTTGTGCCAAAATCAGAAGCTGTAAATGGAGGTGCTCTGTTTGTGTTGCTGTGTGTACAACGCTGACAAGAGCGATGAGATTTCCTGTGTGGACATGATTCTGACACATATACCTCAGTCTAATGGATTTCATGGCTTCCCTCGTGGACAGCGTGCAGCTTGTGCTCGACAGACTTTTCTTCCTACCCGAATATTGTGGTTTTTTTTTTTTTATTTATTTATGTTTGGATAGCAAGGCCGAATTCCCAGAATCCTCCAATGCTTGTGATTTATCTGTGGTAGGCTTGGTTCACTTCTAGCCGCTTCCTGTGTGCTGCAGTTTCACGGTCACAGCAGCCCATTCTTTTGAATGGGCTGCTGTACCTACAGGAAACCCAGGAACACTCTGGTCAGCACTCTCAGCCATTGGCTGAGAGCGCTGATCGGGAGCTAGACGGCAGACCCTTAACGGTCATGGGCCTTCGAACGGGTCGGCTTCTGTCAGACCGGCTGCCATACACATGGGCCGAATGTTGGCCGGTCTTTATTGAACCAACCGATCCTGGCCGACATTTGGCCTATGTGTACTAGGCTTTAGGCTTATTATCTGCTATGGGTCTCATAAAAATGCCTCACCTTACCTGAATGTATTCCACATAATGACAAAAACACAGAAAGAACCAGCAATGCTTCACCCTCCTCGCAGTAGGTGTCCAGCCCAATCATTTTTTCTTAGTTTTGGATTGAGTGGGGAAAGGATAGGACCCCTGTTAGGTTTTTACTGCTGAGTGGGGCTTTGTTAGAGAGATTTCCCCTCACTTCCTGTCCAGCTGACAACGTTTTACCAGACACAAACTGAGGGTGGGGGGATCCCAACAGTAACACAGACAGAAATAAAACTGCTTTTCTTTAGTAGAGTAGGGGAAGTCTGGAATCCCTGTCAGATTTTTTTCTATCTGTGCCCCTGTTACAGACTTTTTCCTTGACTTTCTGTGTGAAACCAATGTCAGCAGGACAGGAAATCAGCAGGACTGGAGCCCTGGATAGCAATAAAAACCCAACAGGAGTTCTAATCCTTCCCCAAAGCTTTTTGGTTTGATGTACACTTTAACCACTTGCCGACCGCCCTATAGCAATTTTTCTGCTACAGGGTGGCCGCGCTACGCAGGATCACGTATATATTTATGTGATCCTGCACTTCTGGGTATCAGGGCTTGCTCCTGCTATGATTCTCAGTTGGTCCCATGAACACGATGTCCGCCAGCACCTGCTGATCGTTCTGTACACAGGCAGAATGGTGATCTGCCTCTGTGAACAAAGCCGGTCCCCCTTCTGTCAGTAGGGAAGGCATTGATCCTGTGTTCCTGCAAAGCAGGAACATGGATCAACGCCTTCCCTTAGTAAAAGCACCTCCCCCACTGTTAGAAAACACTGGCTAGGCTAGGCATACAGTTAACCCTTTGATCGCCCCTGATGTTAACCCCTTCCCTGCCAGTGTCATTAGTACAGTGACAGTGTATATTTTTAGCACTGATCACTGTATTAGTGTCACTGGTCCCCAAAAAGTGTCAGTTAGTGTCCCGACAGTCCGCCGCAATATCACAGTCCTGCTATAAGTCGCTGATTACCGCTATTACTAGTAAAAAAAAAAAAAGAAAGAGGGTTAGGGCCAGGACACCCTTAAGTAGTTGCAATTTCAAATGGCAGACTCCGAGACTTCAATAAGAGAACAGCCGTACAGGGAAAGGCCCCAGCAAGGTGCCACTTCTGCACGTGCAGGATTGCTGTCTCCTATGGTAACAGTACTTAAACAGTTCCTATCTCAAAGTAACAGTTCTCTCAACTGTACTACAACTTCTCCTTTTAATTCTTGAGGCCCCTTGAGCTCCTGGTCTCTCACTGGACCCTCTGATTCACTAACTCTGAATCCTGTGAGCTCCTCAAGGCTTTTGCAGTGGTATCTCCCTCAAGCATCACCCATGCTTCCCTGCTGGGTCCCTAGCTTGGCACTTTGGATACCTTCAAGCTTCACCCCTGCTGACCGGCTCGTCCCTAGCTTGACACACAAGGCTGCCCTGCAAGCGTCACCTCCGCTGGTTGGGTCCCGGACTTGATCACGGCCTGAAGTTTCCCGATTCTCCACCGTGCCCATTCGGTGAGAATACTGCTCTGGTACTTACTTCAGTTACTCACTGCTATCCCTGGTAAAGGTGATTGGTCCCTTCCCTTCTACCTCCGACCACTGACAGACTCTCCGGCCGGCAGAACCGTCACTTTTGGGTGGACTGCAAGCCGCAGTCCCAACCCTGCGCTGCCCTCTTACTTCTGTATAGGCCCTCACACAGCCTGGTAGCCTGATGCCCCCGGAATGGGCCCAATCTCCGGCCTAGCAGCCCGGGGAGTATAATACATGTCCACCCACTGGGTGGCAGACAAGATCTGGATCACCTGACCGCACCTGAATATATAGGCTCTCCCAGCAGGCCAAGGGATTCAACAAAATCCCTGCCCATTGGCTGAGATACCCCATATAACCATAAGCTGACCTTGAGTTGTCCTTCTCAATCTAATACCTCCAAGTGCCCAGCCACCTGGTGGTAGAAGAGGAAAGTACAACCAGGTCAAACTAGGGAGAAGTCAATAGATCTCTAGTAATTAACTACAATAGCCACTTCTGACAAGGAATTTGGTGAGGAGCTCCCTGACTAAACCCCAGGGCGCTACACAGAAAGTAAAAAAGTGTTTTTTTTTTTTTTTTTTTCAAAATTGTTGTTTTGATTTGTTTATAGTGCAAAAAATAAAAAATGCAGTGGTAATCAAATACCACCAAAAGAAAGCTCTATTTGTGGGGAAAAAAAGGACATCAATTGTGTTTGGGTACAGTGTCAGATGACCGCGCAATTGTCAGTTAAAGTAATGCAGTGCCGTATCGTAAAAATTGCCTGGTCATGAAGGGAGGGGGTAAATCTTCCGAAGGGCAAGTGGTTAAGTCAGAAGGCACACCGTGCACTCCAGGTATTGTGGGATGGTGTTTTTTGACAGCTTGGCTTTACAAGCACTTGGATTTACTAACAGCTTCGGTTTACTTAATAAATGTTTTAAAAATATTTTGGTGTATGTAGGAATAAAAATTGTTTCTGTTATGTTGTAGGGGAGCGGGTGTGATATCACATGCTGACACGATGACTGTGAGACGGGCGGCTGAGGTGACCAGAAATAAGGATCACACTCTGCACCAGTCAAGCCGCAGGTAAGAATACTGAGCTTCAGTTAAGGTGTATTTTCAGTAAGCACATATTTTAGGTATTATTCAATTTTTATCTCAAGGTTGAACTCCAGGCAGATATAAAAGACACAAACTAATGCAGGTCTGTACTCACTAATTCATCATTAATTGCATTTTTGAAATGTAAGCTGTGTAAGTACCTGAATGTAACCTGGTATCAGCCTTTTACAGTCCATGTACAGCAGGGCTGGAGTGTGAGAGGAAGTAGCAGTACAAGGAGCCAATCAGTTTATGAGCTGACACAAAGCATGTTGACAGGAAGTACTCCCCCCCCCCCCTCATCAAAACACAATAGCAAAGCAGGGGAGATAACTGCACTAAGTATGGCGACCTCTACGTTTATTTTTCATTTAGTCCGCTGGGTTGAATGAAAACAAACTTAACATGTATATCTAGCCTTAGACATCAGCCACACCAAGGATACATTGTTTTTATTTTAAAGTGTCAGTTGACTAAGGCAGGCCATAAACGGATCAAATTTTGAAAGAATTTTCTTTCGAAAACCTTATCTAAGAATTTTCGTTCGTATTTCGCACCATTAGTGGGCTGCAGCAACAGCCGATCCTCGGCAATCAAATTCGAGTAATCAGACATGTTGGAAATTTTTTGAAAAACAAAGGATTTTCTAATCAATGATGGGAGAATTGTGTGAGAAATGTAATCGAAAAAGGAATGCGCATGTGCAAGAAAATAAAATTCCCAGAAAGAAAAGAAGATTCCCAGCCACGAAAATGGTTTTCTGTAGCAACATGAAAAGGGGATAATGGTCTGGAGAAACCACTCTAACACCTCCATCCCTAAATGCAACAAGAAAAAGGAAAGCAGCTCTGGGACTTTAAATGAGGTGGGAGAGATTGGGGACACTTCCACAATAGGTGCAATAAAATGTTTTATTGATCACAGAATGCTGTGTAGAACACATGGGAACAGCAATAATTGTGCGTTACCCGGCATAGTGGCCTAGTTCCAAGCATACGTAAAAAACAACTACAATTCATAGCACTTGATATATACATCCATAAAAAACACTGTACATAAGTGCACATACATGATATAAATTGGTAAAGTACATAATACATAATACACATGCATAAAATGAAGCAGTGTGTGACCAGCTTCAGGTACCCAACAATATGGGCGTACACGTAGCATCGATGGTACCCTACGCGTTTCGCGAGTCTTTTCTCGCTCATCAGGGGCCGATGCATAATTCATGTGTCTATAACAAAAATGTTGGAAATAATGAAAATATATAAGTGACTAAATAAATCGGGGTAAGGGTGAGTTGGCAAGGGAGGTCAATGAAACAACAACCTCATACTTACCACTGGGCTGGAGCAGGTCATCAAAACGCTGGGTGTCACAAATGGCGGCATTAAACAATGCCGGTCCGGGGGCTGAGGGGACGTGGCAACCAGAAGCCACAGCAGGGGAACTCAGGACGCATAGCACGGACTGCAGGAGGCATGTGGTTGGTGGTCAGAGTGTATCCATAGCCATGTCTAGAAAAAATATATATATAAAAAGATGCATGAGTCTCAGCAGACATACTGAAACCAGACTAAGCATCAAAAAATATTCTCTAACCCTGAGAAATGACCAGGGAGGGTTGTGTTGAAAATAAAAAATGTATATCTATGAGATAAAATAGGTATCTAGTATGGAATATGGTGGGTGATGTAAAGATCGTCATGATGACAGATAATTAAGGGCAGGGCTGTGGAGAAGTGCAAGCACTTATTGATATATGATGGAAATTAAACCCAAAATGTATGTGGGTAAATGTGTAAACAAACAATACTAGGTGAGTAATATAGTGTGTAGTGAGATAGTAACACATACACAACAAGTATTGAGTGAGAGGGACCACTGAATGAAGGATATTACCTGAGTGAGAGTGATGAGTCCCAGGCATGTAAATGCACTGCACAGACCTCTGACCATAACCGCAGACCAACAGAACACAAATGCAAGCTGCAGCTGCGCCGAGCGTCAAGATATACCCACAGCGGCCACAGAAGCTCCGCCCCCAGCGTCATGTACGGATGGCGATAGGCAGACATAGGAACCGCCAACCCGGATTCCCAGCCATGAAAATTGTTTTCTGTAGCAACATGAGGTGAAATTGAAGGCTTGGTTGGCCGAATTTTGAAATCAATGGTTGCACCATCGGATCACAAAACGCACACATTTTCTGATTTTCAAAAGAAAATTCTTTCGAAATTCAACCATGTGTGGCCAGCCTTAAAGTGGGGTTCCACTCAAATTTTTAACTTAATCTTACCCCCTTCAGTTAATTGCATAGATGTTCAAATGCCGCACAAATTTTTTTTTTATCGCTGTAATTACCTTTTTTATTGTACTTTATTGTGGCACTTCCTGTCTCTCCTCCCATGGGAGTAGGCGTGTTTATTGCCTTTCCCCGGCGCCGCACTGTCTCCTGGGAGCTTAGTGTCAGGCTTCCCAAGATTCAGTGCGGAAACAATGATCATGCGCGTGAACAAGCTGTGAATGAACAGCATTCACCGCACCCAGGAAATCAATGCTTGTGGGCTTCACATGCCCACAAGCAAGATGGAAACAGCCAGCACCACATTTTTTAAGTTATTCTTCAGTACGAAAACAGACAGAGGCGGAAATATTACACCCAAACTGTGAGTATTATTTTGGGGTTAGCAAAGTGTCTCAATGACCTAAAAAAAAAAAAAAAAAAAAAAAAGATTGGTCGCTGGACTCCCGCTTTAAAGAGAAATTCCAAGTGTGACGTATTTAACATAGTTACATTGGTCCAGCATGGACCAATGTAACGATACATATACCAAATCTACGAGATCCCTCTAGAAGTTGGAAATCACTGTGGTGGACACGTCTACTGCAGTGATCTCCACTAGCTTCTGGGTTCCGTGCCAAGCTTCTGCCTTGCTGCATTCTGAACTCAGAAGGTTGATCGCTCAGCATGGCACAATTCAGAGAATGCTTTGCATTTTCTTAATGAATGCAAGGCATGCTCTGATTGGACAAGGTGTAGAGGTGGGGGACTCTGATCTAATGGATACAGGCAGCACAACTAGTGGTGGTCAGCACTTCCACCTAGTAACATTAGGGTCGTCGATTCGAATCCCAACCATGGCACTACCCGCATGGAGTTTGCATGTTTTGTTCATGTGTCTTCGTGGATTTCCTCCCACGCTCCAAAAACATGCTGAAAGGTCAATTGGCCCCTGTCTAAATTGTTCCTAGTATGTGTGTATGGATGAACATGAGTTAGGGACCTTAGATTGTAAGCTCCGTGAGGGCAGGGACTGATGTGAATATGCAATATATATATATGTGTAAAGCGTTAAGTAAATTGACGACGCTATATAAGCGATAAATAAATAATGGAGGGACCCTGATGTGAAGTGAGGGACTCTACCATGAAGGGGGGACACTGATGGGATACGGGGCTTTAATGTGAAAGGGGAACCTCTGATGGGAAGGAGGGGACTCTGATGTGATGGGGGCACTATAATTCGAAGGGGGTGCTCTGATGTGATGGAGGACCTTGATGTTATGGAGGGACTATAAATTAATGGTGGGACTCTGGTGTGATGTAAGGACTTCTAGTGTAAAGAGAAAGGGGGAACTCTAATGAGAACTGACTTTAATGTAATAAGGAGACTCTGATGTGAGGAAGGCTTACTGTGATGGCAGGATTCTGATGTGAAGAGGAGTGCTGATGTGAAGGGGGGACTTCCCCATGTGGCACCAAGGAGAGGGTGACATCATTATCCAATGCAGATATCATTGTCCTTTAGCCCCAAAAATGCAGTTCAGGATTGGGGTGCCTCTTGAATTTGCATACTTTTAAAGGGTGTCATGATTGAAAATGGTTGGGAAACGCTGACCTCATACATTCTCTTTTCAGCTTTTTTAGTCACGTAAAGACTCAGGCAGACTCCTGTTCACTCCTTCACTGCCTCTGCACTACCCAGAAGTAATGTCAGACGTTACTTCAGCTCATGACTTGCGGTACAGAAGCTTTCCGAGTGAACAGAGAATACTGGAATCCTGGAGAAATCTTCACTGCAAGGGTGCCAGTCCTCTTCCTGGCTCTGAATTTGAGAGAGTCGGATGAATGATAGAATTCTCTCACCCCATTCAGAGATTGTGTTACAGGCAGTGAAAGCAATGAAACAGGACATGTATGCCCATCAGGATATTTTTCTATTGAATTCAGCCCAGAAACCTCAAGCTATTGCAGCGCTGGAAGTTCAGAGACAAGAAGAGGAAGGGGCTTCCTTGCAGTGAAGATTTCTCCAGGATCCAGCTTGCTGCATGACCTGGGATATACTTCATAACAGGTAAATTAAAGTCACTAAAGCTGTAGACCTAAAAATCATTTTTGGTTATACTTTTACTTAAATTGCACATGCAGTATACTGTATATGAGATTGTAGGCCACACCCACATCAAAATACCTTACCCAAATAAACAATTAAATAACACACAAAACACCCGTCTTGGCAAAAAATTGGCAGCGGCACCTTTATTGGTTTAAACAATGTATTATGCATAACTCTTTTATTATTATCATATAACATCATAAATTCAACAAAACAGTTTTCTTTCTGCTCAGTTTTTAGAACTCGAACAGTAATCCACATATTTAAATATAAATAACAGTCCCCCCTAGAAATCCAGGGTGACCGTGCTTAAACGTGCTCGTGACTGGGGCGGGAGCTCCTGTCTTCCTTCTGTGGCCACCGGAAAAGAGAGAAAACCCCTCTCCTGGTGCCCTTTTATAAACTATCCCAGGTATTCCAGAACCTTCCCAGCGTTCTGATTGGGTCACCCTAAAAATCCCTTGTTTTTTTTTTTCCTTAAAGGGGCAGCATCCCTAACTACAAATACCCCTATAGCTATAAATGTGTTTAAACTAACCCGGGGTGGGGAGGCCACAATCTCAGGAAAGTGGGCCCATATTGTGCCCTCTTTATTCATCCTTATGGCAACATTTTTGTTCAAACGCATGGTCTGGCGACAGGGTCTTTTGAAAATTGTTAAAACCTTTGGATCAACAAGACAGCCAGGCTTGTACAAAAGAACAGTTCTTAATACTCAAAACTTTTGATGTCTTGCAAGTCTCAGGCCCAGAGCAATCTCGTGTCCCACTCAGGCTCTGCCTGTGAATTATGGATTTCCAGCCATGTATCTCTGCCCGCGATCATTCTGCTCTTCCTCTATCCTTCACCACGGTTGTGGCTTGTGGTTTCTGGACCTCACCAAGTCAGAGTTTTGCCTTTTTTTTTTTCCACTTTGCTTTTTGAGTTGGGAGCGAGGAGAAGGGAACATTTAGTGTGGCTTTGCTTGGTCCCTCAGATTGCTGACTCACACATTGAGGAGTGGGACTGCTGTGGACACAATAGTGTTTATTTAAGGAAAAATTCCAGTCTGAATTGTATTCTGTATTTAGATTGCAATTTGGGAGTTTTTTTTTTTTTTACAGATTCCAATTATGAGTATGTATTAATTCTTTTTGGTTTCCTTTGAAAAAGCTGATATTGTGCAAAATAGAATCTGACTCCACACAGATTTAATGGTCATGTCATCCGTTCTCTGTTAGAGAATGACTGATAGCAGCTCAGCATACCACAGCAGAGAACGGAGAAGCCTATAGGAAAAAAAGTTTAGCCCACTATTTATCCAAGAGCGAGAGTATTAGCACAGTTTAAAGCGAACATGTGCCCAGATAGGGCAAAGTGAAAGGTTCCCTTTAACAACAGCAACACCAGCTACTTATATGACCTTTTCTTGGTTCCATTGCTACTCTGCACAAAGCTACAAAGTAATGTCCAACCCCAACTGCACAAAACTTGGGACGCTATACTGTAGATGATGATATATTTAAACATTATTCTGAAATTGTTCGACAATTTTTGTTGACGCAGCTTTTCATAAAGTGGTGAACCTCTGGCCATCTTTACTTCTGAGACACTCTGACTCTCTAAGATGCCCTTTTTATACCCAGTCATGTTACTGACCTGTTGTCAGGTAACGTGATTAGTTGCAAAATGTTCTTCCAGCTTTTCTTTGTTAGTATTACTTATTTTGCCAGCTTTTTGTTGCCCTGTCCCAACTTTTTTGAGATGTGTTGCTGCAATCGATTTCAGAATTCCTTTTTTTTCTTAAAATGGTACATTTTCTCAGTTTAAACATTTAATATGTTTTCTATTTTCTGTTGTGAATAGAATATGGGTTTATGAGATTTCCAAATCATTGTGTTCTGTTTTTATGTAGATTTTTACACAACGCCCCAACTTTTTTGAAATTGGGGTTGTAAAAGGATAGGCACCCCGCCAAATGATCAGATGGAGAGTAATTGTAACTTGTTTAATAAACAGGTGCAAATTAGAATTATTAATTCAAAACAGGATTAGAGGGGCATAGAGCATGTGTACACTGCAGAAAAGATTCCTAAATCTGCACAAACGTGGACCCTTCATAGCATTCCCCTGTGACTCAATCAGCATAATCTATGGTTGCATAGCATAGTTTCTATAACACTCGCCAGCAAAAGACAGTCAAGCTGAGAATAGCAACTTAAAGGAGAAGTATAGCCAAAGCTCCTATGGATCACAGGAGTTCAACCCATTTTGCACTCCTGTGACCCATTTTCAGCGGAGATCGGGCTGAAGGGCTGAAGTCTGCTCTCTGCTGACATCACAGAAGTCAGTCCAGGCACCGCGTTATCACGACAATGGTAGTCGGGATCCGCCAGGTGCCTGGACTGACACCCCGCTCAGCCTCTCAGCAAGCCGCTGAGAGTCTGAGCCGGCCGCTCCCTGCCCCTCCACAGCTCAGCGTTCCAGTTAGCGAGAAGGAAGCAGAGTGGAGAGCTGCTGAATGACAGTCAGCAGCTCTCTGCTCGGGGAACTGTCAGAACCAATCGATTGGTGGTGTTCGATCGCTCGGTTCTCAGTGTAGAGGCGCCAGGGGACAGATGCAGCATCGGACCGATGCTGCATCCACCTAGGTAAGTATAAATCAGGAACCAAACCCATACTTCTCTTTTAAGTAAAACAATACAGAACACAAACAGCTACTGGTGATGATCCTCAAAGACAGCATTCCTTACCCTTATCCCTTAAAGAGGAGCTCCAGACTACCCCAATAAAAATTAAAAGTCAGCAGCTACAAATACTGTAGCTGCTGAGATTTAATACTTACCTGTCCAGGAATCCAACAGTGTCCTAACCCAGGACGATTTTTTAATCCGCTCTCGGGGGCTGACACCACCATCTTGAGTAAGGGAAACTGGCACTGAAGCCTCACGGCTTCACAGCCAGTTTCCTATTTTGCATGCATGAAGTGCACTGACCTTTGTGAATGGGCCGTCTGCAGGGGAATGTGGCGGTGCGAACTTCTGACTCAGTTTGCCACGGTGAACTGAGCCGGAAGTGGGAGCAGGTACCTGTCCCCCCCCCCCAAAAGGTGTCAAATGTGGCAGTGGAGGGGAGGCAGACAAGCGGAGGTTCCCATTTTGGGTGGAGCTCTGCTTTAAGTTCAGGGTAGCTCTGGTAACACAGCTGCACAGCTCGAGGGATCCAAGGCCACAGGGGGGCCACCCCACTGAATTGAAGTATTGGGAGGGACTCCTGACAGTAGCTGGGTCTTTTGGTGAAGCTGCGTGCTACTGGACTTCAACCTTGCTGCCCGCATGCCTTTTCTGTCACCTGGTTGCAGATCACTTTCCCAGCTATCTCTGCCTCATGACGTATGGCCACTCTGGGCTGCTGAGGGAGAGAACCAGAGGAACGTATCTTCCCTGGGCATGTCTAGGAACCCTACACCCTGCATCCCTGCCTGTATCTGAGCATGGTGTGTAAATGGGCGCTCTGCTACAGTAACATACCCAGTACTTCTGGATATATGAATTATGTGACTTATGGGGGGGGGTGAAGTATGTGTAGCTGGTGTTGCTGGTAATAAAGTGAACCTGTTGCTTTTGCCAACATGGGCAAAGCACAGATTAACTTTAAATCTGAATAAATAAATAAATAAATATTGTCTAAGCACAAGAGGCATTTGTATTCTTATTTAAATCTTGGTGTGCTTTATGTATTTTTTACATATGTGAGCAATAATCCAGCATGAAACTCTGCAATTTTTCCCTGCACAGAAGTTTCCTGCGATAAAAAACATAACAAACCAAAAAAATGTGTTGCGCTGTGAATACATTCAAATAATCAAAATCATGTAGTACTCATACACTGATGAGAATAAAGTGTTATAAGTGCAAAAGGATAAAAAACAGTCACTGCTGCTCTCGATTTGTGCAGGATGACTGGTTATGTATCTGCCCCTGCTATATTTTTCTGCTGGCAGCCACTAGGGGGAGGAGGCACTAAATACCTCTTACAGCTCTGCTGTGTGCACAGGCAGATAGCTATGATGTCACCACTATACTTTTTTTAGGGGTTTTTGGGGCCAAAGAAATTCAGCTGACTGCAAATTTGGCCTGTTTGTTTGAATCCAAATGGAATGGATTATTAAAGCACTGCCTATCTGTAGGCAGATCTAAAAAAGATTGTGCAGAAATGTCACAATACATTTGTAACATGCATGGCCAGAGTAATTGCCCCTCTAATTCTTTATACAGCAATAGGTTTTGTAAAATAACTGTATGGGGCAGCTTTAAAGTTCCAAACTGAATACCCCTCAGCAGTCAATCAACCTTAACCTTTTATGATCTCCATTTTTCTGTGTTTGTATGCTGGGCATTCTTGTGCCGAATTGCCAGAAACTTTTTTTTTTTTTTATGCTTTACAGTATAATAAGGTCATCCTGCATCAGCATGCGGCCATACTTGAACAGTTTCACCTAAATTGACCCCTAGAAGTGGAAAAAAAATGATATACTGTATATAGTTAAGATTACTCATAGTCCTAGCAGTTAACGCTTAGACTGCCGGTTCACACAGGGGCGGCACGACTTGCAGGTCGCCTCAGCGAGGCGACCTGCAAACGACTTCTGAGGCGACTTGCAAAACGACTTCTGTATAGAAGTCTATGCAAGTCGCCCCAAGTCGCCCCCAAAGTAGTACAGGAACCTTTTTCTAAGTCGGAGCGACTTGCGTCGCTCCTATTAGAACGGTTCCGTAGCACAGAACGGGAGGCGACTTGTCAGGCGACTAGGTCGCCTGACAAGTCGCCCCTATGTGAACCGGCACTAAAGCTGAACTTTGTTTAATCAGCTAAATACTTTCCAGGTAAATCAAAACAAAAGTTGTACAAAGTCTATTCCTGTGAATAGAAAAGCCTGTCTTATACCAGCATGATACACAGAAGAACCCTTGCTCTCTATGTGGAAGCAGTGGTCTCACTGCAAAGGTCTGACATGACCCCTGCTAAGTCAGAGTTAGAGCTCTCCACTCAAGGAGCATAGGCTTTGCTGATTGCAGAGCTGTAACCCTGATTTAGAGTGTGTGTAGGATCTCTACAGGGAGATCACTGCTTCCGCACAGAGAGCAAGGTTCCTTCTGTGTACCATGCTGGTATAAGACAGGCTTTTCTATTCGCAGGATCATAAAGTAGAAAATAAAAGAAAATCCTTAAAAGAAGAAAATGAATGCAGCTACCACATCTAAAGACTGGTAAGCTGCAATATTTTACACTTTTGTTCTTTGGTTTAGCTATGCTTTAACCGGGTTCCTGACCGGCGCACGCCGATGTACGTCGGCAAAATGGCACGGCTGGGCAAATGGGCGTACCCGTACGTCCCTTTAAATTTGCCGCCGTGCCATTGCGTGCGCGCCGCCGGTGGTGCGCGGCAGCCGGGAGCTCCGTGAGTCGGGTCGCGGATACCCGCAATTGCCTCACGGAGAGGACGAACAGGGAGATGCTAATGTAAACAAGCATCTCCCCGTTCTGCCTAGTGACAGTGTCACTGATCTCTGCTCCCTGTGATCGGGAGCAGAGATCAGTGACGTGTCACACGTAGCCACGCCCCCCCCACAGTTAGTAACACTCCCCAGGACATACTTAACCCCTCCCTAGCCCCCTAGTGGTTAACCCCTTCACTGCCAGTGTCATTTACACAGGAATCAGTGCATTTGTATAGCACTGATTGCTGTATAAATGACAATGGTCCCAAAAATGTGTAAAAAATGTCCCATGTGTCCGCCATAATGTTGCAGTCACGATAAAAATCGCTGATAGCCACCATTACTAGTTAAAAAAAAAATTAATAATAAAAGTGCCATAAAACTATCCCCCATTTTGTAAACGCTATAACTTTTGCGCAAACCAATCAATAAACACTTATTATTGCGATTTTTTTTTTTTACCAAAAATATGTAGAAGAATACGTATCAGCCTAAACTTTTTAAACATTCTTTGAGGATATTATAGCGAAAAGTAAAAAATAATGCGTTTTTTTCAAAATTGTCGCTATGTTTTTGTTTATAGCACAAAAAATTAAAATCGTAGAGGCGATCAAATACCACCAAAAGAAAGCTCTATTTGTGGGGAAAAAAGGATGTCAATTTTGTTTGGGAGCCACGTCGCACGACTGCGCAATTGTCAGTTAAAGTGACGCAGTGCCGAATCACAAAAAGTGCTCTGGTCAGGAAGGGTGTAAATTCTTCCAGGGCTGAAGTGGTTAAAGTGATGTTAAAGGCAGATGTTTTTTAAATAACAAAGATGTCATACTTATCTGCTTTGTGTCTAGAGTCCCCCATCGGCGCTCTTGGCCCCCCGCTCTTGGCCCCTCCCTCCCTCCCCCTCCCTCCTGCTGAGTGCCCCCATAGCAAGCAGCTTGCTATGGGGGCACCCAAACAGGCTCGCTCATGAGCCGCTGCTCAGTTTGTCCATTCACACACAGAGCATGACTTGGCCCCATCCCCACTCTCTCCTCATTGGCTGTGGTTGACAGCAGTGGGAGCCAATAGCTCCTGCTGCTGTCTCAGCCAATAAGGAGGAAGGGACCCAGGAGAGCTGGATCGAGATGGGGCTCAGGTAAGTATTAAAAGGGCTGGGGGGAAGCTGCACACAGAAGGTTTTTTACTTTCATTCAAAGAATGCACAAAGGCAAAAAACCTTGAGCCTTTACATCGACTTTAAGCATGTTTCACAAAAAAAGTTATCAAATCTTCAATAATATCTTGCGAATTGTATTACTGAAACAAGAATAGTATGCTATAACTTCACCAACATGCATCAATTATTGCTTTATTTTTCCCAGGGTGAACCCCACAGGTAAAGAAAACTCTGGGACTTGGCAAAAACTTGAAGTTCTTCAGTATCACTTGAGTGTCAAAACCCAAGCTGTAAGTACATTAGTGCCAGTCGTTTACAAACAAGAGGTTGACCAAGAGAAGACTCCATTTAAAGGCCTGGAGAACTGGCCAAGTGACAAAGACTTACAAGGTTTGGGACAGAACATGATCAGCAACAAAATGATTATTAATGACCCAGTGATGGAAATTAATGTCAAAGACCCAGGACTTATAATTAAAAAACAGCTGGGTAACAGCAAATCTTCTCCATCTCCCCAAAAGATCACCCTGAAGAAAACATCAAGCATTAAGGATAAAATTTCTGAGTGGGAAGGCAAGAAGGAGACACTGTCTCCAAACCTTGGCAGGAAAGAGCCTACAACTGTAAAGAGACAGGACTCGTTTGGTACCACTTTTGCAGATACAGCTGTTGATGATGGAAGGAACCGTCAGAAAGTTAATATCAAAAGGATGTTCAGTTGGGAAATGGAAAATAAGGGCATTGAACAGAGAGAGTCTCAAAAATTTGAAAAGAAAACAGAAAAAGAGGACACCCTAACCACAGAAAGACTTCAGGAGCAATTTACATGCACCAAAAAGGACCAGACAACTGTGCTGAACCAAGTGAAAAGGTTTGAACGTTCACTGAAGGACAGTCCTGCAGATGGCCTTCCGCAGTTACCTGGGACCTATTACTCCCCACAGTGTTTACTGGATTCAGAGAACCAGGAGAACAAATTGGGGTCAAAATCAAAATGGGGATCGGACTCTGAGAATGCAGAGCCTATATTTGGGACGGTTGGAGAAGGCAGGATGTCTCGAAGGACAAGCAATGCTGAAAATGTTTATACGGAGCCCGGGGCCCCTGAGAAGTCAATACCTATCAACCCCTTACCAAAGCCTAGGAGGACTTTTCGGCATGAGGGAGACCTGAGCTCAGTTAGAACAGGTTTACGGAAAATAAACAGAGACTTACCTCCACTTCCTTGTATACTTCCCCCTCCACTCCCAACATCTCCACCTCCATCAGCTGTCAGCAGGAGACTTTGGAATAGCAAGCATAGAAACAATGGAGACCACAGGTAGGTCTACTTGACTAGTGATATTTTAGCATAACAGAAAGAAACCTTACAACGTTTGCATAAAGCATAGTGTATCTTTAAAAGAGAAGTAAAGGATTTTTTTTTTTGCAGTTTTATACTTACCTAAGTGTATACAGCATCGGTCTGATGCTGCATCTGTCCCCTGACACTTCTGCACTGAGAACCCAGCAATCGAACACCACCGATCGTTCAGTTTTCAGAGCTCCGTGAGCAGAGAGCTGTTGACTGTCAGTCACAGCTCTCTGCTCTGCTCCCTCCTCGCTCATTGGAGCGCTGAGCTGTGAAGGGGGTGGAGCGGCCGGCTCAGTTTCCTGGCGGCTCTCTGAGAGGCTGAACGGGGTGTCAGTCCAGGAATCTGGCGGATCCAGACTTTATTGTCGCAATGACGCAGTGGCTGGACTGACATTTGTGACGGCTGCATAAAGCGGACCTCAGCCTACTCTGTGCTGAAAACGGGTCACAGCAGTGCAAAATGAATTGCACTCCTGTGATCCATAGGAGAAGTCCAACCAAACAAGCTTTGGCTGGTCTTCTCCTTTACCTATTAGTTTGTGTTCCTGTCCTCTGTTTTGTTTGAAGTTTCATTTTCTTTTAGCATCAGTGCCTGGCCTAACAATTTTCAGGTCATTGATCCTTGTGCTTACCCACTCTTAAAATATAAAACTTTTTTTTGTTTTGGATAGAGTGGAGAGGGATTAGAACCCCTGTCAGTTTTTATTGCTGTCTGTGCCCCCATTAAGGAGATTCACCCTCTCTATTGGTTCCGTTATCATTGAAAGTGAAAGCAAAAGAAAATTTCAAATTTTGGGCTGTCCCCAGAAAAGTAATAGAGGGAAAATCTTCCAATGGGGACACTAGTTCTGGCGACCTGGAGGGCCCCAAGGGATTTCCTTCATTTGCAGGGACTTCGTCTTACTTCTTCTTTGCTTATGGGACAGGAAGTGAAAGGAAATCTCCAAAATGGGAAACCTATGGCAAAAAAAATCTGACAGGGGTTATAACCCTCCCTTGCTGCACCCAAAATGAAAAAAAAAGTTTTGGACATAGTTCTATTGTAAGTGCCCATGTTCAAATGTGTTTTTTTTTTTCCTAAAATGTGTTCAATAACAATAAAAACGATGGCAAAAAATCATACAGAGTAGTTCTTATACATGTTTAGTAGGCATGTTTATTCTCTTTCCATATACAAGGCTTTGAATTCAAGCCCCTTCAAAAGGTAAGGGACTGGATGGTCTGCTAAATCCAAAAGATAATATATTTTAGATTACCAATCCTTTAAGCAGAGCTCCACCCAAAAGGGGAAGCTTCACTTGTCTGCCTCCTTCCCCCTCTGCTGCCACATTTGGCACCTTTTTGGGGGGAGCGCGTACCTGGTTTTGACAGGCATCTGCTCCTACTTCGGGCTACGTCCGCCGTGGTGAACTGGCCCAATCAGAGAGCGCAGCACACGGTTTTTACTTAGTGGTGATGGCGGTGGTAGCACTGGATAGCCTGTTGAAAAATCGATTTTCGCGTGAAGACTGGATTCCTGGACAGGTAAGTGTCCTACTATTAAAAGTCAGCAGCTACAGTATTTGTAGCTCCTGACTTTTAATTTGTTCTGCAGGAGCCAGGAGCTCCTCTTTAAAAGAGAACTGTACTCACCTCCACTCCACTTGGTTGTTTTGATTGGCCGGACTGCTATCGCACTCACGCATGCGAGGAAGTTCACTGAACTTGCCAGATGCTGAAATTATACACTGAGCTGCTTGTGCACAGCTTAGTTTACAGTGCAAACAGGCAGGTAAGAATGCTTTAATGCATAAAGGGGAATTTATCAAAGCTGGAAAAGCCTGAATCTGGAGCAGTTGTGCATGTTATCCAATCAGCTTCTGCCTTTCATTTTCAAAGCTTAACTAAACAAGCTGAAAAAAGAAGTTAAATGGTTACCATGCACAGCTACTCCACATTCTGTTTGCTTCAGTTTTGATAAATTCACCCATAGTATGTGTCTTCTGTATTCAGCCTTGTTCGCATTTTATTTTTTTTTCAATAAAGTTCAAATTCAAATGTGGTGGCTGCATTCTTTTTTCCATTATTTTCACCTGGTGATACAGCCAGTAAGTCTGTGATTTTTCAACTTTACTAAAGTTTGAAATACTTACGGTCCAAAGCCTGCAAAATTCCTTGCTGGCATCGGCATCATCTCCGCGGGTTCTTCGAGGTGCCAGTCTTCGGCCGTCTTGATTGGCTGGTGAAGGATGACATCACCTTTCCATGCTAGAGAATGGGTGTAAAAGTGTGTGCCCATACAGTTTGTTGACCATAAAGAGAAACTATTGATGCATAGCTTACCTGTTGTTTTAAGAAACAATGACATACAAAAAGGGACAAATGAAGAAATACAGCAAAGACAGAAACACAAAAAAAATAAACACGTTTCAGTACATGTATGCAACATTTATTCACTGGAAACTCAAAAAAGTGAAGCCACACATCACTGAATCCATTTCCTGGTACCATGTGCGGTGTACTCAAATAAACTCAGATGGTAGCTTCCACATCTCAGACCTTCTTAAGAAATATAGCCTTCCGTTCAAAGGCTTTTATTGTTATATTGTTGGAGAGAACTCATGCTTAATAATAGATACAATTTTATGCAGCAATGAGCTATCGATTCACCAGTCAGGAAGGAAGTCTGTAGGTTTATTTTTGTTTCCTGGTCTATAAGAAGCTGTAAACCTATGAGAATGTTATCCTCAGACTGGCTTTGAAGAGTCTTCCAAATACGTTAACCCTTTTACACTATCACTGGTTGCACTTTAGGGTAGCCAAATTATTCTTTGGCAGTGAAAGACCCAAGGAAGCCCATATACAATCAGTCTTGGTCAGGCATTGCAAACTCATTAAACTAAGGGCCGTACTTAGTTAGGATAACAAGAAAAGTCACATTCGTTTTATCATTGCACAACAGGAAAATTACAAAGTTATAAAACATTTTTGTTATATTTAATATAAGTTATATAACCATATCTAAAGTCGTTTTTTTAAAGTTTGCATACATATTTCCAAACTTTCTCAAACTGTAGAGGGACTCTTTTTAGACTTCATGCACACTAGAAAGCTAAAAACTACTTTAAAAAAGCTAATGTTTTAGCGTTTTTTGCTGGCGTTTAGCAGTGTTTAGCCTAGTGTTAGTTAGTAGCTTTAGCATGAAGGAGCGAGGCCGCTGGTATCCTTAACCAGTAAATAGCTGGTGGTTAAGGAGCGGGTTACCCGCTGACAGCGGAATGCAAAAAAAAACATTGTCTGCAATAAAAAAATTTGAAAAAAAACAGCATTGGGGCCTCCCAATTCATAACAGGCCCTTTGGGTCTGGTATGGATTTTGAGGGTAACCCCCATGCCAAAATGTTTTAAAAAATGGCGTGGGGTCCCCCCAAAATCCTAACCAGACCCTTATCTGAGCATGCAGCCTGGCAGGCCAGGAAAGGGGAGGGAGAAGGGCGAGCCCCCCCCTCCTGAAGCATACCAGGCTCAACATGGGGGGGTGTTTTGGGGCGGGGGGGCTCTGCCCCCCAATGCACCTTGTCCCCATGTTGATGGTGACAAGGGGCCCTTCCCCACAACCCTGGCCGGTGGTTGTGGGGGTCTGTGGGTGGGGGGCTTATCGGAATTTGGAAGTCCCCTTTAACAAAGGGGCCCTCAATTCCCGCCCCCCCCCCCATGTGACTAAGTAGGGGAACATAGTACCCCTACTCATTCACCAAAAAAGTGTAAAAAGTTTTAAAAAATGTCCCCCGGTGTAGATCCTTTGTCAACTACTATGTCTGCCACCACCATCATCCTGAAAAAAATAAATAAAAAAACTCTGGTCCAGACGAAGGCGGCTGCTGTCTCACAGCTATGATGCCAAAGACCTATGTTGTGTTTTTATTTGCTTTTTACACTAGGGGCACACCCCCACAACCATCAGCCAGGGTTGAGGATCAGAGGTCCATGTCCCCATCAACATAGGGTTAAGATGCTTTGAGGAGGGATCAGAGCCCCCCTGCCCCAAAGCACCTTCCCCATGCTGAGAGCATGTGGCCTGGTATGGTTCAGGAGGGGGGCCCATACTTCTACTTTAAATAGCTGATTCAATTTTGTAGCAACCAGTGGCGGCTGGTGCTAAATATTTCGGGGAGGCGGCAAACTAACACCACCCCCCCAGGACGGAGGGAAAGGCGGCGATTGCCGCAAGCAGCCCACCTGCGCGGGAGATGGACGTATACACATATATACGGTATACATTATATATCTATATATATTTCTATATATATATATATCTCTCTATATATATCTATATATCTATATATATATAGATATAGATATATCTCTATATCTATATATATATAGATATAGAGATATATCTATATCTATATATATATATACATTTTTCCCCAATTGCGGTCAGTGGATATGATGGGCTATTTTCTATGCTCTCCCTACTCTCCCTGTGTATCCATAGGATGCCAGTCACTCACATACCAGGCTCGTGCTCTCCCGGCTGATCGGAGACCAGCAGCTCCTGGCCCTCGTAGCTCCATCCTATGGTGTAGATCCAGCTGATGGAGGGACATTGCAGCCACACGGCCACCAGCGCCTCTCGTAGCTCGGGGTAGCGGTGATACTCGAAGGAGATGCCCCCCAGTTCCCAGCTCAGCCTGCACCTCCTGCCCAAGGAGAACGAGCAGCAGCTGATGAGAGAAGAAGGAGCCCGCAGGCGGCCAGCCACATAGAGTCCCGGCTGAGACTCCCTGTCCAATTGGGTCTCAGGACCCGCTTCGCTTCCTGATTGGCAAGGAGGAGAATCAGAAAGAAAGTACCGATAGCTCTGTTCCCAGAGCCCACCCTTTTTTAAAGCCAATTAGAGCCTCACGCTCTAATCATGTGCTTCAAAAAAACTCATTGGAATACATGCGTCCCGCGCCCTGCAAGTAGATTACGCCAGGCGCGTGGATTAGAGGGGAGGTGCCCCTAGTGGACGGACCGCCACTGGTAGCAACAGAAGGTTATGTCAACTAGTGATATCTTAATATTACTCTATCCAAAAATGACAAAAAAAGGTTTTGCCTTTAGATAAACTTTATGAGCCCTAGAGAAAACAAGCCAACACATTTCAGAGGCTATAATGTTTCCTCCTTCATCAGGGCTTCAAGTGCTTTTTTAATAGCATGAAGGACTTGTAAAGGTTAAAAGAGGATGATACTCAGCAGTAGATAGCTCCTTTGCAAATTGTCCTCAAGTAGGTTGGAGTAACAGGATGATGTGCAGTGCCGAGACAAGGTTATCCAGAGCCCAGGGTGAGAATGCCAAACCGCCCCCCCCCCCCAAAGATACATGAGCATTATGTGTCAGCGAAAATTCCACCACAAAGACACTGAGCACTAATCTGCATGCTTACCCCCTAAGCATAAATCTCCCCTCTTCACAGTACAAATGCACCTCTTTGCTGAAATCCCTCCCTCTCAGGACAAGTCTCCCCCCCTAGCTCAAATCTACCCAACCCGCCATCCCCTGCCACCCCCCCAAAAAAAAAAAAAATAAAAATCGACCCTCCAAGCACATATCCTCTACCCCTAAAATTTCCCCTCCTAGTACACATCCCCCCCCACCTTCAAACCCCCCCTTTCCTGTAGAAATCCCCCCTCCTAGCACTAATCTTCTTCCCCTCATCTCCCCTCGGAACACAAATGCCCCTAAATCACCACTCTTAGCACCCCCTCATAGAACAACACTTATCCCCATGCCACCCCCAAATTCTCCCTTCCAACACAAATCCTCTTCCACCTAATCTCCCTCAGGTGTCCCCCACCCCACCTCACATGATATCACAGTGCGCAGGGCAGCCGCCCCTCTTGCCCTCCCCTTGTCCCAGCCCTGATGATGTGGGTCAATGATGAGTTCAGAAAACAGACTGGGGTCAGCAAAGAGCAGGCAGTACAGTGCTAAACTGGTAGCAGAGAAGGAGTCAGGTACAGGCCGGGTACCAGAATATTTGAGCTGAAACAGGTAGGATGTGGTAAACGGGAACAAGCCAGGTCAGTAACAGAATTTATCAGTCGGGTTGCAGGATTCAGAGGTCATGGGTATACTGCTGAAGACCTGGCACGACTTTTGTCTGTTTGGCATCTCTATCAGCAACAAGCATGCATACACGGCCAAGTACATTTTGTGAGATGCATGTAGAGAGACACATGCCTGTGTAGAAATGCACAGGTGCTCATGCTGGAAGCCCCCAATGAAGGCTGGCACAATCTTCTTGACAGGTGTGCTGGGTGACAGTGCTTCTGTTTCCACACACTGATCATTAGGTTACAAGCCAACCACATTATGTAGGTCAAAGAGAGGATGTCATGGCCATTAGTGATGAGCTTACCAAGGTGAAAAGGTATTTGTGCAACACCTCTAGCAGTCACATCATCCTTGGCGATTTGCCTTTATGTCTTATTAGCGAGAGATTACCTAACTGTTCCACATTTACTGTAATTTTATTTAACAAATCATTTGGTGACTCAGAGCGCTTTTCATGCCACGAAAATAATTATATTATTCACTATAAATGCATCATTACAATAGCTTACATAACATTTATGTGATGTTTGAAGAATAACTATGGCCAAAATAAAAATTACATATATGATACAGTCTGTCAGTAGCATCAACACAGCAGTCTTTGTTTTACCCACCTGTAACATAGTTTTATTACCTGGTGATCCATCCAGTAAGTCTGTTATTTTTCAATTCCTTTTAACAGACCAAGCTGTCCAGCAAAGGTGGCAGTTAGGCCCCTTTCACAAATGTGCGACTTGTCCTGCAACTTAGGACTGCAAAAGTCACATGACAAGTCATATCCCATGATTTCCAATGAGTACCATCCATATCTGTGCGACTTCAAGCCACAGCAACTTCAAAGTAGTCCCTGCACTACTTTGGTTCAACTTTGATGCGACTTTAGGTCCATAGACTTCAAGATTACAGAGGCATTGCTTCTAGTCATGTCGAAATTGCATCAAAGTCATGTCAAAGTGGCGTTAAAGTCGCACGACTTTCAGGTCGTACAAGCATGAAAGGGGACTTAGAGGGTTGAAACAAACCATTTAACACTGACAGGGTGCTTTACATTGGTCAGCTTTTATTTATTTATGTAAAACTTTTATCCTAAAAAGATAAAGAACTATTGCTCTAACAGCTTAAAATATGCTAGCTTTATTTATGGCTGTGCAAGGCCCCCAGCCCTGCGTGAGTGCTTTTTGCATTGTATTTCTTTTGATTCTCAATAAAAATTATTGTACCAGAAAAATATGTTAGCAAAAGCTGGCTGTTAGTCACTAATGTAAAGTCCATCCAAATCTACTAGTCCATCCAACCACCATTCTCTCCATTAAAATCCAAGGGTGGCTACATTGCTTCTCTGTTCATGCAGTGGAGGAGTGAATGTGGCCACCCAAAGACAGGTGTGTTACTGGCTGATCACCAGCTGGAAAAAAATAACAGCCTGAAAAAGAAAACAAATGCAGCCACCACATCCAGTGATGGGTAAGTTACAATATATTTTATTTTTATTTTTGGGTTTAATTGCGCTTATTGCCCCACAACCTTTCCGATCAGGTCTTGACTGTCAGTTTTCCAGGCAGACCTGATCGACGTTTCATTCACCCCTATGGACCGGAAGGGTGTAAACGGACAATCTGATAGGCTAAAAACAAACGGAAGGGGAACCCTTCTCTTCCGTGTAGACGTATTGGATCGGAGGTAGTCAAATGTAAGCAGACAGTGGAGTCCATTTACTCCCAGCTGTCCATAGAGTTCTGCATAAACTGAGCAGACACAGACCTGTCATCTGCCCACTCTGCTCTGATCAGCAGGGGATCTGTGAGCGGATCCCCTGATGATTGAAATGCAGTCCACCCCACGTGAAAGGGGCCTTAATGCCAAATTGCAAAAATGCTTAATTCCAGATTTTTTTTTAGTTTTGACTAGGGATAGGGAAGTGTTAACTTTTCTGTCAAGCTTTTATTTCAGTCTGTGACCCCATTAGAGAGATTTGCCCCCACTTTCCCAAGTGATTGCCATTTAAGAAAGGGGGATGTGGTTGTCATAGGGACAGGAAAGTACCGACAGCAATAAAACAAATTGCCAGAAGGTCTAATCTTTCCTAACTCTACTTAAAATGTGTTTTTGTTTTAGATTGCATCCCTGTTAGTGAGATGTCCTGACAGTAAGGGATGGAAAATCTCTCAAATAGGGACAAAGGTGGCTATAAAAACCTGACATAAGCCCCAACCCTTCCCCTCTCTACACAAAACAAAACAAAACTAAAAGTTTTGGGTGGAGTTTGTCTTCAAGCTGCAGCTTTGAGGAGCATCATTTTGGTTTGGTAAAAATACCAGAGCATGGACTTTAATGGTAGACAAAGTCATCAACACAAAATGGATAAAGCAATTATGTGGGTTGCTACAATATTTTTGACTAAAGCAGTGGATCTCCTAAACAAAATACCTAGATTAATTTACTGTCTATGCCCAATGTTTTAGAGATCACCAGGAGTAAAGCTGGGTGTACATGGATCAAACTCTGGCCAGTTCAGCAGGGACCAGCCAAATTTAGATCCATGTATGGCTTCGTTGAACAGAAGTTGATCTACCAATCAACTTCTTTTCAACCTCCCTGTTGGAAAACTTCTGGTCAGTTAGCGCCACAGCCAATAAACTGCACCGCTGATCAGTGTATTCGGACGGCAGAGAAGTCTCCCTGCTGTCAAAATACAAAGACACAATATAGAGGATTCCCTCATCCACCTCCAATGTGGAACCTTGAGCCACCCAAATCAATTCAAACATCCATGATCATTGCAGTTGGGGCATAGAGGGTGACACTTTGAATTAAGTTGGCTACTTCTTACATTTGGAAACCAGTGGAGTTTTAGGGAACTGAACCATCAGCATGGGGAGACTAGAAAGTCCAATTCCTCTGTGATAAACCTCAACCAGTACACTGAACAAGTATGCTAATTGGCCAAAAGTGTGTGGATACTCAACCTTCACACCAATATGATCATGTTGGACATCCCTTTCCAAAACCAGGATTATTTATATAGAGTTAGCCCCCCTCTGTGGCTATAACCAACAGTCTCCTTTCATCTGGGAAGGCTTTCCAAAAAATTGTAGTGTATGTCTGTGTGAATCAGTGCTCATTCAGCCAAAAGAGCATTTGTGAGGTCAAGTACTGTTTGAGAAGTCCTGGCTCACAAATTTGCATCCCAAAAACATTCAATAAGGCTGAGGTCAGGGCTTTCTACAAGCCACTTAACCTCTTCCACAACTCCTCGCCATATCTCTAAGAACCTAGCTTTGGCACAGGGGCATAGTCAAGCTGGAAAAAGGGTACCTTCCCCAAATTGTTGATAAAGGAAGTGCAATGATAAGGGAGCGATGAGGGATCTTCAACACCTCATTGCTGGAGTGGAGGTTAATATGATTCCACTTTAAAATGTCTATGTTGTAGCATTAACAGTACACTTTACTGGAAGGACCTAAATTCCTGAACCTAACTTGAAGAAGTCTCCTTATAGGTTTAGTCATATAGTATATATTGCTATTCACACTACTATTGCTATTCATACTAGTTTCCGCACAATGTGTGTTTTACGCAAGTGTGTACACTTCATGGATTTGCTATTATATTACAAATCTGCCGTGTCATGGAACAGCTATGTGTCATTATCTCTTCCTGAAGAACAAGTTTTTTTTTTCTGAAGAAATAATAAACCGTTTTAATTTTCAGCTGCTGTTGTCTTCTATCAGCTTCTAACATTTAATTTCCTTGTCCTTTCCTTTCACTTTGCACACCAGAAAATCCTATGAATTTGAAGATCTAATGCAGTCGTCAGAGAACGGACGGGTAGACTGGTACGCACAGACTAAGTTGGCCCTCACACGCACTTTATCCGAGGAGAACGTCTACGAGGACATTTTAGGTAGGATATTAATACCTCTTATTTTCAGTATGAGTTCAAAGCTACTCTATATAAAAAAAAGCAATGTTGCAGCTTGGTAGTAAACAGCATAAGGTTACGGTCACATTGCACACATATGAACTCCTTCTTTTAATGCATTTCATTCATTGCTTAAGCTTTGCAGACGGTTGTGCAGTACTGTACCTATAAAATTTATGGCGGACCGATCTCAGAGTGTGGCATCTACTTCCTTGAACCTGATACAAATTTAATTGAGTCTAATTTGCGCCATGAAACCTTTGCTTACTCTCGTGGTTGCCATTTTGTGCCTTTCCAGATCTCCTTCAAAATTTGCTTTGTTATGTAATCTGTGGACTATTTCTGAACAGCTCAATAGCTGAACTTTAAATTTCAGTAGAAAACAATGACTGTCCGCTGAGAAATTTAAACAGAAAGAGAAAGACAGCATCCCATTACAACTCTGAAACCAAAGTAAATAGAATCAAGCTCAAACCTAGGTCCTCTTGGGATATTGTCTAAACAGGAATTTATTGTATCCAGCACTTGGCTGGCTCTTGTTAAACCTCCTGCCTTCAAAACAACATTTTCCCTTCCTGCCTCTCTATGGGCATGTAGACCCAGAGATTTATGTGTGAGAACTGAGTTTACATCCATATATTTACCTATATAAAGGGCATGGGGGGTTGTAATGCTAAGACAAGAAGCCCCAAAGATAAAGAATATCTTGCCTGGTTTGATGTGGATGGTTTGACCTAACTGATCTCCAGGCGGATATAAAAAACACATTTATGCAGCTCTGTATTCATAAATACATTGATAAAGGATCAGTCCACCTTTTGCAAAAATGAAATAAATGCACCCATATTAATAAAATAAACAATGTGATCGCATTTTTGGATTGAAGCGTGTAGAGCATTGCAACTTTGATTAATGCATTGTGGGTTCTGCTAAATCTTCCCTGAGCCCCAGGTCTACTTCTGCGAGTCCCTCTGCCACAGCAGAAGATGGGACTTGTAGTATTTCCATTAACAGATCCCTGTAAATGGATCTGTGACTGGATGAAACGGTTGTGCAGGCGGAGACATGCAAAGTGCACTAAATTCCAAAAATTAACAGGACACCCCAGGGAGAAGCAGCCCACATTTTATGTAAAGGATGGGGGGGTTGGTAAACGTGACCATGTTTGATGAAACATCCTAATTATAGTTGTAACATAAAATATGGTCACAAAGGTGGACTATACTTAAATTTTTCTTTTTTTAATGTAAGCAGTCTCAGTACCTAAATTTAACTTAGTAAACGCCTTTTATGTTACCTGTAAAGCATTGCTCAGACTAGAAACGGAAGAAGCAGCACAAGGAGCCAATCAGCTGTGATGCTGTGCTGATTGGAGGAAAGAGCAGTGTCACAGAAGCATGAGCTCATCAGTTTGCTGCTTCTCTTTTCTCTGTACAGTCACAGGCTGGGAGAGGGACAAGTCCTGTAAGCCTCTGTTCACACTGCAGCAAAATCAGGTCAGGACTGTGTGGCAGTGCTGTAAAAGTCCCAGAACTAGATTGTGGACCTAAAATGCAATTTAGGAACTCTGTTCAGGATTCCCAAGTCCTGTTTGGTGGGTTCCGCTGAAGAGTGCAGGCTGGAACCGAGTCTGTCCCAGCTCAAAGCATACTATACTGGCATAGAAAATGTTCCCATGACCAGACCATACCAAGCCATTATGTCAGAGAAATGGTAGCAGCCTCAACCCATGCCATCTAGGCCATGCCCCCTGATGTGGTTCACTCGCCAGGGGTGTGACCTAGACAGGGTAAGCTAAGGCTACTACCGTCTCTCTAAAATATGGTTTGGTATGGTGTGCGGTCCCAGAACTAGATTAACAGAAACATAAATCCTTAATCCTTAAAGGAGAAGTACAGCCAAAGCTCGTTTGGCTATACTTCTCCTGTGGATCACAGGAGTTCAGTTCGTTTTGCACTCCTGTGACCCGTTAACAGGAGAGAGTGGGCTGAAGTCTCTGCTGATGACAGAGCCAGTGTCATCACAATCATAGAGTCGAGATCCGCCCAGATCCCTGGACCGGCACCCGGCTCAGCCTCTCTGTGAGCCGCTGAGAGCCTGAGCTGGTCGCTCTCGCCCCCTCCACAGCTCAGCACTCCAGTGAGCATAGAGGGAGCAGAGCAGAGAGCTGTGACTGACAGTCAGCAGCTCTCTGCTCACGGAGCTATGAGAACTGAGCGATCGGCTGTGTTTGATCGCTCGGTTCTCAGTGTTAGAGGCGCCAGGGGACAGATGCAGCATCAGAGCGATGCTGCATTCACTTAAGTAAGTATGATTTAAAAATAAAACAAAAAAAACATCTATTTTAAACATAAATCCTTTGGCATGTAAACATCTCCCTTATATGTATTTTATGTATTTTATGTACATGTATTTTATCTGTCTATGTAGCTGTTTGCCTGGAGTTCATCTTTAACCCCTTTTCGCAACTCAGAGCCGGCACTTTAAATGGTCAGTGATGCCTGAAACTAGTAAATGGGGCTTCTGATCTTCCTGCAGTATGGTTGACTGTACAGTGCTGCCGTCATCAGGAGTCCCTGTCTACTGGCTCCTGATTATCAGTAGGTGACTGTGAGCTGTCGGTGACAACTCGTTCACACTTATTGAGCGTGCCCCAGAACAAGGCGCATATATAGGGTGGCTGGACCTTTAGGCCCACCTGTCTTATTGCTGCTTATTTGTGTAACAATGTCTGAAAGGGGTTACGACTAATTACTAAACAATTATACACAAAACCTAGGCCCACTCCTTGTACCTGGAAACTTTGGAAGTTGTGATATCATGTGGCACCACATACAGTATCTCACAAAAGTGAGTACACCCCTCACATTTTAGTAAATATTTTATTATATCTTTTCATGTGACAACACATTGCTACAATGTAATGCAGTGAGTGTACAGCTTGTATAACAGTGTAAATTTGCTGTCCTCTCAAAAAAACTCAACACACAGCCATTAATGTCTAAACCGCTGACAACAAAAGTGAGTACACCCCTAAGTGAAAATGTCCAAATTGGGCCCAATTAGCCATTTTTCCTCCCCGGTGTCATGTGACTCGTTAGTGTTACAAGGTCTCAGGTGTGAATGGGGAGCACGTGTGTTAAATTTGGTGTTATCGCTCTTACTCTCTCATACTCGTCACTGGAGGTTCAATATGGCACCTCATTGCAAAGAACTCTCTGAGGATCTGAAAAAAAGAATTGTTTCTCTAGATAAAGATGGCCTAAGCTATAAAAAAATTGCCAAGACCCTGAAACTGAGCTGCAGCACGATGGCCAAGACCATACAACCGTTTAATAGGACAGATTCCACTCAGAACAGGCCTCGCCATGGTCGACCAAAGAAGTTGAGTGCACATGCTCAGCGTCATATCCAGAGGTTGTCTTTGGGAAATAGACATATGAGCAGGGCTGTGTTTTGGCCTAGGCCGACAAGGCCTAGGCCTAGGGGGGCACTTTGCAGGGGGGGGGGCGGCAAAAAAAGCCGCCCCCGCATGAGAGAAAGTCCCCCCACCCGATTCCCGGCTCCCGCGGCTGCCCCCACACACATGCAGCCCACGGCAGCCGCCTTGCTGTAGCGGCGCTGCTGTGTATGGGCGTGCTTGGCAGAGGGTGGAGGGGCGTGTGTATGGGCGTGCTTAGCAGAGCTCATGCCCCTCCACCCTCTGCCAAGCACGCCCATACACAGCAGCGCCACCCGCTACAGCAAGGCGGCCGCCGTAGGCTGCATGTGTGCAGGGGGCGGGAGCCGGGAATCGGGTGGGGGGACTTTCTCTCATACGGGAGCGGTGTGTGACTCACGCCCCCATAAGCGGCCGGTGACTGGCGGAGGTGGAGCCTTATGCTCTGCCTACCCTCCTCCGCACTGCTTCTACTTGGCGCTGGGGCGAGGTCTGGCAGTGACGTCAGGAGGAGAGAGAGAAGCACAAGGGAACCCCCCAGGACAGCAGGTGAAGTCATTTAATAAATTATATCAGTGTTATGGGAACAGTGTGGGCATTTGATGGACACAGTGGCTACAATTGATGGGGCACAGTGACAGCGTTTGAGGGCACAGTGGCTACAATTGATGGGGCACAGTGACAGCTTTTGAGGGCACAGTGGCTTCAATTGATGGGGCACAGTGGCTGCAATTGATGGGGCACAGTGACAGCGTTTGATGGCACAGTGGCTGCGTTTGAGGGCACAGTGGCTACAATTGATGGGGCACAGTGACAGCGTTTGAGGGCACAGTGGCTGCGTTTGAGGGCACAGTGACTACAAGTGATGGGGCACAGCGACAGCGTTTGAGGGCACAGTGGCTGTGTTTGAGGGCACAGTGGCTACAATTGATGGGCACAGTGGCTGCAATTGATGGGCACAGTGGCTGCAATTGATGGGCACAGTGGCTGCGTTTGGTGGGCACAGTGGCTCCGTTTGGTGGGCACAGTGGCTGCGTTTGGTGGGCACAGTGGCTGCGTTTGATGAAACAGTGGCTGCATTTGATGGGGTACAGTGAGGCTGCAATTGATGTCTTTTTTTCTGAATTTTTTAGTTTGTTTGCACCTCCCCCAAAAATTTTGAGCACCAGCCGCCACTGGCATGTGTAAAGTGCTCCATGCATGCTAAAATCAATGCAAACCCTTTAAACAGTCCACATTTAGTGAAAGTGCATTAATATGCAGATCATGATATTGCAATAAAGTGCTCCATCAATGCTGAAATCAATGCAAACTCATTAAAGAGGAGTCCCGCCCCCACCCCATGAAAACATTAAAACTCAGCAGCTACAAATACTGTAGCTGCTGACTTTTAATATTAGGACACTTACCTGTCCAGGGATCACGCAATGTCGACACCTCAGCCGATTTTCAGATTGGCTCTCGGGTTTTGCCACCATCATTCATGGTAAGAGAAACCGGATGGTTCACTACTGCACGTGTGCGAAGCGCGTTGCAATTTCTGAATGCCCCAGTGGAGGAAGGAGGAGGGGGGCCGAACTTCAGAGGGGGCAGCGCAGTCTCCAGGGAGTGGGGAAGGAGACCTGTCAAAAACAAGGTACCTGTTCCCCCCTCCCCCCTGAAAGGTGCCAAATGAGCCTAAAGAGGAAGGGGTGTGGTTTACAGATGATAGGGTGGGTCTTAAACTGGAAGGGGTGTGGCCTCGGCAGCAAGGGGTGGGTCGTATTTAAATTAGGGGGGTGCATGAGTTTAGTCAGGCCTAGGGCAGCACAAAACCTAAATACACCACTGCATATGAGTGCTGCCAGCATTGCTGGAGAGGTTGAAGGTGGGGTCAGCCTGTCAGTGCTCAGACCATATGCCGCACTCTGCATCAAATTGGTCTGCAAGACTGCCATCCCAGAAGGAAGCCTCTTCTAAAGATGATGCACAAGAAAGCCTGCAAACAGTTTGCTGAAGACAAGCAGACTAAGGACATTGATTACTGGAACCATGTCCTGTGGTCTGATGAGACCAAGATAAACTTATTTGGTTCAGATGGTGTCAAGCGTGTGTGTTGGCAACCAGGAGAGGAGTACAAAGACAAGTGTGTCTTACCGACAGTCAAGCATGATGGTCGAAGTGTCATGGTCTGAGTGCTGCCGGCACTGGGAAACTACAGTTCATTGAGGGAACCATGAATGCCAACATTTACTTTGACATACTGAAGTAGAGCATGATCCCCTCCCTGCAGAGACTGGGCTGCAGGGCAGTATTCCAACATGATAACGACCCCAAACCCACCTCCAAGATGACCACTGCCTTGCAAAAGAAGCTGAGGGTAAAGGTGATGGACTGGCCAAGCATGTCTCCAGACCTAAACCCTATTGAGCATCTGTGGGGCATCCTCAAATGGAAGGTGGAGGAGCGCAAGGTATCTAACATCCACCAGCTCAGTGATGTTGTCATGGAGGAGTGGAAGAGGACTCCAGTGGCAACCTGTGAAGCTCTGATGAAATCCATGCCCAAGAGGGTTAAGGCAGTGCTGGAAAATAATGGTGGCCACACAAAATATTGACACTTTGGGCCCAACTTGGACATTTGTACACGCTTTTGTTGCCAGCGGTTTAGACATTAATGGCTGTGTGTTGAGTTATTTTGAGGGGACAGCAAATTTACACCATTATACAAGCTGTACACTCACTACTTTACATTGTAGCAAAGTGTCATTTCTTCAGTGTTGTCACATGAAAAGATATAATACAATATTTACAAAAAAGTGAGGGGTGTACTCACTTCTGTGAGATACTGTAGGTGTAACATGCAGAGTATACCCCTGTATAAGATCTAATTCAAACACTTCCAAACATTTCAGAAATATTTCACAAACCCAAGTGAGAAGCAAATCATAAATGTCTATGTACACTGACCCAATAAAATCAGTGGGGAACCGATAGAGGGCTACAAATAAACTAACACTGGTGGACGGGAGTCGTTTCCCATCTCTTCCAGCATAGGCTCCGTATTACATCGTAATATGAAATACTTGTGTGTATAGCCTCACAGAGAAGGAGGGCCATCTGATGAAACAACGCGCACACATTTTATTTTTATCCACAGTTACACAACAGAGGATAAGACTGATGAGAGGCACTGATAGTACTGAGACAATGACAGCGGATACACAATCACCCCCCCCCCCCCCCCCCCCCCCATGGCTGACAGCCTCTAGCAGGGGTATAATGAATGCCAGGAATGCTCTGTTTTGACCTGGGTGAATATCTTTCATTCCATCACCTGTTTGGTTTACCTCATCTTTCTGAACAAGCGGAGAATGAGTATTTAGTCATGGAAACATCAAAACACGTCAACATTATTTTGGATAAAGCGAGGAAGGTTTAAAGCTGAACCCCGAGCTGATATAAATGAGACAAATTAACGCTTCTGTATTAATTATGACACCCTTAAATGTATTTGACTTGGTAGAAGCTTCTTGCAGTCCCCCTACAGCAGAGCTCAGACTGGGAGAGAGAAAGAAACAGCACAAGGAGCCAATCAGTTTTACTACTCTGCAAGAAGCATGCTGATAGGTGTAGAGAGCAGAGGAACAGAGAGATGAGCTCAGCCGTCTGCTGCTTCTGCCTCACTGCCCAGTCTTAGGCTGTAAGTGTTACTGAACTGTGAACGAGAAAAATCAGTTTCCCAGCAAGACCGGGCTGTACTATGTAGCAGAGCTGCGTAAATATCAGGATTGAATGGACAGAAATACAAATTCTTTAGCAAGCAAAACAGCTCCCATGTGTGTATTTCATATATTTATTGAGCGTTTTTTTCTGGGGTTCAGCTTGTTTTAAATCCTCAGTTGAGAAGCTGATGCTGGATCTTCAGGGGCCTAATTAAAGTGATTGTAAAGTCTTGTTTTTTTTTTTTCTATAAAAATAACAACTTACCTGCTCTGTGCAGTGGATTTCCAACAACAAATGTTGGATGTGAACTTGTTGGCGGAAAGTCCGACCGTGTGTATGCTCCATCGAACATTTGTTGTCGCACTTTCCGCCAACAAATGTTGGCTAGCAGGTTCTCAAATTTTCCGCCAACAGATGTTTGTTGTCCGACTTTCCGATCGTGTGTACACAAGTCCGTCGGACAAAAGTCCACGCATGCTCGGAATCAAGTACGAGCCAGAGATATAACTAGCGTTCGTAATGGAGACATCACGTACGTCTTGTACGTCACTACGTTCGTAATTGTTGGCCAACATTTGTGTGACCGTGTGTATGCAAGACAAGTTGGAGCCAACATCCTTCGAACAAAAATCCACGGTTTTGTTGTCGGAAAGTCCGATCATGTGTATGGGGCATAATGCCGTGTACACACGGGCGGACTTTTGAGCATCAAACGTCCGATGGACTTTTGACGGAGTTACGACGGACTTGCGAACGACACACGAACGGACTAAAGTGCGTTCGAAAGTCCGGTCATTTGAAAGTGATGACGTACGAAGGGACTAGAATAAGGAAGATTCATAGCTAGTAGCCAACAGCTGCCCTTGTGTCATTTTTTGTCCGTCGGACTAGCATAAAGACGAACGGATTTTTCGATCGGACTCGAGTCCGTTGGAAAGATTTGAAACATGTTCTAAATCTAAAGTCCGTCTGATTTTCGACAGAAAGAGTCCGCTGAAGGTCTGATGAAGCCCACACACGATCGGATTGTCCGTCAGGATTCGTTCCATCGGACCAGTCCGGTCAGAAGGTCCGCCCATGTGTACACGACATTAGTTTTAATTATGGAGAAGACGGTGGGAGATTTCAGACCTTATCTTTGTTCTGGAGTCCCTGGGAGAGATAGGAAGCTAGCAGATGATGGGGCCTAACCAAAATCTACGCCTAACAGAAACCCCAGTTTGGGGTGGACCCAGTCTTTAAAGGGATAAAAAACATGTGAGAAGCCTTAGATGGAAGCTTTGCGAGAGATTCCCTTTAACCTGTTCTTCCTTCTACTCATTAAACAGCAGTTGCATTCATCTACTCTGAATAAGGAAGTCTTGGCTTGCTGTTTTACACAATTGTAATTATGGGGTGATTACTGTAAAGCATCCAATTGTTGAATTAGTTATGCAAAACGAACGGCTTGTAAAACTAGCCAGACTACAAAGTAATAAGGTAGCAGGTAGTGTCGTTTTAGCACTTTTGGTGTTCAGTACTGGAGACATCGGTTCAGTTCCCATTACTCTCTGTCTAGAAACTGAATGCTGTGGGGTTTTTGTGGGTTTCCTCTCACAAAGTACAAATAGAGTGTGAAGGCAATGCTTCTGTTTAAACGTATGCAAGAAGACAAGACTTTAAGGTAAGTAAATTGGACTCCACTCAAGCTGTCCTTGGCGTCAATGACAATTTTGACGTCATGGTTTTAGTTGTATTTTAGTCGTCTGAATTGTTTTATTTTTAATCGTATTTTAGTGGACTAAAATCCTCAGTACATTTTAGTTAACTAAAATCTAATGGGTTTAGTCAAATTGTAATGCATGTTTTAAACATTTCTATTGAATTGCCAAACTTATTCTATTCTTCTGGATTAAAAATCTAATGACATGTTATTATTTATGGTATTAAGGTTTGAACATGCACTGCAGACACAGATTTAGCAGTTGTGATATATAACCAATGTTAATTTTAAAGTCAAATTTCGAGTTAGTTTTAGTCATAGTCTTTTGACTAAAATTCCATTTTAGTTTTAGTCGTATTTTAATCATCTGAATTGTTTTAGTTTTAATCGTATTTTAGTAGACTAAAATAGTATTATTTAGTCAACGAAAATATTTTTGTCGAAGAAATGAACACTGCTTGGTGTGTGTGTCTGTGTGAGCTTGGTGGTAACGTTGGATTGTAAGCTCTTCAGGCTCAGTGTCTTATTGGGAATGGTCTGTGTACTTCACATATCTCTGTGGATTATTCTTGACTTGGACATGCAGGAATATGCTGGCATCTGTAGTCCCCCACCCCCACTAGAGATCACAAGTTAGAAGTTACATGAGTAAGCCAATTGATTGTCATTCGTTGCACTGCTGTCTTACATCCTGTTTTGTACTAATTACAGCTGACTCAAATTTTCCATTACCACAGCTATAGGGCACTTGCGTGTTACAAACTTGCTGTTAACATGAAGAAAAGCATTAAGGCTGGGTTCACACTGCTGCGGTGGCAGACATCGCATGTGATTCGCAGCGCACTGCTGTTCACATCACATGCGATGTCTGTGCTGTGCGATATCAGCCATACAGATAGTATGGCTGATATCGCACCGCATTCGGTCCAAACTCGCACAGGACCCTTTTTTTTGTTCGGACCAAAATCGGATCGCATGGGTGTTCACACCTATGCGATCCGAAAATGTCCGAATTGTCAGTTCGCATTGCGATATGCGGGCTGAACTGGGGGTGTCATTAACATTGTATGACACTCCCCAGCAGTTCGCATATGGCAGTGTGAACTGCCGTGCGAGTTGGTGCGATGCGGGAACCCGCAGTAAATTCGCTGCGTTCCCGCACCGCAGCAGTGTGAACCCAGCCTTAAAGCTTGCCAACATTTCAGAAGTGTGCAGTTCTGTATTAATTTGTATGTGATACGTCCATAAAGAAAAAATGTGAACGCATATTTGTAGCTGAATTAAAAAGGCATCTTCAACCAAATGGCACTCCAATGCCCCGTACACACGATCGGACTTTCCGACAACAAAACTTTGGAATTTTGTTTGAAGGATGTTGGCTCCAACTTGTCTTGCATACACACGGTCACACAAATGTTGGCCAACAATTACGAACGTAGTGACTTACAAGACGTACGGCGAGCCGATAAAAAGGAAGTTCAATAGTCACGCGCCACCCTTTGGGCTCCTTCTGCTAATGTTGTGTTTGGTGAGCATTGATTCCGAGCATGCGTGGACTTTTGTGCGACAGACTTGAGTACACATGATCGGAAAGTCCGACAACAAAAATTTGTTGGCGGAAAATTTGAGAACCTGCTAGCCAACATTTGTTGGCGGAAAGTCCAACAACAATTGTCCGATGGAGCATACACACGGTCAGACTTTCTGCCAACAATCCAACATTTGTTGTCGGAAAATCCGATCGTGTGTACGGGGCATATGAGTCGATCCTGAATTTTGAGTAACATTCAAAACGATTTGGGTTTGGGTGGCCAAATCCGAATCTGAATTTCGTAGTCATTTTTGGCAGTTTGGATTTCTAAAAGACTTCTGGAAGGAAGGGACTTTTGGCTATTTTGACTCTTGGGCTCATGCACCATGAGAAATGCAACGATGGATAGACGTATTCGCTCTTTCAAAGCCTAGCAACCTAGTAATAAATTGTTTTGGGCTTTCCCTGTAAAAATCAGTGGAAACGTGTGATAAGGTTATAGAAGGCTTCAAAACTCAAAGTTGATTCAAAGGAAGATTGAGCAGAAAAGAACAAATCAAAACTTACAGATTGATGTTAAACGTGGCATAAAACTTGTGGCTTTTTGTATGAGCTTCCAATTTTCTCTCTTTAGTTCCACTTTTCTCTTCCTTCTATTCTCACCTAAATCACCCACAACCTAACCTCCAAACACTGCTGTGAAACCATGCATACTGGACTGATACTGAAAGAGGAACTTCAGCTTCATTTCTTTTACAAATCTACAAATACTGTAGCTGCTGAATTTTAAAAATCAGGTACTTACCAGTGCCTGCGGTCCGGCCAGTTCTTCTTACCACTATGGGTCACTGGTGTCGCCAGTGGCTTCCTGAGGATCGACAGCTGGCTTCCCACTGCGCACGTGCGAGCTCACACACCACATTATGAATGGTCTTGCGGCCTCCCGGGACATGTCACATGTCCCAGGAGGCTGCGGGAAGAGACAGGGCGGGACAAGGGACATCCCCTTATGTAAGGCTGACCAAAATCGATACTCGCCCCCCCCCCCCCCCAAAAAAAAAAACTTGTAATGCCCAGTTCACGTCTGGTGTTTTGGGATCTCAAGCAGAATCGCTGCCATTCTGCCTGTGATCTGAAATTGCACTGCAATAGTAGCAAAACACACTTTATTTTTAAAGGCACCTAAACTCGGTGCGGTTTTGTCGTGATTTTCGCACAACAAAACACACGTTAATCCCGTAATCCCAGCAAATCGCATCTGGCAAAGCTTGTTTCCCAAAAGGAGCTCGTGCTTTTTTTTTTTTTTGGGTGACAAGCTTTGCACGATTTATCGTGCGTCAAACCGCATCGTGTTTATTATTATACAGGGTTTATATAGCACCAACAGTTTATGCAGTGCTTTACATTGTTAAGGCACACAGTACAGTTACAGTACAATTCAACACAGGAGGAATCAGAGGGCCCTGCTTAGGTGCCAATAAAAATGAAGGGCACCCAAATACGTGTGAAGCATTTTGCCACTATTGCAGTGCGATTTGGGATTGCTGGCAGAATCGCAGTGATTCTAGCCGAGATCCCAAAACACCAGATGTGAATGGGGCCTTGCTCTATTACAGGCTGAAGGGGGAGCCAACCAGCAGGACTTCACTTTTTGAATCAAGTTCTGATTTATAGTAGATGTAAAGCCTAACTGGATGACATTTTGCTAAAGCACTGGGTATCATTAACAATTGACATTTTGGTAAATCAAATATTTTCCCCCTTTGTTGGATCTCAGTGCTGCTGATTTTCTGCAGCCTCTTTTCAGCCTGAATATCATCCAGTTTACTGACAGTGACAACAGTCGACCATGCCTGTGCAATGTACATCCACATGCCCATTTGTACTCTCTATTGGGAGAGAGGGTGACAGTGCTGGACTGGGACAAAAATGTGGCCCTGGACTTCATCCAGACCGGCCCAGGGCACAACACATCAGGGCACAGTACATCAGGGCACGGCACATCAGGGCACAGTACATAAGGGCACAGCACATCAGGCCACATCAGGGTACAGGGCACAGCACATCAGGGAGCCCAGTACATCAGCGTACAGGGCACAACATATCAGGGTACAGGGTACAGCACATCAGGTCACAGTACATCAGGGCACAGCACATCAGGGTACAGAGCCCAGCACATCAGGGTACAGGGCACAGCACATCAGGGCACAGCACATCAGGGCACAGCACATCAGGGTACAGCACATCAGGTCACAGTACATCAGGGCACAGCACATCAGGGTACAGAGCCCAGCACATCAGCTAATAGGGCACGACACATCAGGGCACGTTAGGGCACAGTACATCAGGGTACATCACATCCGGGTACAGGGCACAGCACATCAGGGTATAGCACATCAGGACACAGCACACCGGGGCACAGGACATCAGGGCACGGGGCACATCAGGGCACAGGACATCAAGGCAAAGCACATCGGGGCACAAGGCACATCAGAGCATAGGACATCGGGGCACAGCACATCAGGGCACGGGGCACATCAGGGCACATCAGGGCGCATCAGGGCACATAGCACATCAGGCCACGAGGCACATCAGGGCACATCGGGGCACATAGCACATCAGGGCACATGGCACATCAGGGAACGGGCACATCAGGGCACGGGGCACATCAGGCCACATGGCACAGGGCACATCAGGGCACATAGCACATCAGGGCACATGGCACATCAGGGCACGGGGCACATCAGGGCACGGGGCACATCAGGGCACATGATGGGGCACATGGCACATTATGGGGCACATCGCACATCAGGGCATGGGGCACATCAGGGCACATAGCACATCAGGGCACGGGGCACAATGGTGCACATCAGGGCATGGGGCACATCAGGCCACATGGTACATCAGGGCACATAGCACATCAGGGCACGGGGCACATGGCACATCAGGGCTCGGGGCACCTCAGGGCACATGGCACATCAGGGCACATGATGGGGCACATTATGGGGCACATAGCACATCAGGGCACATAGCACATCAGGGCACGGGGCACATCAGGCCACATGGCACATTAGGGCATGGGGCACATGGCACATCAGGGCACATGGCACATTAGGGCATGGGGCACATGGCACATCAGGGCACATGATGGGGCACATCAGGGCACATTATGGGGCACATCAGGGCACATAGCACATTAGGGCACATCAGGCTACATGGCACATTAGGGCACGTGGCACATGGCACATCAGAGCACGGGGCACATCAGGGCTCGGGGCACATCAGGGTATGGGGTACATCAGGCCACGTGGCACATTAGGGCACGGGGCACATGGCACATCAGGGCACATTATGGCACATTGTGGCACATCAGGGCACATCATGGGGCACATCATGGCACATTATGGGGCACATCAGGGCACATCAGGCTACATGGCACATTAGGGCATGTGGCACATGGCACATCAGGGCACATGATGGGGCACATCAGGGCACATTATGGGGCACATCAGGGCACATAGCACATTAGGGCACATCAGGCTACATGGCACATTAGGGCACGTGGCACATGGCACATCAGGGCTCGGGGCACATCAGGGCATGGGGCACATCAGGGCTCGGGGCACATCAGGGCTCAGGGCACATTATGGGGCACATCGGGGCACATGGCACATTAGAGCACGGGGCACATTATGTGGCACATAATCAGGGCACATTGTGGGATCTTACTAGCCAGCATGCAGAGTAGCGCAGGGAGCTTCTGTAGTAGTAAGTTCTCTCTCTTGTGTCATCACGCTGTTCCTCGGCGGCCCCTCCTCTCTTCTCGTCTATACCAATTGGCTTGTAAGATCATCTGGGATAGAAGAGAGGAGGGGCCGCCGGGGAACAGCGTGATGACACGAGAGAGAGAGAACTTACTACTACAGAAGCTCCCTGCGCTACTCTGCATATTGGCTAATCTCGATCTACCCGTCAGGCGCCAGCTGTTGGCGGTTGACGGGTAGAACGCTGCTGACCACAGATGCGGCTAAAAGTGAAACTGGCCACACTGAGCCATTGGCCCACCGGGAATCTCCCGGTAGTCCCGATGGCCAGTCCATCCCTGGAAGGTGACAACGCAGGATCACAGCTGGGAGACAGGTAAAGAATTCTGGGGGTTATGTACAAAAGGCAAATCCACTTTGCACTACAAGTGCAAACTACAAGTACAAAGTGCACTTGAAATTGCACTGAAAGTGCATTTGGAGGTGCAGTCACTGTAAAGCTGAGGGGAAGATCTGAACTGAGGGGAAGCTCTGCTGATTTTATTATCCAATCATGTGCAAGCTAAAATGCTGTTTTTTTTTTTCCTTGCATGTTCCCCTCAGATCTACAGCGACTGCACTTCCAAGTGCACTTTCAGTGCAATTTCAAGTGCACTTGTAGTGCGAAGTGGATTTGCTTTTAGTAAATAACCCCCATTGTCAACCTAGAACAGGAAGTGCTTGAATAAAGATCACCAGGGATTATTTTAATGAAACCTGCAGATAAAAAAAAATGTTTGCATTAAAATTAACATGGTAAAGCTCATATGAAATTGTATTGATTGAGTTTAGATCTTTTTTTGTCTTGGTTCACACCTATGCAGGTTGCAGTTTGCATATGCCAGGTGCATTTTGCATTTTTCAATACACGTTTTTGATCTATTGAAGTCTATGGAACCAAAAACCAGAAAAAAGTCCCTGGTCCTTTCCATAAAATGCACAGATGTGAACTACATCCATAGGAAACCATGGTAAAAGGACTGTAGTGTGTTTCTGCAAAACTGAAAGTCCACTAAAGCCGCGTACACACGAGCGGAATGTCCGACAGAAAAAGTCTGACAGAAGCTTTTCATCGCCTATTGCGATCGTGTGTGTGTCTCATCGTACTTTTCTTTTTCGAAAACTCTGACGGACCTAGAAATAGAACATGTTCTAAATATTTCCGACAGAACCAATCCCTATCAGGAAACCGCTCGTCTGTATGCTGTTCCGACGTACCAAAAACGACGCATGCTCTGAAGCAAGTACGAGACGGAAGCTATTGGCTACTGGCTATTGAACTTCCTTTTTCTAGTCCCGTCGTACGTGTTGTATGTCACTGCGTTCCTGACGGTCGGACTTTGGTTTGACCGTGTGTAGGCAAGACCGCTTGAATGGAGTTCCGTCGGAGAAACCTTCAGAGTTTATTCTGATGGCAAAACCAGTCGTGTGTACAGGGCATAAAAAATACATAGGTGTGAACCAGGCCTAAAGCGGTAGCATACAGTAAGTAGTATGGTACTATGGTAGTAAGACTAAAGACAAGTATTCTTAAAAAGATTCCCTCCCACCTCCTCCTACGTATGCTGTACAGCCTATATAAAAGATCTCAATACTTACCTTTTTTACTCCCCTCCTCTGCAGTCACGTGATCCTGCAGCTCGCCTGTGTAAGTCGGCGCTCCTCCACAATGGATCTCAATTTCCGGATCTGTGACATCACCTGCCGGCTCCCATTTCCCCTCCATTGTCAGTGATCCCTCCTCTCTCCTATAGTAACTGCTCTCTGACACAGGGGACCCAGAGCTGCTGAATCATGTGACAGCATGGTCGCGGATTAAAAAAAGTATGTAGCATTATTTTTAGGGTTTGACTCGCATTCAGATCGCTCTTCAGATAGCATTTCATAGGTGGTGAAGAGGCGTTGTATTGCCTCCTGACCGCCGACTTTAACCCCTGGATCCCCAAACTAGTGTGCCACAACTGCGTGCACCGCATGCGATTCCAGGGTGCTTGCAGAGCAGCCCTACTCATATGAAAGTGACAGGGGGGATATTTCCTGCCGTGGCATGTGCACACCCCTGACCGCTGCCTCTGCCGGTAATGGGGGTAACTGTTGGGGGCAGTAAAAGTGCAGCTCAACTGCAGGGTTTTTACCTCCCCTCCAACCACCAGTAAAAACAAGCCTTTAGAATACTGGTGATTTGCCTTTTCTTCCACTTTAACTTCATCAAAAAATGTATTACACAACTATACAATAAAATCCTGGAAACGTTAGTTGCTGTGTAATGCAGTGGATTAGAAGCCGTATTGTACTTTCACAATCTGGAGATCATGTGTTCCCAGGTTTAGTCATATTTCATGTTAACCTCCATCATCATTACTTCATTGCATGCCTATTACTGTCTATCCTGATCGGTAAACCGAAAATAATTGCGAAAATCACTTCCCTATTCTGTGTTCCTAAGTAAAGTAACATCCGTGTTATTGTTGGGGCTCATGAAATCTTAGTGCTGAAGGATAAAGTCTAACTCCAGCCAATTGTTTTACTTGGGTTTTGGATAGATTGGGGAAGGGTAAACCCTCTGTTAGGTTGCTTTTTTTTTTTTTTTTCTCTGGGAGATCTCCCTTCACTTCCTGTCCCCCTGTCACCAGGATAGACAATGAGGGGAAATCTTCAATGGAGACACAAAAAATAATAGTGTGTCGCCTTACCAGGTGACACCATCTGTGGCAATTTAAAACCTGGTTTTACTGGGAAAGGAAATTATGGCAAAATCTCTGAAGGAACAAGGACATGGATAGCTATACATACCCTACCCCACTATATCCAAAGTTAAAAAAAGTGTAGCCTGGCAGTTTAGCATGATCTTCAACCAGCGCTGCAGGCTCACCACACTTACCAGGTCATCATTCTACACTCTCCTCCTTTCAGCAAGCTCCCAGTGTTAAATTAACAGATGCAATTTAACTGGCTATCAAAGCTGCCCCAGCAGTGTGAATTTGGCCGTGCATGGGACCACAGAATGCTTCATGCAGTTTCATGTATTAAAGTGGTTGTATACCTTTTTTTTGTATTTTTACCTACAGGTAAGCCTATAATAAGGCCCTGTACAGTTTAGGAGATATTCACTTTGCATGCAGCCGCTGACATCGCCGGAAAGAAGTCTCCCGCTCAAAAATGCGGGAGTGATGACATCGCGGCTCCTGCCACTCACAGCACCGGAGCTGCGAACCCGGAAGACACGCCGAGGGGAAATGTCAGTTCCCTCGGCGTGGACTGGGATCAGCTGCCGACGCCTCGTTCTAAGGTAAGTATTTCATAATGAGCTAGTATGCAGTGCATACTAGCTCATTATGCCTTTTGCCTTACAGGTTTAAAAAAAAAATGTCTGCGGGTATACAACCGCTTTAAGCTGGATACACACTATACATTTTTCTGTAGATTTTTTCCTTTAGATTTACCAAAACCATATAATATGCAGTCAAACCTTAAGAGTTTCAATTTGTATGCAATCAGGCAGGCCCTTACACTACATGGTTTTGCATAGTTGCCAACAGTCCCGATTTTCCCGGGACAATCCCGATTTTGGGACCCTCGTCCCGATTGGAGACTGTCCCGAATCGGGATTTTCCATAAGGAAATCGGGAATGTTGTTTTTTTTGTTTTTGGAGCAGCGGGCTCCAGCAAAATGGCGGCCGGCGCCGCCGCTCTATCTTCCCCTAGTGCTGAGTGGAGAGAGGAAGGGGGCTCGATCCGTGCAGCCAATGAAGCAGCTTCTTTAGCTGCACGGCCCCTCCCCTCTCCACTGAAGCAAGCAGAAGACACGGCGCCGTCGCCGTGTCTTGCTAAAAGTTCCCCAGCCCCGTACTGCGCAAGCGGTGCGCCTGAGCAGTACAGGGGGTCCTCCATTGCCGAGGGGAACTTTCTCGGCAGAACACCGGCCGCTCCTGCACTGAGCGGGGGCCGGGTTGCATTGAGGGGGGGCTGCACTGAGGGGGGGCTGCACTAACTGAGGGGGGGCTGCACTGAGGGGGAGCTGCACTGAGGGGGGGCTACACTAACTGAGGGGGGGCTGCACTGAGCGGGTGTCTGCACTAATAGAGGGGGGGCTGCACTGAGGGGGGGCTGCACTAACTGAGGGGGGGGCTGCACTGAGGGGGGCCTGCACTAATAGAGGGGGGCTGCACTGAGGGGGGGCTGCACTGAGGGGGGTCTGCACTAATTGAGGGGGGCTGCACTGAGGGGGGTCTGCACTAATAGAGGGGGGGGGCTGCACTGAGGGGGGGGCTGCACTAATAGAGGGGGGGCTGCACTGAGGGGGGCTGCACTGAGGGGGGGCTGCACTAATAGAGGGGGGGGCTGCATTGAGGGGGGGTCTGCACTAATAGAGGGGGGGGCTGCACTAATAGAGGGGGGCTGCACTGAGGGGGGCTGCACTAATAGAGGGGGGGCTGCACTGAGGGGGGGTCTGCACTAATAGAGGGGGGCTGCAATAATAGAGGGGGGGCTGCACTTAGGGGGGTCTGCACTAATAGAGAGGGGGTCTGCACTGATGGAGGGGATCTGCACTGATGGAGGGGATCTGCGCTGATGGAGGGGGTCTGCACTGAGGGGGTCTATACAGACTCTGGTGGGGGGCACCTGATGCAAGGACAGACTCTGGCGGGGGCACCTGATGCAAGGACAGACTCTGGCGGGGGCACCTGATGCAAGGACAGACTCTGCCGGGGGCACCTGATGCAAGGACAGACTCTGCCGGGGGCACCTGATGCAAGGACAGAATCTGCTGGTGGCAGGCGACGTGGCTAGTGACACGCTCAGGGATCCCACTGATTCGGCATTATGGTGAGTTGAATGATTTCATTTTATATTACAATGTAATAATAGAAATAATGCGCTTCAATCATCCTGACACCATAACAACCATGGTGCCGGGATGATTGAAAGCGTTAACACCAGGCGTTTGGAGTATCTTTATCTGCTGATTGTTAAACTTTCTAGAATACACATATTTCTATTGTGTAGGATCTGGGGCTGCTGTCCCGTCATTTCCCTCTCCCCCTTTCCTTCTCCACCCTTCCCTCTCCCCCTTTCCCTCTCCATCCCTCATTCATCTCAGACTCTAACCACACCCTCTTGAGCCATGCCCATTTAAGCCACGCCCACTTTCACACAAGCCACACCCACTGTCATGTAAGCCACGCCCGTTTTTCACATAAGCCATGCCCGTTTTTCGCCGCACTTCGCGCGCCGCACTTATAAATTTTTCGCTAAGCCACGCCTACAAACAAATGCCCCGCCCCCTAATTATTGTACGGCTCCGCCTACAGCCAAAAAAGTGTCCCACATATTTTTTTTTCAATGTTGGCAACTATGGTTTTGGTAAATCTAAAATAAATCAGACAACAAAAGTTGTATAGTGTGTATCCTGGGCCGAGGGGTAGGCAAAGAAGGCATCTGCTTTGAGTGCATCAGTGAGGAGGGATGCAGCATTTCTTCAGCTGTTTTGCTTTATCTCTAAAAAGCTTCACTGCCAGGATTTAGCCTCGGTTCACACTAGAGGCGGCACGACTTGCGGGTCGCCTCACCGAGGCGATCTGCACACGACTGCCCGGGCGACTTGCAAAACGACTTCTGTATAGAAGTCTATGCAAGTCGCCCCAAGTCGCCCCCAAAGTCGTACAGGAACCTTTTTCTAAGTCGGAGCGACTTGCGTCGCTCCCCTTAGAACGGTTCCATTGCACAGAAGGGAGGCGACTTGTCAGGCGACTAGGTCGCCTGACAAGTCGTCCCTGTGTGAACCGAGCCTTAGGGTTGTCACCTCATCCCTTTAAACCCGAACACATATTAATTACACAGGTTCTGTGGCTGATTAAGGTGGTAATTAAGCTCAATTGGTGCCTTATCTGCATTAAATTAGCCTCAGAACCTGTGTAATTAAAATGTGTTCGGGTTTAAAGGGATGAGGTGGCAACCTTAGCCAGGATATTTTAGTCATTTCCAAGCAGTGGCATTAATACGAGTGGAGGAGAAAGCAGCTCTGTGCATAAGAGCCAATGGCACTATGGGGTTGTGGTAATGTCCACATTACTGTGCAATTTAATGCAACGTGCACATTACATGCATTGGTGCAATGCGGGGTCATTTGTTCTAAGGGCCGATTCCTACCAGAAACTGCAAATAACTGTGCGATTTTGACTGCATGTTTACATGCATTTGAAGTGTGCTTGAATGCGTTTTGCGCTGCATTTGCAGTGCTTTTTCTATACATTTTTGGGCTTGGCTTTCTTGGCTTAAAGGGGCGTGGTCTGGTGCATTTGAAGCGCGTTTGTAGCACATTCCCTGCATTTTCGGTACAGAAAAATGCAGCATGCTCTACTTTTTTTAACTGTGCTGAACTGCACTGCAATGATGCTAACTAAACCCATACTGTAGGATTACCTTCATTTAGGACTGTCTATCTAGTTGGAGTGCAGTTTAAAATGCATCAAACTGCGTTCTGTGTGAAAGGGCCCTTAGCCCCCGTTCACAATGGAGCAATTTGTCATGTGATTTGATAGATCAAATTGCATGACAAGTTGCACCCTATTTCCGGTAATGACAGTGTTAAAATTCATGCGATGCTGACTTTGCAGTGCCACATCGATTTGAAAAAGTAGTTCCTGCACTAATTTTGGCGATTTCGGGTGCGACTTGAATAGACATATCTGCATGAAGCCGTATAGATGTCTTTCAAGTCGCACCTGAAGTCGCACTGACACGAGGCTTTGAAATCGTGCGATTTCAAAGCCACAGTCAATGTGAACAGGAGGTTAGTGGCATTACAATGTACTATGCCAACAGACGCGTGTTGCAGCGTGAAGCGTAGCCGCAGGTGTGAACAGGCTCTGAACCCCAGGCAGTCAAACCTCTCCTCTATTACGCTTCATTTTGCTCAATGCAAACCACTCAGCTTTTGGAAAAATGTAATCTGGGTGTCTATTGGCTGTGAGTGTGTGAGTGGGTGGGGGTATAATTAGAAAAAAAAAACTGCGCTAAGATATAAAATGTGTACCTATAAATAATGAAATCTGTTATGTAATGGAAGCAGCAATTCTCCTGTGTGACATCAAAACAGTGAAAACATATAAAAAGAAAATAGAATCGCACTAAATCTGTGAGTTTAAACAGATATAAACCATAAATTGATAAATGAAACACATCAAAATTGAAACCATTCACAGTTCCATGTGAATAATAGACTGAGTGAACAGGTGTGTGAATGTGGTTCTTGAGGCAATAATCTCAAAGTACCAAAAATGAAAACTTTGTGAACCATAAATAAAAAAATAATAAAATTTAAAATGAAAATGGAAAATATAAATACAAATTATTAATCAATGTCCAAACAAGGCAAAAAGTCAGTATAACAGGCTATGAAAATATGACATCCACCCGTTACCCGCTTTTGGAAAAATGTAATCTGGGTGTCTATTGGCTGTGAGTGAGTGGGTGGGGGTATAATTAGACCTGGGAGAACTGTGGAAGAAACAGATGTCCTCTTCCTGCACAATGTTTTGGCTGTGGTGCTGCTGTGAGTAAAATGTTGTCGATTATAAGGCCTGGTTCACACCAATGCGTTTTTTTAGTGCATTTTCAGTTTTGCAGACACACACTATAGTCCATTTAATATGGTTTCCTATGGGTCACATTCACATCTGTGCATTTCAAGGAAAGGACCAGGGACCAGCAGGTTGTGTTTTTGGTTCCATAGACTTCAATGAATCAAAAACCTGTATTGAAAAAACACAAAATGCACCTGGAATATGCAAACTGCAGCCTGCATAGGTGTGAACCAGGCCTAAGGCTACATTCACACGGGTGATGGGGGTGTGGATATTTTTATGAATTCAGAACACTGAACGCAGCATTGGCTGCATAAAAACTGGCAGATCAGCTGTGGCCAGTTTGTGTGCGACCAAAACTCTGCAGAAACGCCAACCCTGGACTGTCTGCATCCAGGGTCAGTCATAGGCTCTGTTCACATATAACAGCTCAGGTGAGAGGATACTTGGGAACAGAGGTGTGACGCTGGACATTCATTTGTACAGGGTACACATGTAGGTGAACAGCTCCTGCGAAAATGTAATCAGTGGCAGCAACGGGCCCAATATAACATATATAAAATGAAGGGGTTGTAGCACAAAGTAAATTTATTTAAAGTCCAAAACTGGCAGCAGTTTCAGGCCACACACACCCTTCACCAGGCCAAGCGACAGAACATCTACAAAGTGTAACAAATTATATCACTGAAGAATGAATTGGCATCAGGTGACCATTCAACTGGGAGACACACTATGCGCCCAAAATAGTTGTTCACTGAGAAAAAAAACAAAAACTAAACAAATGTGAAAAAGACTCTTTTACGAAAACAACCAATGAATTTTCCTAAATATAAATCCAAATCACAACTCGAACCAAAAAGACGCAGGGTATTAAAGTGGTTGTAAACCCTTTACAGACCACTTTTTACTACAGGTAAGCCTAATATAAGGCTTGCCTGTAGCTACCCCGGATATCTCTTAAACCTGCCGTTGCTTCAGCTAGTGTGCTGTTACCGCCAGATCCCGTGCACATGTGCGAGATCATCGCGGCTCCGGCCAATCACAGCACCGGAGCCTGCAATACCCGAAAGTAACTCCGAGAGCGATGTCGCCGGCCGAATCGTTGTATGAGGACTGTTGCGGGAGGCTTCGATCAAAGGTAAATAATTCATAATGAGCTAGTATGTTTTGTTTTTTTTTGTTTTTTTTTTGTTAATGGGTGTACAACCACGTTAAAGTATAACTAAGGCTCGGTTTGCACTAGTGTGACTCGGGACTGCAAAGTCGCATGACAAATCGTACCCCATGATTTCCATTGAGTACCA